>NC_051308.1:213725176-214373187 GCF_015220235.1 Choloepus didactylus | reverse complement strand
TACTCGAACTGTCCCATCACCCCTCATTCCTTCTCCCCCCTGCTGTGGTAACCTGTAGCCTACTTTCTTTCTTTATGCATTTATGTAGTCTAGCTATTTCATATAAGTGGAATCATAGTCTTACTTATTTTATTCAACGTGATATCTTCCAGGCTTGTCTATGTAGTAGTATGCATCAGAACTTCATTCCTTTTTAAGGCTAGATAATATTCCATTTATGTATATATCACATTTTGTTTATCCATTCCTCTGCTGATTGACATTTGGGTTGCTTCCACCTTTGGGTTGTTGTGAATAATGCTGCTGTGAAAGTTGATTTACAAATATCTGCTTGAGTCCCTGTTTTCTCTTCTTGGGGGTATACCCCTAGAAGTGGGAATGCCAGGTCATATGGTAATTCTATACTTAGCTTCCTGAGGAACTGCCAAACTGTCTTCTACAGTGGCTGCACCATTTTACTTTCCCACCAGCAGTGGTGAGTGTTCCTATTTTTCCACATCCTCTCCAACACTTGTAATTTTCTGTTTTTTAAGTAGTAGCCATTCTAATGGATGTGAGGTGATACCTCATGGTTTTGATTGGTGTTTTCCAAATGACTGTTGAAGTTGAGCATCTTTTTGAGCTTATTGGTATATCTTCTTTGAAGAAATGTCTATTCAAGTCTTTTGTCATTTCTAATTTAGTTGTTTGACTTCTTGTAGTTGAGTTGTAGGAATTCTTTATATATTCTGAATATTAAACTCTTATCTGATACATGGTTTCCAAATATTTTTTCCCATTCTTTTGGCTGTCTTTTTACTTTCTTGATACCTTCCTTCAATACACAGAAGTTCTTAATTTTGATGAAGTCTAGTTTATCAGTGTTTTCTTTTCTTACTTATGTTTTTGGTGTAAAATCTAAGAATCCATGACCTCATACAAGGTCCTGAAAACATTTCCCTATGTTTTTTTGTAAGAGTTTTATAGTATTAACTTTATTTTTAGGTTATTGATCCATTCTGAGTTAATATGGTGTGAAGTTGCAGTTCACGTTCATTATTTGGCAAGTGAATATCCAGTTTTCCCAGCACCGTTTGTTGAAGAAACTGTATTTCTGAGTTGAATGGACTTGGCATCCTTGTCAGAAATCAATTAGCTATAAATATTTGGGTGGTTCATTTTTTTGAGACGCTTCAGTGATAGCAAACTTTTTTCTCCTAAGGATCTAGTTAATGCCCACATGTGGCTCAAAGTCATTTAGAACCATGTATTTTGCTTAAAAGGTGATTAAAATACTTCATACCCATTTTTGTTCAGATAAGAAATTTGATTGTTAAGTAAAAGATTGGTATTTTGTGATTTGTAAATAAATTCTGTTTGTGATGTAATTTCCAGATGGAGTATTTTAAGAAAATACTATGTTTGAATTATGTTATTGTTGGAACCAGTAGTCTCCCACAGCTATTTTGAGTGATAGATTTTGGCTTACTTTCCTTTTTATTTATTTCATAAGTACATAAGCTCCTCAAGAGTTAGAACTTTGACAGTCATGTCCACTGCTATGTACCCAGCATCTAGAAATTTCTGACTCATAGTAGATACTAAATATTTGTTAAATGAGTGGATTAATAACCCTAAATTAAAAAAATAAAAATCTGCTCTTATTGCTTTGTAGTTACAACTTATAAAACAAACTATTTCCACATTAATGCTATTGGCAAGTTTAATTTAGCAAAAAATATTTATTAGTTAAAATATAAAACATGCCTTAAAAATGACATTTTATGTATATCACATGTCTAATATGTAAATTCCAGGATATTCATCACCACTGGGTTTTAAATCAGTTTAAAAATTATAATTTTTATCTTTTTTTTTTCCTATTTCCAGTTTTGCCATGAAATGTATCACATAATAACTTTCTTTTGTGCTTTCTTTATTCAATTCTTACTTTAGGGATCATCAATTTGTAAAACTTCAATGTCTCTTTTTATAATAATAGTATCATAATATTAAAGGACGAATGTAGATACTTCTTCCAAAGATTTATCAGTTATTTTCAGAACTATGGGAAGCTTACAGAAGTTTTAAAATGTGTGCCCTCTTACTGTTTTTAAATTCTTGTCCATATGTGTTACTCGTTTCATCAAGGTTCTCATGAGTGTTTTGGCCTCTGGTGCTTGCCCTAGCTTTATCTGCAGACAGGTCATTTTTACCTACATAGCATATCTTATATATTTTTTGATGTTATGTAATTCAGTTGTTCCTTAAGATTGCATTTCTATTTTGTCATGTTTGGTGTTATCCATCTCTTTCCTTTCTATGCTGTGTAAATTTTTCACTTTTCTAAACCGGTTATTCTTTGATTCTTAGATATTCTACCTCTTCATTCATGTATTCTTTCACCCTTTTCTATCCCTTACTCTTTTCCAGTGGTTCCTTTCTATTCTTCTTTCATGTACCCCATGCCTGCCTATCTCCTGAGGCTTTTTTCATTTAGTCTTACTTTTTTCCCCTTCTCTTTTTACTTACTACCCTTTTCTCTTGTTGTGTCAGTCCTTATCCATTGATCAGTCTCATTTTCCTTGTACTCCACTTTACTTCCTGAACTACTCTTTCATTTCCTGTTAACCATTTTACCTTCCTGCCCCTTTTTTCCTCTTATTTACACAGTCATTGCAATCTTTTGAGATAGTTTAGCTTATCTACCTTTAGAATTACTGGATTGGATTATACCTTAAATATAAGGAAATTAGATTTAAAGAAAGTTAAAGCATTTTGTCAGTGTCATGTAACTGGTTATTTTTGGCACATACATTTTTTTCCCAGATCCTCCATATAGTTAAACAGGTTTAATTTGTAAGTCAATTCCTATAAGAAGAGTTCCAATTTAATTTGAATAGACAGAGAAATAAAAAATTTCCTTCCTGATAACTACTGCTTTTTTATAGAGCAGTAGAAATATAGTGGCATCATACTTAGCTTAAAGAAACCCATTAGATATTCAGATTGGCAATTTTATTTTTCTTAAGCTTTTTGTTAACCATATGTCCTAGCATCTTGAATTTAATCTAAATTCTGAATATACTTGGGCTTATCATCATTTAATGTTCAGCTTCCTTATTAATAGGACCCAACAGTTGGTTTCTTAAAAAATCTTATTTCAAAATTCTACATAAAAGATGTAATTTGGGGGATGATTTTGTTAATATGCTTTCTTGAGATAATTGTATTCACAGAAGAAACTCTTTCAGGATTGCCCGAGCCATTTCTGAATTTTCAGTTATCTGGAATGAGATTGCTCCTCTTCATTTTGGCATGAGATATAATCTAATTTGACTCTGAGCATACTGAAAGTAGTGATAAGTCCACTTTTATGCCTCCATTGCCTTGGTCCTTGCTATTCCCCATGCTTAAAATCCTTTATCTCCTTAACCTTCTAGAAAACTCGTTAAAGTCCCGCTGAAACTACACATTCTTTTTGCAGCCTTTCATGACACATATGGTCTGAAGTAATTGTTTCTTCCTTTAAATTTTTATAGCGTATTATACATATCTTTTTCAGAATTACTTACTACTGTATTTTATATTTTATGAATGCTTCTGTTGTGATATTTTATTATTTGTCTGTTTGCCTCAATAAACTTTGAGCTACTTGAGAGCTACTGAGAGCCCAAATTGAGCTACTTGAGGCTTAGCCAGTTCCTGGTTCAAATCAACTGTTCGCTAAATAACCCTATAAATGAAATAAATTAAAACCTACTAGTAGGTATAAAGGCAAAAAAATAAGGCAGAAAGCAAGGGGTCTGAGCTACTTAATATAGGAGATGGTGAAGTGTAGAGCTATGTATTATCGCATAGTACAATAGCAGGCAATAGTGATCCCCATTATGTTCACTATTATCTTTTAGTAAAGCAGAAATATCTGTACTTTCCTAAAAAAGTAGTCTAATCATGTAATCTGTTTCTAATCGTATATTTTTAAAACTGGTTTTTAAAATGGTCTGTACTTCTGCTATCTAGAAAACTACTTTGTAGAAAGAATTGTTTGGGCGAGATTAAGAGAGAAGTGGTAGGGAGCCTTTATCATTAAGGTTTTAATCTTCATTGCCTTTCTACTAATGCCACAAAATAAAATATTATTTAGATATAGAATTGTTCAATTTTGCTTAATCTGCTGGAATATACACTTTAGTAATTTAAAATGTATTTTTACTTTCAAAAGATAATTGTGTTTTTAAAATTTTCAAATGTAAAATTATTTTTTAGAAATATTTTGAAAATACAGAAGCTCCTAAAGAAGAAAAAAATCTCCTATAATTCCACTTGACAGAAAATTTATGCTAACCATTTGGTGTATATTCTTTTAATTTGCAGTGTAATACACTAATTCTCACATTTCTATGAAGTATGTCATAATTAATTCCATTAGGCAGAACTTAAGTATCAAAGCAATATGCCAATTTATCTAAGATTAAATTGCTAGTAAGTTTCCAAGCAGTTCATCAAACCCAGGATTTCTGTTTCAATTCCAATACCCTTTCCACTGAACTATAGTTGCCTCTGTTTTATTTGGTTATTTTAGCTCAGAAAAAGGAAAAATATGAATTATACTGTGGCTTATTTTATCTTTGTTATCATTTTTAGAGACATATTAAATCCAAAGGATGTGATCAGTGCCCAGTTTGAAAATACCACCACTAGTAAAGATTTTTGCAGTCAGTCGTGTTTGTCAGCATATGAACTAAAAAGGAAACCTGTTGTTACCATAAATACAAATAGCATTTCAACCAAGTGCAGTATGTGTCAGAAGAATGCTGTTGTAAGTTACATTTATACCTTATTGGGGGGAGGAGTCTAATGTTTGCACTTAAAAATGAGTTTTTGTTGGTCTCTGCTTGTTTATATTTTGTTGTTTTTTAATTCCTAGATTCGACATGAAGTTAATTATCAGAATGTAGTACATAAACTTTGCAGTGATGCCTGTTTCTCTAAGTTTCGTTCTGCTAACAACCTCACCATGAACTGTTGTGAGAACTGTGGAGGTTACTGTTACAGTGGCTCTGGTCAGTGCCACATGCTTCAGATAGAAGGACAATCTAAGAAGTTTTGTAGTTCAACATGTGTAACAGCATACAAGCAGGTACATGACCCTCTTTAACCCTGATGTCTTTATTCATTTCAGGGTACTCTAAAGTATTTTGGTTGGAACTATCTGTAAAAATAACACAAAAATATTGAGTTTATCAATTGTCATACTAATATTTGTTACATACAGTTTCTGTGGAATGAATGCATGTTAAATAGTTTATTAGAGAGTTCTGTAAGTGGCAGTTTCTGCTTATGCATTTGAGATACATGTGTTTAAAGTATAGCTTTCTTTTTAAAATTTCAAATGTGAATCATATTTTTGAAGAATAGTTTGAAAATGCAGAAAAGCACAAAGAAGAAAAATAATGCCATCTCCCAGATAACCAATTTCATCCTTTTGGTATGTAGCCTTCTGATCTTTGCATTTTATTTTGATTTGTACATATGCATATATACTTTTTTATTTGATAAGGTAAGGCTGAATACTTATTTTTGAAGTGAGAGCCATATGGTTGAAATTGCAAACCAGAAATTCAAAATCTTACCATTAATTGTTATAATAAAGGTAATACCTTTTCTTCAGGAAATAGGAAAAAATACTTTTGGATTATATATTACTTTGTGAATTGGTGAGGTTTATAGACGATGAACCAGATGAACTCTGTATAACAAATGTCTTTTGTGCAGTTTTGTGTGTATTAGATTTATATTTTGTTAGTAAGTTTTGATTAAATAGTTTTTTTAAAATAAACATTATTTTAGAGCAAAGTTAAGTTTATAGGAAAATTGCACAGAAGGTACTGAGAGTTCCCATATACCCCTCCCATTAATTCAGTTTCCTGTATTTATTAACATCTTGCATTAGTGTGATACATTTCTTACCTTTCATGAACTAATATTGACTCATTATTAGTAACTAAAGTGTATAGTCTACATTAGGATACATTCTTTGTGTTGTACAGTTTTATGGGTTTTGACAAAAGTGTAATGTTATGTATCCACCATTATAATGTCATGCTGAATAGTTTCTCACTGCTTTAAAGATGCCCTGTGTTCTGCCATTTCATCCCCTTCTCCCATCCCCCAAAACCCATGGCAACTGCTGATCTTTTTACTGTCCTTATAGCTTGCATTTTCCAGAATGTCATATAGTTGGAATCATACAGTATGTACTTGCTCAGTCTAGCTTCTTTCGGAAATAATGGATTTTAAAATTTGTAAACCTAATGCAATAGTTAGTACTTTTTACTCTTAATTTTACAATGCCCCCCTATTTTGGTATACTTGCTGATCATTCTTTTTCTTAGAATAGTGAATTTTTATACAGTTCACCAAAATTGGTGAATTGAATATTGTTGATTTGGAAATTTCTTTTAAGTTGTTATTAAAACTTTGCAGTGATTCTGGAATTGTAAACATTATACGGAATTTTAAATGTTATACAGTGTTGCAGTTTATTCTTGTTTGTACAGGAAGATTAAAAGGGCTTAGCTTTTCTGTTTATTTTTTCCCTTTAGAAACTCTTTGTTTTTGCTCTCCTAGGGCAAAGAAACAAGAAGAATATTGTCGTGCACACTATCCTTGTCGAAAAGACTGTTCTTTTCCTAATATTGTGTCAGGTGTTAAAAGTGTCTTGGATTCAATACATTGAAAGATGGTTCATATTCCACTAAATGAGGAGAGATATGATGAAACATCCTAGTTTTAAAATTTGTTCATTATATTTAATTTAGCCCATTCCCCTTAAATTTCTTACATATTATATGAAAATGTATAGTGTTAGAGAAAGAACTTGGATATAGAAGTAAAGCACATCTAAGTTTAATTTCCAGACTTTCCTTTCAGATATAACTTTATCTTGGAGAAAGCAGTTGAACTCCATTAGACCCATTTTTCTCATCTACAAATGGGTATTATATCATCTATACAGGGATGTCTTCAGGATTACATTAAGTATAAAATGTGAAGCACCTGTTAGAGAACCTGGCACAGTGTATCTTCTCATTGTTGCTACTTCCCTTTCTTATACAAAAGTCATTCAACAAACATTAGCTGTAATTTCTGTTTTGAAGAATTACATGTCTACTGGGGAAACCAGACATATGCATGAATAATTAGAAATGTGATGGTAGTATGTATGGAGTACAGTGGGGCACAAAAGAGGCATGGTCAGTTCTGTTTGATAGGGCAAGATGGGAATATTAGCAAAAGCTTCACAGAGATGACCTCATCCTGAGTCTTATAAATTAAGTTGATGTTTGCAGTCCTGGAGGAAGGAAGAAAGGGGAACTGGTGGTGTAGATATAGCACACATTCCAGAATGCAGGAATATGCTTACATTAACATGTCTGTATTTTAATAGGAAATCTCACAAGTTTATCTTTGAGGAAGAACAGAGATCCTAAAATTTCCTAATGGGTGTTGGACATACTTTATAAGTTATCCTGAATATGTGACATGATAATAGAATTTAGAATTACTTGTTGCCGATTCCCAATGAGTGGTTGTTTATCTTTGGACACCTGTGATATCAAAGGTTTACTACCACTCTGTTGCTTACAGTGTACTTTGTTATTAGAAGTAGTACAATAGTTGACAATTTTTAATTTGCTTCATTTCATATCTTATTTGGTGTCTATAGCACCTTTTTTTTTTCCTTTTGATTCTTCCAATTTTTAAGACAATATACAAGCATGATTTCTCTGTTGGGTTGTTTAAAATAGTGTTTTTAGAACTATGGTTACAATTTTAGTATATCCTGAAATTAATACTGGATTGTAAGGAGCATTGTTTTTTAATGAAATAGAAAAGAATGGGAGCTATCCAAGTGCATCAAATACTATTATGTGTTGTTTTATGAAACTTTTTTCAAAAGTGTTCATACATAAATACTACAAATTCAAAACCTCAGAAATATATGTATATTGGGTGACTGTAAAATTTTATTTTTTTTCTGAGGATTGTGTAATCATAAGAGTTTGAAAGCCACTGATTTAAAATATTTCAACAGAGCATCGAGCATAAAATTTCAAGCAATAATACATTTACTAAGAATTTGGTATAAAGGAATGTTGTTTATTCTCTTAATAGAAATCAGCCAAAATTACACCATGTGCACTTTGCAAATCATTGAGATCCTCAGCAGAAATGATTGAAAACACCAATAGCTTGGGGAAGACAGAGCTTTTCTGTTCTGTTAATTGCTTATCTGCTTACAGAGTTAAAATGGTTACTTCTGCAGGTAATATTGGTTTCATAAACTTTATTAATATAATAATTTAGAGAAATTATGGTTATTGCTTTGTTTTTATAGTACTGATTTCTGCCCAAATTTAGTAGGTTTTAGGGCAAATTTAAAATCTTTCAAATCTTTGTCATAAAATACCATCTTGATTGTTTATTTGATGTTTATTTGCTTGCCTATCTGTATGTTCCCCCTTTACCAAAAGAATTTCATATGGTTTCTTCAGTATATTTTTGTTATTCTTACCTGATATGTTTCAAGATTCATTTATTTTACAGGTTCAGGGTAGACTGTGACAATTTTAAATTGAAAAAAAAATTTTTTTTTATGTTGGGATTTGCCTTTAGTGACATGGTTGAGTTTAGTTTTTCAGTTCCTGCAACCTAACCAGGCCCTTGAATTTTAGTATACTGTGTAATATTTATTAATTTTCTCATATGTTTGTGTGTATTTGTATATATTACTCATTAATTTTTAATTTGATTTGCTAAGGTGTCCAAGTTCAGTGTAACAGTTGTAAAACCTCAGCAATCCCTCAGTATCACTTAGCCATGTCAGATGGAAGTATACGCAACTTCTGCAGCTACAGTTGTGTGGTAGCTTTCCAGGTATGACTTCAGGAATATTCCTCTTTTCTATTCAGTGAGTCACCTACTACAGTAATGTAAACTTATTAGGTGTTTTCTAGTGCCTGAATTGCCTGAATTTCTATTTTAGTCCTATTAAACTTGGGATCTTTGGATCATCAGAGACATGTCATTTAACTGCCTTCTGTAAAATTAAACACTAGAGATTATTTATTGGGAGGATACTATTTATGAAAGTGATTATTAGTTGAATTATTTTATATTTTGGACATAAATGAGACTCCTCACATTTGATTGTAAGCTGATCAATGGCAGGGAGTTTTGACCTTTCACAGATGTCTTAATTACCTAGAGCTATGCTTAGCATATATAGGTGCTCAACACTTAATTTCTTTGAACAAATGATTAAGTTGATCTTTTGTTTGTTTTTTCAGAATTTGTTCAATAAACCAACAGGAATGAATTCTTCAGTAGTGCCCTTGTCTCAAGGCCAAGTTATTGTAAGCATCCCCACGGGTTCAACAGTGTCAGCAGGAGGTGGTAACACCTCTGCTGTTTCTCCCACCTCAATTAGTAGTTCTGCTGCAGCTGGTCTCCAGCGTCTTGCTGCCCAATCCCAACATGTTGGGTTTACACGAAGTGTTGTGAAACTCAAGTGTCAACACTGTAACCGTCTTTTTGCCACAAAACCAGAACTTCTTGACTACAAGGTAAAGTACAGCGTCATGTTAAAGGTTTGAGTATAAACTAAGACTCTCTGTAAAATTGTTTAGCTTTTCATGTCTGAAAATTACAGTTTGTTTTTAAAGTAAAAAGGAAAAGGATTTCCATAATGTAAACTGAATATTTAGTTAGTACCTAATGATTATTTCTTTACAGGGTAAAATGTTTCAGTTCTGTGGCAAGAATTGTTCTGATGAATATAAGAAAATAAATAATGTAATGGCAATGTGTGAATATTGTAAAATTGAGAAAATTGTAAAGGAGACTGTGCGATTCTCAGGTGCTGACAAGTCATTCTGTAGTGAAGGTAAAGACAGAGATTATCTTACCTACTGAGAATGTTGATTGCTAAAAAAGTAGTTGATGATTTAAGCTATTACTCTCTAAGTTTATCTATTTTATAATTTTTGTATAATGCCAAAGCCTTTTTATTTTGTTTACATTTAGTTCACTAGTATTGAATGAGTGTTCAAAACCTTTCTAATACATAGAAGTAAAAATGAAGGAAAAGATCATCAAAGTATAATGCAGAAGATTGTAGTGATGTTAAAAAAAAAATGTGACATTATTGGGTTGACAGGGCACTTGAAGATCTTTTTGTTCTTGCATTTGTTTCTAAAACGAACTCCTTAAATTATGGTAGCATCCTAAGATTATACTCTTATTGTTTTAAGCAGTCATTAAGTTTCTAAATATAAATGGTCTGAATGTGCAAATAAATGAAATAGATTATTCTTTCTTTATTTAGATGACTCTTCTGTGTGTTCGTAGTGTTTTGATTTAGTCTAAAACTACACAAGATTAGTCTCCTAGATCAACAGCTTTCAAACTTTTTGAACACAATACAAAAGAAGAAATACGTTTTACATTGTGATCTAGTTTATAATAACATAACCAAATAAAGAAAAATTTCATGAAATAAAGCATACTTTTACTGTATCTGACACACTGAATATTTTCTGTCCTGTCCTAGCCTGTCTTATTTCATTTAAAAAAAAAAAGCATGTGCTGATCATCTAAACTGATCTCTTGATCTACTGATTGGTCAGGACCTAAGTGTGAAAACTTTGTTCTAGGCGATTTAAATCCATCTAAATTAAAGATGTAGATACTTGGTATTTCTCCCTAATGTTAATCTAATCTTTCTTGATTTCTAGGTTGCAAATTGCTTTATAAACATGACTTGGCAAAACGTTGGGGAAATCACTGTAAGATGTGCAGTTATTGTTTACAGACATCTCCCAAATTGGTACAGAGTAATGTGGGAGGGAAGGCGGAAGAGTTCTGTTGTGAAGAATGTATGTCCAAGTACACAGTTTTGTTCTATCAGGTAAATATAAATCACATTCCTGGGTTTTTCAAGTTAGGACATAAATTATCCTCTCTTTTTAGTCCTTCATGTAATATGAAGGGCAGTTTAGCAGTTTAAAACTTTTAAGTATTAAATGTATTCTCCTCCAGCAATTAATATAAGATTTTGGAATGTTTTAATGTCATTGAAGTTTTATTCTTTTTTTCATTTCCTTGTAGAAGATGTTTCAGTCTTACTTAAGACATGAGGGTGTTAAAAGTTGTATTTTAAATAATTTATTATTTAAGTAGAATGAATTGCCTTCTGAAGTCTTTGAGGAATACAGGTCTTATTTTCTCTTTTTTCTTTTTTATTAGAGAAGTTGTGGGTTTACAGAACAATAATGCATAAAATATAGGACTCCCATACACCACCCCACCACCAACACTTGCATTGGTATGGGAACATTTGTTACAAGTTATGATACAACTTTTTTGTAATTGCACCGTTTTTTTTTTTTGGTAACAGTAGTTGTCTTTGTTATAATTGATGAAAGATTATTAAAATTGTGCTGTTAACTATCATCCATAATTTTCCTTAGGTGTATTTTTTCCCATATACAACTCTGTTCTTAACACTTTGTATTAGTGCTGTACCTTTAATACGATTCATGAAATAACATTTTTATACTTAACTATAGTCCATCATCTGCAATAGGGTTCACTGTGTTATACAATCCTATGGTTTATCTTTTAATTTTTATTCTAGTAACATATATGACCTAAGGTTTCCTCTTTTAGCCACATTCACCTATATAATTCATTGCTGTTAATTACACTCACAGTAATGTGTTACATCACCACTATCCATTTCCAAACCTTTACAATCAACCGAAATAGAAATCTTGTACAAATTAAGTATCACCTCCCTATTCTCTAAACCCAGTCTGTCCCCTGGTAATCTGTATTCTAGATTCTAACTCTTTGAGTTTGTTTATTATAATTAGTTCATGTCAGTGATATTATACAATATTTTCCTTTTTTGTCTGGCTTATTTCAGTCAGTATAACATCCTCAAGATACAGCCATGCTGATATATACATTAGGACTTCATTCCTTTTTACAGCTAAATATTCCACTCTTTGTATATGCCACATTTTGTTTATCCATTCATTGGTTTATGGATATTTGGGTTGCTTCCATCTCTTGAAAATTATGAATAATGCTGCTATAAACTTCAGTGTGCAAATATCTGTTCGAGTCACTGACTTCAGTTATTCTGGATATGTATCTAGTAGCAGGCTTGCCAGGTCATATGGTAATTCTATACTTAACTTCCTGAGGAGCTCCTAAACTGTCTTCCATAGCAGCAGCACCATTTTACATCCCTACCAGCAATGAGTGAATGTTCCTGTTTTTCCACATCCTCTATAATACTTGTTCTCAAATTTTTTTTTAATAGTAGCTATTCTCGTGGATGAGAAATGATATCTCATTGAGGTTTTAATTTGCATTTCCATAATAGCTAGTGATGTTGAGCATGTTTTCATGTGCTCTTTAGCCGTTTGTATTTTCTCTTTGGAGAAATGTCTGTTTAAGTGTTTTGCCAACCCCAACCCTCCACCTCCACCCCACCCCTTTTAAAAGGTTTCCTTAATGATTCTCTCACTATTTATTCCTTAGGGCTTAAACATTTGCTTCTGAATGTATGTATTTATTCATTTACTCTTTTTTAAATTCAAAAAATACTTACTGAATATATATACTAGGTGCTAGCTAGGTGTTTTGTTAGACACTGGGGATATAATGGCTAAAACAAAAGAGAGGCATGAGGCACATTCTCCATTAAAGAATTTACAACTCGATTGTTGGATAGATAAACAGAAAATACAACATTATGTAAAACTGTAAGTATACACATATACAAATACATGCATACATATATATACATGATACTTGATGGTGAAATGTTAAAAACATATCAAAGTTAATGCTAAACACATTAGGAGAGGTTGACACCCCTTTCCAGCATAAAGAACCTAAAATAGTCATTGCATAGATATCACTGAAGATTGAGAGAATGATGAAATGAAAGAGGTATAACTAAGAAATTAGGATTTGACAAATGATTATGACTAGTGACTCATAATATAGATGCTTCTTTTTAGTTTCTAGTGTATCAGAATAGCCAGAAGGAAATATCTGAAATTGTTGAACTGTAATTAATAGACTTGATCTTTGATAATGATTGTATAACTACATACCATTTATAATGTGACCACGTGATTGTAAAAACCTTGGGACTGACACTCCCTTTATCCAGTGTATAGGTAGGTGGGTAATAAAATAAAGACATGCATGAAAAAAAATACGGCAAGTAGTGTGACTTGAACCATGGGTTCTTCTTAAGAAATAATACATAAGTCAAACTGGGAGAAAATTATTTCTAGAAGCATGATTTTAATATTAAAATTATCGACATTGTAAAAACCATGTGACTGACACTCCCTTTTTCCAGTGTATGGGTAGATGAGTAGTAGAATAAAGACATGCATGAAAAAAATATGGCAAGTAGTGTGACTTGAACCATAGGTTCTTCTTAAGAAATAATATATAAGTCAAACTAAGTGACAATTATTTCTAGAAGTATGATTTTATTAGTAAAATTATTGACATTTAACTTTGATATATTGCTTTTGTTACAATTAGTGAAAGAATATTACAATGTTATTGTTAACTAATAAAGCTTAGTTTACATTAATTGTATATTTCCTCATATAACACCCTATTATTAACACGTCGTAATAGTCACATATGTTTGTTCTAGTTCATGTAAGAACTCTCTTTTATTTATACAGTTAACCACTATCCTTGTCCACTCTGCTTTTGCCCATTTTTAAATTGGGTTGTTTGTCTTTTTTATTGTTGACTTGTGAGATTTCTTTATATATTCTGTATATTAAACCCTTATTGGATATGTAGTTTCCAAATATTTTCTCCCATTGAGTAGGTTGTCTTTTTCAGTTTCAAAACAAACTCTTTTGATGTGTGAAAGTTTTTAATTTTGATGAGGTCCCCTTTATCTATTTTTTCTTTTGGTGTGTAAAGTCTACTTTGGGTGTAAAGTCTAACAAACCATTGCCTAACAGAAGATCTGAAGATGCTTCCCTGTGTTTTCTTCTAAGAGTTTTATTGTTGCAGTTCTTACATATAGGTCTTTGATCCATTTTGAATTAATTTTTGTATATGGTGTGAGATGGGGTCCTCTTTCATTCTTTTGCATATAATATCTAATTCTCCCAGCACCACTAGAGAGATTATTCTTTCCCAATTGAGTGGATTTGCCAGCCTTATCAAAAATCAGTTGGCCATAGAAGTATGAGGGTCTATTTCTGAACTCTGAATTTTAATCTGTTGGTCAGTATATCTATCCTTGTGCCAGTACCATGCTGTTTTGACCTCAGTAGCTTTGTAATATGGTTTAAAGTCAGAAATTGTGAGTCCTCCAACTTCGTTCTTTTTCAAGATGTTTTTGGCTATTTGAGGACCCTTACCCTTCCAAATAAGTTTAATAATTGGCTTTTCCGTTTCTGGAATGTTGGCCGTTAGGATTTTGATAGGGATTGCGTTGAATCTGTGAATCATTTTTGTCAGATTGACATCTTAATGATATTTAGTCTTCCATTCCGTGAACACATAATGTCTTTCCATTTATTTACGTCGCCTTTGATTTGTTTTTATCAATGTTTTGTAGTTGTCTGTGTACAAATCCTTTACATCCTTGGTTAAATTTATTCCTAGGTATTTGATTCTTTTACTTGCTATTGTAAATGGAATTTTTTTCTTGATTTCTTCCTCAGATTGCTCAGTACTAGTGTATAGAAACAATATTGATGTTTGCTTGTTGATCTTGTACCCTGCCACTTGCTGTATCCATTTATTAGCTCTAGTAGTTTTGTTATAGATTTTGTGGGACTTTCTTATATGGGATCATGTCAACTGCAAATAGTCAGTTTTACCTCTTCCTTTCCAATTTGCATGCCTTTTATTTCTTTTTCTTGCCTAATTACTCTGCAAGAACTTACACTACTATCTTGAATAACAGTGGTGACTGTGGGCATCCTTGTCTTGTTCCCGCTCTTAGAAAGAAAGCTTTAAGTCTTTCACCATGAGGTATGATGTTAGTTGTGGGTTTTTCATATATGCCCGTTATCATGTTGAGGAAGTTTCCTTCTATTCCTATTTCACTAAGTGTTTTTATCAACAGACGGTGCCATATTTTGTCAAATGCCTTTTCTGCATAAATTGAAATGATTATATGTGGTTTTTCCTCTTCATTTTGTTAATGTGGTGAATTATTAATTGATTTTCTCTATGTTGAACTACCTTTGCATATGTGGGATAAATCTCACTTGATAATGTTGTATAATTGTTTTCATGTTCTGTTGGATTTTGTTTGCTAGTATTTTGCTGAGGATTTTTGCATCTATTTCATAAAGGATATTGTTCTGAAACTTAATTTTCTTATCTTTATCTGGCCTTGCTATTAGGGTGATATTGGCCTCATGGAATGAGTTAGTGTTCCCTGATTCTCAGATTTTTGATAGAGTTTGAGATGAATTGATTTTACTTCTTGAAATGTCTGGTAGAATTCACATGTGAAGTCATCTGGTCCTGGTCTTTTCTCTGTTGGGAGGTTTTTGATGACTGCTTCAATCTCTTTACTTATAATTCTGTTGAGGTCTTCTATTTCTTTTAGAGTCAGTATAGGTTGTGTGTGTTCCTTGGAATTTGTCCATTTCATCTGGGTTGTCTAATTTGTCCACATACGCTTGTTCATGGTATCCTCTTATGATCCTTTTTGTTTCAGGAAGGTCAGTAGGAATGTCCCCCTCATTTCTGATTTTATTTATTTGCATTTTCTCTCCTTTGTTCGTTTTCAGTTCTGGCTAAAGTTTGCAATTATATTGATCTTTTTAAAGAACCAACTTTTGGTTTTGTTATTTCTCTATTCTTTCTAAATATCAATTTCATTTATTTCTGCTCTAATATTTATTTCCTTCTGCTTGCTTTCTGTTTAGTTTGGTCTTCTTTTTTAATTTAACTTTATACAGATTGTTCACATACCATGCAATTATACAAAGATCCAAAGTGCACAATCACTTGCCCACGGTACCATCATACAGCTGTGCACCCACCACCACAATTAATTTTTTTCCAATATTTAAATATTTTCATTATTCCAGAAAAGAAATAAAGATAAAAAAGAAAACTCAATTCCTCCCCTACTCCTAACCACCCACCTCCATTGTTGACTTATATTGTTTGTATAGTACATTCATTACTGTTGATGAAAGAATGTTAAAATACTGTTAACTGTAGTACATAGTTTGCAATAGTAATATTTTATCTGTATATACCCCTCTATTATTAGCTTCTAGTTATAGTGTCATACATTTGTTCTAGTTCATGAAAAAGATTTCTAATATTTGTATAGTTAATCATGGACATTCTCTACCACAAGATTCACTGTTTTATACATTCCCCTCTTTTAACCTCCAACTTTGCTTCTGGTGACATACATGACTGTAAGCTTCCCCTTTCCACCACCTTTGCACACCATTCAGCAGTGTTAGTTGTTCTCACAATAACGTGCTACCACCACCTCTGTCCACTTCCACCACCACCTCTGTCCACTTCCAAACACTTAGGTTCAACCTAGTTGAACATTCTGCTCATAATAAGCAACCGCTCCCCATTCTTTAGACTTGTTCTATATCCTGTTAACTTATATTTCATGTCTATGTGTTTACATATTATAATTAGTTCATATTAGTGAGACCATGCAATATTTTTCCTTAATGTGTCTGACTTACTTCACTCGATGCAGTGCCCTCAAGGTTTCTTCATCAACCCCCTTTTTTTTCAAGATGGTTTTGTTCATCCACCATACTTTCCATCCTAAGTAAACAGTCGATGGTTCCCTGTATATTCATGTATTTATGTATTTACCACCACACCACTATCTGTATAAGGCCATCTTCATTTCTTCTGCAAAGAAGGAGGAAGAGTAAAAGAAGGTAGAGAAACAAAGGAAAAAAGAAAAAGAAAGAAAAAAATGACAGCTAAAAAGCAATGAAAGGAAAGATAGAATGAAACTAAAGTAGAATAAAAGAGGTAACATCACCAATGCCAAGAGTCCCATACCCTTCCCTGATGTCTCCCTCTTATAGACATTTAGCTTTTGTATATTGCCTTTGTTAAATAAAAAGAAGCATAATACCATGTTTCTGTTGACTGTAGTTTCTAGTTTGCATTGATTGTAGGACAGTTTTGCTGGATATAGGATTCTTGGTTGACAGTTTTTCTCTTTCAGAATTTTAGATACATCACACCACTTCCTTCTTGCCTCCATGGTTTCTACTGAGAAATCTGCACATAGTCTTATCAAGCTTCCTTTGTATGTGATGGATCACTTTTCTCTTGCTGCTTTCAGGATTCTCTCTTTGTCTTTGATGTTTGATAATCTTATTATTAAGTGTCTTGGCATAGGTCTATTCAGATCTATTCTGTTTGGGGTATGCTGCACTTCTTGGATCTGTAATTTTATGCCTTTCATAAGAGGTTTGAAATTTTCATTGATTATTTCCTCTATTGCTGCTGCCCCTTTTCCTGTCTCTTCTCCTTCTGGAACACCTATGACATGGACATTCATGCATTTCATGTTGTCATTTAATTCCCTGAGGCATTGCTCAAATTTTTCCATTCTTTTCCCTATCTGTTCTTTTGTGTGTAGGATTTCAGGTGTCTTTTTCTTCAGTTCCTGAGTGTTTTTTTCTGCCTCCTGAGATCTGCTGTTGTATGTCTCCATTGTTTTTTTCATCTCTTGTGTTGTGCCTTTCATTTCCATAGATTCTGCTGGCTGTTTTTTCAAACTTCCAATTTCTACCTTGTGTTTGCCCAGTGTTTTCTTTATGTCCTTTGTCTCTTTTGTTAGATCTTCCCTGAACTCATTATTTGGTTTCTGATTTGATTTGGCATATTTCTTTGAAAATCTTTAGTAGATTATTTCATTAAAGTGAAACAGTATCTCATCTGTATCTTTATTGAGGTGTAAGTTTGTTCCTTTGACTGGGCCATATCTTTGTTTTTCCTAGTATAGATTGTAGCTTCCTCTTGTCTAGGCACCTGGTTTCCTTGGTTACCCCAGTCAGATTTTCCCAGACCAGAACAGGTTCAGGTCTCAGAAAGGGGTTATATTCAGGGTATATCTTAGAGGAATGACCGACTTTCCTATGAGGTTTCCAGTCGCTGTGCTTTTCCTAACCTGTCCAGCATGTGGCACCTGTCAGCCTGTTGCTCCCAACTGGTGTAAGAAGGTGTGGTCACCTTTGTTTCTGTTTTGGCTGTTTTCCCCCCAGGCTCTAGGGTCTTGTTCTGAAGGGAAAGCTGGGCCCCACCTCCTTCCTCTTAGGGAAGATATACCCCCTAGGGGGTTATCATCTGAATTTGAGTAGTCTCTCTGACTCTGTTATCTCCACCCCTGTCTGGGTCAGAGCACTGTAAACTGAAAATGGCTGCGGCTCTCTTTTCTGAGCCCCTCAGGTTGAGAGAGGGAAAAAGAGACAGAAAGCCCCCTTTTGGAGCCAGTACACGGCATGCCAGTTTCACTCATCGGCCAGAGGTAACACCTGGTCTTGTGGGCTCCCCCTCCCAGGACAGATGAGTCTTCTGGTTCTTTAAGGTCAGTGTTCAATAAAAGCCTTTGTCTGCTTGTTGGGGGTTTGTAGCTTGTATTCAGGAGTCCACATTTGTTAATTAAAACCCCAGTTGGAGCTCATCTGAGCTATATTTGCTTGCTCAGAGAGTGTTGCTAGTTTCTACCACAGATTTTGCAGCAAAGCCTGCCATAAGGGGAGGGGATTCTTGGCACGGTTCTGCAGCTTTTACTTACAGATTCTATGCTGCAATCTCAGGCATTCCTCCCAACCCAGGTTGGTGTACGATGTGTGGATAGTCACAGTTGTCCCCCAGCAGTTATTCCAAATTATTTACTAGTTGTTCCTTGTTATTAGTTGTTCCAGGGTACTGACTAAATTCCACTCCCCTCTATGCCACCGTCTTGCCCCCCCTTCTAGTTTGCTCTTCTTTTTATAGTTCCTCCAGGTGTGCAGTTAGTGCTTTGATTTTAGCTTTTCTTTTTTACATAAGCATTTAGGGTTATAAATTACCCTCTCAGCCCTGCCTTTGCCACATCTCATAATGTTGTGTTCTCATTTTCATTCTTTTCAAGATATTTACTGACTTCCCTTGCATTTTCTTCTTTGACCTGTTAGTTGCTTAAGAGTGTGTTATTTAACTTCCATATATTTGTGGATTTTCCATTTCTCCCTGTATTATTGAATTCCAGCTTCATTTCATTACATTCAGAGAGGATTCTTTGTATTATTTCAGTCTTTAAAAATTTATTGAACCTTGTTTCCTGTCCCAATATGTGGTCTATCCTGGAGAATGATCTATGTGTACTTGAGAAGTATGTATATACTGCTATCTTGCAGTGGAATGTTCTGTTTATGTCTGTTAAGTCTACATCATTTATCATAGTATTCAGTTTCTTTGTCTCCTTATTGATCTTCTGTCTAGGTGTTCTGTATTGATGAAAATGGTGTACTGAAGTCTCCAGCTATTATTGTAGAGATTTCTGTTTCTCCCTTCAGATTTGCCAGTGTTTGCATCATGTAATTTTGGGCACCATAGTTAGGTGCATCGGTATTTATGATTGTTATTTCTTCTTGGTGGATTGCCCCTTTTATTAATATAGTGTATCCTTCTTTGTCTCTTACAACAGCTTTTGACTTAGTGTATTTTGTCTGATATTAGTATAGCTACCCCAGCTCTTTTTTGCATGGAATATCTTTTTACAACCTTTCACTTTCAACTTTTTGTGTCTTTGGATTTAAGGTAAGCTTCTTGTAAACAACATATAGTTGGATCAAGTTTTTTTATCCATTCTGCCAATCTGTGTCTTTTGATTGCAGCGTTTACTCCATTAACATTCAGTGTTGTTACTGTGAAGACATTTATTCAGCCAGTTTGTCCTTTGGTTTTTATATGTCTTATATAATCTCTCTTTTCCTTTATTGCAGCCTCCTTTTCTGTATAGTTGATCTTTTCATTTGTATCTGACTGATCCCGTTTCATTTCTGTTTCTCTATATATTTTTAAATAGTTTCTTTGCAGTTACCCTGGGGTTTATCTTATAAAACCTACATCTATAAGCTATTAATTTGAAAAGATACCAATTGTATGCATGTTCTCTGCCCCCATATCCCTCTATTTTCCTCTTTATGTTGTTTTTGCCCCACTTTATACCTTTATATTTTGTATGTCCATTATGAGGAAATATGCCTTTTTCTTTTTCCATTGTATTCTGTATCTTATGGGAATTAAACAGTAGGGTTGTATACAGATGATGCAGTACTTTTAGGTTTTGCATTTACCCTTTTAGTTACCCTTACTGATAATCGTTTCTTCACACCATTCCAAGCAACTCTCTTCTCTGTTCCACCTGCAGAGCTCCCTTTAGTAATTCTTGTAGGTCAGGTCTTTTATTGATGAACTCTCTGTTTCTATTTATCTGTGAATATTTTAAACTCTCCCGCATTGTTGCAGCACAGTTTTGACAGATAAAGAATTTTGGGCTGGCAGATCTCTTTCAATACGTTAAATGTATCATACCACTGTCTATTTTCCTCCATGGTCCCTGATGAGAAATCAGCATTTTATCTTATTGAGGATCCTTTGTATGTGACAAATTTCTTTTCTCTTGCTATTTTCAGAATTCTCTCTTCTTTGGTATTTGACATTCCGATTAGTTTGTGTCTTGGAGTAGCTCTTTTAGGATATATACAGTTTGGAGTAATTGTACTTCTTGGACACATATATTTATGTCTTTCTTAAGAGTTGAGAAACATTTGGCCATAATTTCCCTATATATTCTTTCTGCTCCTTTTTCCTTCTCTTCTTCTAGAACACCCATGATGCGTATGTTTGTATGCATCATGCTGTCACTTAAATCCCTAAGATGCTGCTCAATTTTTTCTGTTCTTTTCTCCATCTGTTCTTCTGATTGTATGATTTCGATTGTCCTGTGTTCAGTTTTGATGATTATTTCTTCATCTACCATTGTATGTCCCTAATGTATTTTTAAACTCTACTTTTGTGCTTTTCATCCCCATAATTTCTTTTTATACTCATATATTGTCTTCTCAATATCCTTTATCTCTTCATACATATTTTCCTTCATCTCCCTGAATCGACATAGGAGATTTGTTTGATTAATTGTTCCAAGTTCTGCATCTCTTCGAAAGTTTTAATTTGTTCTCTTAACTGAGCCATGTTCCTCTTTTTAAATGTGGTTTGTAATTTTGTACTAATATCTAGATATCTGATTGTCTTGATGAGTTATCCCTGAAGGTCAGTTTCTCCGTCTTGTCTGGGGCTTTATTATTCATTAGTTTTGTGTTAAGGCTCTTCTTTGATGTTTCGTCCAACTTACTCTAGACCTTTAGCATAGCCCATGTTTAACTGATAACATTTTTTTGTATCTTCTTCCTCTGATTCTTGCCCTGGGATATGCAGTAAAAAATTTAAGATTTTATTTTTTGTGTAATTATTTCACCTCTAGGAGAAAGCTTCCTTTCCTCTATTCCTTCTCTGGTGGTCTTGATGTGTTCTGTTTGTTTTTGTGCAGAATTTTCTCTCCAGTTCCTATGATTTGTTTAAATTCTCACCCTCATTCTGTGCCCTGTTTTGTTTAAACTTTGAGTTTTGGGATCCTCCTGTCCTACAGCTGTTCTCCTTAACCTCCCTCTCTGCCTGCTCTCCACCTTCTGCTTTCTGAGGCTTTTCTGCCTTTGGTTTCTTCCCTCTTTGGGTATCCTGCTCTGGGGAGCCAGATGTGGTCAATCCAAAAAGGTGCATCACTCCAGAGAAGTTTATTTTATGTTTAGGGGGTCCAGCCAACAGAAACTGAATTGAGTGAGTGTGCCACTTTCAGTGTGTTTCTATCATGGTATCCTGCTTCCTCCAGAGGCACTTTTGTATGCAGCACTCATCAGTGGCTTACATTCTGCCCTGAGTGTCTGTGGGTTGGACTTAGGTCCCTGTGCTTGGATATGCACATGGTTCTAATTCTCTGCTGTGAATGGCTGTATAGTTTGTGTCCCTGGTGAGAAGTTGAAAGGATCTGGTCTGCTGCCTCTGAGCAACTCCTAAACTGCACAGGACCAAGTCACGGGGAGGAAGAGTACTGGTGGGTCCAGGACAGAAGTTTCCTACCTGGTATTTTTCTTTTTCGTGGATTCAACATTTGTGTTGTTTTTCTCAAGTCTCTGCTTTCCTCCAGAGTTCTAAGCAAATGGAATTTTCCTTAAATTCGCAGAATCTCTGGGGACATTTCTTTGGTGGCTATCTTATGTTGCCATTTTGGTGACATCCTCTTATTTTGTTTTTAATTACTATTTAGTATGGTCTTGATTATGTGATGTGTGGGTTAAGTTTTTTAATTAGAATGAAATCGTTGACAGAGATACAAATATTTAACATTTTAGGACAGTCAGCCATCATGCTAAGTTAATTTCCTCACTTGTTATGTGTGTCCTGTTTTTATTCTGTCAGATCACAGATAATTTGTTTCTCCCTCCTTTTATTTCTTTCTCAGATGGCCAAATGTGATGGTTGTAAGCGACAGGGGAAACTCAGTGAGTCCTTGAAGTGGAGAGGAGAAATGAAACATTTTTGTAACCTGCTCTGTATTTTGATGTTTTGTAATCAGCAAAGTATGTGTGACCCACCTTCACAAAACAGTGCAGGTAAAATTAAACTTAAGTAATGGATGAGGTCTTTAATCAAAACCAGGAACTAACCACTGTTCTACAGATTAGGAACTGTAAACAGTTTTCAATAATTTCATGCAATGTAAACTGCAAATAGCATGAAATTTTAGGTCCCTTCTCCCACTTTTTTTTAGACACCGTAGATTAAAGCTGCATAGAAATGTCCTTGAAACTCTCTGAGCCTGTTGAATCACATGTTAAAAGTACTTTATGATAGAGGATAGCAATTAATATTTTTGGATATATACATCTTGACCTCCTTAAAAAAGGATTTTAGGCAACAAATAGGGACATTGAGTCTAAATCACATGGCCTTTTGAATATACTATGTAATATAGTTAGTCCGTTTTATCTCTCAGCAACTTTATTGTTAATAAAAAAGGTAGCACCATCTTAAAACTATAGTGGTTTAAGATAGTCTCTTTGCAGTTGGAATCAAGAACTATATAAGAGCCTACTCCAGAAACTTAAAAATTCTTTGCCATGTGAAGGCAAGTATTAAGAAACACATTTGATTTTAATGTCTAGTAAATCTACCCTATGATCTTCGTTACTACTGTGCCTTTGAGGTTTTTTTGTTGTTGTTTTCTAAGTAAGGCATTTTTTGCATTCTTATACAAAGGTAAAGTATGTGGAAGACTTTTAAGTTTTACTAATTAAAAAATAAAAACAAACAAAAATGCATTTATTCTGAAGGAGTTCTTTTCTCCAACAGAGAAACTATTCTAAACTAAAATACTGCTTAACCTCCTTGGAATGTTGGTTCCTGTGTATTTGCCTACTAATTACATGAGGTTTCCTCATTGTTGTTTATTTTAATAGCAAGTATTTCCATGGTGCAAGCTGCCTCAGCGGGTCCCCCATCTCTAAGAAAAGACTCAACTCCAGTTATAGCTAATGTAGTATCACTGGCGAGTGCCCCTGCTGCCCAGCCCACAGTGAATTCTAACAGTGTATTACAAGGTATGGATTGCTTTGCAAGGATTTGCCTAGCCTTTATGAGATGAATATAGTGGTTCTCCATTTTTTTTCCATCAGATATCAGTTTCTTATGTTTGACACATTCCTGTTAGGAATAGTGGCTCACTGTGGGCTGCTGCGGCCTTAGACAATGTTTCAAGTTCCTGGTCTCTTTTTCTTGTTATATTTTAGAACTGCTAGTCTTTTTAACACATGTTCTTATTATGAGACTTTGTGTTTATTGATTGAAATCACCTTTCAATGCTAATATTTAAATAATTGTATATGATTATAAATTTATGTTTTAATTTATATCAGGTGCAGTTCCGACAGTAACAGCAAAAATCATTGGAGATGTAAGTTTTATTATTTTTATTGCTTTCCACTGTATTTATTTGCCAGTTTTATGCAGTATGAATGTATCTGGGCGAATTTGCCCTCCTTATTCTTTACTTATATAAAATAAATTTCATGAGCTCATTCACTCTTTGTTCAATAGTAGGAATTTCTGGTTAACTTGGTGTTTTATGTACATGTTGACCTTCAAAAAGGATTTTAGACAACTAATAACAGGACATTGAGTTTAAATCACATGGCCTTTTGAATATACTATGTAATATATTTAGGCAGTTTTATCTCTCAGCAACTTTATTGTTAATAAAAAATGTAACACCATTCTAAAACTACAGTGGTTTCAGATAGTCTCTTTGCAATTGGAATCAAAGAGATTTCTTTTAATATTTGCTCTCTTATGTAGTTACTGAAGTTTTGTTTATTTATTTAATTGTACAGAATTCAAGCATAAAAGGTCTTTTGTAAGTTTTGTAATGTAGTTAGATTGTAAATAAAATATTTATAGAATGTAGCTTGTTTCCCCTCTAGGGAGATTATGCTATACATAACCATTACCTTTTTTATTCATTAATATTTTCTCCTTCATCTCTATTAAAAGAAAAGAATATAAATAATGAGAAAAACTAATAAATGGACCAATGGCATTTCTAGAATGTTTCCTGGTCTCTGGGCTAGCTTTCATATCATTACTCAAGTTACTTAAATGGCCATAACTGATTCTAAGTTATTCCTATTTCTCTAGAAACTAAGTCCTCTAGGACTTAACTCAATTAAGTAAAAGTTTTTATTTGAAACTCAGCCACCGTTGTTACTGATCATAGATGTCTTCCAACAGATCTACCATTTTTATCAGTGAACAGAATAGTAGTTAGGTGCTTTTAGAGTCAATATATAGTTTTCAAAATATTCCTTTAGTTTTATTAGTTTTTCAGGAATATTGTATTCTTCATAAATTTAGTTGTGTGCTTCTGTGCTAATGTTTAAGTAATTGTATATGGTATTCTTTTTAAATGATAATATTTTCTGTAATACACACATAAGATTTTGAAAGTCTCTGGTTTCTTTTTGTTAGGCAAGTACACAAACAGATGCCCTGAAACTACCACCTTCCCAACCTCCAAGACTTTTGAAGAACAAAGCTTTATTGTGCAAACCCATCACTCAGACTAAAGCCACCTCTTGCAAACCACATACCCAAAACAAAGAATGCCAAACAGGTGTGTTAATTGTATTTTCTTTAAGTCTTTTTCTTTTTCTTTTAAAATACTGTACAAGCCACAAAATGACCAAGCATCCCCCTCTCCCAGCTAACATTAGTGACTTTAAAAAAAAAAAAAAAAAATGTTTTTCATCATTTTTCTCATCCCCCTCACTTCTTCCCCAAAACCAGTAATCTGCTTTCTATCTCTGCAGATTTGCTATTCCTAGACATGTCTTGTAAGTGGTATCAAACAGTTTTTGCCATCATGTGTCTTGCTTATTTCAATGAACATAGTGTTTTCAAGGTTCTTCTATGTTGTTGTATGTCTCATAACTTAGTTTTTCTTATGGCTGAATAGTATTCCATTGTGTTTATGTACTAACATTTGTTTAGCTATTCATTTTTTTTTTTTAATCATCATTTTATTGAGATATATTCACATACCAGGCAGTCATACAAAACAAATTGTACTTTCGATTGTTCACAGTACCATTACATAGTTGTACATTCATCACCTAAATCAATCCCTGACACCTTCATTAGCACACACACAAAAATAACAAGAATAATAATTAGAGTGAAAAAGAGCAATTGAAGTAAAAAAGAACACTGGGTACCTTTGTCTGTTTGTTTCCTTCCCCTACTTTTCTACACATCCATCCATAAACTAGACAAAGTGGAGTTTGGTCCTTATGGCATTCCCAATCCCATTGTCACCCCTCATAAGCTACATTTTTATACAACTGTCTTCGAGATTCATGGGTTCTGGGTTGTAGTTTAATAGTTTCAGGTATCCACCACCAGCTACCCCAATTCTTTAGAACCTAAAAAAGGTTGTCTAAAGTGTGCGTAAGAGTGCCCACCAGAGTGATCTCGGCTCGTTTTGGAATCTCTCTGCCACTGAAGCTTATTTCATTTCCTTTCACATCCCCCTTTTGGTCAAGATGATGTTCTCCATCCCACGATGCCGGGTCTACATTCCTCTCCGGGAGTCATATTCCACGTTGCCAGGGAGATTCACTCCCCTGGGTGTCTGGTCCCACGTAGGGGGGAGGGCAGTGATTTCACCTTTCAAGTTGGCTTAGCCAGAGAGAGAGGGCCACATCTGAGCAACAAAGAGGCACTCAGGAGGAGACTCTTAGGCACAAATATAGGGAGGCCTAGCCTCTCCTTTGCAGCAACCGTCTTCCCAAGGGTAAAACTTATGGTAGAGGGCTCAACCCATCAAACCACCAGTCCCCTATGTCTGTGGTCATGTTAGCAACCATGGAGGTGGGGTAGGCGAATACCCCTGCATTCTCCACAGGCTCCTCAAGGGGGCACTACATCTTTTCTTTTTTTTCCCTTGTTTGTCTTTTTTCTTTTTTTTTTTTTTTTTAACTTTCCCTTCTTTTTTAAATCAACTGTATGAAAAAAAAGTTAAAAAGAAAACAAACATACAATAAAAGAACATTTCAAAGAGACCATAACAAGGGAGTAAGAAAAAGACAACTAACCTAAGATAACTGCTTAACTTCCAACATGTTCCTACTTTACCCCAAGAAAGTTACATAATATAGCAACATTTCAGTGAACTTGTTCCTTCTACATCCATCAGAAATTAACAGACCATAGTCATTTCTGGGCATCCCCAGAACGTTAAATAGCCTATCTGTTCTTCTTGGATTATTGTTCCCCCTTCCTTAATTGCTCTCTACTGCTAGTTCCCCTACATTCTACATTATAAACCATTTGTTTTACATTTTTCAAAGTTCACATTAGTGGTAGCATATATTTCTCTTTTTGTGCCTGGCTTATTTCGCTCAGCATTATGTCTTCAAGGTTCATCCATGTTGTCATATGTTTCACGAGATCGTTCCTTCTTACTGCCGCGTAGTATTCCATCGTGTGTATATACCACATTTTCTTTATCCACTCATCTGTTGAAGGACATTTGGGTTGTTTCCATCTCTTGGCAATTGTGAATAATGCTGCTATGAACATTGGCGTGCAAATATCTGTTCGTGTCACTGCTTTCTGATCTTCCGGGTATATACCGAGAAGTGCAATCGCTGGATCGAATGGTAGCTCTATATCTAGTTTTCTAAGGAACTGCCAGACTGACTTCCAGAGTGGCTGAACCATTATACAGTCCCACCAACAGTGAATAAGAGTTCCAGTTTCTCCACATCCCCTCCAGCATTTGTAGTTTCCTGTTTGTTTAATGGCAGCCGTTCTAACCGGTGTTAGATGGTATCTCATTGTGGTCTTAATTTGCATCTCTCTAATAGCTAGTGAAGCTGAACATTTTTTCATGTGTTTCTTGGCCATTTGTATTTCCTCTTCAGAGAACTGTCTTTTCATATCTTTTGCCCATTTTATAATTGGGCCGACTGTACTATTGTCATTGAGTTGTAGGATTTCTTTATATATGCAAGATATCAGTCTTTTGTCAGATACATGGTTTCCAAAAATTTTTTCCCATTGAGTTGGCTGCCTCTTTACCTTTTTGAGAAATTCCTTTGAGGTGCAGAAACTTCTAAGCTTGAGGAGTTCCCATTTATCTATTTTCTCTTTTGTTGCTTGTGCTTTGGGTGTAAAGTCTAGGAAGTGGCCTCCTAATACAAGGTCTTGAAGATGTTTTCCTACATTATCTTCTAGGAGTTTTATGGTACTTTCTTTTATATTGAGATCTTTGGTCCATTTTGAGTTAATTTTTGTGTAGGGGGTGAGGTAGGGGTCCTCTTTCATTCTTTTGGATATGGATATCGAACTCTCCCAGCCCCATTTGTTGAAAAGACCATTATGGCTCAGTTCGGTGACTTTGGGGGCCTTATCAAAGATCAGTCGGCCATAGATCTGAGGGTCTATCTCTGAATTCTCAGTTCGATTCCATTGATCTATATGTCTATCTTTGTGCCAGTACCATGCTGTTTTGGCAACTGTGGCTTTATAATAAGCTTCAAAGTCAGAGAGTGTAAGTCCTCCCACTTCGTTTTTCTTGTTTAGAGTGTCTTTAGCAATTCGAGGCATCTTCGCTTTCCAAATAAATTTGATAACTAGCTTTTCCAAGTCTGCAAAGTAGGTTGTTGGAATTTTGATTGGGATTGCATTGAATCTGTAGATGAGTTTGGGTAGAATTGACATCTTAATGACATTTAACCTTCCTATCCATGAACATGGAATATTTTTCCATCTCTTAAGGTCCCCTTCTATTTCTTTTAGTAGAGTTATGTAGTTTTCTTTGTATAGGTCTTTTACATCTTTGGTTAAGTTTATTCCTAGGTACTTGATTTTTTTAGTTGCTATTGAAAATGGTATCTTTTTCTTGAGTGTCTCTTCCGTTTGTTCATTTCTAGCATATAGAAACATTACTGACTTATGTGCATTAATCTTGTATCCCGCTACTTTGCTAAATTTGTTTATTAGCTCTAGTAGGTGTATCGTTGATTTCTCAGGGTTTTCTAGATATAAGATCATATCATCTGCAAACAATGACAGTTTTACTTCTTCTTTTCCAATTTGGATGCCTTTTATTTCTTTGTCTTGCCGGATTGCCCTGGCTAGCACTTCCAGCACAATGTTGAATAACAGTGGTGACAGCGGGCATCCTTGTCTTCTTCCTGATCTTAGAGGGAAGGCTTTCTGTCTCTCACCATTGAGTACTATGCTGGCTGTGGGTTTTTCATATATGCTCTTTATCATGTTGAGGAAGTTTCCTTCAATTCCTACCTTTTGAAGTGTTTTTATCAAAAAGGGATGTTGGATTTTGTCAAATGCTTTTTCAGCCTCTATTGAGATGATCAATTGATTTTTCCCTTTCGAGTTTTTAATGTGTTGTAATACATTGATTGTTTTTCTTATGTTGAACCATCCTTGCATGCCTGGAATGAACCCCACTTGGTCATGGTGTATGATTTTTTAATGTGTCTTTGGATTCGATTTGCAAGTATTTTGTTGAGGATTTTTGCATCTATATTCATTAGGGAGATTGGCCGGTAGTTTTCCTTTTTTGTAGCATCTTTGCCTGGTTTTGGTATTAGATTGATGTTAGCTTCATAAAATGAGTTAGGTAGTGTTCCATTTTCTTCAATGTTTTGAAAGAGTTTGAGTAAGATTGGTGTCAGTTCTTTCTGGAAAGTTTGGTAGAATTCCCCTGTGAAGCCATCTGGCCCTGGGCATTTATTTGTGGGAAGATTTTTGATGACTGATTGGATCTCTTTGCTTGTGATGGGTTGGTTGAGGTCTTCTATTTCTTCTCTGGTCAGTCTAGGTTGTTCATATGTTTCCAGGAAATTGTCCATTTCTTCTGCATTGTCCAGTTTGTTGCCATACAGTTGTTCATAATATCCTCTTATAATTTTTTTAATTTCTTCAGGATCTGCAGTTATGTCACCTTTTTCATTCATTATTTTGTTTATATGGGTCTTCTCTCTTTTTGATTTTGTCAGTCTAGCTAGGGGCTTGTCAATCTTGTTGATCTTCTCAAAGAACCAACTTTTGGTGATATTTATCCTCTCTATTGTTTTTTTTGTTCTCTATGTTATTTATTTCTGCTTTAATCCTTGTTATTTCTTTTCTTGTACTTGGTTTAGGATTGGTTTGCTGTTCATTTTCTAGCTTCTTCAGTTGATCCATTAGTTCTTTGATTTTGGCTCTTTCTTCCTTTTTAATATATGCGTTTAGTGCTATAAATTTCCCCCTTAGCACTGCTTTTGCTGCATCCCATAGGTTTTGGTATGTTGTGTTCTCATTTTCATTCGTCTCTATATATTTAGCAATTTCTCTTGCTATTTCTTCTTTAACCCACTGATTGTTTAGGAGTGTGTTGTTTAACCTCCAGGTATTTGTGAATTTTCTAAGTCTCTGATGGTTATTGACTTCTAATTGTATTCCATTGTGGTCAGAGAATGTGCTTTGAATAATTTCAATCTTTTTAAATTTATTGAGGCTTGTTTTATGTCCCAGCATATGATCTATTCTAGAGAAAGTTCCGTGAGCACTAGAAAAGTATGTGTATCCTGGTGATTTGGGATGTAATGTCCTGTAGATGTCTGTTAAATCTAATTCATTTATCAGATTGTTTAGGTTTTCAATTTCCTTATTGGTATTCTGTCTGGTTGATCTATCTATAGGAGAGATTGATGTGTTGAAGTCTCCCCCAATTATTGTGGAAACATCAATTGCTTCCTTTAGTTTTGCCAGTGTTTCTCTCTTGTATTTTGTGGCACCTTGATTGGGTGCATAGACATTTACGATTGTTATTTCTTCTTGCTGAATTGCCCCTTTTATTAGTATGTAGTGGCCTTCTTTGTCTCTCAAAACATCCCTGCATTTGAAGTGTATTTTATCTGAGATTAATATTGCTACACCTGCTTTCTTTTGGCTGTAGCTTGCATGAAATATTTTTTTCCATCCTTTCACTTTCAGTTTCTTTGTGTCCCTGTGTCTAAGATGAGTCTCTTGTATGCAACATATTGATGGTTCATTTTTTTTTATCCATTCTGCGAATCTATATCTTTTAATTGGGGAGTTTAATCCATTTACATTCAACGTTAAAACCGTGAAGGCATTTCTTGAATCGGCCATCTTATCCTTTGGTTTATGTTTGCCATATTTTTCCCTCTCTCTATTAATATCCTTTATTGTACCCATACCGAATCTCTTTAGTACTGAACCTTTCTCCAAGTCTCTCTGTCCTTTCTTTGTTTCTCTGTCTGTAGGGCTCCCTTTAGTATCTCCAGTAGGGCAGGTCTCTTGTTAGCAAATTCTCTCAGCATTTGTTTGTCTGTGAAAAATTTAAGCTCTCCCTCAAATTTGAAGGAGAGCTTTGCTGGATAAAGTATTCTTGGCTGGAAATTTTTCTCACTCAGAATTTTAAATATATCGTGCCACTGCCTTCTTGCCTCCATGGTGGCTGCTGAGTAGTCACTACTTAGTCTTAGGCTGTTTCCTTTGTATGTGGTGAATTGCTTTTCTCTTGCTGCTTTCAGAACTTGCTCCCTCTCTTCTGTGTTTGACTGTGTGATCAGTATATGTCTTCGAGTGGGTTTATTTGGATTTATTCTATTTGGAGTTCGCTGAGCATTTATGATTTGTGTATTTATGTTGTTTAGAAGATTTGGGAAGTTTTCCCCAACAATTTCTTTGAATACTCTTCCTAGACCTTTACCCTTTTCTTCCCCTTCTGGGACACCAATGAGTCTTATATTTGGACGTTTCATATTATCTATCATATCCCTGAGGTCCATTTTGATTTTTTCAATTTTTTTCCCCATTCTTTCTTTTATGCTTCCATTTTCCATTCTGTCATCTTCCAGATCACTGATTCGTTGTTCAGCTTCCTCTAGTCTTGTACTATGAGTGTCCAGAATCTTTTTAATTTGGTCAACAGTTTCTTTAATTTCCATAAGATCATCCATTTTTTTATTTAGTCTTGCAATGTCTTCTTTATGCTCTTCTAGGGTCTTCTTGATTTCCTTTGTATCCCGTACTAGGGTCTCATTGTTCATCTTTAGTTCTTTGAGTAGCTGCTCTAGGTGCTGTGTCTCTTCTGGTCTTTTGATTTGGGTGCTTGGGCTTGAGTTATCCATATCGTCTGGTTTTTTCATATGCTTTATAATTTTCTGTTGTTTTTGGCCTCGTGGCATTTGCTGAACTTGATAGGGTTCTTTTAGGATGTGTAGACCAATTGAAGTCCTTATCTCTGATTTATCAGATCTACAGCTTCGTGGAGTACACTTTCTCTAACTAACCAGCAGGTGGCGTCCACGAGCCACCTTTTCTCCACAAGCCAGTTCTCCCCTGCTTAGCCTTTTTGGTGAGTGGGGGAGTGAGTCTTGTGGGGTCCAGTTGGTGTACCAAGCTTGCGTGTGTAGTTGGTGTTGCCTGCCCTGTATATGGGGCGTGTTTCTGGGCAGTCAGGGATGGGGGGTGGCTCTAACAATCAAATCTCCCTGGTGATCCTAGAGTTTTAAAGCTGCTGCAATAGTCTAATCCTTCAGTTCAGTCCTGCCACAGTTTGTCTCTGCCACTGACCCACAAGTCCTTGGTATTGGTGTATGGCTCCTGAGACTTGCAAGTGGGCCCCTCTTCCAGGCTGTGCACCCCGGGTCCTCTGTTGAGGGATGACTGTGCTATGTCACAGGTGAGTGCCGTCCCCCCAGGGCAGTTCTGGGCTGCTGGGCTGTGTAGGGAGGCTCCCAGTCTGCTGAAATGATGGCTGAATGGGGCTTTGTTAATTCACATTGCTCCACCTTCCCAACTCTGGGACAATCAGCTGAGGTTGCAGGGAAGGCTAATGTCCACGCCCAGTTTTATGGTGTGTGCCTGTTATTTGAAGCACTTCCATCACACTGGGTTGTCTGGGGCAGCTCTGGGCTATGGGGCTGGCGATGGGCAGGAGTGTTTCCTGTCCACCAGGATGGTGGCTGTGAGCGGACACCCCCCTTTTCTTGGGAAGTTGTGTTGTTTAGTGAATTTTCTCAGCCACTGGATTATTGCCTTTTGTCTCAGAGCTCTCTTAGTTCTGCTCTTGACTTGACGTGCCCAAATTGCAATTCTTTGAAGCTTTCTGTATTGGGCTTCTTAGAGTAATTGTTTTAGAAAAAGAAAAAAGGATTTAAAAAAAAAAAACGGCCCTCCTCAGAGATCTAATGGGTTATTGAAATACTAATAGAGAAAGCAACCAGGGCCATTAAGGAAAGGTCCACAGGGCAGAGAGATCAGCTTTTCTTCGGGATTTGCATATGCGCTTCAAGGCCTGAGCTCCGCCCTTCCCCTTTCTGTGTTCACCAGAACTCCAAAAATCCTCTGCTTTTATTTTGGAGTTTTTCGTGTTGTTTTTTTTTCTATGCCTGTCTCCTCTCTGCTGGGCTGGCTGCTCTCAGAGTCTCTGGTGTCTGGTCTCAGTCTATCTATGGTTGGAGTTTGAATCAGTAGAATGAGTTTCCGATAAGAGCAGCCACTACAGTTCTCCCTTCTCCTTCCTGGAGCTGACAGCCCCTCCTCCCACGGGACTGAGCCTGGCAGGGAGGGGCGCGGGTCCCCTGGCCGCAAAAACTTACAGATTTCGCTGATCTCAGCAGTTCCACGTTTTCATGAGTGTTGTATGAAGTATGCCCAAAGACAGATTGCTCTGTGGTGTCCAGTCCACGCAGTTCCTGGCTTTTTACCTACTTTCCTGGAGGAGTAACTAAAACTTACAGCTCACCAGTCTGCCATCTTGCCCCGCCTCCTCTAGCTATTCATTTTTGGTGGGCACTTGAGTTGTCTTCAGCTTTGGGCTTTTGTGAATAATGCCGCAATAAGCATTGGTGTACAACTATTTATTTATGACCCCGTTTTCACTCTCTTTGGGTATATTCCTAGAATGGGATTTGCTGGGTCACATGGTAATTCTATATGTAATTTAACTTTTTTAAGGATCGCTATATTGCTTTCCACAGTGGCTGCACCATTTTATCTCCTAAGAGTTTTAAAGTTTTAGCTCTTATATTTAGGTCCTTGATTTATTTTGAGTTGATATTTGTATATGGTATGAGGTGTGTGGTGGGGGTTCTGCCTTCATTCTTCTACAAGTGAATGTCCAGGTTCACTCATAAAGTTTGTTGGAGAGACTACTTTTTCTCCATTGCATATACTTAACACCCTTGTCAAAAATCAGTTGGCCATAGATGTGTGGGTCTAATTCTGGACTTTAATTCTGTTCTACTCATCTATTTCTCTATTGTATGCCTGTACCACACTGTTTTGATAACTGTTGCTTTGTAATTCAGTTTGAAATAGGAAGTGTGAGTCTTCCAAACTTGTTCTTTTTCATGATTGTCTTGGTTATTAATGGCCCCTTGCCATTCCGAATGAATTTAAGGATCGTTTTTTTCCATTTCTGCAGAAAAAGCTGTTGGAATCTTAATAGGCATTGCATTGAATTTGTGTATTGTTTTGAGTAATATTGACATATTAATATTAACTTTTCCAATCCATGAATGTAGGATGTCTTGCCATTTAAGTCTTTAATTTCTTTCAGCAGTCTTTTGTAGTTTTCAGTATACTAATTTGTATTCTTAGTTAAATTTATTTGTTGGTGTTTTGTTCTTTTAATTGCCATTATAAATGGAATTGTTTTCTCAATTTCCTCTCTGGCTTGTTTATTGGTAGTGTACAGGAACACAGTTGTTTTTTGTGTGTTGATTTAGTACCCTGCCACTTTACTGAATTCATTTATTAGCTCCAATAGTTTGCTTGTTGAGTCCTTTCGATTTTCTGTTTATAGGATCATGTCATTTGCAAATAGTGAAAGTGTTGCTTCTTCCTTTCTGATTTGGATGCCTTCATTTTTTTTTTTTCTTCCTTGCCTAACTGCTCTGGCCAGAACTTCCAGCAAAGTGTTGGTTCAGCAGTGGTGAGAGTGATTATCCCTGTCTGGTTCCTGATCTTAGGAGGAAAGCTTTAAGTCTTTCATCATTGAGTATGATGTTAGCTGTGGGTTTTCATAAATGGCCTTTATTATGTTGAGAAAGTTCCTTTCGACTACTACTTTTATGAGTGTTTTTATAAACAAAGGGTGCTGCATTTTGTCAGATGCCTTTTCTTCATCTGTTGAGGTAATCATGTGAGTGTTTTCCCCTTCATTTTGTTTAAGTGTTGTATTACATTGGTTGATTTTTGTGTGGTCAATCTCCCTTACATTCCTGGGATAAATCTTATCTGTTCATAGTGTATAATCTTTTTAATATGCCATTGGATTCGGTTTACTAGTGTTTTGTTAAGGATTTTTATACACACACACATACACATACATAAATATATTTTTTTATGTATTCATAAGGGGAATTGGTCTGTAATATTATTTTCTTGTGATGACTTTGTTGGGCTTTGGTATCAGAGTAATGGTGGCCTCACAGAATAAATTAGAAAGTGTTCCCTCTGAATTCTTTGTAAGAGTTGAGAAGGGTTGGTATTAATTCTTCTTTAAGTGTTTAGTAGGATTTACCAGTGAAGCCATCTGATACTGGAACTTTGTTTGGTGAAAGGTTTTTTATTATTGTTTCAATCTCTACTTGTTATAGGTTGGTTGATGTTTTCTGTTTCTTCTTGAGTCAGTGGGGTATTGATGTATTTCTAGGAATTTTTACATTTCTTCTAGATTATATAGTTTGTTGACATATAATTATTCATTATATTCTCTTATAATCCTTTTTATTTCTGTAAGGTCATTAGTGTTATCCCCGTTTTCCTTTTTGATTTTAGTTATTTGCATCTTTTCACCTGGAAGTCCCCCAATATTTAAACTAGAAAGGAACCCTGGAATCCTATATCTTGAAGCTGATCCTGTAGGCCAGTGTTTCTCAACCTTCATATGCATGTGAATTGCCTGGGGAGCTTATTAAATAGATTCTGATTCATCGGAGCCTGAGGTTGTGCATTTCTTACAAGTTTCCTGGTAATGCCACTTCTGTTGGTCCTTGGACCACACTGAATAGCAAGACTATAGATGACTTAGTCCTATATTTTTATTGTCTCAGTAGTGATTTAGTTAGTATTACAAAGTTTGATTATTAGACATTATAATCAGATAACTTCTTTTTATGTTCACTGCATCATGGTAAAATTAATCCCATATTATTTCCCACCTCTAACCATAGTCAGATTGTCAGCTTTCCTCTTTTTGTCACTAGCATTACCTTTCTCCTATAGTAACAATTGTACAACTATCTAGCATATTTTCTAGCACATAGAAAGGACAAGGGCTCTGTAGATATTTTATTTTTAATTTTTTGGCTGGGGGTACTTTTTTGATGGTACATGACAAGGTAGGGCTCTAAGCCCCTCCCCTTCTTCAGTGGGTCTGGGATGGAAGCTGTGGAGGACAAGCGATTCTCAGTGTTGGAGGATTGAGTTGGGGCCAGGACTCTCCAGCAGCTGGCTGCCTCTCTCTTCCTCTCATGCTGTTGATGGGGCTGGTAGCTGTGTAGACTGTAAGGTCCATCACCCTGTTGCTGTAGCCAAATTCATTGTCATATCAGGAAATTAGCTTGAAGAAATGGTCGTTGAGGGCAATGCCCACCCAAGCATCAATAGAGAAACAGTGGATGTCATTGTTAAAGTCTCAGGAGACCACCTGCTCCTCAGTATAGCCCAGAATGCCCTTTAGGGGAGCCTCTGAAGCCTGCTTCACCACCTTCTTGATGTCATCGTATTTGGCCGCTTTCTCCAGTCAGCAGGTCAGATCCACAGTGGACACATTGGAGGTGGGGACCCAGAAGGCCATGCCAGTGAGCTTCCCATTCAGCTCCAGAATGACCTTGCCCACCACCTTGGCAGTGCTGTTAGATGCAGGGATGATATTCTGGTCAACCCATGGCCGTCACAGCACATTTTCCTGTGGGGCCATCCATAGTTTTCTGGGTGGCAGTGATGACATGGACAGTAGTCATGAGTCCCTCCACAATGTCAAAGTTATCATGGATGATCTTGGACAGTGGGGCCAGGCAGTTGTGGTGCAGGAAGCATTGCTGACCATCTTGAGGAAGTTGTCATACTTCTCATGGTGCACTCCCATCATAAACTTGGGGGCCTTGGCCCAAAGGGGCAGAGATGATCTCTGTTGGCAACACTCTTCAAGTGAGCCCCAGCCTTCTCCAGGGTTGTGAAGACACCAGTGGACTCCACAACATATTCAGCACCAGAATCACCCTATTTGATGTTTGTGGAATCTTGCTCCTAGAAGATGGTGATGGGATTCCCATTGATGACAAGCTTCCCATTCTCAGCCTTGATGGTGCCTTTGAACTTGCAATGGGTGGAATCATACAGGAACATGTAAACCATGTAGTTGAGGTCGATGAAGTGGTCATTGACGGCAACAACCTGCACTTTGCTGGAGTTTACGGCAGCTCTGGTAACTAGGTGCCCAATACGGCCAAATTCATTTATTCCAACCTTCACCATCATGTCTCAGTGATGCAGCTGGCATTGCACAAAAATATGCAGCTATTGAGTGGGGAGGAGCAGAGAGCCTCTGTAGATATTTTTTAAGTAATTGAAGAATCCTTCCTCTTTCTCACTTTTCCCTACTCATACTTAAATTCATTTCTGAGTCCTATTTCATCTTAGGACATCTGCTATGTTTATTTATTCTTTTTTTGTAGGTATCAATAACCATACCAGTAAAGGCTCTCATCATCTTAACTCTACATATTATAATTACCTCCTACTTTTACATTTTGTATATTATTCATACCATTATAAGATGGCCGCCAAGTTCATTTTTTCTATGCCATTTTCATCATATTACTTTGTGGTAACAATCTTTAGTAGCTCCCATTGTTTACTAGAAGTGATTTTAAAATGTACATTACTGCTTCACAAAATTTAGCTTTATCTATTAAATCTCCTCCCTTACTAAGCTTATTATCATGCCCTTATTTTTCCTGTCAGCACAATATTTTCCAAACTTCCTTTTTCAGATCATTGCTGTAATCCTTTTCAATCATCTACCAAAATTATAGCCTTCATTGCTTTATCTTCACTGTTAATATTTATTATGTTACCCTCCTTGAATCAGTGCTATATATTAAAGCCTCTCTTTGTTACTTCAGTTGATTTCTCCTTTCTAAGAACTCCTAGTGTCACAGGTTTTTTTCGTAAATAAATTTTCATGAGCTTTTTATGTAGTTTGTAACCCTCTTTGTTTTGTGTATGTGGGTGTTTTTCCCCAACAGAAGACACTCCAAATCAACCCCAAATCATTGTGGTGCCGGTTCCTATACCAGTGTTTGTGCCCATACCTCTTCATCTTTATACTCAGTATGCACCAGTCCCATTTGGAATTCCAGTTCCAGTGAGTAATCAGTTAGAGATTAAAGCTAATTTAATACTTTTATTAATTAAAATTTTTCATCTCTTTCAAGAAATTTTTCAGTTTTCGGTAAAGTATTCCTGATTGTGATTGGCTATTACGATATTAATTAACATGGAATATAAAGAAGTATTCAGTTTGTTTTACTCCACCTTCTTGAAAAAGACTATGAGATAGCTTTTTAAAAAGTTACATGTACAATAAGATCACTCAAATAGAAAAAGCTCAGAAACTATGTGTAGAGTCCTGGATTCTGTCAAGGGTGAAAAAAGGAATAGATAATTTACATTATTCTCAGTTTTTGCTAAAGGAAAATATATCCTTTTTTTTTCAGAGTAAATATATCTTTCCTTGGTACTGAATACAATTTTTAAGGGAAACTGTTGTGTGAAATGCTAACCAAGAAATATAAGGAAAAAAACAATAAAAACATAACAAAAGTGTGCTAGAGAATTGCTCTTAGAGGATGTAGGGATACATTTTGCTGAGTGTCCATAAAAGCACTTATTGAATTTTTATTTAAATGGCTCTTATCTTAAATAAGCTAGTAAGACCATTTTAATCATGAGCAATGAAAATATTTTGAATTTATTTATTATTTTAGTACCTAAATCATCTCACAAATAATAATTTGACGACAAGCCTATTGCCTAAGAAAGTCTTCAACCTACCCGTGCTTTTTCAGATGCCCGTCCCCATGTTTATTCCATCTTCACTGGATAATGAAGATAAAGTCATTGAGAGTGTTGAAGACCTTAAGGAAAAGCTTCCCACACATCCATTTGAAGCTGATCTTCTCGAGATGGCAGAAATGATTGCAGAAGATGAAGAGAAGGAGAAGACTCTATCCCAAGGGGGTTAGTGGAACCTTTAATCTTTAAAGTAAAGAAAGGAAAAAACACACCTACAGATTTTCAGATGACCCAAGTAATTTTAAATATCAGGCAGTCAGGGTGTTTTTAAAAGCTTCATTGTATTTAAGTACCAAGCTTGCAGATTTGTTAAACTTGCTGATACCTCTGAAAGCTTTTACCCTTTTTATAAAGGAACTCAGTGTCTGTATTCAATACAGTTTTTAGTTGTTAATGATTCCAGAAAAATAACCTACAAGTCCAAGTTTCATGATCATTTTCTGATTTTATCTCTGTTTTCAAAGTCATGATCCACAGATAAGAATTCCTATTTTATAACAACCAGCATGCTAATGGAGGGTAAATAGCATCTCAGGGTAGAAAACCCTTTGGCTCAAAATAACCTGTACATAAATTCCTTCCATTAGTGTGGAGTAATGATAATAACAATAGCTAACATTTATGTATGCTTACCATACTCTAGATATTGTCCCAAGTGCATTGCCTCATTTAATCTTCACAACAGTCTTATGAGGTGTGTACTGTTTACTTGAGATTCCTCATCTGGAAAGTAGGTTAAGATACTTACTCTGGTTATGCAATCAGGAAGTGATGGAATCAGAACTTAAATCCAGGTCTGCAAGACTCTATAGCATATATTAACTAGAACTAAGTAATGTGTATTTTAGAAAGCTTTCTAGCCTAAATTAGCACCTCCCTGATATTTGGATATAGGGAGAGAGAATCATGGGAAGAGGTAAAGAAAATGGTGTGTAAAATAGTTGAAATATGTGGGTACATTTTTGCAAAGGCCTTTTCATATTGTCACTGATGAGCCAAAAAATTACTCTTTTTTTAAACAATTTTTCCTTTATCTCAGTGGTCAATTTTAGAAGCCAGCCAGTGGGCTTTGATTTTGCACATAAATGCTAGGTGATTTTATTAAAGCTGTAGCATTTGAAGAAATTACTGTCAACTTTTCTACTGAGTTGCCAGTAGGTTTTTTTTTTTAATTTATTTTTTAATTAAGATTTATTCACACAACGTACAGTAATCCAGAGTATACAATCAGTTGTTCATATTACCATCATACAGTTGTTCATTCATCACCCGATCTATTTTTTTTAAACATTATCCTTGTACCAGAAAAAGTGAAAATAAGAATAAAAAATTAAGAGTAAGAAAAGAATACCCAAATCGTACCCCCCCTCATTTTTCCTTTAGTTTTTTGCCCCCATTTTTCTACTCATCCATCCATACACTGGATAAAGGGAGGTGTGACCCACAAGGCTTTCACAATCACATTGCCACCCCTTGTAAGCTACATTGTTATACAATCTTTGTCTTCAAGCTTCAAGGTTGTAGTCTGATAGTTTCAGGTATTTACTATTAGCTATTCCACTTAATTAAAACCTAAAAAGATTTATCTATATTGTGCATAAGAGTGCCCACCAGAGTGACCTCTTGGCTCCGTTTGGAGTCTCTCAGCCACGGAAACTTTATTTCATTTCGTTTCACATCCCCCTTTTGGTCAAGAAAGTGTTCTCTATCCCACAATGCCAGGTCTAGATTCCTCCCCGGGAGTCATATTCCACGTTGCCAGGGAGATTTACACACCAGGATGTCATATACCACGTAGGGGAGAGGGCAATGATTTCACTCGCCAAGTTGGCTTAGCTAGTGTTCTAGTTTGCTAATGCTGCCAGAATGCAAAACACCAGAGATGGATTGGTTTTAATAAAAGGGGGTTTATTTGGTCACAAAGTTACAGTCTTGAGGCCATAAAATGTCCAAGGTAACACATCAGCAATTGGGTACCTTCACTAGAGGATGGCCAATGGTGTCCGGAAAACCTCTGTTAGCTGGGAAGGCACGTGGCTGGTGTCTGCTCCAAAGCTGTGGTTTCAAAATGGCTTTCTCCCAGGATGTTCCTCTCTAGGCTGCAGTTCCTCAAAAATGTCACTCTTATTTGCACTTGGGATATCTGTCCTCTCTCAGCTTCTCCCGAGCATGAGTCTGCTTTCAACAGCTGTCTTCAAACTGTCTCTCATCTGCAGCTCCTGTGCTTTCTTCATAGTGTCCCTCTTGGCTGTAGCTCCTCTTGAAAACATCACTCACAGCTGCACTGAGTTCCTTCTGTTATGTCAACTCATTTATATGGCTCCATTGATCAACTTAGACCCACCCTGAATGGGCGGAGCAACACCTCCATGGAAATTATCCAATCAGAGTCATCACCCACAGCTGGGTGGGGCGCATTCCAAATAAACACTCAAAGAGTTACAGTCTAATCAACACTGATAACATCTGCCCATGCAAGATTACATCAAAGATAATGGCGTTTGGGAGACACAATATATTCAAACTGGCACAGCTGGAGAGGGAGGGCCACATCTGAGCAGAAAAGAGGAATTCAGGGGGAGACCCTTAGGTACACTTATAAGCAGGCCTAGCCTCTCCTTGGCAGTAACAGGCTTCTTAAGGGCAAGTCCTGTGATAGAGGGTTCAGCACATCAAACTGGCAGTCCTCAGTGTTTGTGAGAACATCAGCACCCATCCAGGTGAGGAAGCCCAGCACCTCTGCATTTCCCCAAGCTCCTCAGGGGTGCACTGCGTATTTTTTTCATTTTTTTAAATTAACTTCTTCAAAAAATGAAAAAAAAAATTGTCAAACAAAACCAAAACAAAGGAATAAGAAAAAAACAAATAACCTAAAATAACTGCATTACTTCCATAATGTTCCTACTCTACCCAAAGAAAATATACAGACTATAACCCGGCAAAGGAATATGAAAAACAGATAACCAAAGATAACTACATTTCTGTGAACTTATTCCTACCATACCCACCAGAAATTAACAAACCTTAGTCATTCCTGAGCATTCCCAGAACATTAAATTTACGCACAATAACTTATCTGTTCTTATTAGGTTGTCATTCCCTCTTCACTATTTGCTATCTATTGCTAGGTCCCCTGCATTCTACATTATAAACCATTTATTTTATGTTTTTCAGTGTTCACATTATTGGTAACATATTGGTAACATATAATATTTCTCTTTTTGTGTCTGGCTTATTTTGCTCAACATTTTGTCTTCAAGGTTCATCCATGTTGTCATATGTTTCATGACATCATTCTTTCTTACTGCCGTGTAGTATTCCATCATTTATATATACCACATTTTGTTTAGCCACTCATCTGTTGAACGACTTTTGGGTTGTTTCCATCTCTTGGCAATTGTAAATACTGCTGCTATGAATATTGTGGTGCAGATATATGTTCATGTCACCGCTTTCAGATCTTCCGGGTATGTACCAAGAAGTGCAATTGCTGGATCGAAGGGTAATTTTGTATCTAGTTTTCTAAGGAACTGCCAGACTGTCTTCCAGAGTGGCTGAACCATTGTACAGTCCCACCAACGAGTAAGAGTTCCAATTTCTCCACATCCTCTCCAGCGTTTGTAGTTTCCTGTTTGTTTAATTGCAGCCGTTCTAATTGGTGTGAGATGGTATCTCATTGTGGTCTTAATTTGCATTTCCCTAATGGCTAGTGAGACTGAACATTTTTTCATGTGTTTTTTGACCATTTAAATTTTCCTTTTCAGAGAACTGTCTTTTCATATCTTTTGCCCATTTTTGAGTGGTGGGATTTCTTTATATATGCAAGATACCAGTCTTTTGTCAGATATGTGGTTTCCAAATATTTTTTCCCATTAAGTTGGCTGCCTCCTAACCTTTTTGACAAATTCCTTTGAGGTACAGAAACTTCTAGGTTTGAGGAGTTCCCATTTATCTATTTTTTCTTTTGTTGCTTGTACTTTGGGTATAAGGTCTAGGAAGTGACCACATAATACATGGTCTTGAAGATGTTTCCCTGCATTATCTTCTAGGAGTTTTGTGGTACTGTCTCTATTTTGAGGTCTTTAACCCATTTTGAGTTAATTTTTGTGCAGGGGTGAGGTAGGGGTTTTCTTGTGTTCTTTTGGATATGGATATCCAACTCTCCCAGCCCCATTTGTTGAAAAGACTGTTATGTCCCAGTTCAGTGGCTTTGCAGGCCTTGTCAAATATCAGTTGACCATAGATCTGGGGGTCTGTCTCCTAATTCTCAATTCAATTCCATTGATCAATATGTCTGTCTTTGTGCCAGTACCATGCTGTTTTGACTACTGTGGCTTTATAAAAGGCTTCAAAGTCAGGGAGTGTAAGTCCTCCCACTTTGTTTTTCTTCTTTACAATGTTTTTAGCAATTTGAGGCATCTTCCCTTTCCAAATAAATTTGATTACTAGCTTTTCCAAGTCTGCAAAGTAGGTTGTTGGAATTTTGATAGGGATTGCATTCAATCTGTAGATGAGTTTGTATAGAATTATCATCTTAATGACATTTAGCCTTCCTATCCATGAACAAGGAATATTTTTCCATCTTTTGAGGTCCCTTTCTATTTCTTTCAGTAAAGTTATGTCGTTTTCTTTGTATAGGTCTTGTACATCTTTGCTTAAGTTTATTCCTAGGTACTTGATTTTTTTAGTTGCTATTTAAAATGGAATCTTTTTCTTGACTGTCTCTTCATTTAGGTGACATCTAGTATATAGGAACATTACTGACTTACGTACATTAATCTTGTATCCCACTACTTTGCTAAATTTGTTTATAAGCTCTAGTAGCTGTGTTGTCGATTTCTCAGGGTTTTCCAGATATAAGATCATAACATCTGCAAATAATGACAGTTTTACTTCTTCCTTTCCAGTTTGAATGCCTTTATTTCTTTGTCTTGCTGGATTGCACTGGCTAGCACTTCCAGCACAATGTTGAATAACAGTGGTGACAGCGGGCATCCTTGTCTTGTTCCTGATCTTAGAGGGAAGGTTTTCAGTCTTTCGCCATTGAGTACTGTGCTGGCTGTGGGTTTTTCATATATGCTCTTTATCATATTGAGGAAGTTTCCTTCAATTTCTACCTTTTGAAATGTTTTTATCAAAAAGGGATATTGGATTTAGTCAAATGCTTTTTCAGCATCTATTGAGATGATCATTTGATTATTCCCATTTGATTTGTTAATGTGTTGTAATACATTGATTGATTTTCTCATGTTGAGCCATCCTTGCATGCCCGGGATGAACCCCACTTGGTCATGGTGTATGATTTTTTTAATGTGTTTTTGGATTTGATTTGCAACTATTTTGTTGAGAATTTTTGCATCTATGTTCATTAGGGAGATTAGCCTGTAGTTTTCCTTTCTTGTAGCATGTTTATGTAGTTTTGGTATTAGAGTAACGGTAGCTTCATAAAATGTGTTAGGTAGTGTTCCATTTTCTTCAGTGTTTTGAAAGGGTTTAAGTAAGATTGGTGTCAGTTCTTTTTGGAAAGTTTGGTAGATTCCTCTGTGAGGCCATCTGGCCCTGGGCATTTATTTATGGGAAGCTTTTTGATGACTAATTGGATCTCTTTGCTTGTTATTGGTTGATTGAGGTCTTCTGTTTCTTCTCTTTTCAGTCTGGGTTGTTCATTGTGTTTCCAGGAAATTGTTCATTTCCTCTACAATTATCTAGTTTGTTGGCATACAATTGTTCATATTATCCCTGTATAATTTTTTTAATTTCTTAAATTTCAGCAGTAATGTCACCTCTCTCATTCATTATTTGTTTATTTGGGTCTTCTCTCTTCTTAATTTTGTCAGTCTAGCTAGCGTCTTGTCAATCTCGTTGATCTTCTCAAAGAAACACTTCATTATTTTTTTGTTCTCTATGTCATTTATTTCTGCTTCAAACCTTGTTATTTCTTTTCTTCTACTTGGTTAGGGATTAGTTTAGTTTTTTTTCTCGCTTCTTCAGTTGCTCCATTAGTTCTTCGATTTTAGCTGTTTCTTCCTTTTTTATGTATGAATTTAGAGCTATAAATTTCCCCCTCAGTACCGCTTTTGCTGCCTCCCATAGGTTTTTATATGTTATGTTCTCATTTTCATTCATCTCTATATATTTAGCAATTTCTCTTGCTGTTTCTTGTTTAACTCTCTGATTGTTTAGGAGTGTGTTGTTTAACCTCCAGGTATTTGTGAATTTCTAAGTCTCTGAGGGTTATTGATTTCTTATTGTATTCCATTGTGATCAGAGAATGTGCTTTGAATAATTTCAGTCCTTTTAAATTTATTGAGGTTCATTTTATGGCCCAGCATATGATCTGTTCTGGAGAAAGTTCCATGGGCACTAGAGAAAAATGTGTATCCTGGTGATTAGGGATGTAGTGTTCTATATATGTCTGTTAATTCAAATTTATTTATCAGTTTGTTTAGGTTTTAGATTTCCTTATTGGTCTTCCGTCTGCTTCATCTATCTATAGGAGAAAGTGATGTATTGAAGTCTCCTACAATTATTGTGGTAACATCTATTGCTTCCTTTAGTTTTGCCAGTGTTTGTCTCATGTATTTTGGGGCACCTTGATTGGCTGCATAAACATTTATGATTGTTATTTCTTCTTGTTGAATTGTCCCTTTTATTAGTATGTAGTGGCCTTTGTCTCTCCTAGCATCCTTGCATTTAAAGTCTATTTTACCTGAGATTAATATTGCTACTCCTGCTTTTTTTTGGCTGTAGCTTACATGAAATATTTTTTCCATCCTTTCATTTTCAATTTATTTGTGTCCCTGTGTCTAGATGAGTCTCTTGTATGCAACATATTGATGGTTCATATTTTTTTATCCATTCTGCCAATCTACATCTTTTAATTGGGGAGTTTAATCCATTTACATTTAGTGTTATTACTCTGAAGGCATTTCTTGAATCAGCCATCCTTGCATTTGGCTTATGTTTGTCAGATATGTTTTTCCCCCCTCTCTCTTATTGTCATTTAATGTGCCCTTACTAAATCTCTTTAATTCTGAACCTTTCTCTATACCTCTTTCTGCTTTCTTTGTTTCTCCATTGATAGGGCTCCCTTTAGGATCTCAAGTAGGTCAGATCTCTTGTTAGCAGATTCTCTCAGTATTTGTTTGTTTGTGAAAAATTTAAGTTCTCCCTCAAATTTGAAGGAGAGCTTTGCTGGATAAAGAATTCTTGGTTGGCCATTTTTCTCTTTCAGAATTTTAAATATGTCATGCCACTGTCTTCTCACCTCCATGGTTGCTGCTGAGTTTTATGCTATTTCCCTTGTAAGTGGTGAATTGCTTCTCTCTTGCTGCTTTCAGAACTTGATCCTTCTCTTCAGCATTTGACAATCTGATCAGAATATATCTTGGAGTGGGTTTATCTGGATTTATTCTGTTTGGAGTTCATTGGGCATCTGTGATTTGTGTATTTATGTTGTTTAGAAGGTTTGGGAAGTTTTCTCCAACAGTTTCTTTTAATACTCTTCCTAGACCTTTACCCTTCTCTTCCCCTTCTGGAACACCAATCATTCTTATATTTGTGTGTTTATGTTATCTGTCATATCCCTGAGATCCATTTCAATTTTTTCCCCATTTTTTTCATTTGTTCTTTCACTTTCTGTCCTGTCCTCTTCAAACTCGCCGATTTGCTGCTCTGCTTACTCTAATCTAGTACTGGACCAGAATCTTTTCAATTTGGTTGACAGTTTCTTTTCCGTAAGATCGTCTATTTTTTTATTTACTCTTGCAAATTCTTCTTTATGTTCTTCTAGGGCCTTCTTCATGTCCTTTATATCCTGTACCATGATCTCGTTGTTTGTCATTAGTCTTTGATTAAATTGCTCCAAGTACTGTGTCTCCTCTGATCTTTTGATTTGGGTGTTTGGGTTTGGGTTATCCATATCTGCTGGTTTCTTCATATGCTTAAAATTTTATGTTGTTTTTGGCCTCTTGGCATTTGCTTATCTTGATATGGTTCTTTTAGGATATGCAGGCTTATTTGACCAATTATCTTAATTTGTCAGAGCTACAGCTTGGTGGAGTACACTTTCTCTGACTTAACCCGTAAGTGGCGTCCATGAGCCACCTATTCCCCTCAAGCCCGTTCTCCTCAACTTTGTCTTTGTGGTGAGTGGGGGTCTGAATCTTGCAGAGGTCCAATTTGTGCACCAAATTTCCATGTGTATTTGGTGCTGCCCGCCCTGAATGAATGGGGGGAGGTCCGAGCACTTAGGAAGGGAGGGTGGCTTTAATAATCCAATATCCCAGGTGTTCCTGGAGACTTAACGCTGTTGGAGTCCAGACTTTCAGTTCAGTCTCCCCACAGTCTGTCTCTGCCACAGACCCAGAAGTCCCTGGTAGTGTTATATGGTCCCTGGGACTGCCATGCAAGTCCGTCTTCCAAGCCTTGCCCTCCTAGGGCCTCCGCTAAGGGAACACTGCACTACGTCACATGTGAGCACGGTCCGCAAGGGAAACTCTGGGCCACTGCGTCACTCAGGAGCTTTCCTAGCCCGCTGAAAAGACAGCTCTGTGGGACGTGGTAATTTCCCCCCTTTTCACAGACCTCCACCTTCCTAGCTCCTGGGCATTTAGCTGCAGGTGTGCGAAAGGCTGTCTCTCACACCAGATGCTGGGGCATGTGTGCAGTTTGTGGGAAGCACTCCAGCGGTGCTGGGCTATGCGGCTTAGCTCTGGGCTGCAGCGCCCTGCAGGGTCATTCCCAGCCAGCTGAAAAGATGACTTTCTGGGGTGTGGTAATTTCCCCCTTTTCGTGGACCTACACCTTCCTTGCTCAGGGACAGTTAGCTGCCAGTGTGCAAGAGGCTATCACCTACGCCAGCTACTGAGGTGTGTGTGCAGGTTGTGGAAAGCCCTTCCTGCTGTGCTGGACTGCATAGTTCTTGCTTCTGGATCCACAGCTACTTTTGGGTTTTTTAACTAATCTGTCTCCAAACACCATCCCCCGGTTTCTCTTGGCCATGGTGGCTGCCAATACTCCGGCAAGCTCACTCACTCATTTCAGAATGCAGATTCTCAGTTTCACCGAAAGCATGGTCCCTGTGGATTTAGCAGGCCTTGTCCAGCCAGTGCGTCACTGGAAATGGTCTTCTGGAGCACTTTCTGTCTTCTACCTAGTGTTTCTCACAGAGACATTTTTTTGCCCTGTCTCTCCTACTCCGCCATCCTAAAACCCCCCGCCAGTAAGTTTTAAAATCATATGTACTTTGAGAGATGGGTAAAAGCTTATTCTGTTATTATCCCAATGTTTCTGATCTCATTTTGCTCTTTAATTTATAAGCTCATAATTCTGACCCATTTATATTTGGAGTTTAATGTCTTAGAATATTGTCCCTATGCTTCATCTTTTATCTTCTGATATTATATTTAGTTTGAAAGTTCACACAATTCCTGATAATAAACCTCATCTTGGTCTTCTCTGTTTGCATCAATAGTTAATATTTATCAAGTGCTTCCTCTGTACAAATGTTGTGACTTCATCTTTGCCTACAGTTAAATCAGAGAGAAAAACTTTGGAAACTAAGCTTCATTCAGTAAAGAGAAACATAATCAGGGAAAAGGAACAGTTTTCCTGGGGAAATTTTTTAAAAGCTGCTTTTTCATACTTTGGATCCTTGAAGTTCTTTTTAAAAATACTTTGTAATTGATAGCACTGTGTTTTATTTAGTTACATGTACTGATTGCTCATTTAACTTATATTTATGTTCTGACTGTACTGACCTTTCATTGTAGGGTAAAGATTATTATATTTTAGTGGGGGAAAGCAGCAATTTTAAGCAGATTTGTTAATCTGTGAGTAAATTTATATGCATGTATGTACATATCATTGTTAGAAAAGATTTTCAGATAGCACAAAAGAGTGTAAAATCAAAAGGCCTTGCTCACTATTACTTCATTCATACTACCACCTGGAAGTGTAACCATTGTTAGCAGTAGTAATTTGTTTAACTGCATTTATCTCTAATGCCTGATTATTTAATAAATAGGTCTTTCAGCATATGAAGGCTGTTTATTTAGAACTACATAGTATGATTCATGTTGTGGTTCAGTCATTTTGTTTGAGATGTGATTTTTTCTGTGTATACATGTAAATTATTTTATTATGTGCTTTTCTTTAGGGTCCCAAACTTCGGAGCAAGAACTCTTTCTAGACACCAAGATATTTGAAAAAGGTTTGTAATTGTAAATACATTTTGGGTTTTAGAAATACTACCCTCTGTTAGTAATAGTAACCCATATAGTAGACTCTTGGCATCCTTGGATTTGATTTTTGTAAAAGGCATCAAATGCCTACGGTGAGTGCTAATTTGTAATGAGAATAGTAAAAGACACCCCAGATATTGGTTTTAAAGATTAAGTGAGATAATGCTTTGAAATGTCAAGCAAATAAAGTGCCTTACAAATCAGAATCCAGTTCTTTGAGCTGCTGAACAAGTTACTTTGTGCTCTAGTATACCTAGGTAATTGTCCCGCACCCATATTTCAGATTTGGTATTCCGGAATTCAGAAAGGTTTCTGAGCATTTCGAGAGTATGTCTTATTTGGGAAGCTTATTTATTTTCTATAAATTTCAGACCAAGGAAGTACATACAGTGGTGATCTTGAATCAGAGGCAGTATCTACTCCACATAGCTGGGAAGAAGAACTGAATCATTATGCCTTGAAGTCAAATGCTGTGCAAGAGGCTGATTCAGAATTGAAACAGTTCTCAAAAGGGGAAACTGAACAGGATCTAGAGGCAGATTTTCCATCAGGTTTGTGCAATGTAATCATTCTAACCAAACTCCTTTATTTTAGAAGACTGGCACAACTGTCAAATGACGTTAAGGAGTTATACTGTGTTGGAGATAATAATCTAGGGCACGAATGGTACCTGCTTTGAGGTCTTAATTTGTACCATGTTGTTCTTACAATTGATTAATTTGTTTTTCAAAACTTTTTTTACCTTTCCCACAGTAATCAAGGTTTTCTTGATTCTTAATGTAGTTATCATTTAAATGATACATCCTTATTTTATACATTGTTATTTCAACACAAACAAAATAATGAATATAGTAATAATTACTTGATATCCTCACATTGTGCTTTCTGCTGATTATTATAGAATCCTTTGACCCACTTAATAAAGGTCATGGAATCCAGGCACGTTCCCGAACAAGACGACGACACAGAGATGGCTTCCCCCAGCCCAGACGAAGAGTAAGCAACAGCTTAATCTTTCTAGAGTTTCCTTTCCTTCATTCTGATAGTGTTTCTTAGTTCCTGCTATTTTCAAAACAGCTAGAGTCAGGGAGTTCTGTACATTATTTTGCGATTTTGTATTTTTACATTTTAGATTTTGTCTCTTGAAGGCAGGAATCATGTCTTACTTTACATTTCTTCTAGCAGGGACTTGTTCTTTTGTTTCTGCATTTGAAGTTGTAGGTGTTTTCTTGCGTGTTGTTGTTGTTGTTGTTTAATTTAAAAAGCTTTTTACAACCCTTTTTCATAGACTTTTAAAAATAGATTTTGTAATAGACTTTTTTTTTAAGTCTCTAAGTTTAGCTTCTTTTCCATGTTATAAAAATGATGTTCACTATTTTATATAGTAACAATATAATAATGAATTTAACATGGACTATTTTTCATGTTGAGAAGGCTTTCTTATACCAAAGATAAAAGATTAGTAGTCTTAAAAAAAATAGCTCTATTGAGATATAATTACATTTAAAAGTTCATGGTTTAAGTGTGCAATTTGATAGGCTTTGACAAATGTATACAGTAGGTAACCACTACTACCGTCATGATATTGAACACTTCCATTGTTCCATTGTTCCAGAAAATTCCCTTGTGACCTTTTGCAGCCAGTCTTTATCTCTGGCTTCTATCAACCACTGATCTTTGCCTTTCGTAAAATTTTATATACATAGAACCATATAGTATGTAGTCTTCTGTGTCTGGCTTCTTTCACTTAGCATAATGTTTTTGAGACTCATGTATTAGTAGCTCATTGCTTTTCATTTCTGAGTAGTGTTTCATTGTGTGGACAATCTACAGTTTAACTGTTGAACAGTTCGTGGAAATTTGGGTTCTTTCTAGGTTGGGACTGTTTGTGATAACTCTGCGATTCAGCATGCTAGTATACAAATCTTTGTGTGAACATATGTTTTTATTTCTCATGAGAAGAATATCTAGGAGTGGGATTCCTAGGTTTCATATTATGTTTATTTTTAATGTTATAAGATACTGCCAAACTGTTTTCCAAAGTGGGTGTACCATTTTCCATCCCTACCAACAATGTGTGAGTAATCCCATCTGCTCCATGACTTTGCTAACAATTGGTATTGTCAGTTTTTTATTTTAGCCATTTTAGTGGCTACATTATGGAATCTCAATGTAGCTTTAATTTGTATTTCTCTGATGACTAATGATGTTGAGCCTCTTTTTATATGCATATTTGCCAGCCATGTATCTTCTTTGGTAAAGTGTTTATTCAAATCCTTTGCACATTGCACATTATTGTTATATATATATTTTTTAGAAAAGTTGTGGGGTTACAGAACAATCATGCATAAAATACAGGATTCCCATATACCACCCTATTATTAATACCTGGCATTGGCATGGTACACTTGTTACAATGGATAAAAGTACATTTTTATTATTGTACTATTATCTGTAGTCCATGGTTTAACTTAGGGCTCACTGTGTTGTGCAGTTCCAGGGATTTTCTTTTTTTTTTAATTTTCGTTCCATTACCATATGTACAACCTAATATTTTCCTTTTTAACCACATTCAGATTATTTCTGTCGTTTCAAATAGGAACTCAGTGCATTTTAAGCCTTAATTCCCTGTTCCCTATCCCCACCCTGTCCCCTGGTAACTTATATTCTAGATTGTGATTCTGTGAGTTTGCTTAATCTAATTATTTCATATCAGAGAGGTCATACAATATTTGTTCTTTTGTCTGGCTTACGTTACACTAGTGTCTTCAAGGTTCATCCATGTCATTACATGTTTCAGAATTTTACTCCTTTTATGGCTGAATAATATTCACTTGTGTGTATATATCACATTTTGTTTATCCATTCATCAGTTGATGGATCCTTGGGTAGCCTCCATCTTTTAGCAATTGTATTGAATGCCACTGTGCACAAGGGTGTGCAAGTATCTGTTCAAGTCCCTGCTTTCAATTCTTTTGAGTATATACCTAGAAGTGGAAATGCCAGGTCATACAGAAAGCCTGTGCTTAACTTACTGAGGAACCACTCAACTGTCCTCCACATCAGCTGAACCATTTTGCTTTCCCACCAACAATGAATGAGTGTGTCTCTTTCTCCATATTCTTCCCAAGACTTTTAATTTCCGTTTTTTTTAAAGTAGTCATTTTAGTGGGTGTGAAATGGCATCTCATTGTGGTTTTTTTTTGCATTACCCTTTTGGCTAGTGATGTTGAGTATCTTTTCATTTGCTTTTTTGGCCATTTGTTTATCTTCTTTGGAGATAAAAAGTCTATTTTACCTAACATTAGTTTAGCTACCACAGCTTTCTTTTGGTTACTAGTTTCATATATTTTTTTTCATCCTTTCACTTTCAGCCTACTTAGGTCTTTGAATTTGAGGTGAATCTCTTGCAGACAGCATATAGTTGTATCATTTTTTTTTTACCCATTCTGCCAATTTCTACCTTTTGACTGCAGGGTTTAATCTATTTACATTTAAAGTAACCACTGATAATATAGAACTTTCTTCTGCCATTTTGCTGTGTAAATCTTTGTAAGTCTTACACCTTTTTTGTCTCTCAGTACTTCTTATAATAAAGTATTTATTTTATTTTTTATGTTGTACCATACTGAGTGCCTTCTTATTTCCACCTGGATGTATTTTTCATGTATTTTCCTTGGGGTTGTGATGGGGTTAAAATTTAACTTCTACATATATAACAGTCATATTTGGTTGGATTCCAACTTGACTTCAGTAGCATTTACATACACTTCTCCTATACTCCTCTGTCCCCCCACCTTTTTTTTGGTAGTTGTTACTAATTATATCATTTCTTTTTTATGCATTTGCATTTTAGCACCTGTATGAAGAAGTGGAGTTACATACCAAAAACTACCATACAATACTACTGGCATTTATAATCATCCAAACGGTTACCTTTACTAGAGGTTTTTATTTCATGATGCTGCTTTGATCACCTGTCTTGTGTATTTTCCTTTCAATCAGAAGAACTCCCTTTAGCATTGCTTGTAGGGAAGGCACAGGTCTAGTGGTGATAAATTCCCTCAGCTTTTGTTTTTCTGGGAATGTCTTATTCTCACCTTCATTTTTTTTTTTTTTTAATTTTATTGAGATTGTTCACATACCTTATAATCATCCAATGATCCAAAGTATACAATCAGTTGCCCACAGTACCATCATACAGCTGTGCCTCCATCACCACAATTAATTTTTTTTTCAATTTTAGAACATTTTCATTTCTCCAGAAGAGAAGTAAAGACAAAAAAGAAAACAAATCCTCCCATACACCTAACCACCGACCCCTCCATTGTTGAATCATAGTATTGGTATAGTACATTTGTTCCTGTTGATGAATGTTAAATACTACTAACTGTGGTACATAGTTTGCAATAGGTATATTTTTCCCTGTATACTCCTCTATTATTAACTTCTAGTTATAGTGTCATACATTTGTTCTAGTTCATAAAAGAGATTTCTAATATTTGTAAAGTGTAATCACAGACATTTCCCACAAGATTCATCGTTTTATACATTCCCATATTTTAACCTCCAACTTTCCTTTTGGTGACATACCTGACTCTTAAGCTTCCCCTTTCTGCCGCATTCACACACCATTCAGCACTGTTAGTTATTCTCACAGTAACGTGCTACCATTACCTCTGTCCAGTTCCAAACACTTAAGTTCAACCTAGTTAAACATTCTGCTCATAATAAGCAACCGCTCCCCATTCTTTAGCCTCATTCTGTATCCTGGTAACTTATATTTTATGTCTATGAGTTTACATATTATAATTAGTTCCTATCAGTGAGACCATACAACATTTGTTCTTATGTATCTGACTTATTTCACTCAATATAGTGCCCTCAAGTTTTCATCATCAACCCATTTTTTTGTTTTGTTTTGTTTTTTTTGATAGTTTTGTTCACACACCATACATTCCGTCCTAAGTAAACAGTCGATGGTTCCCTGTATAATCATGTATTTATGCATTCACCACCATCACCACTATCTATATGAGGACATCTCCATTTCTTCCACAAAGAAGGAGGAAGAGTCAAAGAAGACAGAGAGAGACAAAACAAAAAGTAAAAAATGACAGCTAAAAAGCAACAAAAGGAAAGACGGAATTGAACTACAGTACAATAAAAGAGTCAGACAGCATCACATACCCCTCCTTTATGTCCCCCTCTTATAGGCATTTCGCTTTGGTATATTGCCTTTGTTACATTAAAGGGAGCATAATACCATGTTTCTGTTGACTATAGTTTCTAATTTGCATTGATTGTATTTTTTTCCCCAATACCACCCCATTTTTAACACCTTACAAGGTTGACATTCGTTTTCTCTCATGTAAAAACATACTTGTACATTATATCACGATTATTGAGCACTCTAGGTTTCACTGAGTTATACAGTCCCAGTCTTTATCTTTCCTCTTTCTTTCTGGTGTCCCACATGCTCCTAACCCTCTTTCAAACATATTCACAGTCATTTTTGTTCAGTGTACTTATGTTGTTGTGCTACCATCACCCAACATTGTGTTCCAAACCTCTCACTCTGTCTTTTCCTATCTGTAGTGCTCCCTTTAGTATTTCTTGTAGAGCAGGTGTCTTGTTCACAAACTCTCATTGTCTGTTTTTCAGAGAATATTTTAAACTCTCCCTCATTTTTGAAGGACAGTTTTGCCAGATATAGGATTCTTGGTTGACAGTTTTTCTCTTTCAGTATCTTAAATATATCACGCCACTTCCTTCTTGCCTCCATGGTTTCTACTGAGAAATCTGCGCATAGTCTCATGAAGGTTCCCTTGTATGTGATGGATCGCTTTTCTCTTGCTGCTTTCAGTATTCTCTCTTTGTCTTTGATGTTTGATAGTCTGATTATTTAGTGACTTGGCGTAGGTCTATTCAGATCTATTCTGTTTGAGGTACACTGCACTTCTGGATCTGTAATTTTATGCCTTTCATAAGAGATTGGAAATTTTCATTGATTATTTCCTCTGCTATTGCTTTTGCCCCTTTTCCCTTCTCCTTCTGAGACATCCGTGACACGTACATTCATGCGCTTCATGTTGTCATTCAGTTCCCTGAGATGTTGCTCATATTTTTCCATTCTTTTCCCTATCTGTTCTTTTTTGTGTAGGCTTTCAGGTTTCTTGTTCTCCAGTTCCTGAGTGTTTTCTTCTGCCTCTTGAGATCTGCTGTTGTATGTCTCCATTGTGTTTTTCATCTCTTGTGTTCTGCTTTTCATTTCCATAGAGTCTACCAGTTGTTTTTTCAAGCTTCCGATTTCTACCTTATGTTTGTCCAGTATTTCTTTATATCCTTCATCTCTTTTGCCATGTCTTCCCTGAACTCATTGATTTGGTTTTTGAATTGATTTTGCATATTTCTTTGAAAGCCTTTAATTGATTGTTTCATTAAAGTGAAACAGTATCTCAACTGTATCTTAATTGAGGTATAAGTTTGTTCCTTTGACTGGGCCATATCTTCATTTTTTCCTGGCGTAATTTGTAGTTTTCGGTTGTCCAGGCATCTGATTTCCTTGGTTACCCCAATCAGATTTTCCCAGACCATACGGATTCAGGTCTCAGAATGGGGTTATATTCAGTTTCGAGTTTCCCTGAGGGAAATCTTTGAAGAATGACAGGCTTTCCTGTGATGTCTCTAGCTGTTGCTCTTTTCCCAACCTGCCCAGCAGATGGCACCTATCAGCCTGTCACTCCTGACTGGTGTAAGGAGGTGTGGCCCCTTTAGTTTCTGTTTTGGCTGTTTTTCCCCAGGCTCTGGGGTCTGAGTTCTGAAGGGAAGACCAGCATTAGAGCTGGGCCCCACCTCCTTCCTGTTAGGGAAGGTATACCCCCTAGGGAGTTATCTTCTGCATTTGCATTGCTCCTTTGTCTCTCTGACTTTGTTATCTCCACCCTGTCTGGGTCAGAGTACTGCAAACTGAAAATGGTTGAGGCTCTCTCCACTTAGCTACTCAGAATGAGCGCAAGGAAAAGGGAAAGAAAGCCCCTTTTCAGAGCCAGTCCACGGCCCCCTGGTTTCGCCCATTGGTCAGAGAGCCCCTGGTCTTTCTGTCTCTTTAAGGTCAGTCATCTCTAAAAGCCTCTGTCTGCTTGTTCGGGGTTTTTCTGTGGTTCTAGCTTGTATTCAGCAGTCCACATTTGTTATTTAAAACCCCAGTTGGAGCTGGGCTGAGCTATATTCACTCACTCTGGGATTGCTGCTTTTTCCCACAGTGAGGTTTGGCAGCAAAGCCTGCCGTGGGGAGAGGGGTCTTCCCGCACAGTTCCACAGTTTTTACTTAACAGATTTTATGCTGCAGTCTTAGCCATTCCACCCAGTCCAGGTTGGTGTACGAGGTATGGACAGTTACAATTGTCCCCCTGCAGTTGTTCCAGACTATTTACTCGTTGTTCCTGGTTGTTTATCAGTTGCTCCAGGGGACTAACTAAATTCCACTTCTCTCTATGTCGCCATCTTGCTCCCCCCTCCTTCATTTTTGAAAGAAAAGTCTTGCTGGTTGTAAAATTCTTGGTTGACACTTGTTTTCTTTCAGCCTACTGCCTTCTTGCCTTCATGGTTTTTGATGAAAAATCGTCACTCAATCTATTTGGGTTGTATGTAACATGTTGCTTTTCTTTTGAAGCTTTCAGAACTCTCTCCATGTCCTTTTCATTTGACAGTTTGATCAGTATGTGATGGGGTGTATATTTCTTCATGTTTATCCTGTTTGGTGTTCCCTGGGCACATTCATGTCTTTTGCTAAGATTGGGACTTTCTCTATCATCATTTCTTTGAATATTCCTTCTGCCCCTTTCTCCCTCTCTTCTCCTGGGACTCCCATAATGCATATATTGCTGTGCCTGATGGTGTATCTGAGTTCTCTTAGGCTGTTTTCACTTTTTATAATTCTTTTTTCCGGTTGTTCCTAAGCCTGACTCATTTCAATTGCCTTTTCTTCGAGTTTGCTGATTCTTCTGCCAGCTCCAGTCTGCTATTGAAGACCTCTTGGGAATTTTTCATTTCAGTTGTTGTAGTCTTCAACTCCAGGAGTTCTGTTTGGTTCCTTTTTTTTTTTTTTAAATAAATGTAATTTATTGAAATACATTCACATACCATATAGTCATCCAAAGTGTACAACATTTGTTCAGAGTTTCATCATATAGTTGTGCATTCAATACCACAATCAATTTTTGAACATTTTCATTACTCCAAAAAATAAAAATGAAAATTAAGAATAAAAATAAAAGTAAAAGAGAACATTCAGAACATCCAATACCCCTCCTCCTCCATTAATTTGTTTTTAATTAAATTTTATTTTTTTAACTGCAATATATTCACATACAGTCATCCAAAGTATAAAACAGTTGACAGTGTCGTCATATAGTTGTGCATTCATCCCCACAATCAATTTTTGAAAATTTTCATTATTCCAAAAAATAAAAATAAGAGTAAAAGAACACCCAAATGTCCCATAACCCCCTCCTCCATATTATTAATTTACTTTTTTTCCTCATTTTTCTACTCGTTTGTCCATACATTGAGTAAAGGGAGTATGAGCCATAAGGTTTTCACAATCACGCGGTGACTCCATTTAAGCTGTATAGTTAAATGATCACCTTCAAGAATCGAGGATACTGGATTACAGTTCAACAGTTTCAGATATTTCCTTCTAACTATTCTAATAAACTAAAAACTAAACAGGGATATCTATACAACAGATAAGAGTTACCTCCATAATAACCTCTCGACTCCATTTGAAATCTCTCAGCCACTGAAACTTTATTTTGTTTCAGTTCCCTTCCCCCTTTTGGTCCAGAAGGCTTTCTCAATAACATGATGCAAGGTCCAGGCTCATTCTCGGGAGTCACGTTCAACATTGCTAGGGAGATTTATACCCCTGGGAATCAAGTCCCACATAGCAGGGAAGGCAGTGAGTTTAACTGCTGATTTGGCTTAGAGAAAGAGGCCCTCTGGAGGAGACTCTTAGGCACAATTATGAGTGGGCTTAGCCTCTCCATTGCAGTAACAAGTTTCACAAGGGCAAGCCCTGAGACTGAGGGCTTGGGCCACGAAGCTGCTGGTCCCCAATGCTTGCAAGAATATCAGAAATACCCCAGCTGGGTCAGTTCAGTATTTCCACATTTTTCCACATTCCCTCAAGAGGACTTTGCAAACACTTTTTCCTTTCTGCCCAAATTACTCTGGGTTGTATCGGGGCTTCATACTAACCTGTGCAAACAACAAGTCTCACTCCCCAGTCAAGGCTCCATGCAATCATGGCATTTGAGTAAACTGACCATACAAGTTAAGTTATATAGTATGCTACAAAAAATTTAGATTCTGCACCATATAACCATCTCTTCCTTTGGTCCCACACAGAAGCCAAAGTTTTAATACACAGTTAGTATCATCCTATACCCTTTAGTCAGATCTACCCCAACCTCAGCCGAGTCCATTTTGTTTGTATCTCCAATTGAAGTCTGATTTCCATTTCAGCCTCTTTAACAGTTGATTCCTGGGGAAATACCGATACTTACGGCTGCCAAACTCTGGCTCTGAGTCCCAGGTACTACACAGACACCCGAAACTCCAGGGACTGACTATGTCATACACAAACAGCTTAGAATCTCAAAATTTAGAAATAACTATTATAACTCAAGAATAAATTAACTTCTGTAAGAGCTTACAATCTGGGAACCTTTACATAAGCCTTCCCCTCATAATCCATACTTCCAGATTCAATTCTCAGAGTTTACACATTATTAGTAGTCCATATTAGTGAGGAACTATAACATTTATCTTTTCATTTCTGGCTTATTTCATTCAACCTACTGTCCACATGGTCTGTTCACTTTGCTGCATACCTCACAACTTCATTCCTTCTTGCTGCTCCCTTATACAAAAACATTCTTGTATTTGTATATATAATCACACTCATTGACCACTCTATGTTTCATTAAGTTATACAGTCCCAGTCTTTATCTTCTATCTTTCCTTCTGGTGTCATACAAACCCCTAACCTTCCTCTTTCAGCCATATTCACAGTCATCTTTTTTCAGTGTACTTATAATGTTGTACTACCATCACACAGTATTGTGCCATTTCAGGATCTACACAACCAATCCTCTAGAACATTCTGCACTCCTTCAACATCAAATGCCTGATCTCTACCCTCTGTCTCCTGATCTCTTCATTTCTACTGTCTTCCCCAGATCTCTCTTTCCTGTCTTTTTCTATCTGTCTGTAGCACTCCCTTTAGTATTTCCTGTAGAGGAGGTCTCCAGTTCACGAACTCTGTGTCTGTTTATCTGTAAATATTTTAAAGTCTCCCTCATTTTTGAAGGACAGTTTAGCTGGATATAGGATTCTCAGTTAGCAGTTTTTCTCTTTCAGTATCTTGAATATGTTATACCACTGCCTTCTAGCCTTCATGGTTTCTGCTGTAAGATCCGCACTTAGTTTTGTAGAGCTTCCCTTTTACGTGATGGATTGCTTTTCTCTTGCTGCTGTTACATTTGAAAATCTGATTAGTAAGTAGGTCTATTTGGATCAATTCTGTTTGGGGTACATTGTGCTTCTTGGACCTGTAATTTTATGTCTTTCATAACAGTTGGGAAATTTTCATTGATTATTTCCTCTATTATTCCATCTTCCGCTCTTTCCTTCCCTTCTTCTGGGACACCTATAACATGTATATTCGTGCACTTTATGTTATCCTTCAGTTCCCTGAGACCCTGCTAATATTTTTCCATTCTTTTCCCTATCCCTTTTTGTACAGGATTTCAGATGTCCTGTTCTCCATCTCACTGATCCTTTCTTCTGCCTCTCCAAGTCTGCTGTTATATGTCACCATTGTGTTTTTCATCTCTTCTGTTGTTCCTTTCATTCTTGTAAGTTCTGCCATTTATTTTTTCAAGCTTATAATTTCTTCCTTATGATCCCCCAGTGTCTTCTTTATATCCTTCATCTCTTATTGTTACATTCTCTCTCACCTCGTTGATTTGATTTAAAATGTTTGTTTGAACATCTGTAATTAGTTGTTTCAACTCCTGAATCTCAGTTGAAATGTTAGCTTCTTCCTTTGGCTGGGCCATATCTTCTCATTTCCTGGTGTGGCTCATGATTTTTTGTGCTGATGTCTCGGCATCTGATTTTCTTGATTGTTTTTTTCTGGAGGTTGTTTTCTGTGTTGTGTAAGGTTTTCTTGTTGGTTGACTTTGATCTCTATCTTTTTTTTTCCTCTCTCTGGCTAGCTGTCAGATTGGCTCTGCCCCCCAGTCTTCCCTCCAAAATCAGGTGTCCACCCTGGCCTGCACAGGGATGGGTGGTAAGCACTAGGCACCCCAACAGGTTCACTGTGTGTGGTAATGCAAATCTGCTGACTTCCAGTGGTGCTCTGTTTTCCACCAGCTAGCAAGAGCTGGGTTTCTTTTGGGGCCCTGCTTTAACAGTTGGGGCTTCCCTATTTCTTAACCAAGAGAGGGCTGGGTTTCCATACATGGCTCCTGTGTCCTGAGAAAGGGTCTGATGCCTCTTGCACGTTCTATGCTGTCCAGCAGATGGCACTGTTGGGTAACTTAATCATCCTCAGAGGCTGCCTTGCCTCTGAGCACAGGCTTTGTATCACCCAGCCGGGCTAAAACTGCAGGATTCCTATGCCCTCACTTTGCTGGCCAAAATCTGGGTTGATGTAGGTCTCCACTTGTGACATAGCACTCCCTCAGCCGATCCAGATCTCCAGCTGTCTCCAAGGCAAGAAAAGGGCCATCGGCTTCCGCTTCCCCAAAGGTTGGGAGAAGGGCTTTCAGACCCAGGGCTGGAAACGCATCTCTGTCCACGTTTTCTCAGTCTCTGTCCCTCACTGATCTGGGCCTTGAAATGTCCTGTCCTGTCCACCAGGTCTTCAAACAGTGAGGGTATTTTTCACTGCTCTGAGATTTTAAAATCTGTGTCCTTGGTGAGAGAAGTCCCGTCTGCTGATTCTGTACCTTTCCCACACAGAGACCGAGTGAGGGGGAGGGGAGATGACTGACTGGTCTGGAACAGAAAATTCCTCCCTGATATTTCTTCTTTCTTCAATTTGGCATTTTCAGGGTCTTTCTCCAGTCTATATCCTCCTCTAGAGTTTCAAACAATTCAGAATTGTCCTTTATTTCATTGAATCTCTGGAGAAAAGTTTTCAGTAGCTCTTTACATCGCCAGGTTGATGACGTCCCACCCCTGGTTCCTTTGTAGTGTTTCTCTTTACTAAGATTCTCATACAGTTCATTCGTTGTTTCCCTTGTATCCTTTAGTTCATTCTCTGTGTTTTCCTCCTTTTCTTTGAGCATATTGAAGATCATTTTAAAAAAGTATTTGTCTAGTATGTCCACAGCCTGGTCTTCATCCTTGGTGTTTTCTGGATTTTTATCTTCTTCCTTTGAGTGGGCCATTATTTCCCGTTTCTTTGTTTGTCTTCTACTCTTGTTGCACACTGTACATTTTAATATTTTAAAATGTTAACTCTGGGATATATTTCCTGAGATAACTGTTTCTCTTGATTTTGTACCTAGCTGCTGATATGACAGATTTTCTTGGGTCTCAGCCCTCCTAGCAGGAATGTCCACCCATGGCAAATGCCAAGTGCAGGGTCCTCCATGTCTTTTCTGGGTCTCTGTCTTGTCCTGGGCTTGTGCTTTCTAGTTGCTTTGGAGATCCCCTATTTACAGGAGTTTGAATGACCCCTCTACTCTGGGAGACATTCCTTCTCCCTCTTTTTTAAAGCAGGTAAGCCTTTGCCCCAGGACATCTCCTCAGTTGTTTCTTACACTGTTTCTGTTGTCTCAAGCTGATTTTGCCTGGACCATAAATTCTGGATGGGAGATAGGCCAGAGAGGAGTTTCCCAAGTCAGTGTTTCCCAGCTGTAAGAATGCCAGAGACCCCAAAAGGGTGGTAGAGGGACTGATTTCTGGAGCTTCCTACTCTGCCATCTTCCCAGCTGCCCTGGAGAGGGAATTAGGGAGGGACAAGGAAGATTGCCAAGAGTTTCTTCCATAGCTCTCCCAAATTTGCCATTTCTTGACCTGCCCAGCAAATGCAGCCCCTCACCTGTCCCCCATAGCTCTGAGGAAGGATAGCACCTTTAAGTTTCCTCCACTGCCTGTCTGGGGTGGGTTGGAGCAATGGCCACCTTCAGAGCAATCCAAAGTTGATAATAAACAGTGATCATTGATAAGCCCATGCCCATCCTTGATCTTGGGGAAGTTGCATTTTATAAATTTTTTTAAATTTTTTTTGTTTTTATACTCCCAGTTTATTTTGGAAACAACCTTTTCTGATATATATCCAAATGTATTTGAAATTGTAGTTACCTCAAAGTACACAGAAATTATCTATATTCTCCTATAAATGAAACAGTGATAAAAGAACACTTAACATGTTATTTAAGGACTTCAACATAAGAGAATTCTCTTTTTCCAGCCTTGTCAACTATTTTTTCCCATCTAAACCAATATGTAAATTTGACATTTGGGTTATATGTGCATGTAAAACAGACACATTTGTCTTTGAAATGCGTTGATTTATTTTCAAGATTTTAAGTGTCTATTCGAGAGAAATATTGATTTGTCGGGGTTTTTTTGTAATGTCTTTGTCTGGTTTTTGTATCAAGATAATGATTATATCATGAAATGAGATAGGATTTTTCTCCTCGTCTATTTTGCGAAATAGAATTTATGTCATTTCAGTGGTGAAGCCATCTGGGTCTGGAGTTTTTGTGCAGGGAGTTTTTAAACTAGGAATTTAATTTCTTTAGCAGATATATGGTTACTCAGGTTATCTGTTTTCTTCTAGAGTAAGTTTGGTTAGTTTATGTCTTTAAGGAAATTTGTCGGTTTCACCTAAGTTGTCTAATTTATTGATAGAACAATGTTCACAATATTCTTTTATTCTTTTAAAGTCTGTAGTATCAGGTATTGATAATTTGTGTCTTGTTTCCTGATCATTTTAACTAGGGATTTATCAATTTTCTTAATCTTTTAAAAAGATTTATATTTATTTTTATCTTGATTTTATTGATTTTTGCTCTTATTTTTATGTCCTTCATTTACCATACTTTGAGTTTTAATTTGCCCTTAATTTGCCATTAAAATGGAAGCTTATTGATTTTAGATGCTTTTTTTCATTTCTTGTAGAAGAATTTTCATGCTATGTATGTCCCTTTATACACTATTTTAGTTCCATCTCAGAAATTTTTATATGTTGTGTTTTCATTTTCATGTAAGTTCAAAACATTGTATTTTATTTGTGGTTTCTTGTTTGACCTATGCATATTTAGAAGTCTTTTTAGCTTCCAATTTTGGTGCATTTTCCTGATACCTTCCTGTTACTGATTTCTAGTTTAATTCCATTATCATTGGACAGTTTATTGAGGCTTGTTTTATAGCCCAGAATAGGGTATGTTCATGCATTCCTTTAAATAGACCTGAGTAGTCATACCTCATTGAGTGAATCTAATATCTGGAACATAATAAATACCTAAATTTTAGTAATCATTTCAATGTAATCTTCTCTATTTAAGCTTTCTCGTTCTTTACCCTAACGGTTTGGATTAATCTCTAAAGCTCTAAGAACTCTGAATCTTTAGGATCTGAAACTGAATTTCATATTCTGTAAACTTATGCCCTTTCCAGTCTTGAGAACCCTGATTGTTCAAGATTCAAAGTTATATTTTATATTCTGTAAGTTTTTGAAATTCTTACAGGGACGGAAGAAGTCTGTAGTGTCTGTGGAGCCCAGAAGTCTTATTCAAGGAGCCTTTCAAGGGTGCTCAGTGTCTGGGATGACACTGAAATACATGTATGGGGTAAATGCCTGGAAGAACTGGGTTCAGTGGAAAAATGCTAAGGAAGAACAAGGAGAACTGAAATGTGGAGGTAAACACACAGCATGAATCTGTGTCTTGATTTGGTATGGTAGTGGGGTGGAGAGAAATATATAGGGTTATAAATCTACTCAAAAGGGATCAATCCTAGGTCAGAATTCTCATGAAATTTTGGTTTGTGTTTAATTTTTTTCCATCTCTATTTTAAATTGTCATTTATTTTTCCTCACCTTGTCAGGAGTTGAACATGCCTCCTCTAGCCCATGTTCTGACTCCTTAGGAAGTACTCAAGACCATGCACATTCTCAAGAATCCTCAGAGTCAGGCTGTAAAGGTAAAACTTATTTCTCTCCATATTGTCTGAATTATTTGTAATACCACTGTCAATTTAAATTTGTAAATCTGATGTTTAGAATTATTTAGAAGTTGAAGACTTAAAGTTAGAGAAATTAATATCCTAACTCCAATTTTAAAGATCTTGTTATAAAGGTAAGGCGTTGTCTTCTGATTTTGAGTTTATTATGTAAATATAAGGAATTTTGTTCCATTTTATAACACTGTACAAGCAACGCATGATATGTCTTCTTGGGCCCTATGTCTGTAAAGTAACTCACGGATTCTAGAGTGAGACTTTTTTTTTTTTTTTTAGGAAAATTACCTGGGAAAGACTTGCTGCTTCTGTAGGAATTTTTCCTAATAGTATGAGCTATGTAACTGACCGTGTTTCTGGGTTTCATTTTGGCTGCTAGGAAATTTGGAACCAAATAAACAGTTCAATTAAAGTAACAGTGTATAACTTGAGCGTCCACGTTAACTCTTTTTTCACTCATTTTGACATCATATTCTAAATTTTTGCTTTCAGTTTATATTTTCTTTTTTATTATATGTGTTGTATATAAGCCACTTATAAATTATTTGTGAAATGAGATGGGTCAGGGATAGATGAGTATGTCCATGTAACTGGATTTTTTACCTCCTTTCCAATTATACAGTCTTTCTAACACCTGGGTGAGTGCATGCACTCTTGGCTTCACCTCAGTCTGCCCTGCTTGTGGTGGCGGTACATGTAACTGTCCTCAGTTGGGAACAGTTAGTCCCTGCTCTGGGCTGTGACTGACCTGTTGAGTTTATAAAGATCAAATGCAATCTCTCTGTTCCAGAATTATATAAATAAGTTCTTATTATGGGGGTTTATTTGGCCTTTAACCTACCATTTTTAGTCACAACACTCTGTTTTTAAAAAGAAAGGGGGGTAGTGAGACTAGAAGGGTAATATTGTATTAGACTACAGGCCCTAAATGTAATAGCCACAGAAGATGCCTACCGGCTTCTGTTGCTCATCCAGAAAATACTTACTGAATACTTGCTGTATACCAGGCATGGTGCTAGGTTCTGGTGTGAACTAGTCAAACATGGTCTTTGCCCTCGTGAGTCACCACTTGCCCTCTACAGAGCCAACTTAGGGAAATCTAGGTGTATTTTTGTAAATATGCAGTTTTCTCTAAATCCAGAAGAGTTGGATGACTAGAATGATGAGAAAAGGTGTTTTAATTCTAACCCCACAGTGTAGACCAACTTGCTGCAGTAGGAGCTCAACAAATCAAATTAGATAACTTCTCTTCTCAAAATTCAGTCTTTCACTGTTTTCAAAATCTTGATATATATAAGGCTTACCCTGATCTGTCTCCCCCGACCTTCTTGCTATTTTCTTTTACACCTAAGTTCCCAGAATTGTTTGACCTTTGTGGCCTAGCACATACAGGGGTGCTTGAAGATATTGTATGCCTTATACAAAAAGGCATTGTGAGTTCTTTAGAAGTGGATATACTATGTAGCATTTTCCAAATTTATCAAACCTCAATTTTCTCCAGCTCACACCTAAGACCAGTGTATTGTGGAATGTACTTCGGGAAATCTCGTGTCTTCTGACTGAAATTCTTTACCTAGCCACCTATTTAACTCTTCACCTTTCAAGGTCTAGCTTAAGTGTCATATCCTCCAGAATCTAATCTGACCCTTCCCAATGTATTAGATGTCCGTCATTTGCTTTCATAGAATCTTGTATTAAATAAAAGCAAAACACCTCTGTCATAGCACCTAATGCACACCATTGTCTTTCTTTCCCTAACTATAAAAGCCTTGAGATCAGGATTTGTCTTTAATCCATGTATCCACCAGGTCATACCATCTATAGGACACAGCAGTGTCCAGTGTTTATTCAGTGAATAAGCTAATGTTTCAGATGTTTTCTACTTTTCCACAGTACGCTCTATTAAACTGAAGGAAGATATTCTTTCCTGCACTTTTGCTGAATTGAGTTTGGGCTTATGCCAGTTTATCCAAGAAGTACGGAGACCAAATGGTGAAAAATATGATCCAGACAGTATCTTATACTTGTGCCTTGGAATTCAGCAGGTATCAAGTTAAATAATTATTATGAAATTGGTTGCATTTTTAATGATTCTGTAAATTAAGCTAAAAAATTGTTATATATATTGGTTATTTGATATTGCTACTGTACTCTCTTCTTACTGAACCACTTGATCATACAGCCTGTTGTAAGCTAAATTGAGTTTGTGAATACAAAAATGGAAATTGAGTATCGTGCATTTTATTGACAAAAAGTGTATAGAGCAGTTCACAAAAGAAGCAAGATGACTGTGTATGTATATATGTATAAAATCATGTAATTTATTTAAATTTTTAAATGCAAATTAAAACAATAGATATACCATTTTGATCTCTCACATTGGCAAAAAATTAAAGATTATAGCATTCATTGTTGATAAAACTTCTGCAAGAGATTCTCCTACATAGCTGGTGGTAATTAATGTATACTTTGTAGAAAGCTGTTTGGGCATGTATTTCTAGAATATATTTTTTAAATGTTCATACTCTTTCTCCAGTAATTTGGTTTGGGGGAATCTGTTCAAAGCTAATCTTATGAATTTAAACATCACTGCACAAAATTGCACATAACATCAATGCCCACCAAAGAGGCATTAATTCATGTATATATATATGTGTATATATAATGTTAATAGTTTTAGTTTTGCTTGGATTTTATGAGATCTGTACCTTACACATTTTTCTTATACATATTTTTGCAGCCTACTTTTCTCAATGGGGCCATCCCTCCAGGTCAATATAAAAAAAAAGGAAAAAGAAAAGAAAATGGCTCTGTAATATTGTGGAGTATGAATGTGTCAGTTTATTTGGCCTTTAACTCTTTTGGTTATTAAGGTTGTTTCTCCCCACTGCCCCACTTTTTTTCCTTTCTTTGCTCCTGCAAATGCTTCAGTAAATATTTTGTTTGCGTACCTTATGAACTAGTGTGTTTATTTTTAAGTTAAAGTATCTATGTATCTTTTCAATATTAAAATATTTTCTAGTTTTGTTCCAGAATGGATATAGTACTTTACAATTTTACCAGCAGTTTGAGGGCCCATTTCTTGAATCCTTTAACACTGAATGTCCCTCTTTTTTAAAATTGTTATTTTGGTGCATTAAAAAAGGCATCTTTTGGCTGCATTTTTCCCATTCTTGTAAAGTAGAATGTCTTTTTATGTTATTGGTCATTTGGATTTTTCCTTCTGTGAAGGACCTATTCTTTAAAATCTATCAGTAGGATTTCTTTTATGTTGGTAATATTTACTCTAATATTGGTGTTTGAAATAAAATTTTCTAGTATATTGTTTATCTTTCATTTTTTATTTATTTTTTTTCATTGACCTTCAAAGGTTTTCCTTTTATATAGTTTAATATGCGTATATTTTCCTTTATAGTTCCTGGGTTTTCTATGTTGCCTAGCATGGTCTTCTACTTCAGGATTTAAATTCAAATTTTCTTTCTAAAATATGTGTGGTTTTTTTTTTAAGATTGACATCTTTAATCCATCTGAAATTTATTTTTTTACATGATGGAAGGATATTTCTGATGAATAACAAGCAATGTAGATTTTCCCTCAGAAATGAAATAGCTCCTTTGTTACTAAATAAGTTCCCATTATACTTTGATTCAATTTCTAGACTCTAAAAGATATTTTTTGAAATAACAAATGAGAAGATTTTATAGGTTTTGAAAACAATAATTTATGCCATGTGTGCATTGTGCTTGGTAACAGTTGTAAATATTATGGACATGCTTCTTGTGCTCTTGGAATTTAAAATATTTTGTTACAGATTTAAAGAACATTTTCTAATTTCATCAAGACAAAGATGTCCAGAAATAAAAATGTCTGGTGGCTATTAATATTCCAGTGATTTGGAGGTATTCAAAGTGCATGGTCATTGCAGTGATTTCAATAAAAAACGTTTGAGTACTTTACATGTCAAATATTCTACTGTCCATAAAATGTACTCTCAATTTGTAAGACAAATGATAAGCCTATGAAAGTTTTTTCCTACTATATTTGTCCTGGTTTTTATTTACATTAGTAAATAACTTTATTTTTTAAACGGAGGCCATAAGTTAACAAATATTTGTCAAATGAGCGTTCCAAGTGAGGGAATACCAATTTTGACATGAAATAAACTGTCTTTAGCTGTAAAGGATTTTAAAGGTTACTTGTGTTGACATCTCAAATATGCTTCCTTTTTTTTTTATTTTTTCTCATTTTAAAAGTAATTATGCTAATTGTAAAGAATTTTTAAAATACAGAGAAGTAGAAAGAAAGAAATTAAACTGCACTTTAATGTCAACAACTGGACCAGGACCACCACTGTTGATATTTGTTGGGAAGGAGACAATGAGGAAGGTTGTTTAAGCAAAAAGAAGCATTTCTTTTCTGTTTCTATTACCTGATCTTTTTACTTAATGATATACCATAATTAACTTTATATCATGATTTATAATACATTACATGACCATTATTTAATCAATCCTGTCTTAAGATTTTTTTCTGTGGTAAACAATGCTTTATTGAACATCTTTGTACACAGAACTAGATGTATTGTTCCATGCACAAAAGTTCTTAATTTTGATGAAGTCCAATTTATCTATTTTTTCTTTGATTGCTTTGGTTATCATATCTACAAATCCACTGTCAAAACCAAGATCATGAAGTGTTACCACTATGAGTTACTTCTAAGAATTCTATGGTTTTAGCTCTTGGGTTTAGGTCACTGACCCATTTGAATTATATGGTGTGAGTAGGGGTCCAGCTTCATTCTTTTGTATGTGGATATCCAGTTCTTCCTGCACCAGTTGTTGGAAAGACTGAATTCCTATTGAATGGTCTTGCACCTTTATCAAAATCAATTGACCATGTGTTTCTGGGCTTTCAGTTCTATTCCATTGATGTATATGTCTGTTTTTATGCCGATATAGCACACTGTATTGCTAACTGTAGCCTTGTTGTAAGTTTTGAAATCAGGGATTGTGAGTCCTCAAGATTGTTTTGGCTATTTGAAGTCCTTTGCAATTCCTTATAAATTTGAGGATCAACTTTTCCCTTTCTGCAAAAATGGCCATTGGATTTTGATAGGGATTGCACTGAATCTGTAGATCATTTTGGGAAGAATTGCCATTTTAATAAATATTGAGTCTTCTGATCTATCTACACAGGATGTCTTTTCATTTATTTAGGTCTTTAATTTCTTTCAGCAGTTTTTTGCAGTTTTCAGTGTCTTGCACTCTTTGTGAAATTTATTCCTTTGTATTTGATTCCTTCTGATACTATTGTAAATGGAATTATTTTCTTAATTTCTTTTCAGATTGTTCATTTCTAGTGTATAGGAATACAACTGGTTTTTGCATGTTGGTCTTGTATCCTGCATATATACTCAATTCATTTATTAGCTCTAATAGTTTTTTTGTATGGAGTCTTTAGAATTTTCTATATATGAGTTTATGTCATCTGCAAGGAGAGAGCTTTTTTTCCTTTCCTATTTGGTTGCCGTTTACTTCTTTTTCTTCCTGGATTGCTCCAACTAGAACTTCCACTACAATGTTGAATAGAAGTGGCAAGAGTGAGCATCTTTGTCTTCTTCCTGATCTAAGGGGGGATGTGATAATTATTTTTAAAACATGTATTTTATATGAACTTACATGTTTGCTTCAATGTATAAAACTCAACTTTATGAATTTATAAGGGAATATTTTTAAAAGATTGAAATACCCTCACATATTAATAGTAGTTCCCTTTGTGTGGTAAGTTTGAGTGTGTCTTTCTTCCACTTTTTCTGTATTTTAAATCTTTTCCATAATGAGGATTTTTTTTAAGTTGGGGAAAATGCTTTATTAAGAAGAAAAAGAAGAATCTGTAATACAGCAATAAAATCATGAATTGCCTTTCAACAGTACTCATAAAAAATGCATATTGACGTGGTATCTAATGTTTACTAGTCAGAATAAATTTAAATAGAAATAACAATTTTCCTCAAATCATAGCCATGGATAAATAAGTTTAAAATGTCAAATCTTAAAAACATTAAAACATCTTTAGCATGTAATTATATTCTGCCTTATATTGTTCTGTAATTGCTCATCATATTTCTCTATCTAAATTGATTTTATCTCATCTGCATCCTTAAAATTTTTTAACTATACTTTACGCATGCTGTTGCTATTTCCCACCCTGTGCCTTGGTTCTTAAACATACTTTAAAGTGTTATAATTAGACTTGAACTTCTTGAGGACAAAGGTGGGGAGCACAGACTGGGCAGAAATTCAGGGGGGCAGAGTTGAGGCCTGTGGTTGAAAGGATGCAAAATAAATAGTTTTTTGATTTGAGTTTCCTTAGGTCACCTAATACTAGCTGTTTCATTATTTCAGGAAATGTCTTGTAACTAGGTTAGGAAACAAAACAAAAACTTCTGAGAGCACTTCTGCAAATACACACTGTGAAGAAGGAAAAGTGATTTGGGAAATAGGCATTAGATTTACTTTTTAGTATATCAATTTCATAAACTGAGTTAAGGGTATTTATTTTTTATTATAATTATTTTGTACCATCTGTGTTTTTAAAGGGAGAATAGAAAATTCTATTTTGCAAGCTCACTGCTCAAGATAATGTCAGTTAATGTGAAAGGGATTCTTTAACTTGAATCCTGATATTTTAACATGCATCCTTAAAATACTTAGAAGTTTAATATGATTTGCAATACTGGAAGAGCAAAAATTAAGGGTAAACAATGTTCCTTAAAGTTTTTTTAAACTTGGGTTTTCTTTGTATCAATGTGTTTTTTTCCCTTTTCTTCTCTTGTAGTACCTGTTTGAAAATGGTAGAATAGATAACATTTTTACTGAGCCCTATTCCAGATTTATGATTGAACTTACCAAACTCTTGAAAATATGGGAACCTACAATACTGCCTAATGGTAGGATGATTATTTTCTAATTTGATTGTTTTCAATGATGTGTTCTCTTAAATTGCTTGTTTTGTGATTATCTTTTTGTGAATTGTTCATTTTCTATTTCTGCCCTGATTTATAACATATTTTGAGAGAAAGTCTTTGGTTTACTATTGATTTTTTTAGTAAAATTATAACTTCCATACAGTGTATTTATAATTACAAAAAAAAATGAAACAACTTGAGTTATAGTTCCTTTTTAAAAACCCTTTTTTGATCCGGTAGTGTTAGTGATGCTGCATACCATTCCATACCAAAATAGATTCCACATATTCTACTCCCATACACTACCCGTTAGCAGTGGAGCTTTTTAAGTATTTTATATGCACGTCGAATTGGATGTTGAGAGAATTATGTACTTATTCTAGAATTGTATTTGACTGTTGTCAGACAAATCCCTTAACCACTCTTGGTCTTAGGCTCCTCAGCTGCATATGGAAAGGTTGAATGTGACACTCAGGAATTTGTACCCCTTTCTGTTGCGCAGCTGAGCACCTGTGAAGCTTTCTAAGCTACAGAGTGGTTTGATGTGTTTAGCATTTCAAAAGGGGTCTAGGGAGATAGATTTGGAAGTTATGGGGTCATGTTTATGTAGTCTTCCAAGAATAGGATGCAGAAGTGTCAACTGAGACTACAGAAATACAGGAAAGACCAACATTTAAGGGGCATCATAAGGAAGGTGCAGTTAAAGGTACATTTATTTTACTACTTCTGTAAGACTTCAGCTTTTCAAGAAAAATACCAGATAGGTCATCAGGAGGTAATCATTCTTGAACAAAATAAATTAAAAATAATGATCTTCTAATGATCTTGGCTAAGAAAAACTGAACAAGTTACCAGAAAGCTTAATGGTTTCAAACAGGAGTGCAGGCTATAGCATGTGCTCCAAATCTGGCCTCCTGCCTGTTTTTGTACAGGCCATGAGATAAGAATGGTTTTTGCACTTCTAAATGGTTGAAAAGTATCAAAAGAAGAATATTTTGTGGCATGTGAAAATTATAGAAAATTCAAATTTCAGTGACCATAGTTTTATTGGTATATACTTAGTCACACCCATTTCTTTTTGTATTGTCTATGGCTCCTTTTGTTCTACAACAAAGTTGTACAGTTCCTGTTTGGCTTGAAAAATCCTAAAACATTTACTGTCTGGCCATTTGATCTAAAATAACAACAGATTAAAACTATTTTAGGGGAATTATTGTCTACTTGAGTGTATTCACCTATGCTTTTCTTTCTGGTGCCTTTTCTGTTCATCTGCATAAGGAAGAGAAGGAATAGAGAGGAAGAATCAGTCTCCTTTCCCTTGTATCTTCCTATCTTAGGATTTGAGAATTTTTTAGTCCTGTGTTGCTGGAGCTAAGTGCTATTTCTTTTCTTCTTCCTCTGTTCAGGTTACATGTTCTCTCGCATTGAAGAAGAGCATTTGTGGGAGTGCAAACAGTTGGGCGCTTACTCGCCAATTGTCCTCTTGAACACGCTCCTTTTCTTCAATACCAAATACTTTCAACTAAAGAACGTTACTGAGCACTTGAAGCTGTCCTTTGCTCATGTGATGAGACGGACCAGGACCCTGAAGTACAGTACCAAGATGACATATCTGAGGTTCTTCCCACCTTTACAAAAGCAGGAGTCGGAACCAGGTGTGTGGTGGTGTTTCTACATTTCTGTTAAACTCCTATTTAGTACTAAAATGGAGAGATGTCACAGAGGGGTACTCATAAATTCTAGACATGAAAGAGCATAACTTTACTTCAACATTTAAATGGTTTTCTGTATTGTCAAAGCTAGGTTAGAGCTTGCCTTAAAATGAAAGGAATTATTGGCTTACAAATACTTCAATTAACTTTTAAATTAGAAATTCTAATTTATTGACCTAGGGTGGTGCCCAAATAATCTGCATTTTAAAAATGTCCCAGGGGATTTAAATATGCAATCATGAGGATCACTGATTTAGAGGCATAAGATGGGTCAACTGCTGCTAAAAAAAATAAAACTTGCTCAACTTTTAAACTTACTGATCTTTTTTTTTTTGACCAGAGCATGTCTTTTTAGTTAATGTTAAATTGTCAAATCCCGAAGAAATTTATAACCTGGCTGAGTGTGTGCTGATTTTGAACACAGTAGACTTTATCAGCAGCAACAATTTAATTAGAAAGTTTATGATCTTGTATTCCTAAAACAGCTCATTAATAATAGCTTGGTTTTAAAAAAAAAAATTAACTTTTTACTTTGAAATACTTTCATACTTACAGGACACTTACAAAAATAATGCAATCCCCATACTGAGAACTCCAAAATACCCCTACCTCCCAGATAACTAGATTTTAACATTTTGCCACATTTGCTGTATCAATCAATCTGTCAATCCATTTTTCTGAACACTTGAATGTAGGCAGTATACATCATGCTCCATGAATACTTAATACTGCCATGTACATTTCCTAGTGCAATTAACGAGTTCAAGAAATTTAACATTGATATATTTCAATTTTTTAATATGTCTCAATAATGTCTCTTTGAGCCTTTTCTCCTCCCTTGCTAGATCCTATCCAGGATCATGTATTACATTTGTCATTGTCTCTTTAGTTGTCCTTTTTTCTTTTAAATTGTGGGAATATATATACAACATAAACTTTCCCATCTGAACCACTTCCAAGCATACCGCTCCTTGGTTTTAATGACATCATAATATTACAATACCCTCACTACCTTCCATTACTAAAACTTTACCATCTCTCCTAACAGAAACCCTGTACACATGAATTAACTCCCTATTCTCCCTATCCCTTGCTCCTGGCAACCTGTACTCTAATTTCTATCTTTATGACTTTGCATATTCTCTGGTATTTTCTTTGTAGTGTTATCTTGGGGCTTAAATTTAACATCCTAAATCTATAACAATCTTATTTGCTTTGATACCAGCTTAATTTTAATAAGTATACATAAATTATGTTCCTATATCTGTGCTCCCCCACCTTTGTGTAGTTCTTGTCACAGATTACATGTTTATACATTATGAGTCCCAAACCACTGATGTATCATTACATTTTATGCATTTGCCTTTTAGAATTTGTAAGAAGTAAAAAAGCGGAGTTAAAAACCAAAAATACAGTAATGTGCTGGCATTTATATTTACCCATGTTGTTATCCTCACTGGAGATGTTTATTTCCTCATGTGGTTTCACTCTTTTGTCCACTGTCCTTTCCTTTCAACCTGCAGAACTCTACCACCTCTTGTAGGATCAGTGTTGTGAGTGTAGTGGTGATCAACTCCCTCAGCTTTTTTTTTTTTTTTTTTTTTTTAATCTATGAATGTCTTAATTTCTCCCTCATTTATTGAAAGATGGTTTTGCCAGATATAGAATTCTTAGTTGACTGTTTTTTGCTTTCAGCACTTTAAATATGTCATCCAACTACCTTTTTGACTCCGTGGTTTCTGTTGAGAAATTGACAATCTTATTGAGGCTCCCTTGTATGTGGCGTGTTGCTTCTCTTTTGCAGCTTTCAGAATTCTCTCTTTATCTGTGGTATTCAACAGTTTGATTATAATATGTCGTGTTTGGGTCTATTTGGGTTTATCCTGATTGGCATTCGTTGAGTATATTAGATGTGTGTATTCATGCCTTTTGTCAAATTTAGAAATTTTCAGCCATTATTTCCTTGGCTATTCTCTCTGCCCCTTTCTCTCTTCCTTCTTTTTCTGGAACTCCCTCATCGTCTATATCAGTACACTTGATCGTCTCCCTCAGGCAGACTCTGATCACATTTCTTCATTCTTTCTTCCTTCTGCTTCTCAGACTCTGTGATTTCAGTTGTCTTATCTTCAAGTTCACCAGTTCTTCTGCCAGCTCCACTCTGCTGTTGAACCTCTCTAGCAAATTTTAAATTTCTCTTAATGTAGTCTTCAACTCTGTTTGGTTACCTTTCATAATTTGTATCCCTCTATTGAGATTCTCTTTGTGTTCATCTATCATTTTCCCCAATTTCCATTAGTTATTTGTCCATGTTTTCCTTTATCTCTTTTATCATATCTAGGACCAGTTTTTTGATGTCTTTGTCTAGTAGGTCTCAGGTCTGGTCCTTCTAATTGAAGGTTTCTAATGTGTTAAGTCTTCTCTTTGCCTGGACCATTGCTTCCTGTTTCTTTATGTTTTATAACATTTTGTTGAAACTTAGACATTTTGATATTTTAATTTTTATTGCTGGAACTTAGATTCTGAGGAGTCTGTTCCTTCATTTTGTATTCAGCTAGTATCTTTGAATGCCAGGAGCTAACCAAAAAAAAAGGGAAAAAAGGAAAAAAAACATACTTTTCCAGTCGTTGCAGATTGACCTGGTTAAGTGCTCTCCGTCAGGGCTTATCAATACAATGAGTTTGGGGAATAGCTTCAGGCCAAAATGTAGGGTCTTCCTAATCCTATCTATTTGTGCATGTATATGTGGCCATGGGAATTCCCATTTACATGGTTCCAAAAATCCCTCTTCCCTAGGAAACAGTTTCCTCATGGTCCCAAGCAGTGCAGTATAAGTTCTACAGCCAGCAGTCCCTTGCCCTGAGCGGCATGACTTAACTGCTCTCCCTCAGAGTTCTGTAGGAGAACTCTGTGTTGCCTTCTACATGAAGGGCAAGTTCTCAGACAGTAAATATCCTGAAGCCACCAACAGAGAGATTGGACCAGGCATACATTCTCCTTGGACCAGTAGGCATGGGTTCCCCACATTAGAAGTATTTTCAGATGGAGAGGTGACAACTTCTGTCTTGGTCTCTACTGTAGGAGAAGAGCAGGTGGAACTCTCTTTTCTGCTTTTTCTTTCTGACTACAGAGTCCTATGCCTAATAATGCCTATCAACAAAATCAGCCTCAGAATTGAGACATATTCTCCAGCAATATGCTTTTTGCCACAATTCCCCCACTTTGGTGAGCAGGAGAATGTAAATTTCACAGGACAAGGACTTTTTGTTCACTGTTGTAAACCCAGCATTTAGCATAATGTCTGGCACCCCCATAGGTACTCAACAGATATATGGTGAATAAGTGAATAAGTAAAGAGGAGGGAAGGAGTGACAGACAAAGTTCCAACTGTGAAGTACAGCTCATTGGGTGTCTTTTGTAGAAAAGACTTTTCTGATATAATCCTTTGATTATTATTTCCTGTCTCAAGATAAACTAACCATTGGCAAGAGGAAACGAAATGAAGGCGATGAGGTTCCACTGGGTGTGGAGATGGCAGAGAATACTGAAAACCCACTAAGATGTCCAGTCCGACTTTATGAGTTTTACCTCTCAAAATGGTAAGTGATTGTCTTCTGCACTAGATATAGCACATTTCAAAAAAAGTTAACATATTTTGGATTCCAGGTGCTTGGACATCAGAAATCTAGCTGACCTCTGACTTTAGACAAGGATTTACCTCTAATTTCATTCTTTCCCCATTCTCATATCTGCCTGGATTGTTGAACAAGAAACAAATTGTCTTATCTTGATTTTTTCCAAAAAATCTCTTCAGAAGTAAGAATCACTTCCATTGGTTGATCTTTAAAACTGTTACTCAACGTTTACTTGATACCTTAATGCAGTGACTTTATTATTTATGTAGAAAAGAAAATTTAAAAGAGAGCTTATATTGCTAAACCTACAAATAGGAAAACAATTTATTTTGAAGGATTTGAAATTTTTGAGTGGTCCTTTTCTTGTAGAAACATTATGGTTTTAGAACTGTAAGATCCACACTAAAGTGATATATTTTTTTCTCAAAGAAATATAATGACCAAGTTTGCCCTTTGATAATATGTATTGAGTACTATTGGGGTTCATCCCAGGATATTGGGGCACTGAGGATGAAGTTTGTGAAGGATTTATACTTTGTCATATTTACATTATACTCACTTCCAAACAAGTGTGGTTTCTTGTGTGAGGAAAGATGTGGAGCTAACAGGTTACTTACTTCCTTGGGAAAAAATGCCCATAAACCTATTCATCCCTGTGGGTATACTGCTTATCGATTAGTTGAGTCACAGAGGGGAAAAGTTGAGAACCATTATAGTAAAGAATAGTTACATATTTTCTATACTCTCTGATCCCCAATTTCTTTTTTCTTCCCCCCTGTGGATAGTTCTGAAAGTGTGAAGCAGAGGAATGATGTGTTTTACCTTCAACCTGAGCGTTCCTGTGTCCCGAATAGCCCCATGTGGTACTCCACATTCCCGATAGACCCTGGGACTCTGGACACCATGTTAACACGTATTCTCATGGTGAGGGAGGTACATGAAGAACTTGCCAAAGCCAAATCTGAAGACTCTGATGTTGAATTATCAGATTAAAATGGAAGTGAGGTTCCTATTTTCATATATATTGGTATGCACCAAACTGTGAATGCATCCAGCCGTTGGAAAACAATATATTAACCCAAGTCCTCCTGACTTGATTATAAGATAATGGAAAACAGACAACTCATGAACCACAGTGTGGATGTACAAATGAAATTTGAAGGAAAGAATATGAACTGAGAAATTCTGTTCTTTGGCAGTGATATATAGTTCTTAGACATCTTCAGAATGACTAACCAGTTTCTCTGAGTGGTGCATAATCTTATTTTGTTTGGGAATAACAAATTGTGGAATATTTTTAAGGAACACTTGTATAAAACTCTACCATAGTAACCTTAGACCTTAGAGAGGTAGCTTTGGAATGAAACCTTGGCTGCAATAGACAACTTGGGCAAGCCCTATGTAAAAGTCAGAACAGAGCTAAAAGTGACATCAGATGAGGACTGTGAGACCCACACTTGAAGAACCAATAAAAATACTCAACTTTTTTTAAAAGACAGAGAGTGAAGTGGTCTTGATTTTTATTTTCACTGCCAAGCCAATTATGTGAAGGATAGAAGACTTTGGTACTTTTGCCATGGGCCCCTCACATCGGGCAAAAAGGCCTTTCTTGCTGTTAACACAATAATGTGTGTCCCTTTCACGTTTTGGATCTAGCCTTCTCAGCTGTGGGTCTGGATGTGGGTAAATGAAGGTAAAAGGGATGAAATTCACAAGCTAATTATGCACGCAGAAAATCTGTGGCACCCATTAGACCCCAAGTGTCTTGAGTTGTTTGTAGAAAACCCACTAAAATGCCCATTTCTTTGGGTGCTGCCCTTTATTGCTGCTGTTTCATAGCATGAGCTGTGGTACACAGAATGGGGGTTCTCCTTTTGTTTTCATTTTTTTCCCCAAATAGCAGCTTTTCTCCCCCTGCTTTACCTTCCTATTTCCCAAATAATTCCTCTTATTTTGTCTTTTACACCAGTTTCTGGAGGCCCTTGTCATTTCAGAAAGAATAGTCTCTCTCCCTACTCTGGCAAACCTATGGGTGATTCTACAGAAACACAGTATTACTTAGCTATCAGAATTACGAGAGAAAAAAGTCCTACTGTGTTCCTATGTAAAGCATTTGGAAGATGACCATGTTACCCTAACAAACTTGAAAACAGGGATCCTAGGGCTAGGATATCCACAGGCAGGTCTTATAGCATTATTCCAAACTCAAGCTATTTTATAGTTCCATGAGGATTGCAAATCATAGGTATGTTTGGTACATCAGTCCATTTCCCTCATATCCATTCTCAGTTTCTTCCCCACAAAATTTTGAATCAAAACTTTTTTGATGTTGGTCAATCACAGAAGTTCTTTAGTTGAGATTAATTTGACCCTATGATAGAAATGAGAGAAGTCCAAAAAGCCCATTAGAAATTTTAATCTTTTCATTATGTCCCATTTTAGGTGGGGATGGCAGGTGTATTTTTTTTTAACAAATAAGTCACTTAACTACAATAAAAATAAAAAGGCCTTTTGACATTGTGTACTGATGGTTCTGTCCCTCTGCCTGTAACAAATTTCATTTTTATTACCAAGAACTGTGTGAAAGAAGTGAATCTGCCCCAATTCTGTATGATTCTTCCATCTGTGTTTGTCATTTCTAACTGGAAAACTTCCTTACTTCCAGACCTTGTTTGATATGGAGGAAAAACAATTGGATTGTCTGATAAGTCTGCCAATAAACTATCCAGAAACATCAGGTGTAATATTCCCCACTACACAAAGTTTATGGTTTGTATAAACACTAACATTTTCCCCTTCTGTAGCTGTATGAAAAACAAAATATTGTTAGCATAGTAGATAAACTGTTAATGAAATACCAGAAAGAAAAAAAAATTGTATCTTTTAACTGAGAACATCCAGTACCCAGATAAATGACTGTATCAGGATTACAACTGCATGTTAGTCCACAGAGTTGCCCAGAACTTTAAATTAATTCATAAGAGAAAATTAGTTATTGGTCATTCCTCATAAGTGTAGCTGTTGATATATGTGTCAGATTATTTGCTTCTTTTATTTTATTAAAATTGTATAAAATTAAAATTTTTCCCCGGGGGAGGAAAAAACATCAAACAAAAAGAGAAACATCCTAAATCATTCTTTCTGTTCTTTTTTGTTTTTTAACCACTCTTGGGTTTACCCTTGCAAAAACTACAGAAAGATTCCCTTAGAATAAAATAGTATATTTGTATTTGATGGGTGAGTTATTCCTTTTCTTTATGTCTTGAAAGAATTTTAAGTATCTTTTTCTGTTTCATTCTATTGATATGACCAAACAGATAGTAAAATTACAAAGAACGAAAACAGTTTTCAGAAAATAAATTTAGTTTTTACCCATTTCAGTATGTATAGTATTTCATTGCAAAGTCTTTTAGTTGTTTCCTTTTTTCCTTCAAAAGATTTGTTCCCATTTTTAGTTAATTTATTAACTATATTCAAGCCCTGAAAGCTGGAATAATCAGGTATCATGTATATCTTTGGTTACAAGCAAACCTTTTTGAGATTTACAAAGCTCGCATCAATTCAACTTTTTAACAGTTTTGAAATTGTGATATTTGAATATAGAATCTGCCCATTCTTAAGTATAAATACATCTTTAAATTGGGAATGTAAGACTAAATGACATTTACCTTTGATGCCAGAACTGTTTTGGTATTTTGCAAGTACACTTTCAAATTCCATAAAGACTGTTTCAATTCTCCTACTTGTCCTGTTGCATTACTAACTTTGTTAAACAGAAGTTTTCCAAAAAGTCTAAAGTAAAATGAATTTCTGTAAATGAATCCCAGTTTTCTACTATAAAGTCAGAATTTAATTTTCCATATGAATAAAAGGGTCCCTTATGGTACTGAATTGAAATTTTAGGAAAAAAGTAATAATATCCTCAATTTCTCTATATTAATACTTGTTTCTCATCATAGTTTATCATCATCATTAAAAAAATAATAATTGAGGCACTGTTACATAGTGGAAAGATCATAGGCATTGGAGCCTAGTCCCTCTACTTTACTGGTTGTATAACTTTCAAGTAAATTATTTATCACCTGTGTGCCTCAGTTTTCTCATCTATAGAGTGGGAATAGCAATAACTTGTTGATAATAATAAATTGTTGAGCCTGACCCTTGGTAGACTTTCAAATGTCAGTTGGATATCAGTAGTGATCAACATCACAAAAATCCATCAGCATATTTCAGTATACTGATAAAGGGAAGAAACACATGATTGTATATCAGTAGATACAGACAAAAACATTTGATAAAGTTTATCTTTTTTTTTTTTTTTTTCCCTTAAGTGGGGGAAAAATTCTTAGCAATCTACAAAACTTCCTTTGCTTGGTAGTTTTAAATACCATCATTTTGAGGTTAGGAACAAGGCAATTGTACAACAATATCCACTCTCCTTTCTTCAGTTTCCTTCAGAAACAGAACACCCCAAGTTTTAGCTAGGCATGTGATTACTTTGATAAGAGTGATATTTTCCAGGCTACCTTGCCGCTAGGTTTGAACATATGACAAGGTTTAAATAATGGGATGGAAACAGAAGTGAATTTACAACTACCAGGCCAAATCCTTAAAAGGAAAATGCTTGCCCTCCTCTTCCAATTTCCCCTTTCCTGTGGGAAGAATATGAATGTGTCATGGCAAACCAGTTTTGCCCATGTGGGAAAGAGCAACACCCCAGGAGATGGAAACACAATAAAATGAACCTTCCATCTATGTCAGCCATTGTTACTTGATTTCCGTCCAAGCAGCCACTATGCCCACTCTCACACTTAACAAAGAGCCAGAAGTTCTGATCAAGACTGTAAGGAGAGAAAAAGAAAACAGAAATTACTATTGGAAAGTGAGAGATAAAATTGCCATCATTTTTAAGTGAAGTAATTCAGATGTTTAGGAATATCTGTGTACAAAAACCAAGAGAATGAAGCTATTACAGCAAAACAAGTTCAAGTAAGGAAGCTAGATAAAAAATAAGTTTATAAAATTTCTAGCATTTTTCTAGAAGAGCAGTGACCAAGTAGATGATGTAATTAAAAGGAAAAAGTAGTATTCACAATAGAACCAAAAACTGTCAAGGATTAGTAATTAGGTAATTCTCAAGACCCCTGCATTTGTTTTAGTAGTTGATGTTGGAGAAAATAGAACTGCCATCTAGCATCATGTCCAAAGATAAACTCCAGATAGATTAAAGGTTTAAATGTGAAAGGTAAAATTATAAAAGTAATAGAAAATATAGGTGAATATTATTGTAATCTAGGGGAGAAGAGTTTCTTAAATAAAATTCCTAAAACATAAACCTTGTGGGGAAAATAAAAAAGATGAATTGTATTATATCAACACTAAATATTTCTTTTAATAAAGGATAAAAATAACAAATTCATAGAAGATATTTGTAATGTTAAAACCAACAGAGGATATATATCTAGAATATATAAAAACCTGCGAAATCATAAAGAAAACTGAACAAAAGATAATGAATAGGTAGTTCATAGACGAGAAGAAGCCTAAAAGGGTAACAAATGCATGAAGAGATGCTCAAACTCATAATAGGGATATTTTAAAGAGCTATCACTTTATACCCTTAAGAATGGCTAAAATAAGAAAAGTGGATAATGCCACGTATTGGTAGGGACGCAGGAACTATAAAAAGCCTTACACATTTCAAGAGTGAAGGTAGACAAATGTAGACTTGTATAGCCATTCTGGAGAGCAATCTTAACCATATCAAGTTTAAAAAAGTTCAACAGTTTTGCTATGAGATTCTCCCCTCGCCATTAAATAACAGTGAACATTATCAATTGCTTCTTTTCTGTATCTATAAAATCAGATAGTTTTTATCTTTATTCATTTAATGAAATACATTGATGGATTTTCTGATGCTGAGCCATCCTTGAATTTGCAATTAAATCCTAATTGATCATGGTATATATTTTTTAAATGAACTGTTGGATTATATGGATAACCTTTATCAAGAGCATTTCCTCCTATTCTTAGTTCATTACTAGTTTATTTATTTATAGATGTTTTAAGCTTACCAAATTTTCTTTGCATTTATAGTATTAGTTATGATTTTTTTTTCTGCCTTTATTAATGTTGTGAAGCATATGGGAAGATTTTCTAATGTTGAACTATTCTTGCATTCCTTGGATAAACTGTTGCTAATTTTTTAAACATATCTGTTAGATTCAGCTAATATTTTATTTACCTTTTGTTTTGGTTAGTTTCATTTTTCTCTTATAGTCACAAATGAAATATTCCATAACATTTTGTTTTTTTTCCTTCAATTTTCCTTACTTGGTTTTGGAATCACTGTTTCACTAGTCTCAAAAAGAGGTGCGTAGATCTTACTCCATTTCCATTTTGTGGAACAATTTTTATAAAACCTGTTTTTGAAAGTATAGACAAACTGTAAAACTTTTCATTCTTGTGGTTTTTTTCAAATTCCTCCAAGGGGAAGTCTTTGCCATTTTAATTTATTTAGTGCTCATTGGTCTATACAAGTTCTTGATGTCTCACAATTTGAACATTTTATATTTCTCTAGAAGTTTCTCGGTTCCATCTACATTTTTTTATTTATTAGCATATATTATTTCCTTCTTCATTCTACATTTTGTTATTATTTTGTTTATTTGCATCTTTTTTTTCCTGATCAGTCTTGTCTTATAATCTTTTACAAGAACCAGCATTTGGTTTTGTCAGCCTTCTCTATTTCATTTATTTCCAACATTATTATTCTCTTCTCTTGGAGTTTTTCCTTTTTCTCATTCTTTAAATTATTGAATTTTGAATGATTTTATTAATTTTATTAATTATTATCTTTCTTGATTCCTGACGATGATTTCTTAAAAATGAAAAATGATTTCAAATCATAATTTTTTCCTCTGAGTACTGCTCTAGCAGTGTTTCCAGGTTCATCCATAATGATAATATCATCAGTCTGTTGTAGGTATTTTCCCATTTACTTTTTTAACCCAAGGGTTCATCCATTCCCCACTTACCCTGCCTGCAATTTTGTTAGTTTATAGCCTGTGCTTGAAATATACAGATATCCATTATATTTGCATTTTCTCGATTCTTTCTTACCTGCATATAATCTCCCACCCATTTTTTTTTGCATCAAATTTCTTTTTATCAGATACTGTAAATATTGCTTCACTAGAGTCTTTTAAATTTTTTTATTCATTTATTTATATCAGTGTGGACTCATGGATTCCTATTTTATTCATTAGGTTGTAATCTGATACTCTCATTATTTATTTGATATTCAACTTGCCCTGGATTTGCCAATGGAAGCCTCTTCTAGTTGGCTCCTCTGTCCTTTGACATATTCCCATTATTTTTTGAGCATTTACTTACAAGATGTTCCAGGATTACTTTGTACTTTCCTACCCCAGCCTTGGAATCAGCCATGTCTCCATGGAGCCCTGATGCCTTTTAGCACTTACTGTGCTCATTGCTTCTAAAGTAAAATTGTTTTTAGACTCTCTCAATGGCTAGAATTATAAATGAATGAATAACATCTATATCTGTGTGTGTGTGTGTATTATTTTTTCAAAAAAACCTATGAGTTTTTAACCAACTTGCCTAAGATGGGGGCCTCAGAATCTGGTTTCCCAGAACCTTTCCACTTTGTAATCCTTTCTCAAACAGTGAGAAACCTGGCTCCCATTATCCTCAATACATTTACTTTTTTGTTCAACCAGTTAACTTGTTGGCACTCGTTCTCCTTACTGCTTACATGGCATCCACACCACAAGTTTTCCATGGATTCTGGGCACATCAGTGCCTCCATGCAGCCGTGCTTCCTCCAACTCTAGTGTCTCCTCATGGGGAGGGAAAATATGGATGGGAAGGAAGGGATTAAGTTTAAGATGTCAAATTAAAGATTTTACATTCAGTAATTGCTGCTATTAGGCTTTATTTCTGCTATTACTTCACAGTTTTTACTTACTGTACTTTGTGTTTTTTTTCCCCATGCTTTCCATTGTATAGCAGATTTTCTTCTGCCTGTTTCAAAGTAATATGTTCTACTTTTATTTTTATTGATGCCAGTCTTGAAACTTAAATCATGTTTGTTTATCCCTATTGGTTTCTTAAACTTATCATCTAAATCTTTTTCCTCTTAAGGCAAGTCTTGATTATGTCATGTTCCTTTGGTCTTGCCCACCCTTACCATGTTAATATTTTTTTTTTTTTGAATTTTGGTTTTCTGGGTTAATACACTTCAATTTCCTTTTTTCCTTTTTTTTTTTTTTCCTTTAGTCCTAGCTGTTTTAGGCACTAAACTTTGCCAGAGTATTTGCTCAATTTGCTCACTTTTATTTCCTGGATCTCTTCCCATGTCTAAATTTATTTTTATTTGACCATTTCTTCCAAGAATATTTTCATACTGGGTATTTTGTTTAAAAAAAAAAACTTCTGACGCCTTGTATACCTCAGAATATTTTTTAGTACACTTGCATGTTTAAACGAGAGTTCCTCTTGATAATCAGTTTTATGTTCAAAGTTCTTTCCCTTCAGCACTTTGAAAGCATTATTCCTTTGTCTTCTTTCATCTAAGGATACTGTTAAAAAGCCTGATGTCGATCTGATTCCTTGTTTCTTTGTAGTGTGATACACTGTCTCTCTCTGGGAGCTTTCAGAATTTTTGCTTTGTCTTAGATGGTCTTAAAATATCTTTTATTACAGTATATCAGATTGTACTTTTTCCTTATGCCTTGTTCTATGAGTGCTTTAATGTTTAAGTCTGGGAAATGATTCTGATTATTTCTTCGAATACTGCCGCCTCCACTTTTTTTCTTTTCCTTCTGGGACTCCCATTTTCTAGATGTTGACACTTAGTCCTGTGGACTGGTGTATGTGTGTGTGTCCCCATCTCTTCACCCTTTCCTGCTTCCTTTTGGTAAAAGTCCTCAGTAATGATGCTCTAGCCCACTGATTGGTTTTGAGTTGTATCTATCCCTCTATCCCATTCATTTTTTGCTTTATTTTAAATTCTTGGTTCAAATAGTGTATGTTTAATTTGCAGTTTTGGGGGATGGCAGTTTGTGCTCCTCAGGCATCTAGTTATTTTGGCCTGTGCACTCATCTTCCCTCAAACCATCAGCTCCTCTGTCCAGTAGTTTTTATTAGTAAAAGTCATGTTGTGCCCCTCCCAAACAGCTGAAGAAGGGGAGGCAGTGACCTCTCATCTCACAGTCACTGTTGACCAATCCACTAGCAACTCCTCAAAGATTCACCTTCAGACCCTTAGGAAAAAGCTCACTGGAAGAGGCAGAATTGCTAGTTGTCATTTATCAGCCCTGGATTTTGGAGGGGGAAAAGGATGGAAGTTTTAATCCCAAGAGCAGCTGTCTAGCCTAACCCTCTTTCCACCCCAGCAGAGCTCTTGGGCTGCCATGATAGTGTCTCACTGACACCAGTGACTTGACTGTCCCATGTGCAGTAAGAGCAGACATTGTACTCACATCCTACTTCTCCCTCTGGTTTTGATAACCTTCGGTCTCCTAAGGTTCCTTACAGGATTTGGGGGGATTTCTTTTTTGTTTTGGTTTTGTTACTGGTTTTGTTTTGGTTTGGGTGGTAGTTCCTCAGATTTATGCTATTTTCTAAGTTATGTTGTTTTTATAAGGTTAATTTAGGGCAAGGGAGCCAGTAGCTTATGCTAGTTCATTGTCTTACTAATACTCAAAGCTCCCAGTATATCTTTTGCTGCCCTTTTATTTTCAATCTTTCTATGTTATGTTTTAGGTGTTTCTTTTATAGTTAACAGTCCAATCCAATAACTTCTGTCTGGTTGTTGTTGTTGTTTTAATATACAATCTGACTACTTATGCCATTTAATCTATTGTGGTTATTGAAAATTTTTTAATGTACCCCCCCTTCCTGCTTTCTGTTGGGTTGGTTGAGCTATTTTAATTCCTTTTTCTTCCTTTGGTTTAGAAGTTATATCTATGAATATTTAGTGATTTTTCTCATTATTTATAACATGAACACGTGACTTAAACTTGAAAGTTAATCAGTGTTTCTAATGTCCTGTTGAGGACCTTAAAGTACTTTAATTTCAATCACTACCACCACTCCCCCATTCTATATGTTATTATTCAGTATTTTAATTCCATTTCCTGATTCTATCCCCAAGAAGTACTACCTGGGAATTTACTTAGCCATGTTCCCTCAAAGCGTCAGCTCAGTGGAAGCTAACAGACTAGATCTACCATCTTCACCTAGCATCTAGGCTGGGTCAGTTTGTGTCCTGTGTACCTAGAACACCTCCGTGTGCCTCCATGGATGCTCGTTAGACTCTGTGTTCATCACAGGCACATTTGTCTGTCTTTAAACTGCATATACTAGCCAGTGTGGTTGGGACTAGGGATATGATAACAAATAAAATAGCATTGGTATTTTAAAAAAATGTTGAAGTTTGAATTGTTTTTATAAGAGTATGATGTTTAATATTTTTGAAGTACCATTTTTAAAATTGTGTCATGCTTTTGAGAGAGATAGCTTGGGATTTTTGAAATAAGAAAGGGATAAAGTGGTGTGCAGTGGTCTTTCTCCAGAAAACATCCAGGTTTATGGTTTCTGTGGTTTCTCTACTGCTGCCTGTTGTTGGCATTAATCACTGATGGACACGTGTAGCTTAGGGGTAGCGTAACAGGAATCCCTTAGTCTGAGACACACTAAGTATTTAAACTCTTACGTGTTTTGTCTCCGTGTAACAGAATCAGAGTGGGAAGTTTCTTGGGTATTGACCACTCCCAGATCTTCTGGCTCCCATACTTGTTTGTGCTTTGTTAAGAGTTAAGAATGTTACAAAACATAAGATGTGGCCCCCGCCTCATAAAATTTGCAGGCAGAAGGAGACAAAGGGCTGTGTGCTATACAGAGCATAAGAGGCACATGAGTCATTGCAGCCCCAAATGTGGCCCCAGGTTTCAGAGCAGGAAAGATTCTAGGCTACTAGGATCTACTTGAAGACTAGAGGGCATTTCTAATTTCTAATAAGGGAAATTTCTAATTTCTAATAAGGGAAAAGCTTAAAATGCTCCAAAGTGGTAGCACTTTATCTGTTTTAATGCTTTAATTTAATTAGCCAACTAATAAATTCCACAAGAAACTGTGACTACAGGTATCCCCATGATTCTTAAAGGCTGGGAGCCCAGGGCTGACTCGAGTGCTTACTGACATTGTTTTTCCTAAGGGTGGGTGGCTCCTTCGAAGAACCGGGGTGTGGGTGATTGCTGGCAGATTACAAAGATTTTGACTCTTCTCCATGTAGCCATCCAGTTCAAGAATACTAAAATGCTGTAGCCATGTACAGCACAAACTTTGAATTAAACACTTTTTGCACTGGACTTGTCCTGGCTCTTCCTTTAAGCAAGATTACAGAAATGGACATTTGAAACTGTTTACAGTTTGCTGGGCTAGAAGACATGGGAAGAGTTGTGATACCTCCTGTAAGCAGTCAAGTGGGAAGTTCATCCACACACAGATCTAGGAGCTTAAGTCTCAGATTGCTGCTGATCATCCCTCTTCAAGCCCTCAAAACCCCCAGCTACACACTACAGATATCCACCCAACTCTAGATCCCTGAGCATGTTTCCCTTATCCTAGGGGAGGGTCTGAGATATAACTGCCCACTCTGCAAAAAGAACAAAAAGCAGATGAACTGTAGGCTAGGTCTGTGGTGTGTATCTTAGTCCTGCATCTGCCTCTCCCGCAGCTCACATAGCCTTTGTGGAGATGGGGCAGAGGCATCAGTGTCATCCCTGGTAGCTTACTCAGTCCTATGAAGGCCCGTCACAGAAGTGGACTGGGACCTATGATCTTGAATAATGCTATTAAAAAAAAAAAAAAAAAAAAAAAAGCAGTAGCTAGCATTATAAAAGTTTATTCCTCTCACAACAACCCAACAGCCATTCCTGATAGGGCAGTTCTCTTCTGAGTGGTGATTGAGGGACAAGGCTCTTTCCTTCTTTGGCCCCACCAACTCTGAGTCCTTACAGTCTCCTGAGTGATCCTCTGCTTCTGGCCAGTAGATGGAGGAAGAGAGTGAGGCTCACGTAGGCGTTTTTACTGGATCAGGGCAGAAGTTAGCACACCTTTCTGTCCATATTATGCAGAACTGGGAAATGTGGACTAGCTGTGTGTCCTGAGCAAAGAAATCCAACTATTACCTGCCACATCCAACTTCAAGTTCCCCTCTCTAAGGTGATTAGAAGGTATTGGGTGCCTGGATGCTTGCCATCTTTGTCTACCCAAACTCCGATGGTTTGGAAATCTTTCAGAGCTGAGCTGCTGAGGGCTGTTTTTCCCCCTTTTCTTGGACATGTCATGGCTGAACAAATTATGTGAGGAACTAATAAAAGATGAGTTGAACATTTAAAAATCAAATTAACCTCTGGAGTGTGAGTTCCAGACATCAGAACTTTTTAAAAGTTCCCCAGTTGATTTAATATGCAGCCAGAGTGAGAGCCACTGTTTCAGTTTGCTAAAACTGCTGGAATGCAATATGCCAGAACTGGATTGGCTTTTTCAATGGGGATTTATTAGGTTACAAATTTACATTTCTTAAACTCTGAAAATTTCCAAATTAAGGCAGCAACAAAAGGATACCTTCTCTGAAGAAAGCCTGCTGGTGGATATCCAGGGTTCCTCTGTCACATGGCAAGGCACATGGTGATGTCTGCTGGTCCTTCTCTCCTGGGTTTTTGATGGCTCTCCAAAATTTCTCAGGGCGTTTCTCTCTCAGCTCCTGTGGTCCTTCTTTAGCATCTCCAGGGCATTTCTCTATAAGCTCTCTGGGCTTTTACCATTTTTTATCCTTTCACAAGACTCCAGTAAAGGATTAAGACCCACTTTGAATTGGGTGGGTCACATCTCCATAGAAACTACCTAAGCAAAAGGTCCCACCCACAATAGGTCTACACCCACAGGGTTGGATTAAAAGAACATAAGCTTTTCTCAGGGACACAGCAGAATCAAGCTAGCATAACCACTCATGCCAGAGCACAAGAATGTATTGATTAATTAGACATGAGGAAAGAGGGAAATCAAAAGTATAGCTAGGAAAGTGAGAATAGGGCACAGCAGGGACTGGCCAGAGAATTTTACATCTGCATTTAGATCTGGGGAGAAGACTGGCCAAGGCCTATCCTTATTCCCATGAAAAGTAATCTTATTTTCTGTTCCTTTTGACTAAAAGGACCTAATTAATATCGTCTTCAATGTCAAACCTGAGCAACTCAGCCCCTCCCAGGAGGAGGGGAAGTTTTACCTGTTTGGCAGTACTCTACACTCAGAGGTGCACACCCTACCCAGGCCCTTTGTGAAAAGGCATGAGAGTGGACAGCCTTCACTGTCCTGGAAAGCTTGGACATGAGGCAGCCACCACTAGCACCAAACACAAACTGGGGAGTCAGGTGGGTGGAAGAAGTTGCAGCAGTTGAGTGGCTTGGGTTTGACCAGAGAATATGTAGGGGCCCTTAAAGTAGTCAGCAACTCCTGTGAAGGAATCCAGGGCCTGATCCGTGTTCCTCAAACCCTCTTCTGCAGGCCGATGCCTCCAGATTGCACTTACCTTCTTTTTGTACCCATTTTCAGAGACTCCTCTCAGTGAGTGTGGGGACTTCTGCTCCTTCCACTTATCAGAGGGAAACTGGAAGAGCAGGCATCAAAGTCTCTAACCCAGTCTCCCCAAGCAGGAAGGCCAAAGCTGCAAGCCTTCCAGTACCAGGGGCTCTTCTTGGATTGTTGCCTCCTGATGACTAAAGTTCCTCTATGCACAAAGTACCGAGTGAGGTCAAAAATGGGAGGCTCCCCTCTGTTGGCCTTCCTTCTGGGCATTCTACAAAATGAAAGACTTGGGAGGGGGGTGTTGGTCTTAGGCAAGGATGTATGAGTATTTCGCCAAGCTGTTTGGTCATTGAAGGGGTTTCCAGGCTCCTGGAATTAAATTTATTTCAGGCCATGACTAGGAAGGCTCGCTTTGGAGTTGATCTGGCTGCAGCCTAGCTCTCTGAAAGCAACTCCAGGGGTTTCTGCCTGGCTTATGAATCGAGGAAGAGTCAGGGTATGGAAATTTTCTCAATGCAAGACCCAGACCTGGAAAAACAGCATCAGTTCCTGTTTCTGTCTTTTTGTGTTTTTAAAAATCATTTTTTGATGATGGGTGAAAGATTTTCTTTATCTTTGGACCTGAGATAAAAATATATCCTTCAGTGAGCTGTGGCTGAGCTAAACAAGATACAGAAATGAAGCCCAGAGGAAACAGAAATGCTCCCTGCAAAGCCAGTAAGTTTTCAAGTCCTGTGGCTACTTTGAGTCATTTCAAACTTTTCCCAACACACCAACCTCACCAAATCCTTATCGCTCCCCCTCCATCTCCTCCTTTGCAGTCTGGCCCGCACATGTCCACCATCATTGTTTCCATTGCCCAAGCTGCCAGTGGCTTCTGCTGTGTGAAAGGCCAACTGTTTTTCCATCTGGCCCCTCTCACCTGAGAGCCCTCCAGTACCTTCAAGCCTGCCTGCTGTGACAGTGTCTGGGCAGCTCCACTTTGCCACTCACCCCCACCACTCCCAACTTTGAAAACCCTGTGGCCCTGGCTTTGATTATAGTTCTTTGCAGATTCCAGCTCTCCCTTCTCTAGACTTACTTTCTTTACACTTATTCAGAACAGGACACCTGCTGCCTCCTATACGTGTTGCACTGAATATGCTTTTCTAGATCTGTGCTTCTCCAAATGTGGCCCCCAGACCAACAGCAGCATCTCCTGGGAACACTAGAAGTGCAAATTCTTAGGTTCTACCCCAGACCTACTGAATCAGAAACTGTGGGGTGAGGCCCAGCAATCTGTTTTAACAAGGTCTCCAGGTGATTCTTTTCTGTGCTTACATTTAAGAACTGCTGGACCTCTACCAAGCATAGGCTCTACTGGCCCTGACCCTAAGTTCTAATCCTGTCTTTTCCTATCTGTATGGATTGAGTCACTTCATCTCACTATGCCTCAGTTTTTTCATCTGTAAAAAGAGAGCTAATACCACACACCTTCAGCTGGTTTTTGTGTACAGGGGCCTTGGGAAGAGTATGAGCTCAGTGGTCCTCTCCTCTCACTTTCTTGGAAGGCTAGGGCTGCGCAACAGCCTTCCTCCTACCCCACATGCCCAGCAAGGTGCCCCATGAACAAAGAACAGTGAATATATCTGGGGGCATATGGCCAACCCCTACTGATATGGGAACCCAAAAGGAAAGAGCAGTGGCCCAAAACTCTAAAAGCCAGATCTTGGGCTTTGGGACACTGTATCCCCCCAGAGGAACATGGATCATTTTTTTTGCATTGAAAAATGGCATGGGAAGAGAGGACAGAAAACTCCCCTCCCTTGAAGCCAAAGGGTTGCAGTTGGCCAACAGGGTCACAGGAGTGCACTTATGTCCACCTACAGCCAGGCAGGAGCTGCAGCCGTGTCCCAGCACTATTAGCCATGTGTGCCCATGCCAGGCCCAAGACTTCCCTACCACAGGCCATCATCAAATCACAGGGTTGCACACTCGGCTGGACCTGTGATACCAATCAGAGATGGAGCACAAAGCAGCACACCCACCAGGCAGGCATACAATTAAATAGTATGTTTAATCATTTCACAACAGACAGTAATGCAGTAGTATAAATTACAAAGTTTTTTAAAAAGTCCCCAAAGGTCCTGTTCCTCAACACGCAGATTACCATGGTTGAGGAAACAGTGACGGGGCAGAGGGATTCAGGAAGTCTCTGTGCTGAGGAGTTAAAGGTCTTTCCAATTCCAGGTTGCCTTGTGAGCAGCTAAGAGCCCTACAAGGAGTTGCTGCACACGCACGCTCTAACACACACACATGCAAGGGACACAGGGAAGAGACGGCAGAGAGACGACCACAGTGGGGAAAACACATACATGCACTCTCAAGCCACAACATTCCAGTCTGTTTGTGGCTGTCTCCTGTGGGGACGGAATGGTGGCCTAAGCCCTGAAGCAGCAAGTGCTGGTCAGAGGGAAATGGAGGGAGGGAGTCTGGGTCCAGCTGGGTTACTCTGACAAACAGCCCCAGCAGCTAGGAGGGGCCCATGGCCCCTGCAGCTCCTGTCCTCCATCCCTGAAACAGCCAGTCCTCCCATAATCTTGGGCCAGATGGGATGAAGTGGAGCTCCAGTGCTGAAGAGGACCAGAAAGTGCTTCTGTTCTACTTCCCAGTTTCAGTGGTGAGAAGAGGATGCCACTTCCTCTTGGCCTAGTGAGAGAGCTAACTCCATCCCAGAGAAGGACAACAAACAACATACTGTGATCAAGCTCCTGGTGCCAAGAGGCTGGTGGTGCTTGGTTCTGTGCCCCGGGTGGCAGGGAGTGTGAGGCCTCAGAAGGACTCCCGGGCCACAGCCAGGCCTTGCCATGCAGGCTGTCTCCTAGCAGCAACACTGCTAACGGAGCTGGAGAGGAGGCCAGGAGCTGGCTGTGTACACTCTGGGGGCAGGGGACGGGTTTGCAAAAAAAGAAAGCCCTGAGGTGGGGGTATTTTGGGGGCCTATCAGACAGGTTTAAGAGGAAACCTCTTCATTCACAGCTTTGTTTAGGGGTTCCTGGAGAATGTCTTCTGGATTCAAGTACCAGCAGTTCTGCTTGAGGGTGTTAGGGTGGAAAGACCAGCAGATGCTGGGAGAACAGCTGCCCACAAATTTGGGAGGTATGAGAACCCAGCCTGACAGTGCTCTGGGCCCTGGCACTGCCCACCCCCTACCCTGAGGAGACCGACCATGGAGCTACAAGATCTCCTCCCGTGGGCTCCTGGCCTTAAGCGGGGTCTGCCCGTTGGGCACAGAGCCATTCTGACCATGCAGGAGTTTGCCCTTCTCTCGGTCTGGCCACATGAAGATGGCATCATCGCTGTCCAGCTCCGACTCAGAGTGCATCAGGCTGCTGCTCAGCACTGGGCCTTTCTGTTTGATGCCTGCAAGGGAGACAGGAGCCCCGGCATGAGGAGCAAAACCTTCCCAGCCTGACGAGGGACAAAGGGACAGGGAAAGTTATGGTCCCCTCTCTCGGCAGGAGGGGCAGATGGGAATGATGCTTCCTGTGACCTTCCATCCTGATTGGCTGGAATGGTCAAGTAAGGAAGGTCACAGCCAGAGTACAAACTGGAGACCAACAGACCTGGGTTCCAGTGCTGGTTCACCTACTCACTAACTGTTTGCCCTTGGCCATGTTACTTCACCTCTTAGTCTCAGTTTCCCCATCAGCAAAATGGGCACAATAGTAGTATCTACCCCACAGGATTGTGGTTTGGGAATAATAAACACCCCATAAAAGCAAGGACTTTTATTTCTTTTATTTACAGTTTATCTCTAACACTCGGAACAGTGCTTGGCACATAGTGCATGCCTCGTAAATATTTGTTGGATGGATGGATAGACATGAAAAAGGTAATGTGCCTAGTATATAGTGAAAGTTCAGTGAATATTAGTGGTGTAGAGATTTTTAAAGTGGGGGAGATAAGGATTTGAAGTGAGCTGGGCTAGGTTTGCAGCCAGAGTAAAAGGACAGTGGAGATCAGAGACCTGCCTCATCACTGTCTCTAACACTGGGCACCAATCTTCAGTATCTATTAACTTTGCTTAGTGCCACCCAATGATATTCTCTTTTCCTTCCCTTTTAAATTTTGAACTTTAATTGTCTCCCTTTATGAACAGTTGGAATTAGATGGGAGGCAGAAAAGCCCAATGAACTCAAGCAACAGAGAAAGAGTTTTTAACTGTGCCCTGGCTCAGCATGGATGCCTAGTACTTCGCAGAGTTCCTGACATAGTGACCCTCCATGACCTCGTTTGCACTGGCTGGACCAAATGGATCCTGTAGGTGGGAGAGCACATGTGAGGCTCTGAGAAGTCACTCCTGTTGGGAGTGTCTCAATTGAGATGGGGAGTTTCAAAGACAATCTCAAGCAGTCAGCAGACAGAAAACATAAATCAAAGGCCTGTATGAAGCATCTGAGGTCAGAAAAGATGCCCGAGATTCTGCAAGCCATTGTGATCACCTTCCCTAATTATCTCCAAGGCCATGACAGTAGAATGTGGTCTAGGAAGAGCTTTAGAGCTGGTCCTATCCAACAGCAGCCCTGTGACTGGTGTAAAATACTACCTCAGAAAGCAAAAGGCAAGCTGGGACAGCAAGACTAGAAGTGGAAATTACCAACAGGGAGACAGGAACTGCCGCTGCCCTTTCTCCTTTCTTACAAAGGTGATCAGTCAGGTGAGGTGTTTTGTTTGAACCAGGCAGCACCAGCTCCCTCTAACCCTCATCATCCAACAACCACTCTCCCCCTTGTCCCACCCAGATCTCGAAAAAACACTGAACGAGTTTCTGACATGATCCTCGGTCATTCTGCCCCTTCCTGGCCAGCCGAGACTTAAGGTGGGCATGACCTAGGCTGTGGGCATCTGTATCTTGACTATGTCTGTCCGCATCATCAACCACCTGCAGACCTTACCAATCTGGTGCTTCATCTCTGCTGTGTACTCTGCATCTCAGAAAAGGAGCTAACTCGGCCTTGTCCTTCTCCAAGGTACAGTTCTCAATACATGATTTGGAACAGCCACTCCCCTCCCACTTCTCATGAAGGCAGAGCAGCAGAGCCAGAGAAGAGTACTGGCATCCTGGGCTTCTCCAGTGCAGTGGGGGACGGTGGTCAATAGAAGAACCAAGCCCTATTCTGCCCCTATAGATGAAACACCCTCTCTGTGTCCTCTGGGGACTTTCCCCTCTTAGTGCCCATTCACAGCTTCCTTTTTTCCCCATAGTTGCCAGGAAAAGGAGCCCAACGGAGAGAGATGTTCCTGGCCTCAGGGTATAGAGCACTGGCCCAAAGTCCTGCCACCACTAGGCTTTCTCTTCTGCTCTGCTTGAAGAACTACATGAACTTTACCCACTAAAAAATACAAGCTGGAAAACTAGTACCAAAAGCAATGAAAGCTGAACACACACATACCCTATGACCCAGCAATTCCATTCCTAGGTCACAACTAACAGAAATCAATACATATGTCCACCAAAAGACATGAACAAGAATGTCCACAGCAGTAATCTTCATAATAGGCAAAGAAGGAAATAATTCAGTTCCCAACAACAGTATAACTGATTAATAAATATAGTATAAAATCCACAGCAAACTACTGGAGCTAATAAATTCAACAGTGGTGGGATTCAAGATCAACACCCCAAAATCAGTACTGTTTCTAAACACTAGTAATAAACAATCTAAAGAGGAAATCAAGAAAAAATTCCATTTATAATGGCAACTAAAAGAATCAAATATTGCAGACATAAAGGACTTATACATGGAAAAATATAACACATTGCTAAAATAAAAAAGATCCAAATAACTGGAAGGACATTCTGTGTTCATGGGTTGGAAGAATAAATATTGTCAAGATGCCAATTCTACCCAAAGCAGTTTACAGACTCAACGCAATCTGAATCAAAATTTCAAAAGCCTTCTCTGGAGAAATGGAAAAGTCAATCATCAAATTTATATGGAAGGGGCCCTGAATAGCCAAAACCATCTATAAAAAGAAGAGCAAGGTTGGAGGACTCAACATTTCTTGATTTTAAAACTTACTATAAAGGTACAGTACACAAAACACTATGGTATGGGCACAAGGACAGACATATAGACTTACAGAATGAAACTGAAAGTACCAAAATAAATCCTTATATCTATGGCCAGTGGATTTTTGACCAGGGTACCAAGTCCACTCAATGGGGAAAGAACAGTCTCTTCCATAAATGGATATCCATATGCCAAAGAATGGAGGTGGATCCCTACCAGACTCCACATACCAATGTTAACTCAAAATGGGTCAAAAACCCAAATATAATAACCAAAACTATAAAACTCCTAGAAGAAAACACAAGGAAGCATCTTCAGGACCTTGTGTTAGGCAATAGTTTCTTAGACTTTACACCAAAAGCAAAAGCAGTAAAAGAAAAAAATAGGTAGTGAGACTCCATCAAGGTTAAAAATGTGCATCAAAGGACTTCATCATTAAAGTAAAAAGACAACCTACTGAATGGTAGAAAATATTTGGAAACCACGTATCCAATAACAGATTAATATCCAGAATATATAGACAAATTCTACAACGCAAATACAAAGAGACAACCCAATTTAAAAAAAGAGCAAAAGCGTTACTACAAAGGAGAGGCTAAACCTGCTTATAATCGTGCCTAAGAGTCTCCCCGAGTGCCTCAGATGTGGCTCTCTCTCTAGCTAAGCCAACTCAGCAAGTGAATTCACTGCCCTCCCCATTACGTGGGACCTGACCTCCCCAGGGTATAAATCTCCCTGGCAATGCAAGATATGACTCCCAGGGATGAGTCTGGACCCGGCATCATGGGATTGAGAACATCTTCCTGATCAAAAGGGGGATGTGAAATGAAACAAAATCAAGTTTCACTGGCTGAGAGATTTCAAGTGGAGTCAAGAGGTCACTCTGGTGGACATTCTTAGACACCATATAGATACCCCTTTTTAGGTTTTAATGTATTAGAATAGCTAGAAGTAAATACCTGAAACTATCAAACTGCAACCCAGTAGCCTTGACTCTTGAAGATGATTCTATAACAATGTAGTTTATTAAGGGTGACAGTGTGATTGTGAAAACCTCGTGGATCGCACTCCCTTTATCCAGTGTATGGATGGATGAGTAGAAACATGGGGACAAAAACTAAATGAAAAATAGGGTGGGATGGGAAGGGATGATTTGGGTGTTCTTTTTTCTTTTATTTTTTATTCGAATATTAGTCTTATTTCTGGTGTAAGGAGAACTTTCAGAAGTAGATTGGGGTGATGAATGCACAACTACATGATGGTACTATGAACAGTTGATTGTATACCATGGATGACTGTACGGTATGTGAATATATCTCAAAGCTGAATTTAATTTTTTAAAAATGAGCAAAAGACATGAATAGACATTTCTTCAAAGAAGATATACAAATGGCCAATAAGCATATGAAAAAATGCTCAACATCATTAGCCATTTGGGAAATGCAAATCAAAACCACAATGAGCTACCATTTTATACCCACTGGAATGGCTGCTATTTAAAAAAAAAGGAAAATAAATGTTAGAGAGGATGTAGAGAAATAGGAACATTCATTCATTGTTGGTAGAAATGTAAAATGATGCAGCCGCTGTGGAAAACAATTTAGTGATTTCTCAGAAATAGAATTAACATATCACCCAGCAATCCCATTTCTAGGTATATGCCCAGAAGAATTGAAAGCAGGGACTCAAACAGATATTTGTACACCAGTGTTCATAATGGGCATTATTCACAATTGCCAAAAGATGGAAGCAACCCAAGGGTCCATCAGCTGATGAATGGATAAACAAAATGTGGTAAAGACATACAGTGGAATATTATTCAGCCATAAAAAAGGAATGAAATTCTGATACATACAACAACATGATGAACCTTAAAAGCATCAAATTGAGTGGAACAAGCCATTCACAAAGGACAACTATTGTTTTATCTCATTAATATGAAATAATTAGAATAAGCAAATTCATAAAGTCATAAACTAGAATACAGGTTACCAGGGTCTGGGGTGGGGACAGAGAATGATAAATTAATACTTAATTGGTACAGAGTTTCTGTCAGGGTTGATGGAAAGTTTTGTTAATGAATGGTGGCAGTGGTATCAGAACACGGTGAATGTATAATCAACACCACTGAATTTATATTTGAATGTGATTAAGGGGGAAATTTTAAGTTATACTATGTTATTGGAATAAAAATTGAAAATGAAAATCCATAGGATTGTACAACACAAACAGTGAACCCTAATGTAAACTATGGACTATAGTGAATAGTATAATTATAATAATATTTTTTCATCAGTTATAATTAATGCAAAGTGTTAATACTAGGGGGATATATGGGAACTCTGCATTTTCCGCATGACTTTTCTATAAACCTATAACTTCTCTAATAAAAAATACATATATATTGTATATTCATAAAATTGAAGTTATAAAGCAAAGAAATTGAACATATTATTGCTCAACATAACTACATATATGAATCTCATAAATGTAATGTTGAGTGAAAGGAGCCAAACACAATGATTCCATTTATATAAACTACTCTGAGATATTAGAACTGTAGGGTAGAGGAGGGTTGGGGGTTAGTGACTTGAAAGAAGCATCAAAAGGGGGCTTATGGGGGCTGGTTACATGGGCATGTTCACTTGTGAAAACCCATCAAGCTATACTTGAGATTTCCTATACATATTAGGTTGAGACACATAAAATTGCCATTTTTATAAGTCAAAAAAGTCAAATATCAAGTATTTCATATGTTCTACTAATATACTTCAATAGATAGTTTTGAAAAAAAAAATCCATAGAATAGCAAAACAAAACAAAAAACACATGCTGCTGAATGTGAACCATGTCTCTGATCCTAAGTGGCTGGAAGTGACCTCCCAAGGATGGGCCTTCTGCCATGCTCTGCCTGGTGACATCTCTACAAAGCTCCACACGTGAGGACCATCTGATTTCTACAGTTACTCCTCATCCTGAGCTGAACTGCCTCCCAGAAAACAGTGTAGGGTTTGGCTTAACTCCACAGATGTCATTTTTCCTCGCCACATGCCCCACTAAATTTACTCTTTTTCCAGCTCATCTTCTTCAGTTCCATACCTCATATGACATGGTCTTGAGTCCTCATCCTACTAGTGACTCTGCTCTAGGTTGGACCTGATAATCCCCAGAGCTCAGAATAAGAGCCATTCTTCTAGTATGGCCAGACCCACACCAAAACCAAGAGGACTCATAGCACTGTCCACAAGAGAAGGCCCTGCCAACCCTCATCGAGTCTCACAACGATGATTTTAGTTACTTAGATGCAACTGGTCGGTCTTTGTTGTTTTCCCTTCCCCATTTCTCCCTATGAAGTCTGCTGTAGGAGGAGGCGGGGCAAGATGGCAGACTGGTGAGCTGTATGTTTTAGTTACTCCTCCAGGAAAGTAGGTAGAAAGCCAGGAACTGCGTGGACTGGACACCACAGAGCAATCTGACTTTGGGCATACTTCATACAACACTCACGAAAACATGGAACTGCTGAGATCAGCGAAATCTGTAAGTTTTTGCGGCCAGGGGACCCGCACCCCTCCCTGCCAGGCTCAGTCCCGGGGGAGGAGGGGCTGTCAGCTCCAGGAAGGAGAAGGGAGAACTGCAGTGGCAGCCCTTATCGGAAATTCATTCTACTGATTCAAACTCCAACCATAGATAGACTGAGACCAGACACCAGAGAATCTGAGAGCAGCCAGCCCAGCAGAGAGGAGACAGGCATAGAAAAAAAACAACACGAAAAACTCCAAAATAAAAGCGGAGGATTTTTGGAGTTCTGGTGAACATAGAAAGGGGAAGGGCCCTGAGGCGCATATGCAAATCCTGAAGAAAAGCTGATCTCTCTGCCCTGTGGACCTTTCCTTAATGGCCCTGGTTGCTTTCTCTCTTAGCATTTCAATAACCCATTAGATCTCTGAGGAGGGCCCGTTTTTTTTGTTTGTTTGTTTGTTTGTTTGTTTGTTTTTTAATCCTTTTTTCTTTTTCTAAAACAATTACTCTAAGAAGCCCAATACAGAAAGCTTCAAAGACTTGCTATTTGGGCAGGTCAAGTCAAGAGCAGAACTAGGAGAGCTCTGAGACAAAACGCAATAATCCAGTGGCTGAGAAAATTCACTAAACACCACAACTTCCCAAGAAAAGGGGGGTGTCCGCTCACAGCCATCATCCTGGTGGACAGGAAACACTCCTGCCCATCACCAGCCCCATAGCCCAGAACTGCCCCAGACAACCCAGTGTGACGGAAGTGCTTCACATAACAGGCACACACCACAAAACGGGGCGTGGACATTAGCCTTCCCTGCAACCTCAGCTGATTGTCCCAGAGTTGGGAAGGTAGAGCAGTGTGAATTAACAAAGCCCCATTCAGTCATCATTTCAGCAGACTGGGAGCCTCCCTACACAGCCCAGCAGCCCAGAACTGCCCTGGGGGGACGGCACTCACCTGTGACATAGCACAGTCATCCCTCAACAGAGGACCCGGGGTGCACAGCCTGGAAGAGGGGCCCACTTGCAAGTCTCAGGAGCCATACGCCAATACCAAGGACTTGTGGGTCAGTGGCAGAGACAAACTGTGGCAGGACTGAACTGAAGGATTAGACTATTGCAGCAGCTTTAAAACTCTAGGATCACCAGGGAGATTTGATTGTTAGAGCCACCCCCCCCTCCCTGACTGCCCAGTAACACGCCCCATATACAGGGCAGGCAACACCAACTACACACGCAAGCTTGGTACACCAATTGGACCCCACAAGACTCACTCCCCCACTCACCAAAAAGGCTAAGCAGGGGAGAACTGGCTTGTGGAGAACAGGTGGCTCGTGGACGCCACCTGCTGGTTAGTTAGAGAAAGTGTACTCCACGAAGCTGTAGATCTGATAAATTAGAGATAAGGACTTCAATTGGTCTACAAATCCTAAAAGAACCCTATCAAGTTCAGCAAATGCCATGAGGCCAAAAACAACAGAAAATTATAAAGCATATGAAAAAACCAGACGATATGGATAACCCAAGCCCAAGCACCCAAATCAAAAGACCAGAAGAGACACAGCACCTAGAGCAACTACTCAAAGAACTAAAGATGAACAATGAGACCATAGTACGGGATATAAAGGAAATCAAGAAGACCCTAGAAGAGCATAAAGAAGACATTGCAAGACTAAATAAAAAAACGGATGATCTTATGGAAATTAAAGAAACTGTTGACCAAATTAAAAAGATTCTGGACACTCATAGTACAAGACTAGAGGAAGTTGAACAACGAATCAGTGACCTCGAAGATGACAGAATGGAAAATGAAAGCATAAAAGAAAGAATGGGGAAAAAAATTGAAAAAATCAAAATGGACCTCAGGGATATGATAGATAATATGAAACGTCCAAATATAAGACTCATTGGTGTCCCAGAAGGGGAAGAAAAGGGTAAAGGTCTAGGAAGAGTATTAAAAGAAATTGTTGGGGAAAACTTCCCAAATCTTCTAAACAACATAAATACACAAATCATAAATGCTCAGCGAACTCCAAATAGAATAAATCCAAATAAACCCACTCCGAGACATATACTGATCACACTATCAAACACAGAAGAGAAGGAGCAAGTTCTGAAAGCAGCAAGAGAAAAGCAATTCACCACATACAAAGGAAACAGCATAAGACTAAGTAGTGACTACTCAGCAGCCACCATGGAGGCGAGAAGGCAGTGGCACGATATATTTAAAATTCTGAGTGAGAAAAATTTCCAGCCAAGAATACTTTATCCAGCAAAGCTCTCCTTCAAATTTGAGGGAGAGCTTAAATTTTTCACAGACAAACAAATGCTGAGAGAATTTGCTAACAAGAGACCTGCCCTACTGGAGATACTCAAGGGAGCCCTACAGACAGAGAAACAAAGAAAGGACAGAGAGACTTGGAGAAAGGTTCAGTACTAAAGAGATTCAGTATGGGTACAATAAAGGATATTAATAGACAGAGGGGAAAAATATGACAAACATAAACCAAAGGATAAGATGGCTGATTCAAGAAATGCCTTCACAGTTATAACGTTGAATGTAAATGGATTAAACTCCCCAATTAAAAGATATAGATTCGCAGAATGGATAAAAAAAAATGAACCATCAATATGTTGCATACAAGAGACTCATCTTAGACACAGGGACACAAAAAAACTGAAAGTGAAAGGATGGAAAAAAATATTTCATGCAAGCTACAGCCAAAAGAAAGCAGGTGTAGCAATATTAATCTCAGATAAAATAGACTTCAAATGCAGGGATGTTTTGAGAGACAAAGAAGGCCACTACATACTAATAAAAGGGGCAATTCAGCAAGAAGAAATAACAATCGTAAATGTCTATGCACCCAACCAAGGTGCCACAAAATACATGAGAGAAACACTGGCAAAACTAAAGGAAGCAATTGATGTTTCCACAATAATTGTGAGAGACTTCAACACATCACTCTCTCCTATAGATAGATCAACCAGACAGAAGACCAATAAGGAAATTGAAAACCTAAACAATCTGATAAATGAATTAGATTTAACAGACATATACAGGACATTACATCCCAAATCACCAGGATACACATACTTTTCTAGTGCTCATGGAACTTTCTCCAGAACAGATCATATGCTGGGACATAAAACAAGCCTCAATAAATTTAAAAAGATTGAAATTATTCAAAGCACATTCTCTGACCACAATGGAATACAATTAGAAGTCAATAACCATCAGAGACTTAGAAAATTCACAAATACCTGGAGGTTAAACAACACACTCCTAAACAATCAGTGGGTTAAAGAAGAAATAGCAAGAGAAATTGCTAAATATATAGAGACGAATGAAAATGAGAACACAACATACCAAAACCTATGGGATGCAGCAAAAGCAGTGCTAAGGGGGAAATTTATAGCACTAAACGCATATATTAAAAAGGAAGAAAGAGCCAAAATCAAAGAACTAATGGATCAACTGAAGAAGCTAGAAAGTGAACAGCAAACCAATCCTAAACCAAGTACAAGAAAAGAAATAACAAGGATTAAAGCAGAAATAAATGACATAGAGAACAAAAAAACAATAGAGAGGATAAATATCACCAAAAGTTGGTTCTTTGAGAAGATCAACAAGATTGAGAAGCCCCTAGCTAGACTGACAAAATCAAAAAGAGAGAAGACCCATATAAACAAAATAATGAATGAAAAAGGTGACATAACTGCAGATCCTGAAGAAATTAAAAAAATTATAAGAGGATACTATGAACAACTGTATGGCAACAAACTGGATAATGTAGAGGAAATGGACAATTTCCTGGAAACATATGAACAACCTCGACTGACCAGAGAAGAAATAGAAGACCTCAACCAACCCATCACAAGCAAAGAGATCCAATCAGTCATCAAAAATCTTCCCACAAATAAATGCCCAGGGCCAGATGGCTTCACAGGGGAATTCTACCAAACTTTCCAGAAAGAACTGACACCAATCTTACTCAAACTCTTTCAAAACATTGAAGAAAATGGAACACTACCTAACTCATTTTATGAAGCTAACATCAATCTAATACCAAAACCAGGCAAAGATGTTACAAAAAAGGAAAACTACCGGCCAATCTCCCTAATGAATATAGATGCAAAAATCCTCAACAAAATACTTGCAAATCGAATCCAAAGACACATTTAAAAAATCATACACCATGACCAAGTGGGGTTTATTCCAGGCATGCAACGATGGTTCAACATAAGAAAATCAATCAATGTATTAGAACACATTAACAGGTCAAAAGGGAAAAATCAATTGATCATCTCAATAGATGCTGAAAAAGCATTTGACAAAATCCAACATCCCTTTTTGATAAAAACACTTCAAAAGGTAGGAATTGAAGGAAACTTCCTCAACAAGATAAAGAGCATATATGAAAAACCCACAGCCAGCATAGTACTCAATGGTGAGAGACTGAAAGCCTTCCCTCTAAGATCAGGAACAAGACAAGGATGCCCGCTGTCACCACTGTTATTCAACATTGTGCTGGAAGTGCTAGCCAGGGCAATCCGGCAAGACAAAGAAATAAAAGGCATCCAAATTGGAAAAGAAGAAGTAAAACTGTCATTGTTTGCAGATGATATGATCTTATATCTAGAAAACCCTGAGAAATCGACAATACAGCTACTAGAGCTAATAAACAAATTTAGCAAAGTAGCGGGATACAAGGTTAATGCACATAAGTCAGTAATGTTTCTATATGCTAGAAATGAACAAACTGAAGAGACACTCAAGAAAAAGATACCATTTTCAATAGCAACTAAAAAAATCAAGTACCTAGGAATAAACTTAACCAAAGATGTAAAAGACCTATACAAAGAAAACTACATAACTCTACTAAAAGAAATAGAAGGGGACCTTAAAAGATGGAAAAATATTCCATGTTCATGGATAGGAAGGCTAAATGTCATTAAGATGTCAATTCTACCCAAACTCATCTACAGATTCAATGCAATCCCAATCAAAATTCCAACAACCTACTTTGCAGACTTGGAAAAGCTAGTTATTAAATTTATTTGGAAAGGGAAGATGCCTCGAATTGCTAAAGACACTCTAAAAAAGAAAAACGAAGTGGGAGGACTTACACTCCCTGACTTTGAAGCTTATTATAAAGCCACAGTTGCCAAAACAGCATGGTACTGGCACAAAGATAGACATATAGATCAATGGAATCGAATTGAGACATATAGATCAATGGAATCGAATTGAGAATTCGGAGACAGACCCTCAGATCTATGGCCGACTCATCTTTGATAAGGCCCCTAAAGTCACTGAACTGAGTCATAATGGTCTTTTCAACAAATGGGGCTGGGAGAGTTGGATATCCATATCCAAAAGAATGAAAGAGGACCCCTACCTCACCCCCTACACAAAAATTAACTCAAAATGGACAAAAGATCTCAATATAAAAGAAAGTACCATAAAACTCCTAGAAGATAATGTAGGAAAACATCTTCAAGACCTTGTATTAGGCGGCCACTTCCTAGACTTTACACCCAAAGCACAAGCAACAAAAGAGAAAATAGATAAATGGGAACTCCTCAAGCTTAGAAGTTTCTGCACCTCAAAGGAATTTCTCAAAAAGGTAAAGAGGCAGCCAACTCAATGGGAAAAAATTTTTGGAAACCATGTATCTGACAAAAGACTGATATCTTGCATATATAAAGAAATCCTACAACTCAATGACAATAGTACAGTCGGCCCAATTATAAAATGGGCAAAAGATATGAAAAGACAGTTCTCTGAAGAGGAAATACAAATGGCCAAGAAACACATGAAAAAATGTTCAGCTTCACTAGCTATTAGAGAGATGCAAATTAAGACCACAATGAGATACCATCTAACACCAATTAGAATGGCTGCCATTAAACAAACAGGAAACTACAAATGCTGGAGGGGATGTGGAGAAATTGGAACTCTTATTCACTGTTGGTGGGACTGTATAATGGTTCAGCCACTCTGGAAGTCAGTCTGGCAGTTCCTTAGAAAACTAGATATAGAGTTACCATTCGATCCAGCGATTGCACTTCTCGGTATATACCCGGAAGGTCGGAAAGCAGTGACACGAACAGATATAAGCAGTGACACGAACAGATATCTGCACGCCAATGTTCATAGCAGCATTATTCACAATTGCCAAAAGATGGAAACAACCCAAATGTCCTTCAACAGATGAGTGGATAAATAAAATGTGGTATATACACACGATGGAATACTACGCGGCAGTAAGAAGGAACGATCTCGTGAAACATATGACAACACGGATGAACCTTGAGGACATAATGCTAAGCGAAATAAGCCAGGCACAAAAAGAGAAATATTATATGCTACCACTAATGTGAACTTTGAAAAATGTAAAACAAATGGCTTATAATGTAGAATGTAGGGGAACTAGCAATAGAGAGCAATTAAGGAAGGGGGAACAATAATCCAAGAAGAACAGATAAGCTATTTAACATTCTGGGGATGCCCAGGAATGACTATGGTCTGTTAATTTCTGATGGATATAGTAGGAGCAAGTTCACAGAAATGTTGCTATATTAGGTAACTTTCTTGGGGTAAAGTAGGAACATGTTGGAAGTTAAGCAGTTATCTTAGGTTAGTTGTCTTTTTCTTACTCCCTTGTTATGGTCTCTTTGAAATGTTCTTTTATTGTATGTTTGTTTTCTTTTTAACTTTTTTTTCATACAGTTGATTTAAAAAAGAAGGGAAAGTTAAAAAAAAAAAAAAAAAAAAAAAAACAAGGAAAAAAAAAAGATGTAGTGCCCCCTTGAGGAGCCTGTGGAGAATGCAGGGGTATTCGCCTACCTCACCTCCATGGTTGCTAACATGACCACAGACACAGGGGACTGGTGGTTTGATGGGTTGGGCCCTCTACCACAGGTTTTACCCTTGGGAAGACGGTTGCTGCAAAGGAGAGGCTAGGCCTCCCTATGGTTGTGCCTAAGAGCCTCCTCCCGAATGCCTCTTTGTTGCTCAGATGTGGCCCTGTCTCTCTAGCTAAGCCAACTTGAAAGGTGAAATCACTGCCCTCCCCCCTACGTGTGATCAGACACCCAGGGGAGTGATCTCCCTGGCAACGTGGAATATGACTCCCGGGGAGGAATGTAGACCTGGCATCGTGGGACGGAGAACATCTTCTTGACCAAAAGGGGGATGTGAAAGGAAATGAAATAAGCTTCAGTGGCAGAGAGAATCCAAAAGGAGCCGAGAGGTCACTCTGGTGGGCACTCTTACGCACACTTTAGACAACCCTTTTTAGCTTCTAAAGAATTGGGGTAGCTGGTGGTGGATACCTGAAACTATCAAACTACAACCCAGAACCCATGAATCTCGAAGACAGTTGTATAAAAATGTAGCTTATGAGGGGTGACAAGGGGATTGGGAAAGCCATAAGGACCACACTCCACTTCGTCTAGTTTATGGATGGATGAGTAGAAAAATAGGGGAAGGAAACAAACAGACAAAGGTACCCAGTGTTCTTTTTTACTTCAATTGCTCTTTTTCACTCTAATTATTATTCTTGTTATTCTTGTGTGTGTGCTAATGAAGGTGTCAGGGATTGATTTGGGTGATGAATGTACAACTATGTAATGGTACTGTGAACAATCGAAAGTACGATTTGTTTTGTATGACTGCGTGGTATATGAATATATCTCAATAAAATGAAGATTAAAAAAAAAAGAAAAATAAAAGACATAATGCTGAGCAAAATAAGCCAGGCACAAAAAGAGAGATATTGTATGTTACCACTAATGTGAATTCTGTGAAAAATGTACAATGTTTTATACTGTAGAATGTAGGGGACCTAGAGATACCAATTAGTGGAGGGGGAATGATAATCTAATAAGAACAGATAAACTATGGAGGGTAATCTCAAGGTTATGGGAATGCTCAGGAATGATTATGGTTTGTAAACTTTCTTGGATATAGTAAGATCATGTTGGAAGCAATAGAGTTATTTTAGGTTTTTTTTTTCTCTTATTCCATTGTTTTCTTAGGGGTTGTTAATTTTCTTGGGGTATGGTAGGAACATGTTGGAAGCAATGTAGTTATTTTAGATTATTTGTTTTTCTTACTCCTCTGTTTGGACATGGTTTATTAATTTTCTTGGGGTATGGTAGGAACATATTGGAAGCAAAGTAGTTATTTTAGGTTATTTGTTTTCCTTAATCCATTGCTTTGTTTGAAATGTTGTGGGGTTTTTTTGGTTGTTGTTTGCCTGTTTGTTTTTAATTTTTTGATAAACAAAGTTAAAAAATTGAAAAAAAATCAGTAGAAAAATGGGAGTAAAAACTAAATGACAAATAGGGTGGGATGGCGGGATGGTTTGGGTATTCTCTTTTCACTTTTATTTTTTATTCTTATTCTGATTCTTTCTGATGTAAGGAAAATGTTCAGAAATAGATTGTGGTGATGAACGCATAACTATATGATCATACTGTGAACAGTTGATTGTATACCATGGATGACTGTATGGTTTATGAATATATTTCAATAAAACTGAATTAAAAAAAAAAAAAAAAAGACAAGTAAAAGCTAGACTTATGGATTTTTCTAAACCTCGGGAAGAGAGGCAGAAATTTGGAGCAAAATTCAGGATTTTGTTATTTTTGTTAAATTGTTATTGTCCTGGACTACAGATCTGTAACAGCCTAGTTTATTTAGTTGTTTTTCCCACTGATGAGAAAAAATTGTTTAAAAGTGGCAAGTTAAGAGAAGATTTATGTAACCCAGGTGTATAAAAACAATTGTATTGAGAGAACAAGAGAAATAAAAATATTTGTAACATAAAAAAAAAAAAAAAAAAAAAAAGAAGTCTGCTGTACTGAGATCAGGCTCCCTTCCAATTTCTCCTCTTCAGCTCATCACTTCCTGGTGCCATCACCATCTTTTCCTTCCCTCCTGTCTCAGAAGAGGTATCTTAACACCACAGAGCCCTTTCTCTCTTTCATCCCTCACTCCCTCCTTCCTGCTGGGACCTCAATCATCCAATGGCCCCCTATTTTCTACATCTCTGCCTGCAAATTTTCCTCCCTTTTGCTGTCATTCACATTCTACTCTAACTCTTTAGGTGACCAATAACTTCTCCAATGTCATCACCAGTTCTTACCCTTTGACCTCTGCAGCACTGAACACTGATAACCACTCTCCAGTGATTCTCCTCCTTCCACATGATGTTCCTTCTTGGGCTCTTCATTCCTGGACCTCTTCTTTTCTCCCTCAGTATTCTCCCCAGATGGGATGTGATCCCCTTTTCTGGTGCTTATCCACACCAGCATGTAGAAGATTCCTGTATCTATGTTTCCAGTCCAAACAGTTCTGCTGAGTTCAATTTAATTCATCTTCACTTAGCCAAACAGTCATTGCACTAGATGTCCCTAATTTGGTCAACAGCACTATCATTCTTTCTGTTAGGTTTGAAGTCAGTCTTTATCTTCCCATCCTTCCATCCCCAGTGACACACACTATTGGAGTCATCATCACTTCCTCCTTGGACCATTACAAAAATCTTCCTGCTGGCTCCCCTACCCATAATCTCTCCCCTTCAATCTAATACTATGTTGCCACCAGACTAATTTTCAAAAACCAGCCCTTCATAATAAATGCTTAACTCCTTAGGCTGATGTTCAAAACTGAACATCAAAATTTGCTAGTCAATGAGCTTTGCCTCATTTCCTCATTAATAACTGTCCTAAACCAAACACTTAATCTTCTCTAGCATTTCTTCTCCAGTCTCTTTCCCATTGCAAGGAATTGATACTACCCAATCCACCTAGATGCTCAAAGCAGAAGCCTGGGACTCATCTTTCACTCAGCCAGCATATCACTAATTTCATCAAGTCTCCCTCCAAAATGCACTTAGAATTTGTCCACCCCTTTCTATCTTATCATCTATTACCAGCGTACCCAGTTTCCTCTCACCCACTCTTTCCCCCTTTACCCAGCAGCCATAGATGTCTTTCTAAAATGTAAATCAAATCACACCACTCACTCTCTTAAAACTACTAGCGGTAGCTCCCCATTAAAAGGAAATCTGTAACTAGGTCCCTGCTCACTTCTCCAGCTGATGCTGTTCATTCCTTGTCCAGCATGTTGCCATCTTAACTGCTTCCTCCAGCAGGTGGACCTACACTGATTTTATTCCTTTTCCTGGAATATGCTATTTCCCAGTCTTTACCTGGGTAACTCCTACCCATCTTCCAGATCTCAACTTATATGTTATTCTTGACAAGACCTTTCATTATCACATTTTGTATATTTGTGAATTTGTGTATCTGTCTGATATAAGCTACATAAAAGCAGAGTCTATTTGGTTCACCACAACATAACCAGCATCTAGCACGGGGCCTGACAGTGGTCTCAATTCATATTTACAGATGAATAAAATCCTTCCTTGCCCTCAAGGATTTCACTGACTGGTAAGGGACAGACAAATACATAGCTAATTATTAACAGAGAGAAAAATGCTCAAACAGACATGGGAGGAAAATGAGCACAGCTTTAAGTAGGCGGTTAAGGGGGGAATAAGAAGGAGCTTTCTGGATAGAGATGAAACAGCAGAACTTGTTCAGAAAAGAGACACATCAGAAAGGAGGAAGATGCCAGGAGAGCAAACTGCATAATTACAAACACAAAAGCCATTTCTACCAGACAAAAAAGTCTTATCTTCATTGTGCTGTAAATAGTTAAGTCAGTGAAGGATTTTAATGGGTGGGAAAACACTGTCAGAGTAACATGATCAAGACAACCCTGGTTGTGTGTGGAGGGTGGGTTTTTACCTCCAAGCCTTTATTCTCAGTATTACCCATACAGAATGCTCTGCCTCCACTTCCTGGGCTTAGTAGGGCTCATTTCAAGCCCTGCCTACCTCTAAGCACCACCCACAGTGTTCTCTACTAGAGAGAGAACACTTGGCACAGAACCCAGGCTGCCTATAAGCATTTATTTTCTTCTGACATGCCTTTTCTCCTTCACTAGACTGAAACTCCCTGAGGGCAGAGCCTGGGTCTTGTAACTTCCTGTAACTTCCCTTCAGCCTCCTCCTAACCAAAACTTTAAGTGTGAAAGGTATTTAATAAATACTTTGTAAAAATAGTTCTATTCCTGAGTGTTTATGTATAGCTTTACATAGAGTTCAGCTCTCATAAACAAATAACTCCTGTCCTGTGGTATTCATGATGAAATACAAACCTCTCATTAAGTGACCCAAGCCCAGGGAGGAATGGAGGCCAACTACCTGCCTGAACTCTCCTAGCACCATTACTGTAAGTCAGCTTAGTGCTTCAGCAATAGGAAATTCTTCCAGTAAGAGGTACCTGACAAATGAGCCTAATGCACCTAGAGCCAGCAGAGAAGCTGCCTCCTGCCTGCTCTAAGACAATGATGGAAGCTGTGGATCTGCCAAATAATGGAAAGAAGAAGATGGGAGGGAACGGCTGGCTGAAAAGAAGGTAAGCTGGCAGACACTGGTTTCAGTCTCATTTCTGCCTCACCTTGTTGTCTGTCCAGAAAGGACAGAGAACAAGATCCCTGATCCTAACTCCATGGGGTAGCTTGAAAAGCTGAATTCCAGGCAGTAAACCTGAGGGGAATGTGTAGGGAAAGGAAAGCAAGAGGCTTAGCCTCTCTGCAGAGTGAAAGGACTACTGAGAAGGAAACCCTGGAACCAGAGCTTGTCCAGTGTATAGCTTCTGCCAACTCTAGGCACATTCAACCCTCAGCTTTGATCAGGCAAGAGGGCAAAATGCTTTTCCAGCACCAACAAATAGCTGTTAGCAACACATTCAGGAGGTGACTTGTGATGGTGGCTCTTTGTGGGAAGACTGCACAAACCCAGACATCCCCAGCTCCCAGGGCCACTACCTGCTCGGAAGGTTGGCTTCAGTTCCAGGCTTTCCTGATCAGTGGCATCCAAGATCTTGTACTTGCTTTTCCTCTTGGGTTTTCCTTTTTGCCTGAAAAACACAACCCCCATCTCTGCTCAGGAAAGAGGCTCTGGGTGAGTTCAGGTAGCCAACGCAGACACACACATGGGGCCTGTCCTGGAGGAGCTGCTTAATGGGAGAGGAGAGGAGGAAAGAATTATACCAACAAAGTTAACAGTGGCTCTCTTAGGGCAGTGGCAATTTTTTTTAATTATTTTAATTTTCTATATGAGGTTATATTACAGGTTGAACTCCAGCTCTGCCACTTATTGTGTGTCCTCAGACAGGTGATGTAACTTTCCTGAGCCTAAGTTTACTTATCTGTAAGATGGAAAAGGGCTGCTATGAATATTAAAAATATTACCTATAAAATGTTAGCCTGGTGCTTGGCACACAGTAAACAGAGAAATCACACATAATATTAATAATGAAAAACATAATAGACATAACCATTAAATATTATGACTAGATAGGACGACTCAAGTGAAAAAAAACCCAGAACATCTTAATCATGACTAACCTAAATCTACAATTATGTGAAAACATATATACACACAAATCCCAACTAGAAAGGAAGGTATAAAAATTAAGAATGCAGGTGTTAAGGTGGTGAGACTAAGGTATGCATGTGAAGTATTAAGGACACACCCCTTAGAGACTTGATCCAGGCCTACCCCCCAGACCCCTCACCACACCACATGGCTGCCATGTTTCCCAGGTTGCAAATCACTGAGGTGGCAGCCACTTTACTGATGGAGTGTGCTTCTGCCCTTAGGAGTGTTAGAGGGCAAGGAAAGCCTTTCTGTGCATGGTTTGTGTGGGCCAAACCACTAACAGAGTGACCAAGGAGGAGGAAGAAAGCCAAGACTCTGCAGCATCCTTCCCCGTGAAAGGTGCTAAATACCTATCTACTGAATGACTACATGACTGGAAGGTCAAATGAATTTCAAAGGAGAATCCATCTTACCTCTTACAACAACAGATCATAGTCCAGGACAGGATTCCCAAGGCAACCACAATGAGAAAGGAAGCAATGATAACATATAACACACTCCACTCTGCCAAGAAAAACAAAATGGTGAGGGCTGTGAAGATAGATGTCAGGAGGTAGGTCTGGGCTGTCCATGGCTTCACTCTGTAGAAAAGAAATCCCCAAGGGCTTCCAAGACAGGTGACATTGAGGTCAGCTAAAGTTTTAAACCTGCTGAATTGTCCCTGCTTTCTAGTTCCTGCTCCAGGAATGCTCTAAGACCCTGGGGCAGTGGGGCTGGCTGTAAGGAGCTTTAACAGAGGGAAATGGAGGGCATAGAAACCTGAGGTCTTCCATTAGGCTATAGCATGTAGGCACTCCAAAAGACAAGAGGCCTTGCAGTGGGTCTGATTTGGACTGCAATTTGCCGTTGGTATGATTTAAGCTTGGTTATTTTACATGAAGCTTCAGAGCTTGTCTCAAACCTTGAGCAACTGTAGAGGAAGGAAGTAAAAGTCCTCTGCAAATAGAAAATACACAAAGTTCTCTCCTTGCCTGCTCATCAGCCTCGGAAACACCAACACCCACCCACTCAACTCTGAACCACATTCAGCACTAAATCAGCCGGCACAGTGCCAAGCAGAACACTCACCACAGTTGCTGTCTCCATCCCTCAGCTGCACCTTGATGAAATTCTCCATCCAAAAAGGGTCACAGATACAGCGTTTGGTGAATGAATCACAGTGGCCATGGTCAGAACAGTTCAGCTGACATGCTGATGGTAGCAGGAGAGATAAGAGTTCACAAGAATCAGACCCAGTGGGGACACCCAGCATCCAGTGCCCATGAAGAATGCTAAAGCACCCACTGCTCAATGCTCTGTAGTGAAATTTCTTGGCAATCTGACAGCCTGGGCATATTGCCCACAATAATCATCATGGTTGGATAAAACTGGCACAATTAGAAAGGCCATGGGAAGACAGTTCCAGTCTGTCTTCACTGCTGTTATCTCTATCTCAGCAATTAATCTTTTATGTCCTGTGGACCCCCTTCTCAGAATAACTTAATTGCAAAAGTAAAATACATAGCACCCTAAAGGTAAGTAATTATGTTGAAGATGTTTTTGAAATATTTAAGAACACAAATTTCTGAAATGATATATGTGTCTTTATTAAAGCATTAAGTAACAAGACCAAGAAGTGGGCCTAATAGCTATTACAATTTTGAGGTAGTGATGAGTAAAAATATTTCATCATGTAATGTGATATTAAATTATCTGTGACTTCTAGTGCCTCAAAGTCACAGGTTCTGTTAATACCGCTATAGTTTGTTGCCTACCTTCATAATTGAGGGAAATAATAAATTTCAGTTAGAGGTTATAAAGAAGTAACTTTTTCCCATTCAAGCTCACAGCCACCCTGAATGCTATCTCAGGGGCCTGTGGACCCCACATTAAGAACCCCTGAAATGAGTCAGGACTTTTTCATGCTAATGGCAGTAGATGAAAGTGAGTACCTCCATGTTCCAGGAAAAAAAGGGGATAAAGGCCAAAGACAGCAGATACCAACAGGTGAGCCAAGGGCACTGGGCAGTTCTTGCTCCCACTTCCTGGAATTACTCACTGACAGTATTGATTTCCAGGGCTCCAAATATCAGGAAGTCTGCCTTTTGCTTCCGCAACTCACTCTTGAGCATCGCTGCCACCTCATGGCCTTTGAAGATCTGGTGAGGAGGCTCGTTTTGAACAAAAAATACCATCTTGGTGCTGCAGAGATACGCAACAGTATGAATGCACTGACATGATTAACAATGACATCTACCATTTACTAAGCACCTTTTGTTTGTGCCAGAACTGTGCTAAGTGTTATATGCATTTTCTTACAAGCCAATGAGAAAGCTCTTATCAGCATCACCCGTTTTATAAAGGACAACACTGGAGCTCAGAGGTTAAGTAACTTGTCCAAGGTCACACAGTTAATTTATGACAGAGCCAGATCCCAACTCTGTTATGTCTTATTCCGAAGTCTGTGCTTTTAAAAATGCTCTACGTTGTCCCAGCTAATATGAGGTCCCAATTCCAAATGGGTAACCAGAAGACAAGGAAAATGGGGATTTGGTTATGACCACATTCTTGCTATCAGCCTTTTTATAGCTAAGGTTGTGGTGCTGTTGGATTTGTGCCTGGGTTACTTGTAAGACAAACCAAAATGCTTTGTACAATGTAAATTGTTGGCCAGCATCAAAACATTATCCATAGGTCAGAACATAGCCATAGCTATTAAGTATCATTACTATGACAGCTACAAGAAAGACCCTACACAATGGTGTGGCTGATGTGACATTGTTATTCCATGCCCAGAATCTATCTGCTTTCTGATTGTCAATTTCTGTTCAAGTTAGACTGCATTGGGATTCATATCTAGGTAACATAAAATTCATTCTCTATGCCTTAGCCTAAATTTTTGGTAGGCTGCTTCTTGAGCTTCATGTTAGTCTCATAAACCAAACCTTCCCAATCAGTGGGTCACACTGGGTTATAGATGTGCCCAAAGATACTGATCTTCTCTGCCTGCAGCGTGGCTAGGTGCAACCTGGCTCCTGTATAAGTAGCCTTGTCGATTTAACCTAAAGTGCCGAATAACTGGTTTCATTTTCTCTGTGTGGCATGACATAAAAGTTTGGGAAGCACTCTCATAGACACTTGAAAAACTTGCTGCACAATGAGGCTGACAATGGGGCATAAAGTCCAGAGTAAAGAAACAAACATTTGCCATAAAAGACTTATGGTCCATTTCTCATATTTCTCCCCCTCAGGTACCTAATCGATGCTTACAGTTTTGATTTCTGTCTATATACCAATAACCCTCAAATCCTTATTTTTCCTCCCCAAATTTCTCCTGAGTAGCCAATCTAGAGTTGCAAAATGTGTATTAGAAAATCTAGCTCCAATCTTCCGCAGATACCTCAAATTCAGCATCTCAAAATAAACTCATAATAATGATTAATTGAGCACTATGCATTAGGGACTATACAAACATTATCTTATAAGATCTGAATAACAATTATATAAATAGGTACTAGAATTTTTACAGGTAAGAAAACAGGTTCAGAGAGGTTAAGTAACTTGCCTGCTGTCACAGAGCTACCAGTAGAGCAGGGCTCAGAGGCCAGGTCTGTCTGGTGTAAGGCCTATGCTCTTTCCTACCATAATATACTGTCTCTCTCTAGTCCTCACCCTTCTCCTCCTCCTCAATTCCTCAACTAAATTAATCCAGCCACCATCCGAGTCAGAAACCCAGAGACACTGTCAATGCACCTCTCTTCCTCATCCCCTCTATGAAGTGATGGTGAGTCTGTGGTCTGGCCCTTCAACAATGCTCTTACCAGCACTCTCACAATGTCTTTCTGTTGCTCCTGCCCAGCTAATGCCTACCAGCTTGGATCAATCCAAGCAGCCACTTTCACAGTCCCACTCCCAATCACGTTTTTAGTCATGCTATCTCTGACCCAGTGAAGCCTGATTGCATATTAGATTCACCAGAGGAGCTTTTAAATTTTAGGTGTCCTTCAACAGATGAGTGGATAAATAAAATGTGGTATATACACACGATGGAATATTATGCGGCAGTAAGAAGGAACGATGTCGTGAAAAATATGACAACATGGATGAACCTTGAAGACATAATGCTGAGCGAAATAAAGCAGACACAAAAAGAGAAATGTTATATGCTACCACTCATGTGAACATTGAAAAATTGTAAAATAAATGGTTTATAATGTAGAATGTAGGGCAACTAGTGATAGCAATTAATGAAGGGGGAACGATAACCCAATAAGAACAGATAAGCTATCGTGGGTAAATTTAATGTTCTCAGAATGCCCAGGAGTGACTATGGTTTGTTAATTTCTGGTGAGTATGGTAGGAACAAGTTCACAGAAATGTTGCTATATTAGGTTATTTTCTTGGGGTAGAGTAGGAACATGTTGGAAGTAAAGTAGCTATTTTAGGTTAGTTGTCTTTTTCTTACTCCCTTGTTATGGTTTGTTTAGAATGTTATTTTATTGTATTTAAAAAAAATTTTTTTTGATATAGTTAATAGTTAATTTTTAAAAAAATAGTTAATTAAAAAACAAAAACAAAAACAATGAAAAAATATGCAGAGCACCCCTGAGGAGCTGGAGGAGAATGCAGAGATGTTGGGCTTCCCCACCTCGATGGTTGCTGATGTGCTCACAGACATTGGGGACTGGTGGTTTTATGGGCCAAACCCTCTACCGCAGGACTTATCCGTGGGAAGACTGTTACTGCAAAGGAGAGGCTAGGCCTGCCTAAAATTGTGCCTAAGAGTCTCCTCCTGAATGCCTCTTTGTTGCTCAGATGTGGCCCTCTCTCTCTAGCTAAGCCAACTTGGCAGGTGAAATCACTGCCCTCCCCGCTATGTGGGATCTGACACCCAGGGACGTAAATCTCCCTGCAACGTGGGATATGACTCCCGGGAGGAATCTAGACCTGGCGTCCTGGGATGGAGAACATCTTCTTGACCCAAAGGGGGATGTGAAAGGAAATGAAATAAGTTTCAATGGCTGAGAGATTCCAAAAGGAACCAAGAGGTCACTCTGGTGGGCACCCTTACACACAATATAGATAACCCTTATTAGGTTCTAATGAATTGGAATAGCTAGCAGTAAATACCTGAAACTATCAAACTACGACCCAGAACCCTTGAATCTTGAAGACGATTGTATAAAACTGTAGTTTATGAGGGGTGATAATGTGATTGGGAAAGCCATATGGACCACACTCCTCTTTGTCCAGTGTATGGATGGATGAGTAGAAAAATGGAGGGGGAAAAAAAAAAAAAGTCACCCAGTGTCCTTTACTTTAATTGTTCTTTTTCACTTTAATTTTTATTCTTATTATTTTTGTGTGTGTGGTAATGAAAATGTTCAAAAATTAATTTTGGTGATGAACGCACAACTATATAATGGTACTGTGAACAACTGAATGTACGCTTTGTATGACTGCATGGTATGTGAATATATATCAATAAAAATGAATTAAAAATAAATTAAAATAAAATGGAGCCTCCCCCCCCAAAAAAAAAACCAAACTCCTTGACTTGATATGATTGCTCTCAATCAATACTGCCATCATATCTTCCACCATATCCTGGGCCCTTTAAGCTCTGTCTGAACCAAATGACTTCTTCCAGAGGAAACCCTGCACCTACACACCACAGCACCATGGCTCATGTTGTTCTCTTGTTCCAAATTTCCTCTCAGTTCTCCTGTACTTGGTCAATGCAAGTTACTTCTTTAGGAAAATCTTTGGTCTACCCTTCACCCCAACCCTCCCGGAAGAATTAACTGCTCTTGCCTGTGTTTCCCTGATATCACACTTTATGTCAAATCCACTCTGAAATGTTTATTTGACTGTCCTCCCTACTAGATTGTGGCCTTCAAAAATAATGGACCTCCTCTGACCCTGGGCTCCCAGTACCCTGTTACAGTGTCTAGTTTATTAAAGGAGTAAGTGGTCCTGATCAGAGAGGAGCCCATCTTTCTCCAACTATCCATGCTACTTCTCAATTAAATCAAAAAGCCCAGGAGGGCCCCTGCTGTTTCCTTTTCTCCCCCAAGTCATTGCCCAGCTACCTCTGCTCCGTGTACGGCTGAATCTTTTGCACAATGATGTCGGAATCCAGCACCCCCAGGAGGACCCCAATCTGGCGGATGAACATCCCCTTCAGCCTCTCAGTTAGCTGACTGACGTTGACATCCAAGATGATCTCCACCAGGTTGTTTTTCCTGGGATCTGGAAAGCATGTGGATCAGTCATAGCTTTAGAAGTAGAAGAGTTAACATAGACCTGTCTGTGAGTTTGCTTCATTCTCCTTCTAGTGAAGAGAAACAACAAGGAATTCCTAACAATTCAATCTGGAACTAGCCTGGAAAGCTTTTAAAGCACTCCTGGTCTCTATACCAATCTGAGAATTACCACACTTGTACTGGGGTTAAGGCTTAAGCAGCAGGGCAGCAGGGATTTAGCGAAGGGGAGACAGGAAGAGAGAAACATTTCAAAGTTTAATTTAAAAGCCTCTGCCACTTGGCTTTGCTGAACCTCTCCAGGCCAAGTGGTGGGAATAAAGCAACCTCTCTTGACCCACATCCGATTTTCACTGTCTTGCTGTACTTGGTCTACCTCTGCACTTCAGAGCAACAATGGGAGGCAAAAATGCCTGTCTCAACAAGCTTATCAAAAAAGGGAATGTACCTGTCCCTTACAGGTTTGAAAGCAGTAAATACAAAGAAAATCTAGCAGTCAAGATAAAAGGATTTGTTTATAACAACATCACTGCTGCACCACTATCCTTTCACAACTCTAGAACTGAGACTATTGCGTTTTACTCTGGAATACATCCCGAAGACGATTCTATTTAGAAGTTAAAATTGATTGTTCAGAGTACCTTATTCACATACTTAGATGCACAATTTGGCTGTTCTGATGTATAATTTACATAATTAGTAGACTGTGATGTGATTTTAAACAAAAAAGAGACTTTGTAGTGTCTTTGAGACTGTCCTTCCTTAAGGTCTTGGATGGGAAGGGATCTTGGGAGGTCTTCAGTAGGACAAGGAGTTGAAGACCTCCCAAGATCCCTTCCCATCCAAGACACTCTTACATGAGCTTGGCCTAGATAATAAAGGGTAAGTTTAAAGTTAACATCTTCTCATCAGATGCTCATGGATTTATAAAGCTCCACCCCACCCCCCACATACAGTTCCTCCCTACCACCAAATTAGCCTCAAAGCAGAACAAAAAGATGGTTCTAGTTAAAAGGGAAATTTTATTTCTACAAATCTGAAAAATGTAAAGGACACCAGTTACTTTACCTTCCTTGGATGACAGATAAAGCCTGAGGCTCAACTTATAAAAATAAATTGTTTTCTGCATCTGGGTGCTGATGAGACATCATGACTCAAGCTATTCCTGTGCTCTAATTCCCAAAGCACCCAAGCCCTCTCTCCTTAATCACAAGTAGAGGAGAAAGTGCTGGACTAGGGGCACAAAGACCTGGCTCTGACACAACTGCTATGTGACACTGAGCAAGCCCTGCCCTCTTTGAGTTTCAACTCTCCATCTGAGATGAATAGGGGAAGGTCTGTATGCCTGTGTGGGTAGGAAAGGTATTGTTGCAACAGACAATAAGGATTTTTCAGCTTGGAGTTTCTGTATTTTTTTAAGTGGACATGCCATGTGGCCCTGTCTGTGCTGGGGAAAATGAGTCTCAGAATAGAAGACTCGATTGGTTGATCCAGCAATTCCACTCAGTCTCATCACTTAATGAACTCACCAGGTTTCACCTCCACAGTGGCCCGGTCTGTGTCGCTCTCACCCTTTGCATCAGTCACTTTCAGGTGAAATGTGTAGGTTCCCTCGACGACATTGGAAAGAAAGAGGATAGGGTGATGGTCAGAGTGATTTAACACCTCCTGTGGGGTTGAACAACATGGCTATGTTGCAAAACAAAACACTCCTTTCTTGGAGTCGGCTGCTGCTTCTGTAACAGCTAAACTCCCTCTGGCTGGACTGCTTCAGCTCTGGGCAATTTACTGATCTGCAATGGCACTGTAGCTCCTGGCTTCTAGGAGCAGAGGAAATAAACACATTCTCTGTTTATTCATTGCGGTCGGGGTTACAGCTTCTAGGGGGAATGGCGGCCGGTAGCCGAGCCCTCAGCTCTCGGGGCTGCTTAAAGGGTACCGGCGGCGGGGGCTCTTTCCCGGAGGCGAGGGCGAGGCGGAGGACGTGGCCAAGGTCCTCGGCGAGAGGCGTGCAAGGTATGGAGGGCAGCGATAAGGACAAAAACCCTCTTCATCCAGTAGGAGTATGCGCCAAAGAGATTTATTCAGGGGTGATTACAGGTTATATAGGCTGGTAAGAGGGGCAGGGCTGGAAAGGAGGTGAAGTAGCCTAAAATGGCAATATTGAAGGGAGAGGGGCTAGGATTGGTTCTGAGAGGACGCAGGAGCCGTTGCAGCGGGCGGGGGTTGTTTGGGCCACGGTGCATGCGCACTGGCGGTGGCAGAAGTGGCCTTGGCACAAGGGAGTATGTGGGTAAGATAAGGAAGTGGGGAAAGGGCAGTTGGGAGAAAGGCGGTTTCCTCCGGCAAGCCTCCCCTGCCAGTGGCATTTTGGGTGAGGAAAAGGGAGCTGCCTTGACCTCGCTCCTCAGGCTCGGGGGGGCTGCAGAGGGCACTCACGCCCGTACCTACTACCCTCCCCAGGGGGTGATATCAGGTCCCCTGGCCCAGGCCTGGTAAGTCGAGGCACAAGCTCAGCTACCCGCAATTCATGTCATTTAGCCTGACTGGCTTTCAATGAACCATCCAGGTTTGATACAAGGGACCACTTGGTAAAAACACATACTGGAATGTTCAGGTCATCCTACCCTCCCCATCTCATCACTTAGACCTTGTCTAGCTCTCCAGCTTCTGCACACTTACCCCTGCTGCTGGGCTGCCCTCATCTCGAGTCCAGAGGTAGCTGACTATTCCCTTGTCATCAGAGGACTTGGAGCCATCCAGCTCTGCTGTGTTTGTGGGCAAGATAATCACCACATTTCCAGTTATCTTGGCTATAGGTGGTTTGTTCATTTCTAATCAAAGAGAAAATCACTGAAAGAATATAATATTCTGGAAAAGAAGAAATGATTCTTCATGACGTTTACAGGGAAATTAAACATCAATAAGCAACTAAATGGAGAACTGTTTTCAGCACTAAAGTATAGATTTAAAGCCACCAGCGCTGTAGGTCCAGAAGCTCCTGTCCTACCTAGAAAAATGTTCTTCTGACACTAACAGTGGGGACAAGTGTGGTTCCTCCTGTTTTCTCATAGCAGCCTCCCTGAGAGGAATCCATTTCTCTCCTCTGGTGGTAAATGATGACTGGAAACAAAAGTCCAAGTAGCTTAAAGCATGGGAGAGTAAGTTTCATTCAGCAGATATCACAAAATTGTCCTTTAAAATATGGTTTAAAATGTTACTCTCTTAAGATATTTTTTTATTCCTTCCTTAGAACGAAAGAAAAAGAGAGAGAGAGAGAAGAGACCTCTCTTACTCTGGGAGGGCCCGACTTAAAGCTTTGTTTACACGGGTGTATACCCAGTATTTACTATATCTAGAGGTCATCTGCATATCTGCCGGTGGTTTTTCCTACTATCAGCTTAAGGATCCCCTGTCCCAGGGCCATCACAGATCATCATGCCTGCAAACCAGAACAGTCAATCAACTGTTGCCTCAACTTGGCCTCAGTTTGTAGACTCATGATGTGAATAAGAAGCTCCAGGGCAAAAACAGCCATTCTAAGGGCTGACAGCAGGTGTCACTATAGCTAGTAAAAGAGTCATGGAAACCCCAGGTATAACACAGGCAAAATAAAAATGCAAAGAAAAAATTCCTTAATCCTTTCCCTATTCAACTGTTGAGAGAGAGAAGAAAAAGAAGGGGGGAGGAAGAAAGAGAGAGGGAATGAAGGAGGGAAGGAAGAAAAGAAGTTAAAAAATTGATAAATTATAGTCACTCTCTATTAAAGGTTGTTTAGAAAAGCCAATAGCAGTTGTCCTTACCCCCTAACCTTCTTCCCTACCCTACCCCTTGTTATCTCTAATCAATCTCTGCAGCCAAACAAGACATGACCAATTTCTTCAGCTATCTGATTCCCAGGAGGCTACACCACCGCCCAGGCAGGGAGGTACCTTCTTTGACAATGACATTCACAGAGCTCTGGCTTTTCAGGTTCCTCTCATCTTTGACAGTCAAGGTGAACACATAGGCTCCCACTTGCAGCCCAGTCACAGTGGCAATACTGCTGTTAGCATTCGCAAGCTGCACCCCATCAGGTCCCCTGGACAAAGAGAGAAACCAGAGGATGGAGTTTTACCTGTCTGCTAATCTCTGTTTCCTGACACAGCAGGAGGAGACTATTACTGCCTCAGCTAAGATGTGAACCATTGTTTCCCAGATCTTAAGAGGACATGTTTAAAAATATTCCATTTGACCCCAAAATACAGACTACCTGCTGATCAGAAAATTCCAGGCACCAACTTTCAAACACATCTAGACTTATCCTTTATATAAGCTCCTGGAACATTCAAATTCTTCACTATTCCAGTTTGTAAAAGGAAGTACTCTGAGCAAGTCTCTGATCAAAAGAATGATTTAGGAGTGATATTTCTGAAAAGCATTTCTGGCCCAATAGTTGGTTCAGCTGTTGCCAGCAAAGAAGCAAAATGTATTTCTTAATCACATCCCATAATCCCTCCTGATGAAAACATCAAGGAAGGGAAATGGTCCAATGCTGCAGAGGAGCTCTCAGGACAAAGCTATTTCTTCTCAACAGCTGTATAATAAGCAAAGCTCCCTCCAGTTCCTGTGCAGGGACCACAGAGTACCCAGGATTCCCGCATCCTTCCTTCTCCTTTCCAGCCTCAGATAACACCTGCAGATGGGAAGGGGTTCTGGGCATATAACCAGATGGTCCTTCTGCTCAAGATTCAAAACACCCCAGAGCTTTCCTTACAAATAAATGCAGGACAATTAAAGAAATCTACAGATTTCCTGGTTTTGCAATGTTTTGTTTTGCTTTTTAACTTATGACCCCAACCCTAATAGCCCCTCCTGACAGATTCTCCTCCAAGAAGCTATGCTAAGCATTTTCTCTGCTGTACACACTAGTAAAACTCAACTAAAGAGCTGACTAGATTTATCTTCAACAAACAATTAATTCAAACACACTGAAGAAAGATCTCAAATCTGAAACCTAAACTCAGAACTGGAGGATCTAAAAAGAAGGGCAAACTAAACCAAAAGCAAGCAGAGCAAAGGAAATTAACAAAGATTAGAGTGGAGATGAATGAAATAGAGAATTTTTAAAAAACAATAAAGAATCAACAAAAACAAAAATTGGTTCTTTATAAAGATGAAAAAAATAAAATAAAAACCCTTAGCTAGACTGACAAAATAAAAAGGGAGAGGACACAAATAACTAAAATCAGAAATGAAAGAGGGGGAAATACTTCTGACCCCACAGGAAAAAAAAAAAGAAATAAGAGGATACTATGAAAATGTATGCCAACAAATTAGATAATCTAGGTGAAATGGACAAATTCCTAGAAATACACAAACTACCTCCACTAACTTAAGAAGAAACAGAAGATCTCAACAAGTAGAGCTTGAATCAATAATCAAAAACCTCTCAAGAATGAAAAGCCCAGGACCAGATGCTTTACTGGTGAATTTTAGCAAACATTTCAAGAAGAATTAAAACCAATCCGGCTCAAACTCTTCCAAAATATTGATGAGGAAACACATCTTAACTCATTCTATAAGGCCAACATCACCCTAATACCAAAGCCAGACAAGGATACTACAAGAAGATGAAATTACAGACCAATATCCTTTATGAATATAGATGCAAAAATCCTCAACGAAATACTACCAAACCAAATCCAACAGTCAGTGAAAAAAATTCTACACCATGATCAAGTGAAATTCATCCCAGGTATGCAAGGGTGGTTCAACATGAGAAAATCAATTAATACACTCCATTAATAGAAAGAATTAAAAACACATACGTATTCAAGAGGACAAATACTATAATGCCTCACTAATATGGACTAACTATAATGTATAAACTCTGAGAACTGAATCTTAGGGCACAGCTTATCAGGGGAATGCTTATTGTAATGGTCCCTAGATTGTAAGCTCTTACAGCAGTCACATCTACTCCTGAGTTATAATGGCTATCTCTAACTCCTGAGATGCTGAGCTCCTTGTGTATTACCTGGCTGGTCTCTGGAACTTTGGGTATCTGTGTGACACCTGAGAATTGGAGCTAGATTTTGGCAGCTATGAATGTCAGTATTACCCCATATGGCACTGTCGAAAGAGCTGAAAAAGAGTTCAGACTTCAATTAAAGATATGAAAGAAGCAGATATGGTTAGGACTAAGGCAAATCAGGCCCAAGGATAAAGGACGATACTAACTGGGTTTTAAAACTACAACTTTTGTGCAAGACCAAGGGAGGACATGTTTATTTGGTGCAAGATCTATATTTTCTATAGCACACTAGATAATTTAACCTATACGATCAATTTGTTAGAACACCATAGCTGCATGAAGCTGTGAAAGGGAAGTGGGATTTGGTGAGTCTGTACAGGCTGGGGTGAAATCCTGATACATCCCAGAGTGATATGGGCAGAGAGTAAAAGTATATTGGTGGGGCTCCCTGAGGAACTGAGGAGAAATGCGGAAGTCCAAATGTGTTGGACTTCCCCACCTGGGACTATTGCTGATTTTCCCACAAACATTGAAGACTGCCAATTTAGTGGGCCGAGCCCTCAATCTGGGCGCTTTCCCTTGTGAGGCTAGTTGCTGCAAGGGAGAGGCTAGGCCTACTTATAATTGTGCCTATGAATCCCCCCCCCCCCCCCCGCAGAGAGCCTCTTTGTTGATCAGATGTGGCCCCCTCTCTCTCTAAGCCCACGTGGCAGGTAAACTCACAACCCTCCCCCCTGCATGGGACATGACACCCAGGAGTGTAAATCCCCCTGGCAATGCAAGAAATGACTCCTGGAGATGAGCCTGGACCCAGTACTGTGGGACTGAGAGGATCTTCTTGAGCAAAAGGGGGAAGAGAGATGAAACAAAATAAGGTTCCAGTGGCTGAGAGATTTCAAATGGAATTGAGAGGTCACTCTGGAGGGTATTCTTATGCGCTATATAGATATCACCTTTTAGTTTTTGGTGTGTTGGAATGGCTAGAGAGAAATACCTGAAGCTGTCAAACTGCAACCCAGTGACCTTGATTCTTGAAAATGATTGTATAACTATGTAGACTGCACAGTGTGACTGTGTGATTGTGAAAACCTTGTGGCTCGCACTCCCTTTATCTAGTGTATGGACACATGAGTGGAAAAATGGGGATAAAAACCAGATGAAGAATAGGGTGGGATGGAGGGGATGGAAAGATGTAGGTGTTCCCTTTTGCTTTTATTTTTATTTTGGAATAAGGAAAAGGATCAAAAATTGATTCTGGTGATGAACACACAAATGTATGATGGTGCTGTGAATAACTGATTGTACACTGTGGATGACTGTAGGGTGTGTGAATATATCTCAATAAAACTGTATTTTTAAAAAAGTAAACAATGGGGGAGGAAGGGAATGGAATGGTTTGGATGTTCTTTTTTATTTTAGTCTTTATTTTATTTTTTGGATAATGAAAATGTTCAAAGATTGTGGTGATGAATGCACAACTATATGACAATACTGTGAACAACTGATTGTACACTTTGAATGACTGTATGCCATGTGAATACATCTCAAAATTGCATTAAAAAAAAACATACAATCATCTTAATTGACACAGAAAATGCATTTGACAAAATCCCCCACGCTTTCATGATAAAAACACTTAAGAAACTAGGAATAGAAGCAAACTTCCTCAATAAGATAAAGTGCATATATGAAAAATGCACAGCTAACATCAAACACAGTGGTGAAAGACTGAAAGCTTTCCCTCTAAGATCAGGAACAAAACAAGTATGCCCACTGTCAACACTGTTATTCAACATTGTACTGTAAGTTCTTGCAGAGCAATTAGGCAAGAAAAAGAAATAAAAGTCATTCAAATTGGAAAGGAAGGAGTAAAATTTTCCCTATTTGAAGAGATGGCATGATCCTATGTATAGAAAATCCTGAAAATACACAATAAATCTACTAGAACTAATAAACAAAATCATCAAAGTGGCAGGGTACAAGATCAACACACAAAAACCAGTAGTGCTTCTATACACAAGCAATGAACAACTGGAAGAAGAAACCAAGAAAAAAATTCCACTCACAATAGCAACTAAAAGAATTAAATATCTGGGAATAAATCTGACCAAGCATGTTAAGTAGTTGTACATAGAAAACTATAAAACATTGCTAAAAGAAATTAAACAAGACCTAAATAAATGGGAGGATATCCCATGTTCATAGATGACAAGAATAACAGTGTTAGGATGCCAGAAATGGAAAAACTAATCATCAAATTTATATAGAAGGGTAAGGGGCCCCAAATAGCTAAAACTATCTTGAAAAAGAACAAAGTTGGAGGATTCACATTTCCAGATTTTAAAACAGCATGCTACTGGCACAAGGACAGACATATAGACCAATGGAATCAAATTGAGAGGGCAGAAATAAACCCTCACATCTGTGGCAAACTGATTTTTGACAAGTGTGCCAAGTCCACTCAACGTGAAAAGAATGTCTCTTCCATAAATGGATATCCATAGGCAAAAGAATGAAGGTGGACCCCTATCACACTCCATATATAAAAATTAACTCAAAATGAATCAAAGACCTACATATTAGAACCAAAACTATAAAACTCATACTAGAAAACAGGGAGGCTTCTTCAGGACTTTGTATTAAGCAATAGTTTCTTAGACTTTAAACCAAAAGCAAAAGCAATAAAAGAAAAAAATAGGTAAACGGAACTTTTACAGTTTACAGTACAAACAGTGAACACTAATGTAAACTATGGACTATGGTTAATAGTATAATTACAATAATAATGTTTCATCAATTGTAACAAAGGTACCACAGTAATGCAAAGTGTAATAACAGGGAAAACTGTGGGGGGGGGGGGTACAAGAGAACTCTGTATTTTCTACATGATTTTTCTGTAAATCCAAAAACTCTCTTAAAAAAAAACAACAGGGCTGAGGAAGATTAGATTCTCCAAAAAATAGAAACAAAGAGATGAGAGAAATTATTTCTACAATCCAACTCAGCAATTATAAATCAAATGGTTTCTATAGTCAAATTACAGGCCCTTTTCCACCATCTCTAACATTCTAGTAAAAAAACAAACACTACCCTGTCCTATGTTTGCTACCTTTGGAAATCAAAATGCTTTTAACCCTTCCTTGGAATTCTTTTCTTTTGTGGGATGCTACATATAATCTGAGTTCCATTTGTTATCGTTTAAAGGAAATAAAAGAAACTGTGAGTACCAGGAATGGTTCAATTAGGCAACTGCAGTTTAATTATTTTGGTTATTGCCCTTGGCCTCTAGCTAATATAACTAATAACTGGTGTCTTCAAGGAACCAATAAAAGAGTAATGCTTTCATTGTGTAGATGAATTTTCCATTCCTTTAATAGCTACTCTGTCCCTCTACCCCCCACCCCCTTCTAGCCTTATCCAGTTAATTTTGAGCAACAGTATTTTTCTGCTCCATTACCTCTTCCATCCTGCCTCACAACTGTAATTAAACTATACATTTCAGCAGATGGATTGTACCTGTAAAAGCACCAGGACCACACTACTACCTGGGGACTAGATCATGATAAGCATTTTTTTTTCCTTACAAAAATTACTTGTAACATCATTTTCTTAGGGTTAAAGTTTGAGATTGCAAACATTTCTTTCGTAGTCATCCCCTAGATAAACTAAAAAGAGCAAATAAACTTAAAAGCAAGTAAAATATTGCTCATCAAAGGTCTGGAGCTTTTGCACAAGGGTTTTGTGTTAATACTCACTGTGTTTTTTCCCAGAGATATGAGATAATTTTCTGATCATCCGAGCTTTTGCTGCCATCTAGAGTTGTGCTGTCCACAGGAAGGGTCAGCTCTTTGTCTGGACCTGCATCTGCTTGAGGAGGCTTGTTGTTTTCTAGAAGACAGAGACTTGAAGATCAAAAGTAGTCAGTCCAGCTGGGACAGGAGTGGAACTAATTGGAACATATGTTCTAGAAGTCATGGGGACTCTACCTCTGAGCCCACAGAGCCGTCAGACACTGCGGGATTTATAGATACAGTCGGAGCTCACAATGAAGAATATAAGACTGAAATATATAATACAATCTTGAAATAAATTTGCAACATAATGCTACAGGAGTGCCAGTGAAAGGTTTTGAGTGATAAGACAGGGCTTTCTTGAGGAAGGGGGCATTAAGCTGGTCCTTAAAGGATATGGTAGGATTTGGGATGGCAGAGACTCTATCTCCTAAGTTCCCTTGAAGACGTGATAACTAGCCAAGGGCAAGGGTACAAGCTGAGGCTGTGCCGTACTTTTTTCTCTAGCTATGAAGAAAGCACAGGGGAATGGACAACAGAAGCTGCCAAGGGTTCCATGGGTTGGGGCCTCCTGCTCTGTCCTCATACAGTTCAGAATCCCAACTCTCCCCTTCCTCAAGATAAAAGGAAATAGCCAAGAGAAGAGCCTGACCCCATAAGATTGGAACTTACCAGGCTCCACAATAACAGTCACTTGAGCAGTGGCCTGCTGTCCTGCTGTGTCAGTCACCGTGAGTTGGTAAGTATAGTCTCCTTCTTGCATTGCAGAGAGCTGCAGCATTGGTGTTCTAACACCCTAAATAAATAAATAATACAGACTAATGGATAATTTCACATAAAGGTCTAGGTTTTTATCTTCTTTTGAAAAAACTGTACAATCTGGCAATATTAGTGCCATATTTCTACAACCATCAGCTAGACCTGAAGAACAGCTGACCTTTTAGTCAGATTAAGCTCTCCGGTTCACAATAGCCCCCATCAAGTTTTTTTCTTTATGTTACCTGCCTGGTGACAGATCTAATCTCTTATGAAATATCTTCAGAGAGAAGATGATCACCATATAGTAAGGCAATCTTCTCCAATTTGTTATAAAGCTCACTAAATTTTGCACCCTTGTAGCTTCTACACAGTCTGACTCTCTGGAGTCATCTAGAACAACTAAAAGTTTCTCATCTAGCACCTTCCTCTAATACTAAATGTTTTCTGGAAAAGATTTTTGCTAATGTGTTAATTAAAGGCCCTCTAAACTTTCTGTATTTGTGGAATTTTGTTTCTAATCCAAATATTTTTATGCACAAATGTGATTTTAGAAATTAAGATGGAGCAGAAATAAGCTTTGGATGGGTGACCCAGTCCAGCAGCTCTAGCTCCCCTGGGCAAGAAAAGACAGTAACTATTCCCTCCTACCTGCATCTCCACCACTTTCCCTTTGCTGCTTGGGCTGAGTGACCATTCATAGCTGGAGATGCCATGATCATCAGTGCTCTGGTTCCCAAACAGGGTGATGGAGTTTTGGGGCAGGGTGATTACTTGGTTGGGGCCTGCATTAGCCACCGGAGGGTAATCCACGGCTTTATTCACTGTCAGACTTGCCATGGTAGAGTCAGTAGCTCCATCAGAGTCTACAACAGTCAAGCTATTGGGGAAAAGAAAGAAGTGCAATCAGAAATAAATACTACATGACTGAAAGTCAAGATTAAGAAATACCAAGGTGGCAGTGTTACTATCCTTACCCATTCCTCTTGGAAAGGCAGAGAGTAATCAGATGCTAACATTGATGGAAGGTTTACCATGTGCCAGACAAAGAGAGGTAAAGTAACTTACTCCAAGGATACACAGCTTGAAAGAAATGGAGTCAGAATATGAATCAAGGCAGCATGTTTCCAGAACCACTCTGCTGTGCTGCCTGAGAGCATCTGTGTGCTGGGACCTTTAGAGGCATTGTCTGACATGGCCTTTGCAACAATCATTTAGATATCATCAATTCCACTTTACAGAAGGCTTAGAGAGGCTAAGTAACTTGCCCAGGGCTACAAAATGAACCAAGATGCAAGCCCAGGTCTCTGATTCCAAAGCCCAAAAACCAAAATCTAAAGAAGAGATAATCCCTGGCCCCTATTACTGTGGGGTTCAATGAAGTTACATTAAATGGAGCAAGTTCTGAATGCTACAGGCTCTCCTCCCCTCATCTGGTTTTGCCTGTGTACTTATCACAAGAATAGACATCCTGGCATTCAAGGCAGGAGCTTGAGATGGAAATAAAATCTTCTACATAACAGTCCCACAGTTTGAAATGGGATTTGTAAGAGAAAAAAAAATGTTCATTTATAAGACCAGGTTTTTATCTAAATGATGCCTTCCAGCTAAACAGCCTAAAGCCTCTCATGCCACCTCAAAATTTGAGCATAAGCAAGCACGGAGGTTTGGGTTTCTTCCATTTTGCTGAAAGAAAGAGGAAAAGCATAGAAAAGACATAGTTTGTTTAAATCTCACCATCAGCCACAGATATAGCCAGGCATTTGTGGAGTTTTAGCCCACAACTTCACCTTTCACCTGTGGTCTGAAGAGGATTTTTGGTAGTACATGTTTGGTAGTGCATCCTTTGGTAGTACATATTACAAAAACATGACACACACATACATGTGCAAACTAGCAAACGTGAAAAAGAAAAATCCACAGAATTTTTGCCTCTTGTCCCAGTTTCCCTGTTGTTTTCCCAAGTGATTTACATATCTTACTTGTCTCCTATATCAGAACAAAAGCAAATTATAGACAGATGGCAAAATGGCAGCTATCCGTTGCTCTAATTTTCACCTCAGACAGTCCCTGTCTTGCTTGCAGGGCTCCTGGAACCAAACAGGAACTGACAACAGCAATGGGGAAAGAGGCTACTGATGTGTAGAAGTAGGGAAGCGCAAAAGGTAAGTGAATCACAACCAGATTGGACCTTAAAGCTAATAAAATCCAATCCCATCATTTCACAGATTAAAAAAAATAAATGAAGCCTAGAAAAAAATAATAGCTCCAAATACCCCTTCCACCCAAAAAACCTGTCAGCTAACATTGTGGTTAATGAACCTTGAAGACAGTATGCTGAGTGAAATATGCCAGACACAAAAGGACAAATATTGTATGATTCCACTTATATGAAGTATCTACAATAATCAAACTCATACATACAGAAAGCAGATTGGCAGTTACCCTGGCCTGGGGGAGGGAGTTATGGGGAACTACTGCTTAATTGGTACAGAGTTTCTGTTTGGGATGATGAAAAAGTTTTGGTAATAGATGGTGATGAAGACAGCACAATATCGTGACTGTAATAAATATCACTGATATGTACATTTCTATGTATATATGTTATATTCCACAAAAAAATTCATGATTAAAAATGGTTAAAACAGAAAATTTATGACATTTTTACTAAAAGTAAATTAAATTAAATTAAAAATAAAAGAAATAAAAAATCAATATTAAAATAAAATAAAAATAAATAAATGATAAAATTTAAATTAATTAATTAAATAAAAATTTAAAAATACCTCAGACTCTGGAGTCAGACTGCCTATGCGACCTTAACTTCTCTGTTAAATTACTTAACCTCCCTGTGCCTATTTCCTAATCTGTAAAATTAGAAAAATAATAATAATACATGTTATAAGGATTAAATGAGATACTGCATATAAAGAGCTCAGAGCAGTATTTGGCACATAGTATTACTGCTACTATTTAAAGAAGGATCAACCTGACCCAGGCTAAATTCCATAAGTGGAAAAATTCTTATATAGGAATTCCTACATGGAAATCTCAGGTTGAAACCAACATAAATTTCCATCTTAAGCCAAACAGAAGGATCCAATCTTGTTGGCCTAGCAGCTTTCATTTACCTACAGTCTTGAGTCAATGAGGATGCTGCTAAGTCAAAACCTAGGACAGTCATCTCCATGTTCCAAGCAGTGTCTAAAATTTGTTAATCTCAGATCCAGTGGGAAAGACAGACACCTATGAATAAGCTGTGACACCATGGTAGGTGCCACATAGAGGCACTAAATACAGCAGGGAAAGAGGGTAGCTATATCTTCCTTCTCGAGCAGCATCTCAGACAGCCTCACGGAAAACTCAGTGGTTCCTTAAGAATGCACAGAACTTCAGCAGAATGAGAAGGGAATTCAAGAAAACAAATAAAATCTGAATGGACCAAGTCAAGGAGTGGAGTACAGTGAGTCCTGACTTGGGGATTAGAAAATCTGCATTTAAGTCTCAGCAGTGTGACCTCAGAGAAGTTACCAATTACACTCTGAGCCATATTTTCTTCAGCTGTAAATGAGGATAGTATCATCTACATATAGTGTTTGTATGATGCTCATGAACAAGTGCTTTGTAACACATAATGAATTATGCAAATATGAGGATTACTCTAGTCAGCCTCCAACCCTTATTAATCACATTCTAGAATGTCAACACTAGTTTCCAAGAGGATTTTCTTTGAATCAAATGCTCTCAAAAGTCCCCATGAAGATATTATGAAAAAAAGATCCTACATGTGTTGGACATCCTCACCTGGACTGGTGATGTTGTCACAAACATTGGGACTGGTGGTTTGATGTGCTGAGCCCTCGATCATGGGACTTGCCCTTATGAAGCTCGTTACTGCAAAGGATAGTCTAAACTTGCATGTAATTGTGCCTAAGAGTCTCCCCCTGAGTACCTCTTTGTTGCTCAGATGTGGCCCTCTCTCTCTAACTGAGCCATCTCGACAGGTGAACTCGCTGCCCTCCCCACTACGTGGGACCCAACTCCCAGGGTTGTAAATCTCCCTGGCAATGCAGAATATGACTCCCGGGGATGAATGTAGACCCAGCATCATGGGACTGAGAGTATCTTCTTGACCAAAAGGGGGATGCAAAATGAGACAAAATAGTTTCAGTGGCTAAGAGATTTCAAATGGAGTCGAGAGGTCACTCTGGTGGACATTCTTACGCACTATATAGATAACACATCTTAGGTTTTAATGCATTGGAATAGCTAGAAGTAAATACCTGAAACTACCAAACTCCAACCCAGCAGTCTGGACTCCTGAAGACAATTATATAATAATGTATATTACAAGGGGTGACCGTGTGATTGTGAAGACCCTGTGGCTCACACCCCCTTTATCTAGTGTATGGATGAGTAGAAAAATGGGGATAAAAACTAAAGGACAAATGGGGTGGGATGGCGGGATGATTTGGGTGTTCTTTTTTCACTTTTAGTTTTTATTCTTATTCTGGTTCTTTCTGATGTAAGGAAAATGTTCAGAGATAGATTGTGGTGATGAACACATAACTGTGTTATCATACTGTGGACAGTGGATTGTATACCATGGATGATTGTATGGTGTGTGAATGTATTTCAATAAAACTGAATTTAATTAAAAAAAAAAAATCCTACAAATCATATTTAAGCAGACCGTTACAAAAGTGAAGAGTCTAAGGTATAAGTTGAGGAAGCATTTCCCAAAGGGAAGGGACAAGATGGTAGTAGGTTCCTCCTAGATTTTGCTTGAGAAGAGATAACAGAAGATAGACTTTTTCATTTAACGACAAAAATACTAGAAAATTTTGGAGATCTGCCTTGCAAGGCTTTAAGGAGAAGGAAACCGTGGTGGAACCAGATCTATTATGCAAAGATCTTTGCCCTAAAAAGTTATCATTGTGATGACAATCACTATAGGGCTCAAAGAACCAATGGAACCAAAAGCTACATTACTAACCAATTCTAGAGTGAATTTGATATTTGTCAGAGTTACTCCTATAAGAATGTAATACCCATAAGGAAAAAAAAAATGATCTCTAGTAAATTTGAGGCTAATTTCTAATTACCTGAAAGTGTAGTTTCCAGGGACAAGCTTACTTAGCTTTAATATGGCAGTATCTTCAGAAATCTTCTCTTCTCTCAGAGGCCCCTTAAGTTCCTCCCAATGGTACTGGACGATTTTATCATCATCAGTGCTTTCTTGATCATAAAAAAACATCAGTTACAACATGAGAGCGCTGGGTCTCAGTACTTAACCAGTTTACACAAACTGGGGCAACTAGACAACTACCCAGAGATTTGAGGCTAGGAAAACTTCATGAAATTACAGACTATCTCTGCAGAGTGTTTCTTCCCTAGGAATACTGGCATTCTGTCTCTCTATGAATATTCCACTGTGTAGTTTTCTAAGAATGCCAACACAGGTTAAAAGAACACTATGAACATGAAGTAACACAATTTAAAAAACAATGTTTACCAAGATCCTTTTCCTACAGAGGCCACACAGTGATGCTAACAAAATTGTCTCAGTAAAACACAGCAGCAATACAAGATGCTATATATAACTCCATGCTGCTCCCCCTTACCAGTTTGTGGATTCCATGGCAGTAGAGAAACCTAACACAATACTTAAACTAAAGCCAGGTGAGATGTGGGCTACCAAATGAAAAAAGGAACCTCAATAATTCTTAAACATGTGAAAGACAATCAACCTCACAAAAAAATAAAAGAAACGCAAATTAAAATTACACCCAAGATACCATTTTTTCACCTATCAGATTGACAAAAATCAAGGTTTAATAACTCATCATATAAATGAAGGTGTGAAGAAACAGGCACTCATAGGTCATGATAGAAGCATAAATTGATACAACTGCTGTAAAGAGCAATTTGGCAATATTTATCAAATTTTAGAATGCACATAAAGTTTGTCCCTGCAGTTCCTCTCCTAGGAATTTATCCTACAGATAAACTTGCACATTCAAGAAATGATGTATTTACCAGATTATATTTATGGTAACATTGTTTGCAATAACAAAAGACTGAAAATAATCTAAATAATCCTCAATAGAGATTGATTGAAAACAAGTATATGGCCATATTACAAAATTATACACCTCTATAATGGACTGCTATGTAATCGTTAAAAGAAAAAATGAAGAAGCATTTCATGTATTGGTTCAAAAAATTCTCCAACATATAGAAACAAGCAATGTACATAACATAATGTATGTTATCATAAATTATCATTTATGTAAACAAAGGCTAGATAAAGACTATATTTGTATTTTCTTATATACACTTAAAATATCTCTGGAAGGATACATGAAATAATAATACCACTGGTTGTCTGGAGGAAAACAGGGTAGCTGGAATTCAGGGATGGTAGTAATTCTTTTCACTGTTTACATATTACTTTGACCTATTCAAAAAAATAAAATATAATGGTACTATCTGAACTATCTGAACTATCAAAAGTGCCTCTTCCTGTCCCCTCTCTTCTCTCTTGGCTTGTTATTCTCCTAGCCTCCTCTTCTGCCCAAAACCATCTACATGAAATGTTTAACCTTGCTAGAAAATCCTCTAGGAAAGCAGTGACTGCCTCTGCCAAAAACCACTGTCGGACACCAGGACAGTCAGGTGAACAGAGCCTTAGTGGGTTTCAAAGAAACCCAGTAAATATTGGTGAGCTGGTGAGCCTGAAACCTTACACGTACACATGGCCAGGATCAATGGCAAAGACTAAGAAATCCCTCATGTCACTCATCAGGTGATACACCCTGAAGGGTAAAATGTAAATGAGTCCTAGCTGAGGCGTGGAGTTCATTCCGTGAGTCTCTCCAGAAGAAAACTGACTAAAATCTTGTAAGGGAGTGATGGCTGGTGAGAGCTCCTCAGGCAGGCCTCTCAGTAACTTGTCTTGCTGTGATAGCAAGAAACTTTGTTTCCATAACTGACAAAGGCAGCCCCATCTAAGCAAATCTGAAAACTAGTGCATTTCAACTAAAATAATGTTAAATACATGCATAATCACACTACCATACCATCCCAGGGCAAAAATACTGCTTCAGACAAGCCACAATGGAATTTTAAATAGGGCCTGTCTAGTTTGTTACTTCCTAATTCGTTGCTTCAGGTGGTTTGTCTTCCTATAATGTGGTTGAGAAGACTGGCCTAAACAGAATGGAGACATAGGTAGCCTCAAATCTTCTACCAGACAACACAGTGAGTGCTGTTTTAAAACATTACACTTGGATAAGTACTCACGGCTGCCATCAATGATGGTAGAAGTGGTTGGCAGAGAGATCTCCTGGAATCGGGGAGACACGATGGCAACAGGAGGTCGATTCTTACGGGGCTCTGTAAGAAAATGACCCAGAAGAAATTGGGGAGAGGGGCTTTTTAAATTATGGGAGGAGTAGACCACATCTGAATGGATTATATATCAGTTTCTATAAACTGACAGTTGAAATATTGCCAAATGGGAAAGTCACGAGACCAGATTGCCATTTCAACTTAAGACCCCTGATAGTGTAAAAGCCTCTTCCAAACTTGACCATTCCTAAGTCCTGCACATTTTTTCAATGCTCATGGGCTAACTAGTTCATCAAAAGTACTATAGCAGCAAGCCTGACTAGGCAAGACAATGTACAAGCTTTGTGTAATAAAGCCTTTGGCAAGCAAACCATTCCTTAGCCCCGATTGTACTGAAAAGATAATGGGTGATTTCTCAACTATCCCTGAATTCACTGTGTAAGAGGGGACCATTCCTAAGTGATGGGAAAGTCACAAACTACTCTGATTCATCTGAATGACTATGAGCTACACATCCAGTAACTTTTTCTTTGATAAATTATCAAATGGTTTTCAGGCTGTTCACATTAAGAAGGTGAAAGAATGGATTAAGGACCCAGATAGGAGAGCTAAAACCATTAAACTTTTAGAAGATAACATAGGGGCTAATCTTCACAACCCTGGATTTGGCAATGGATTCTTAGGTATCACACCAAAAGCATGTGCAACAACAACAAAAAAGTTAGATAAATTTGACTTCATCAAAATTAAAAATTTTTGTGCATCAAAGGACACTGTCAAGAAAGTAAAAAGACAACCTACAGAATAGGAGAAAATAGTGGCAAATCATGTATCTGATAAGGGCTTAAAATCCAAAATATATAAAGGACTCTTACAACTCAACAACAAAAAACCAAACAACCCAATTTAAAAAAGGCAAAAGATTTAGACCTTTTCCAAAAAGGATATACAAATGGCCAATAAGCGTATGAAAAGATGTTCAACCTCAGTAGCCATTAGGGAAATGTAAATCAAAACCACAATGAGATACCACTTCACACCCTCAAGGATGGCTATTATTTAAAAAAACGGAAAATGGTAAATGTTGGAGAGGATGCAGAAAAACTGAAACCCTTGTGCATTGCTGGTGGGAATGTAAAATGGTGCAGCCACTGTGGAAAGCAGTATGGTAGTTCCCCAGAAAGCTAAGCATAGAATTACTAGCAATTCCAATCTTAGGTATGTACCCAAAGAAATTGAAATCAGGAACTCAAAACAGATATTTGTACACCAACGTTCAGAGTAGCATTATTCATAATACCTAAAAGGTGGAAACAACCCAGTGTCCATCAACAGATGAACGGGTAAACAAAATATGTTATGTACACATAATGAAACATTATTCAGCCATAAGAAGGAATAGAGTTCTGAGAGATGCTGCAGCACGGATGAACCCTGAAAGCATTACGCTGAGTGAAATAACCAAAGCGCATAAGGATAAATACCACATGGTTCCACTTGTATGAAATATCTAGAACAAGAAATTCATACCGACAGAAAGTAGACTAGAGGTTACCAGGGGAGAGAAGGAGGGGAAAGGGAGAATTGTTGTTTAGTGGGTATAGAGAGTTTGTAAATTTTGGAAATGTTTAAATAAAATTTTTTTAAAAGAAGGTAAAAAGATTACCTTGGCTATAAAGTTCACGTTATGAAAAGAAAATCCCTCTGTTACCAAAGACAGAAAATAGTGTTAAGAATTTGTGCCAGGGAAATGTGCCATTCTCCAACTTCCCCCAAATTTCTCGAAAATGCAAAACAAGATAACTTGCTACTACATTGTGATTTACCAGTGGTAGATCATTTAAAAAGGATGACAGGATCTGGTTTCCAAGGTGAAAGAAGACCAGTAGGGTTTGAACGAGGAATTCTGTGCACAAAGGCCCACATCTCAGGAAAAAGATCATAAAGAGCAGCCACTTGGGTGGTTCTCCACCTACATTCTTCTTCTGGGTTCCTGGCTTCCTTGTGTCTCTTAATGAAAACAGATGGTGCTCTGTTGGCATGACCCACTTGGAGAAGTGGCTCTCCGGGAGACAGGCTATTGCTCAGGCCATACTGTATCATGGGCCATCTGACCATTTCTCTGCCCAGCCAAGGGTTACAACTAGAACCAAGGTATGTACTTTGCCACTATGACTTTTCACTACATTGAATTAGGAGTTGCCTAATAAATATATTAAAAGGAAGAATGGGAATTTTAAAACTCCAATGAAATCTCAATCTCCTTGGGAATCCTGCAGAGGGAGCAATGGGGACACAACCAGGGCTGGCAAATACATACCTGGTTTTACTGTCACATTCACATAGCCTTCCCCATGGGTATTTTGACCATCTACAATCACTTTGAATTCATACAGGCCTGGAGTGAGCTGCAGAAGTCAGACAAGGTCTTTCAGATAACCACAAAAAGACAGAAATTATATTTTTAAAAACACATATATCTGAGTTTCCCCATGCTGAATCTCAATCTCTTCTTGCACTGCTTCCAGAACAGAAAAAGTAAATTAGCTGAAGAGATGAAACAATGAATTATAAACTACAAAAACATAGCTTTTAATGTGAATCCTATTACTAGCTGACTCTAAAACAACAGAGGGGATTTTAAAGTCTCTGTACTCCCATTTTCTTTTCAAAAGAACATTAAGGGCCTAACCATCCTACCTCACAGTTATGAAATTAAAACAAGAATCTCTGCAAAGAAAAACATTTTGTAAAAATCCCAAATAGCTCCCAAATATCTGAATATTTTCCCTCCCATTTCTACTAACTGTACAATCATATCATAAAGGTAAAAAAGCAGTAAAATCACCCACAATCCCACTATCCTAACATATCAACCCATCATATCCCCTAATTCCTTCTAATCCTTGACCACATACAAAAAAAAAAAAAAAAAAAAAAAGGTTTTAAAGAAGTTCATTCATTCAACAAATATTTATTTATTGAGAATCAATTATGTACCAGTCATTGTCCTAGGCTTGGGGTTTGAAGTCACGATCCCTGACTTCAAGGAGCTCATATTTCAAGGGTAATCAGGGTCTAGCTAAAAATCAAAGTATATGTCAAACTTCTTATTGTTCTTTCTTCCATTTATGTAGCGTGAACATATACCCCCTTATGACAAAGTGTTTTTAATATTCATTCTAACGGCTGCAGAATAGTACATGAATAAATGTACCATAATTCACATAAACATTCCACATTGCTGGATCTTGTGTTGTTTCCAAATTTTTTGTATTGTAAATAATACTGTGATGAACATCTTTCAGGAAAATGGTAGTTATTCTTTCTTTTGAATTATCTTCTTTGGATAAATACTAACTGATCTCTCTTTGGAATATGGCATTTTTTATTACTTCCTCCTTCTTCTAATGGTCATCTTCCTTGGCTTTCACTTCTCTGCCAACTCATTTTCTACAGTCTCTTATTCCTTCCAGTCCTTAGAAGATGGTGTGCCCCAGGATTCCAACCTTGGCCACTTATCTCCTCACTCTACACCCTCTCCCTGGTTGATCTCACCTAACTCTATGGTTTTGATGATCATCTATTTGAGGTTGATGTGCAAATTTATCTCTCTGGCCCAGACTTGTCCAGTGATCTCTAGCTCCTTAATCCCACCTATTTATTGAACAACTCTACTCAAATGTCTCACAGGTATTTCAAACTCACTCTGTCCAAAAATGAATTAATCATCTTCCTCCCCAAACCTGCTTCTCTTTCTCTGCTCCTCATTTCAGTAAATATCACCACAATGGCATCAACATCTACCAAAGGGCCTAAGTCAAAAAGCTAGAATTATCCTAAACTCCTCTTTCCCTACACCCCCTCCTAGTTAAGTGTTCACCAAATCTTATCAAGTCCATCTCCTTAATGTTTCTCTAAGCCACTCACTTCTCTCCATTCATACTGCCATCACATTCACTTTTAAACACTCAGTATAGCATAGTCACTGAAAGCATGGGCATCAGAGATGAAAAGTTCCACTTTAATTCTACCATCTAATAGCTTCTTGAACTTTGGCTAAATCACTTTATTTTTCCAATTTTTAGTTTTATAATTAGCAAAACAGATATTAATACCTATGTCTTGGGGTTGTTATGAAAAATTAATTGAAATAATTGTGTGAAACAATTAGCACTAGGTCTGGTACATGGTGTGAGCTCAAAATAGATGGTTTTTAATTTTAATTTTATTTGTTTAGCTGTTTTACTCAGGCTATCATCATCTCGTACTCAGATTTTTCAAAAGATTCCTCACTGGTCTCACTATTTTGAGTCTTGTCTCCTCAAATCTGCAGTCAGGGTGATCTTTCTAAACTGAAAATCTGAACATGTCATTCTCTGGCTTAAAACCTTTCAAAGCCTCCATATGCCCTCTGGATAGGATTCAAAGTCCTTAATCTGGCATGCTAAGGCTCTGCACAAACAGGCCTTGCATCCGGACTATTTGGGGCCACTGTTTTCCTCACACCTCAGAGTCCAGTCATGCTGAACCAAATATAATTCCCTAAAAGTCCCAATTTTCTCTCTCATTCTCATCCAATTGACATATTGCCTTCTCTGCTTGATGTATCCTCCTTCCACCCTTTACCCAGTTAAGTTAGTTACCTTTCAGGACTCAAGCAGGCAAAATCTACTATCATTCCCCAGAGCTTCCATAACCCCTTGAACTGACCTAATGTATCCCCTGTTATAATTACCTGCATCCTGTCAATATGAGCTACTAAACTCTACTGGCCTTTAAATATTAAGATTATGATTAATTCATTGGTAAATTCACAGTACCTGCCATATAACCAGTGTACAACGAAGAGTTGTTGAATGAATGAATGAGATTTCTGGGCCAAAGAATATGAACATTTTTATGGTTCTTATTAACCATACTGAATCCCAAAATGACTGAGCCAATTTACACAGTCACGTGGCCACAAATAACCTAGCTTATCTCCCAAATTCTAAAATCCTTATGTCACCCTTAAAAGCTGTTTAGTGTATATTTTCAGCTATCAACATCATGCTGGTACATCTTCTCACCATAATGAAAATTTGAGAATCATACACTAACAAATATTGGATGCCAGCCAATTAGACTTTTGGAGGATTCAATTCTGAAGAATTGTTCCAGATTTAAGTGTGGATGGAAATTTCTATGATATTATACATTAGAAAAGCAGTCAACACCTCTTCTCCAATCTGCTTGCTAGTGAAAGGAAACAGAGTCACCTTGGATAGTTTGAGGATCTGGGAATGTTTCCCTTCCATTTCTCCACTGTAGTCTTTAGGATGAGTAATCAGCTGCCAGTTGTAGGTGTAGGTCTCTCCTATAGAAGGGCAGTTAGAAAAATCATGAAAACACACACCTACACACAAAGAGGGCAGCCCTGCAGCCTGCCAATAACAAATCTCTTCTAAATCAAGACAAGGTTTTATTTTTAAGATTTTACCTAAAGCTCATAGAGAAATCAAGCCATCTGATAAAAGAAAGGGTGGATTCTGCTGACTCAGCTACAATTAAAGCTTCTTCTACTCTCACCCAGCAATGCTCATTCCTGCCCCCCTACCAGCTTCTCCAGGGCCAATCCTCCCTATAAAACACCAGGTTGCTCATGGTGTGGCACCCAGTGAAAATACGTGCCCTACCAACCACTATAGATGGCCTTAGGAACAAAGGCCATTTTCTTACAAAACTTCTTTTGCAACAAAGAATAGCAATGACTTCTAAATAACATGCTTCAAAAATAGCTTTTTACAGACTGCTAACAATGCTTGTCTCACTGAGGTCATCACTCCCTGGTGAGTTAGAAGAGCTACTTCATTCCTGCTGAGCTAAATAACACACTGCAGAAGATGGTAGGGGATGGCCCATTTAAAACAGGTTCCACTGAAATTAATTAAGATCAAATGAAGCATTAAATGGACCTCAGTTGTAGCTCAGACCATATCACCAGGAAGGGCAAGGACAGAATCCGGTAGTCTAAAGAATTCCTCCCTAGTAAAATTGGTCTTAAAATTTTTTTGGAACCAAATGCATTTCCCCCTAGAGAAAGGTGAGATCTCAAAGGAAGGTTTAGTTTAAGTTACTACTCAAAAGGAAAAAATAAAAGGAAAAAGAAAAACTCAAATCCTTAGCAGAGAGGGGTTATCTTTTTCTTATATCTTGAGTTCAAAGGTTAGAGTTAACATATAGAACCCAATTCCAAGAAATCCTTCATCTCAAGACCAGATTTTATTTTATAAACCTGGATATAAGATATATTACCCTCCTTCCTCCCCAAAATACTAATTTTGTTTTGGCCAGAGGCAGCTCTCACAAATATCTGTGTAGAAGTTAGGATAGGTGAGGATTAGGAAAGAAGAAATGGAAGTAGAAGTGGTGCTTAAAGGAAGACATCTTTTCCAACTGTAGTTGGAAATTTTTTTCAACACAGAAAACAGACTCATGCAAGTTTGGGAACTGATATTCCTATAATATCTAAGGCTAGCAACCCACATTTCAAAAAGGATAATATTCCTACAACAGAAAAGACTAGGGGATGAAATATGCCTTATAGCCAGAAATTTGCCCTTCGGGTAGGAACAACTCAATACGGGTCTGGTAGACAGAATGCTGGTTTTAATAATTTAGGGCAGTGGTTTTCAAACAGAGCCTCTGAGCCCTAGAGGGATCCTTAAAGGTACTTCAAGGGCTGCCACAGGGATGAAGGGGAAGAAGAGCAGGCAGAGTTGGTCCTGTCGCAATACCCCAAACCTTTGAAAGTTTGAAACTCTCTGTCTCATGTATCAGATAAAGGCTGAAGAACCTAAGGAGAGGAGAGTTGAAAAGTATCCGTTTCTGAACTGATGTGTTTTAGGATACTGATTCACAAGATATTAATTCACAGAAGTATACATGCAAACATGGATTACAAAAGAAAATACAGTGGAGCCAAATATATCTTTCACAAAAGAGTAGAAGTAAGTGCAGGTCAAGATAGTTCTTTCCTCATCTTCATCTTCAAAGATGACTAAATCCATTCATCTTAATTTACCACCAGAGGAAGAAAGGAAAAAGCTTTTCTAAAGGAAAATGCAATGAATTGATATGGAAACCTCAATTCAAGGGCAGAAATATAGAACGGGGGGCATTTAGGTTCTAAAAGAGTATTTCTTGCATAAAATCACTATTTTATGGTAGGCCCAGAAATTAGGCATATTGTATTAGAAGTGTGAGCACCTAAAATGGAAGGTCACCATCCTAAACAGGGAAGGGACCATCAAAGTATGTCATAGACAGCCTTAAGAGAATGTGTATGTGTTTTTAGTCAAACTTTGAAATATAAACATTTCAAAGGTGAAAGGGATGCTCAAATTGCAAAATTTTTAAGAAAACTTTTAAGAAAATAATGAATTAATAATTCTCTATTTTGTATATTTCTTAAGTTTGGATTTCTGACTTGTCTTTTTTAAAAAATGACAAATCTATATTAACAGTAGTCTTAAATAACTTCTTTTCACGAAGTTCTACCTCTATCATTTACTAGTTGTTTGACCTACATAAGCAAGTTAACCTGAGTCTCAGTTTTTTCCTCTTTTAAATGGCTATAATATAGCCCAATAAATAAGATTTATACATGAATTTATTATTTATAATAAATAATAAATAGCATCAACTATCTGCTAAGCACTGAAGTACGGGTATTATTTATATTATCTAATTTTACCCCTAAGCATCCTCGTGAGATAGGAAAGATTATCCCTAATTTGGTGAGCAATGGAAGCTCAGAGAAGCTGGGAAATTTGCTTAAAATCATTCAGCTAATGACTGGCTGAGCTGGGATCTGAACCTAGGCTTGGACATCAAAGTCTCTGATCTCAAACACCATTATATTGCCTCTCTGATAACATAAGTATTTGTGCAGGAACATGTTACATCCTATCCTCACAGGACTACTATAAGGAGTAAATGAGATATGGTATGTGAATATCATTTCATTGTAAATTAAAGCATTATCTGAATATAATGGAATTTTTACCTTCAAGTGGTTCCTGGAGAACATATGCATTTAATTGAACTTCATTCTTAGGCAGAGTTATCTGGACACTCTCTCCAGCAGATACTACCAGTTCCTTTACAACTGGAAACAAAGTAAATACACAAGAGATAAGAAATTAGATACAGACTGTCCCATTTCTCACCTTCCTTTTGTGACAAAACTCCTTTCATGGATAATATTCAGCTACTACCTTCATTTTCTCATTATTTATCCACTCTCTAATCCCTTGAAATTTGATTCTGCCCCCACTTTTACAGTTACCTTTAAACTGTTTCTAAGCAAATCTAATAGCCATTTCTCAACGGTTATCCTTCGCCTTGGTGGCATCTAACACTGCCTCCATCTTAAAACTCTTGGTTATAATGACACTATATATTATTCTGCTTTCCTCCTTTCTCTCTTTTTCTCCATTGTATTTTAACTATTATCTGTCCCTAAGCCCTCTTTATGTGTTACTTTCCAAAGAGTTAAAAATTTACTCGGTTTCAAGAATCACCTTTATGCTAAAAATAACTTTCTAATGAAATACATATATAAAATTCCTAGAAGGAATGGCAAGTGTTGATCACAAGACGTGCCTTAATTTCTTTCCATTCAATTGCTACAGTCATAGACAAGAATCTCATTGTTCTTACTTGGGATTATTTCAAAAAACTTAGTCTTTCCTTTGCTAGCTCTCCCCACTGCAATACATTCGGTCTTCCTAAAACACCCACCCACACTACTCTTTCTAAAACACACACTTACCGTGTCACTCTCCTACTTTAGACCAACCCCCCACCTTCCCCTCCTCACCCGCCCCCCCCCACATACACATACACACCATGTTTAAGGCCAACTCCTAACCTGGCATTAGAAAATTATCATCTGGTCTCACTATCTTAAACTGCCTTCAGCAATTCTGCCTCTAATACTCATTTTCCCTTCCCTTTGGGAGCTAAATTGCACTATCCCCACAAGGTTGAGAAACACTGATTATGTAAATCTTACTCCTCTGACAGTAATTGTTCATTTGGCATGATACCTAGGAACTAGGAGAGCTTAAAGGAAACAGCTGGCTAGTCCACCCATGTTCAAGACTGGGAGGTGAGTAGGGCCTCCTAGACAAATATAAAGCTTGAGATTTATCTTTCTCTGCTTGGGAACATTGCACATGGGGAGAAATGAAACCATCTTTTATGGGTGCTTCAAAAGGAAGGAAGAAAGGAAGGAAGGAGGGAGGGAGGGAGGGAAGAAAAAAAGGGAGGGAGGGATAAGAAAGGAAGGAAGGAAGACAAGAAAGGAAAGAAAGAAACCACTATACTCAGAGAAAGTACAGTGGCCAAAAGGAGGGGGAAAAAAAAAAAAAGGCTATTCAATATAGTGCAACCCAAACCCTTCACAATTACCCCCAAAATTATAGGCATTCTGCCTGAAAACAAAAATTACTTTGGTGTCTCAGGATTAAACTCTTAAATTTCATGCTACATCACCACCAAAGAAAAACCTAAGAAATTGAAAATTGGCAAAAAAAAAAATCATTTTCAATGGCTTTGTTTCACCCCTTGACTCTTTCAGGGGTTAAAGATCAACTTAATTTCTCTATTAACCACTTCCTTCTAATGCCTTAGAAGAGCACCTGTGAAGCACAGACTTCTTGGTGATAAAGCAACAATCTCTATATAAATATTCCTAAGGGTTGCCTTAAAAATAAAGATGCTGTCCAATTAACTCTATCCCTGAATTGTAATGCCTATCTCTAAACTTTGAGATGCTGATCCCCTAGCGTATAACCTGATTGGTCTCTGGAATAATGCATATCTCTGAGACACCTGAAACTCAGAGCTAGAGCTCGGCAGATATGAATGTCAGTATTAGTGCATACAGCAACTGTTAAAGAAAAGAAAAAAAAAGCTGAAAAAGAGCCCAGACTTCAATTAGCGATATGCATGAAGCAGGTCTGGTTAAGACCAGGGCAAGCCAGGCCAAAGGGTAAAGGTTGAAACTGACTGTGTTTTAAAACTTCAACTTCCATATGAGACCAAGGGAAGAGATATCTATTTGGTACAGGATCTAAATTTTCTAAACGGTACAACTCTACAGTCGATTTTTTCAAACACCACAATTGCATGGAACTTTGAATAGGAAGTGAGAAACGACAGGTTAGTATAGGCTGGAGTGAAATAGTGACACATCCCAGAGTAATTTGGGCAGATAATAAAAAACATATTTACAGCCTCCCCCTCCCCAGCCCCGAGGATCTGGGGGAAGGTGCAGATGTGTTGGACATCCTCACCTGGACTGGTGTTGATGTTGTCACAAACATTGGAACTGGCGGTTTGATGTGCTGAGCCCTCGATCATGGGACTTGCCCTTATGAAGCTCGTTACTGCAAAGGAGAGTCTAAACTTGCATATAATTGTGCCTAAGACTCTCCCCCTGAGTACCTCTTTGTTGCTCAGATGTGGCCCTCTCTCTCTCTAACTGAGCCATCTCGACAGGTGAACTCGCTGCTATGTGGGACCCGACTCCCAGGGCTGTAAATCTCCCTGGCAATGCAGAATATGACTCCTGGGGATGAATGCGGACCCGGCATCGTGGGACTGAGAGTATCTTCTTGACCAAAAGGGGGATGCAAAATGAGACGAAATAGTTTCAGTGCCTGAGAGATTTCAAATGGAGTCGAGAGGTCGCTCTGGTGGACATTCTTACACACTATATAGATAACACGTCTTAGGTTTTAATGCATTGGAATACCTAGAAGTAAATACCTGAAACTACCAAACTCCAACCCAGCAGTCTGGACTCCTGAAGACAATTATATAATAATGTAGATTACAAGGGGTGACAGTGTGATTGTGAAGACCTTGTGGATCATACCCCCTTTATCTAGTGTATGGATGAGTAGAAAAATGGAGATAAAAACTAAAGGACAAATGGGGTGGGATGGGGGGATGATTTGGGTGTTCTTTTTTCACTTTTAGTTTTTATTCTTGTTCTGGTTCTTTCTGATGTAAGGAAAATGTTCAGAGAGAGATAGAACGCATAACTATGTTATCATACTGTGGGCAGTGGATTGTATACCATGGATGATTGTATGGTGTGTGAATGTATTTCAATAGAACTGAATTTAATTAAAAAAATTTTTTTTTAAAAACTGAATTTAATAAAAAATAAAAAAATAAAGATGCTGTCAAAATCATAGAGAGATAAATATCTGACCTAAAATCACCTTTTCAAAGGCAAACAGGTGAATGGATTCAAATCTTCCTTCACAGTAGTCTCTGTCTGCTTGATTCCTTGAATATTATTTAATTGAAACTTGTGCCTTTAAGCCTCAGGCACAGTGGAATCTTGCTCTGGGAAAATGAGTCTCATAAATTTCCACAGGCTTTGGGCCTGAAGAGAAAGGGATCCAGAGCCCCAAATCCTAGGATTACAGGCACTCTGACGGTTACTTTTTCCCTAACCTACAGTATTCAAAAGTCATGCCTCCCTCCCTTCTTTCCGCTAAAAGGGAATATTTTGATCAAATGCTTCACTCTCGCATCCTATTTTCCCCATTTTCAAGGGCAAGAGGACTTACCTGGGTATGGGGCTGAGGTGCTCTGGAAAGAGGCATGAGAGGTAGGAGTAGCATAACTGTAGGAGGGAGCCACTGGCAAAGGGGTAGCAATCTGGATTATCCCAGGGCTTTTCACTTGCTGAGTGCCGGGTGTACTACCAGGATCTTCTGAAGTTTCAGACTCAGCTGATACATTCTTTGGCAAACCCGGAATCTCTGGAGTCAGGTCTGTGGTTAAGAGACTGGAAATTGTAATTGCCTTGTGGACCTAAAGAAATGCAAAAATTAATTTGAGTAGGCAAACATTATACAGCCAGTTTTTCTGATTATACCTCATTAAATAATTGTAGCATTAGATTTTTTTGAAAAGTGTAAAAATGTCAAAAATATTGAAGAAATCAACATTACCACCAAAGAAAACTGGTATAAAAATATTGATATAAATCTTCCCAGTCTTTTTTTCTATGCAGAGTTTTGCTTAAAACAAAATAGTTATAATCATACTATGTATACTTTTATCTTGTTTTCTCACTTAACATTTGTATTCAATCTTTGTACAAATACTTTCGAACACCTATTCTGGTACAGGCCTTGTGGATTCAAAACATAAATAAAACATAATCCTTGTGCTTAACAAGTACACAATCTAGTAGGGAGAGAGAACTAAAAACATACTAATCCATAATGGTAAATATACCTATAAAAGTTATGATGAACCATAGAAACACAAGGACACTTAACCCCTCCCCCTTGAAGAGAGGGACGGTGTGGAGAAGGATGATTTTAAAAATAAAGAAAGATTTCTTATAGGAGAGGCCTGAGCTGAGTTTTAAGGGTAAATTGTTGTTTACCAGACAAAAGACTGAGGGGAGAGAATGCGTATCAATACAAGTAATGAGATTAACATGGTATGTTGGGAACTGAAAGCCATAAGCAGGTTTGTTTGGTTTTTTAATTCGAGCACAAAGCAAAAGGCAGGAAATGATGGAAGATGAGCAGAAAAGACAGGCAAGGGCCAGTTTAAAGTAGGGATTATAAACTACTTTAGGGAGCCAGATAATGGTGAACCATTACAGGGTTGTATGCAAGGGAATGACAAGGTCAAGTTTCTGTTTTAAATGGATCATTCAGGTTGCTACATAGCTTATGGGTTTATGGGTTTAAAGAAGTAAGGAAACAGCAGAGGCACCATTTAGGAGAATACTACATTTGACCAAATGAAAAATGATGAGTGGCTAAACAAAAGTGGTGGCATGGATTTCACAAAAGTGGTGGCATGGATTTTTTTAAATCAACTTTACTGAAGTATAATTTATATAAAATAAACTGTACCCATTTAAAGTGTATAGGTCAATGAGTTTTGACAAATGTACACAACCATGTAACCAAGATTAAGACAAAAATTTCCAACATCCCTTTCCAGCAAATTCCAGCCAGGATCAGGCTACTGCTGATTTGTTTTCTGTAACTGTGTATTATTTTGAGTTTTCTTGTATTTCATATAAAAGGAATCATATACATATTATTTTTGTTCTGGCTCCTTTCACTCAACATAATGTTTCCGAGATTCATCCATCCTATTGTGTGTATCAGTAGCATATTTCTTTTTATTACTGAGTATTCCATTATAGAGCGATACCAATAGAGAGAGATATAATGTATAGAATGTATATCATTATACATTAATCTATTGATGGAGATTTTTTTAACATATTTTTTGTTAGAGAAGTTGTGGGTTTACAGAATAATCACTATGTAGTATACTTCCATGGATTTTTTTTTTTTAATTTTCATTCTGTTACAATATATACAATTTAAAATTTCCCCTTTTAATCAAAATGTTGTTCTACCATCATTACCATCCATTACCAAAACATTTTCATCATTCCAAATAGGAACCCTGCACATTTTAAGTCTTACCTTCTCATTCCCTGTCCCCACCCTATCCCCTGGTAATCTATATTCTAGAGCCTGACTCTATGAGTTTATTTATTCTAATTGTTTCAAATCAGTGAGATCCTACAATATCTTTTTGTGTCTGGCTTATTTCCTTCAAAAGGATGTCTTCCAGGTTCATCCATGTGTCACATACATCAAGACTTCATTCCTTTTTGAGGCTGAATAATATTCCACAGTATGTATATACCACTTTTTATTTATCCCTTCATCGGTTGATGGACACTGGGGTTACTTCTATCTTTTGGCAACTGGGGATAATGCCAACATGAACATCAGTGTGAAAATATCTGTTACAGTGCCTGCTTTCAATTCTTTTGGATATATTCCCAGTAGTGGGATTGCCAAGTCATATGGTAATTCTATACTTAGCTTTCTGAAGAACCACCAAACAGTCTTTCAGTGGCAGCCATATATTGACACCAGCAATGAATGAGTCTTCCTGTTTCTCTGCATCATCTCCAACACTTGTTATTTTCCATTTTTTTAATTGCAGCCATTCTAATGGGTGTCAAACAATATCTCATTGTGGTTTCATTTGCATTACCCTGATGGCCAATGATGTTGAGTATCTTTCCATGTGCTTTCTGGCCATTTGTATATCTTCTTTGGAGAGATGTCTGTTCAAGTCTTTTGCCCATTTTTTAATTGGGTTGTTTGTCTTTTTGTTAAGTTGAAGGTTTTCTTTATATATTCTGGATTTTAATCTTTATTGAATATGTGGTTTCCAAATATTTTCTCCTAAAGTATAGACTGTCATTTTACTTTCATGATAAAAGTAAATTTGAGGAACAAAAGTTTTTTTTATTTTGATAAGGTACCATTTATTTATTTTCTTTTGTTGCTTGTGCTTTGGATATAAAGTCTAAGAAATCACTGCCTAACACAAAGTCCTGAAGATGCTTCCCTATATTTTCTTCTATGAGTTTGATAGTTCTGGCTCTTATCTTAGGACTTGATCCATTCTGAGTTCATTTTTTTATATGGTATGAGGTAAGTTTCCTCCGTTTTTTTGCAAGTGGAGATCCAGGTTTCCCAGCACCATTTGTTGAAGAGACTATTCTTTCCCAGTTGAGTGGTCTTTGCCTCCTTGTCAAAAATCAATTGTCCATAAATGTGAGGGTTGATTTCTGAGCTCTCGATTCTATTCCATTAGCCTGTATGTCTGTCCTTATGCCAGTACCATGCTGTTTTGATTACTATGGCTTTGTAATAAGTTTTAAGATGAGGAAGTGTGAGTCCTCTAACTTCATTTTCTTTTTCAAGATGGGCTTTAACTATTTGGAACTCCTTAACTTTCCATATAAATTTGATGATTGATTTTCCACTTCTGCAAAGAAGGTTGTTGGAATTTTTATTGGGACTTCATTGAATCTATAAATTGATTTGGGTAGTACTGACATCTTAACCATATTTATTCTTCCAATCTATGAACATGGAATGCCCTTCCATTTATTTAGGTCTTCTTTCATGTCTTTTAGCAATGCTTTTTAGTTTTCTGTGTACAAGTCCTTTACATCCTTGCTTAGATTTATTTCCATATATTTGGTTCTTTCAGTTGCTACTGTGAGTGGAATTTTTTTTCTTGATTTCTTCTTTTGATTGCTCATGGCTTGTGTATAGAAACATTGATTTGGGGGTGTTGCACCACTTTGCTGAATTCATTTATTAGCTCTAGGAGCTTTGCTGTGGATTTTTAAGGATTTTCTTATATAGGTTCATGTTAACCTCAAATTGGGAAAGTTTTACTCCTGACTTTCCAATTTCAATGCCTTTTATTTCTTTTTCTTGCCTAATTGTCCTGGCAAGAACTTCTAGTACAATGTCAAATAACAGTGGTGACAGTAGGCATCCTTATCTTTTTCCTGATCTTAGAGAGAAAGCTCTCAGTCTTTCACCATTGAGAAGAATGTTAGCTGAGGGCTTTTCATATATGTGCTTTATCATGTTGAGAAAGTTTCCTCTATTCCTAAGTGTCCTGAGTGTTTTTATCAAGAAAAGTGCTGTATTTTGTCATTCTGCTAACGTGGTGTAGTACAATAAATAATTTTCTTATGTTGAACCACCTTTGCATATCAGGGATAAATCCCACTTGATCATAATGTATATTCTTTTAATATGCTGCTGGATTTGGTTTGCTAGTATTTTATTGAGGATTTTTACATCTACATTCATAAAGGATATTGGTTAGTAATTTTTTCTTGGGGTATCTTTATCCAGTTCTGGTATGAGGGTGATGTTGGCCTCACGGAATGAGTTAGGGAGTGTTCCCTCCTCTTCAATTTTCTGGAAGAGTTTGAGAAGAATTGGAGTTAAGTCTTCTAGGAATGTTTGGAAGAATTCCCCTGTGCAGCTATCTTGTCTTGGGCTTTTCTTTGTTGGAATGTTTTGATTACTGATTCACTCTTTTTTACTAGTTATTGGTTTGTTGAGATCTTCTATTTCTTCTTGAATCAGTGGAGGTAGTTTGTATGCTTCTAGGAATTTGTCCATTTCATCTAGGTTATCTAATTAATTGGCATATAGCTGTTCATAGTATTCTCTTGTAGTCCTTTTTATTTCAGCAGGATTTGTAATAATGTCCCCCTTTTCATTTCCAATTTTCATTATTTGTATCCTCTTTTTTTGTCAGTCTAGCTAAAGGTTTGTCAATTTTATTGACTTTTTCAAAGAATCCACTTTTGGTTTTGTTTATTCTATTGTTTGTTTATATATGTATGTATATATTCCATTTATCTCTGCTCTTATCTTTGTTATTTTCTTCCTTCTGCTCACTTTGGGTTTAGTTTGCTCTTTTTCTAGTTCTTCCAGTTTTGAGGTGAGGTTTCTGATTTGAAGACTTTCTTCTTTTTTAATGAAAGCATTTAGAGCACGCTCAGCACTGCCTTCACTGCACCCCATAAGTTTTAGTATATTGTATTTTCATTTCATTCACCTCAAGATAGTTCCTAATTTTGTGTCTGATTTCCTCTTTAGCCCATTGGTTGTTTAAGTGTTACGTTATTTAATTTCCATAGATTTGTGAATTTTCCATTTCTCCCTCTGTTACTGATTTCCAGTTTCATTCCATTTTGGTCAGAGAATATACATTGTATGATTTCAATATTCTTGAATTTACTGAGGCTTGTTTTGTGACGCAACAAATGGTCTATCCTGGAGAATAATCCATGTGCATTGAGAAGAATGTGTATTCTGTTTTCATTGGGTACAGTGTTCTATATATGTCGGTTAGGTCTAGCTGGTTTGGTGTATCATTCAAGTCCTATACTTTCTTACTGATCGTTTGACTAGATTTCTATCCATTATTGAGAGTGGTGTGTTAAAGTCTCCTATTATTAATGTAGAACCATTAATTTCTCCCTTCAAATCTGTCAGTATTTGCTTCAAATATTTTGGGGCTCTGCTGTTAGGTGCATACATATTTATAACTGTTACATCTTCCTCTTGAATTGTTCCCTTTATCAGTATTTAATGACCATATTTGTCCCTCATAACTGTTTACGACTTAAAGTCTGTTTTATCCAAATTAATGTAGCCACCCCTGCTCTCTTTTGGTTACCAATTGCATGGTATATTTTTTTCCCATTCTTTCACCCTCAACCTATTTGTGTCTTTGACTTTAAGGTGAGTCTCTTACAGACAGCATATAGTTGGATCGTGCTTCTTTTATCCATTCTGCCAATCTCTGCCTTTTGACTGGAGTTGTGATGGTTAGGTTCATGTGTCAACTTGGCCAGGTGATAGTACCCAGCTGTCTGGTCAAGAAAACACTGGCCTAACAATTGCTGTGAGGACGTTTGCAGCTGGTAAATAAACCAACAGACTGGTTTATTAAATCATCAGTCAACTGACTGCAGCTGTGACTGATGACTCACCAAAGGGCGTGTCTTCCACAATGAGAGAAAGCAATTGGCTGGATTTAATCCAATTAATCAGTTGAAGACTTATAAGTGAGACAGATAGAGGACCTTCACTTCTTCTTCGGCTGCCCAGTGAAGCATTTCCTGAGGAATTCGTCGAAGTTGCCGGTTCATTTCCTGAGGAGTTCATCGGACATCTTCCTTGGAGTTGACAGTTTGCTAACTGCTCTACAGAATTTGGACTCGTGCATACCCACAGTCACGTGAGTCATTTTTACAAATTTTATAGTCAGAGACACCTCTCATTGATTCTGTTTCCCTAGACAACCCTAACTAACACAGGAGTGTTTAATCCATTTACATTTGAAGCCACCATTGACAATACAGCTATTTTTTTTTTATTTTGCTATTTAGCCTTTGTAAGTCTTATACGTTTCTTTGTCCCTCAATTCCATTAATGCTTACTTTGTATATTTACTTGCTTTTTTTGTGTTGTACCATATTGAGTCCCTTCTTATTTCTATATGGATATAGTTCTCATCATCTTCTTGGGCTTACCATGGAGTTAAAATTTAACATCCTAAATATATAACAGTCATATTTGGTTTAATACCAACTTGTCTTCAATAGCATGCACATATACTTTTCCTAGATCCCTCTGTCCCCCCAACTTTTTTTGTACTTGTTATCACTTATATGTTTGTACACTCTATGTCCAAAAACATAGATTTATCATTACTTTTTATGCATTTTCATTTTAACACCTGTAGGAGGTAAGAAATGGAGTTAATACCAAACAATACAATACAATAATACTGGCATTTATAATGACTCAAACGGTTACCCTTACTGCAGGTCTTTATTTCTTTATGCTGCTTTGAACTACTGTCTAGTGTCTTTTCCTTTCATTCTGAAGAACTCCCTTGAACACTGCTTTAGGGAGGTCTACTGGTAAAGAACTCCCTCAGCTTTTGTTTATCTGAGAATGTCTTAATATCGCCCTCATTTTTGAAAGAGAGTCTTGTCAGATATAGATTTCTTGACTGGCAATTGCTTTCTTTCAGCACTTTAAATGTTTCAACACACTGCCTTCTTGCCTCCATAGTTTCTGATGCAAAATTGGCACTCAATCTAATAGAGACGTGCTTGTTAGTTGTTTTGGAGTTTCCCTGTTTACAGGAGTTTGGTTGCCCCCTCTGCTTCCCAGCAGTCAGTCCTCCCTCTCCTGGATGTTTGAAACCAGCAGGCCTTTGTCTCCAGACTGCCACCTCTATAGTTTTTTACATTCCTTTCGTTGTCTCACACTGCCTTTCTCTGGAGGGCAAATTCTGGGAGGAGCATCACCCCAGAGGGGACTTTCCCAAGTAAGTCTTTCCCAGAAAAACAGGGCCAGGGACCCACAAAGCGGGCACAGACCAGCTTCAAAGTGCCCTGGGAAGGGAATCAGAAGGGCACCAAAAGCTTCTCCAACAGCTCCCCAAACCTGAGCTTTCCTGGCCTGCCCAGCAAATGCAGCCCTTCAGCTAACTGCCCCCCACAGCCCTGAGGAAGCACTGTGTCTCTAAATGTACATGACCTCTGCCCCTGTCCACAGTGGGTTAAACTGACTGCTACCACCTTTGCCTGGGAGGTATTGAAACAATGGCTGCCATAGCCTTTGTCCACAGTGAACTGAAGTAATGGCTGCCGCAGCCTTTATCCAGAACAGGTTGAAACAATAGCTGCACTCAGAGCCAGGCCCCCAGTGATCAGAATTTGCTAATCAAAAGCTATTATCAGTGGTCAGCCATGCCCACCCCTGTTCTTAGGGAAAAGGATTTTTACATCCCTTTCTGTCACCAGCAACTAGCCAGGGGCTGGATCCCATTGATAGCCTGCTGCAAGAACAGGTGATGGGTGCCAGTAGCCTCAACGCAGATAGAGCAATTTATGGTACTTTACCATAGTTTATCAGTCTCTTCTTTCTACTCTTCCCTGGATACTGTACAGTGTTCTACTGTCCTCTGGAGTTCCAAAATAGTTGTTTCAGACAGTTCCTGCCAGTTTAAAAGCTGTTTTGGTGGAAGGACTGAGTTCTGGACCTCCCTACTCTGCCATCAACCCAGAAGTCCTCAACAGAATTTAATCTATTGATGGAGACTTAAGTTGTTTTCAGTTCTCAGCTATTATGATAAAGCTGCTATGAATACAAAAGTTAAATACAAAAGTTTCTGTGAGCAAATGTTTAATTTACTTCAGGTAAATACTGAGGAGTAGAATTGCTGTAAAATATATATATGCTGACTTTATAAGAAACCGAATTGTTACCCAAACTGGCTGTACCATTTTGCATTTCCATCAGCAACGTATGACAGTTTATTCAAATATCTGTCAATTTTTACAGCTTTATTATGGTATAATTGACATACGATAAACTGAGCATATTTAAAGTGTACAATTTGATAAATTTTGACATATATGTATACCCATGAAACCATCATCACAATCAAAATGATAAACATATCCATCATTTCCAAGAATTCCTCATGTTCCTTTGTAATCCCTTCTCCCTGCTCCTCCTCATACCTTCAATCCCCAAGCAACCACTGATTTGCTTCCTATCACTATAGTTCACATTTTTAAGATTTAATATAAATGGAATCACACAGTATGTACTTATTTCTGTATGGCTTCTTTCACTGAGCAAAATTATTTTGTTATTCATAGATGTTGTGTGTATCAATAGTTCATTCCTCTTCATTACTAAGTAGTATTCTAGACCATAATTTGTTTATCTATACATGGACATCTGGGTTGATTCCAGTTTTTGGCTATTAGAAATTGAGCTTCTATAAACATTCAATTGTAAGTCTTAGTATGGATGTATGCTTTCATTCACTTATGAGTGGAATGCCTGGTCATATGGAAGATGTATCTTTAACTTCTCAAAAAGCTGCCAAAGTTTTCTAAAGTTATGCCATTATACATTCTCACCACTCATGTATGAGCATTACAGTTGTTCTACAACTTTGCAAGAATTTGATATAATTTTTAATTTTAGACATTCCATTGAGTGTGTAACAGTATCTCACTATGATTTTATTTGAATTTTCCTAATGTTTAATGATGTAGAACATCTTTTCATGTACTTATTGGACATTTGTTTATCCTCTTTGGTGAACTATCTGTTCAAATACTTTGCCCATTTTTTAAAAAATGGGTTATCAGTTTTCTTATCAAGTTACAAGAGTTCTTTTTAAATTCTGTATATAAACATGTTGGAAGTAAAGTAATCTTAGGTTAGTTGTCTTTTTCTTACTCCTTTATTATGGTCTGTTTGAAATGTTCTTTCGATGTATTTTTTTTTAATTTTTTAAATTTTTTATACAGTTGATTTAAAAAAAGAGTTAATTAAAAAAAAAGAAAACCAAAGAAAAAAATATGCAGAGCCCCCTTGAGGAGCTGGTGGGGAATCCAGGGGTATTGGCCTGCCCCACCTCGATGGTTGCTAATGTGCTCACAGACATAGGAGACTGGTGGTTTGATGGGTTGAGCACTCTACCACAGGACTTGCCCTTGGGAGGACTGTTGCTGCAAAGGAGAGACTAGGCCTCCCTATAATTGTGCCTAAGAGCCTCCTCCTGAATACCTCTTTGTTGCTCAGATGCGGCCCTCTCTTTCTAAGCCAGCTTGGTGGGTGAAGTCACTGCCCTCCCCGCTACGTGGGATCAGACACCCAGGGGAGTGAATCTCCCCGGCAACATGGAATATGACTCCCGGGGAGGAATGTAGACCCAGCATCATGGGATGAAGAACATCTTCTTGACCATGAGGGGGAAATGAAAGGAAATGAAATAAGCTTCAGTGGCAGAGAGATTCCAAAGGGAGGCGAGAGGTCGCTCTGGTGGGCACTCTTACGCACAATATAGACAACCCTTTTTAGGTTCTAATGAATTGGGGTAGCTGGCAGTAGATACCTGAAACTATCAAACTACAACCCAGAACCCATGAATCTTGAAGATGATTGTATAAAAATGTAGCTTATGAGGGGTGACAATGGGATTGGGAAAGCCATAAGGACCACACTCCCCTTTGTCTAGTTTATGGATGGATGAGTAGAAAAATGGGGGAAGGAAACAAACAAACAAACAAACAAAGGCACCCAGTGTTCTTTTTTACTTTAACTGCTCTTTTTCACTTTAATTATTATTATTGTTATTTTTGTGTGTGTGGTAATGAAGGTGTCAGGAACTGATTTTGGTGATGAATGCACAACTATGTAATGGTTCTGTGAACAATCAAATGTACGATTTGTTTTGTATGACTGCATGGTATGTGAATATATCTCAATAAAATGAATATTAAAAAAATAAACAACAAAACTATAAAAAAATGGGTTATCAGTTTTCTTATCGAGTTACAAGAGTTCTTTTTATATTCTGTATATATTTTTCTTTATATATTTCTATTATTTTCAGACATATATTTTGCAAATATGATTCCCAGTCTATAGACTGCCTTTCCATTTTCTCAATGTTGTGTTTCAAATAGCAAAAATTTGTAATTTTGATGAACTGCAATTTACCAAATTATTTTTATGGTTCATACTTTTAGTGACATATCTAAGAAATCTTTGCCAAACCCAGATCACAAAAATTTTCTCCTGTGTTTTCTTCTAGAAGTTTTATAATCTTAGCTATTAAACTTAGAAACAGTATACATTTTGAGTTAATTTTTCTACATGGTGTGAGGTAAGGGTCAAGGTTCATTGTTTTGGCATATTGCTATCCAATTGTTCCAGAAACATTTGTTGAAAAGATTATCCTCTCCTCACTGAATTGCCTTGGCACATCAATTGACCATGTATGTGTGGGTCTATTTCTGGACTCTCTATTCTGTTCCATTAATGTAGTCTATCTTTACACCTTTAACACTCCCTTAATCACTGTAACTTTATAAGTCAGGTAGTTTAAGCCCTCCAACTTTGTTGTTCTTTTTCAAAATGATTTGGGTCATTCTAGGCCCCAATCTATGAATATGTTTGTATTAGTTTCCTAGGGCTGCCGTAACATATTACCAAAAACCTGGTAACTTAAAACAATAGAAATTTATTCCCTCACAGTTTTGGAGGCCAGAAATCAAACATCCAAGTGTGAGCAAGGCAACACTCTCTCCAAAGGCTCTAGGGGAGAATCCTTCTTTGCCTCTTCCAGTTTCCAGGGCTCCTAAAATTCCTTGGCTTGTGGCAACATGACTTCAATCACTGCCTCTATCTTCACATAGCCTTCTTCTCTGTGGCTCTGTAACCCTTTCTCTTACAAAAACACCAGATACTGGAAATAAGCCAGGCCCACCCTAAATCCAGAATGATTTCCTCTCAAGATCCTTAACTAATTACATCTACAAATACCCTATTCTCAATAAGGTCCCATTCTGAGGTTCTGTATGGACACGAATTGGGGAGTGGTGGGGACAAGACACTATTCAACACACTACAATAGTATATCTCTCCATTTATTTCGTTCTTTAATTTCTCTCAGGAATCTTTGGTAGTTTTCAGTACATACTTCTACACGTGGATAGTTTCTCAGTCAGCCAGAGATGTGTAGAGAGCTTATCTCAGTCCTTCTATGGCTCTCCCACTTTCTCTCATTAAGTTGGCAATCCACCACTCACCCCAATAGGCATTGCAACCTTGGGATAGCAAAGGTATGAATTATGCCCATTCATTCCCAACCAAGTTTGCCACTTTTAATTGGCAAAGCTGTGACTTGTCACACTCTGCCCCAAATCAAGTCCACTCCTCTGGCAGAAAATTTGTTGGTTTTCATGCCCAGCTCCACACTGGTAAAACTACAATTCTTGTCACCTACAGTGATAGAGATGGGGGCAGATGGAAGAATTCCCAGGAAAGAAGACCACAGACTCCCACTATTTTTACTTGAAGCTCAACCAGCTTTTCAAGAATAAACAACTCACAATTTGTTTTTGCTCTGTTATATTTCTAGAGCCCTGAAATATTTGTTTTTGACAATTTTGACAATTTTGACAATTTTTTCCAGTTTTATACTTGTTTGTTATGAAGATTTACCAAACCAAAAGTGCATCTACCATAAGTGCAAGCACTCTTATTGCTATTCCATTTTTTCCATTTCTTTTTTTAAATTCCACATGTGTTCACTCACTAAAACCATTTAACTTTAGTTCTTTGAACATAGATATAACAGCTAATTTGAAGTCTTTGACTACTAACTACAACATTTGAGTCCTTTCAGTTTCTACTGACTGCCTTTTTCCTCTGAGTATACTCCTTCCTCTTTCTTTCCATCTTGTTCTGGTTTGCTGAAGCTGCCTTTACGCAAAATACAAGAAATGGATTGGCTTTTATAAAAGGAATTTATTAGGTTACAAATTTACAGTCTTAAGGCCATTAAAGTGTCCAAACTAAGGCATCAACAAGAGGATACCTTCACTGAAGGAAGGCCAATGGTGTTCACAACACCTCTGTCAGCTGGGAAGGCACATGGTTGGTATCTGCGGGTCCTTTGCTCCTGGGTTGCATTTCAAAAATGGCTTCTCCAAAATGTCTCTGACCTTCTGTTTCTCTCAGCTTCTTTTGGCTCTCTGCTTGGTTCTCCTGGGCTGTTTCTCTCTAAGCATCTGGGAGTCTTCTCTTGGCTTCTCCAGGGCAAACTCTGGGCTCTATCTCTTAGCTTAGCATCTCCAAATGTCTGTCTGTCTGTATCTCCAAGCATCTCCTAACATCAGCATCTGTGTCAGCTCTTAGCTTCTCTTAAGTACTTCAGTGAACTAATCAAGACTTACCAGGAATGGGTGGGGTCACATATCCATGGAAATAATTTAATCAAAGGTCTCACCCAGAGTTGGGTGAGTCACACCTCCACAGAAACACTCAGTCAAAAGGTTCCAACCAACAAGATTGGGTTAAAAGATCATAGTTCTTCTGGAGTCCAAAACAGTTTCAAACCAGCACACTTATCTAATAATTTCTGTTTAAATACTGGACATTGTATAGGCATACCTCAGAGATATTGTAGGTTCAGTTCCAGATCACTACCATAAAGCAAATATCACAATAAAGCGAGTTACATGAACTTTTGGTTTCGCAGTGCATGCAGAAGTCATATTTACACTATACTGTAGTCTATTAAATGTGCAGTAGCATTATGTCTGAAAAAAAAATGCACAGACCTTAATTACAAGATACTTTATTGCTAAAAAATGCCAACGATCACCTGAACCTTCAGCAAGTCAAAATCTTTTTGCTGGTGGAGGATCTTACCTTAATGTTGATGGCTGCTGACTGATCAAGGTTGTGGTTGATGAAGGTTGGGGTAGCTGTGGCAATTTCTTAAAATAAGACAGCAATGAAGTTTGCCACATCAATGGACTCTTCCTTTCATGAAAGATTTCTCTGTAGCATGTGACGCTATTTGATAACATTTTACCCACAGTAGAACTTCTTTCAAAATTGGAGTCAATCCTCTCAAAATCTGCATTGCTTTATCAACCAAGTTTATGTAATATTCTAAATCATTTGTTGTCATTTCAACAATATTCACAGCATCTTCACCAGGAGTACACTCCATCCCAAGAAACTACTTTCTTTGGTCATCCCTAAGAAGCAACTCCTTATCCAATAAAGTTTCATCATAAAATTACAGCAATTCAGTCACATCTACAGGCCCCACTTCTAATTCTAGTTCTCTTGCTATTTCCACATCTGCTGTTACATCCTCCACTGAAATCTTGAACTTCTCAAAGTCATCCATGAAGGTTGAAATCAACTTCTTCCAAACTCCTATTAACATTGAAATTTTTACCTCAGCACTTTAAAGATTTGTGCCATTCACAAATTGAAGAGAGTTAGGGTCTTGCTCTGGATAGGCTTTGGTTTAAGGGAATGTTGTTGCTGGTTTGATCTTTTATCTAGACCACTAAAACTTCCTCCATATCATCAATAAGGTTGTTTCACTTTCTTATCATTCACGTGTTCGCTGGAGAAGCACTTTTAATTTCCCTCAATAACTTTTCCTTTGCATTCACAACTTGATTAACTGGCACAAAGGTCTAGCTTTCCACCTGTCTCAGCTTTTGACATGCCTTCCTCACTAAACTTAATCATTTCTAACTTTCGTTTTAAAATGAGAAACATGCAACTTTTCCTTTCACTTTAACATTTACAGGCCATTGTAGGGTTATTCATTGGCCTAATTTCAATATTATTGTCTGCAGGAATAGGGAGGCCTGAGAAGAAGGAAAGAGATAGGGGAAACAGGCCAGTCAGTGGAGCATTTATTAATTAAGTTTGCCATCTTATATGGGCAGTTTGCAGTGCCCCAAAACAATTACAATAGTAACATCAAAGATCACTGATCACAGATCACAACAGATAAAACAATAATGAAAAAGTTTGAAATACTGAGAGAACTACCAAAACATGACACAAGACACAAAGTGAGCACATGCTGTTGGAAAAATGGTGCCAACAGACTTGTGCCAACACAGGGTTGCCACAAACCTTCAATTTGTAAAAAATACAATATCTGTGAAGATCAGTAAAGCAAAGCACAATAAATCAAGGTATGCCTATATCTAATACATGTAGTGACTCTGATTTCTACTGTGTTTTTCTTAGGATTGCTGGTTTTTTTTCCCTAGCAGTCAGGTAACTTATCTAGACTTCAACTGCAAGCTCTGTTTCTCCTGTAAGGTGCAGCAACTGATATTTCTGTATTAATTCTGCAAGTCTGCCTGTGTAATGTGACGAATAGCCAAGGATGTGAAAAGAGGGTATACTCAGATTTGGGACCTGCCCTCACTGTGCTTTTCTTGCTTCTGGGGATTCCTCCCTAATTTTTCAGCCCCAGACTCTGTCCTCTCCTATCTCAAATTAATAAGGATTCTGATTTCTGCCACTTGAGCTACACATGATTGGGGAACGCATTCAGTTTAAAAATTAGCAATCTCATAGAGCTCACCTGGTACAGATTCTGTCTTTCAAAGGCAGATTGCTCTCTAATCTCTGCATGCTTTTTCACTATGTCCCTGATCTCCCCCATGCAGGTGTAGTGTAGAAGTTCAGCCAGGGATTTTAGCCTAAGTTATAGTCAGGTTATGAGTTTCACCCTCTTCTATGGTTTTCTTACTTTCAAGGTTCCCAAATCCTTACATTTCCAGTTACTTCTATCCTGAACTCTATTCTTTGCCACAATAAGAAAGTTGCCAAATATGTATGTAATTTGAATCCTAAAAGGGGAGGAAGGACAGAAAAAAATATTTGAAGAAATAGTGGTCAACAATATTTCAAATTTGATGAAAACTATAAACCCACAAATTCAAGATCAATGAACCCCAAGCACAAGAACAGAAAGAAAACTACACCAAGGAATATCGTAATCAAATTGCTTGAAAACAGCCATAAACATAAAATCTTAAAAGCAGTCAGACAAAAATTAGATGAAAAACAGAGTGGGTTGGAGGGGAAGGAAAGATTTAGGTGTTCTTTTTTTTGCTTCTATTTTATTCCGGAGTAAGGAAAGGTTCAAAAAATTGACTCTGATGATGAATGCACAACTGTATGATGGTGCTGTGAATAACTGATTGTACACTGTGGATGGACCATAGGGTGTGTGAATATATCTCAATTAAACTGTTTTTTAAAAAGTAAATAAACAATGGGGGGAGGAGGAGAATGGGATGTTTTAGATATTCTTTTGTATTTTAATTTACATTTTATTTTTTGGAGTAATGACAATGTTCAAAGTTTGATTGTGGTGATGAAAGCACAACTATATGATGATACTGTGAACCTGACTGTACACTTTGAATAATTGTATGTCATGTGGATTATATCTCAATAAATTGCATTAAAAAGCAGTCAGAGGGAAAAAAAATACATTATGTACAGAGAAACAAAGATAAAAATTACAGCAGATTTCTCGAAGGAAACAATGCAAGATAGAAGACATTGGCACAAATCTTTAAAGTGCTGATGGGGTAAAAAAAAAAAAAACAAAAAAAAAAACCTGTCAACTTAGATTTTTTAACCAGTAAAAATACTTTTCAAAAATGAAGATGATATAAAGACTTCTTCATATATACAAAAGCTGAAAGGATTAATCACCACAAACCTACATTACAATAAAAGATTAAAGGAATCTTTCAAGCCAAAGGAAGATGACACTGGATAGAAATCTGGATCTACACAAAGTAATTAAGAGCACTAGTAATGGTAACTACATGAGTATATATAAAGACTTTTTCTTCTTATTATTTAAATCTCTTTAAAAGATAATCAATTATCTTAAAGCAAAAATAGCAACAATGAAAGATCAACAACAATGTACTTCGGGTTTTATAATATATGTAGAAATAAAATCTATGGCAACAATAGCACAAAAGCTGGTAAGAAAGAATTGGACGCATACTGTTTTAAGGTCTGTGCCAGTTTGGATATATTATGTCCCCCAAGAAAAAGCCATAATCTTTTAATTCAATCTCGTGGGATACTGGGATTGGGTTGTTTCCATAGAGATGTGACCCACCCAACTGTGAGTGACACCTTTGGTTAGGGTGGTGTGAATCTCTGATTAAATGTTTCCATGGAGGTGTGGCCCCCACCTATTCAGCATGGCCTTGATTAGTTCACTGGAGTCTTATAAAGGGGCTCCCAAAAAGAAGGACCTCAGAGCAGCAGCTTACAGAGACATTCTGAAGACAGCCGTTGGAAGCTGACACAGACATTTTGGAGAACGCCATTTTGAAACGCAACCTGGAAGCAAGCAGATGCCGGCCACATGCCTTCCCAGGTAACAGAGGTTTCACGGATGCCAATGGCCTTTCTCCAGTGAAGGTATCCTAATGCTGATGCCTTACCTTAGACACTTTATGGTCTTCAGAGTGTAGCTTTGTAACCAAATAAACCCCCTTTATAAAAGCCAATTCATTTCTGGTATTCTGCAAAATGGCAGCATTAGCAAACCAGAACAAGGTCCTTATACTATACATGAAGTAATGTAATATCACTTGAAGACAGACTGTTAAAAGCTAAAAATACATACTATACACTCTATAGTAACCACTAAAATTACACAACAAAAAGTTAAAACTAGAGGTAGTAGTGTTTTCTTCTGCTATAAACAAATCAGCATAAACTTAGCAGCTTACACAGGCCAATTTATTACTTAGAGTCTGAATGATAGAAACCTGACACAGACTTCACTAGGCTAAAATCAAGAGGTCAGTAGGGCTATGTTCCTTTTTGAAGACTTTAGGGGAGAATCCATTACCTTGCCTTTTCCCAGCTTCTTAGAGACCACTCACATTCCTTGGCTCATGGCCCCTTTTCCCCATCTTCAAAGCAAGCAATGCTTCATTTCTCTGTGTCTTTCCTCCATAGTTACATCTTCCTCTTCCTCTTTTAAGGACACTTGTGATTACACTGGGCCTACCCAGATAATCCAAAATAAAATCTTCCTATTTTAAGGTCACTGATTACTGACCTTAATTCCATCTGCACCTTAATTCCCTCTTTTCCTGGCAACATAACATACTCACACAGGTTCCTGAGATTGGGATATGGACATCTCTTATTGTGACCACCACAACTAATAAGCCAAACAAAGACAAACTGAATTTTAAAATATTCAGTTATTTCAAAGGAAAGCATAATAATGGAAAAGATGAACAAAGGAATACATGGAACAAATAGAAAACAAATACAAAGTTGACATGTTTAATCTAATCACATCAATAATCACATTAAATGTAAATGTTCTAAACTCCAATTAATAGAGATTATCAGACTGGATAAAAAGCAACACCCAGGGGTGGGGAAAAATGGCGGCATAGAGAATGGGTGGAATTTAGTTAGTCACTCTAGAGCAACTAGTAAAAGCCAGGTACAACTAGTAAATAGTCTGGAACAAACTGTTGGGGGATATTGTGACTGTTCACACACAGTATACCAGTCAGGAATGGGTGGAGCAGCTGAGATGGCAGCATAAAAACTGTAAGCAAAAACTGCAGGCAGCCCGGCACCCTTCCTCCCAGCATGGCAGGCTGATTTGCAAAACTTCGCTATGGGAGAAAGAAGCAGTCGCTGCCAGGAGCAAGGGAATGTAGCTCAACCAAACTCCAATTGCAGCTTTAATTTAATAAATTTGGACTACTGATTACTAGCTACAAGCACAAATAAGCCCTGAGCAAGCAGGAATCTCAGGTTCCTCCCAGCAGAGATGAGGCAGTGTTGAAGAAAAAAAAAAAAAAAAATACACAGCTAAATAAAAACAGAGGCTTTTGGAGACAGCTAAGCTCAGAATACCAGAAAATGGCTGTGTCCCAAATAAAGGGGCATAGAGGACTGGGTACCAACACCGGTTAACTGGCGAAACGGAAGGGCTGGGGACTAGCCCTGAAAAGGGCTTTTGTTCTTTCTCCTTTTTTTTTTCCTCTCATTCTAAGCAGCTTATTAGAAAAAGCCTCAAGTATTTTCAATTGTCAGTGCTGACCCAGGCAAAGGTGGAGTTAAGAGAGTCAGAGAGACAAAGGAGGAATTCAAGTGTAGAAGATAACTCCCTGGGGGGTATATTTTCCCTAAGAAACTGGGGGTGGGGTGGGATGTGTGTGTGCAGCTCAAGTGGCAGCCTTCTTTCAGAGAACTCAGACCCCAGGGCCTTGGTGGGGGTGAGGGACAAACAAACCAGAAACAACGTAAGCTTGGCTTCTGATACCCTTGGCCCCTGGCCAGGACAGGGTCCACTGCCAATTAAAGGGGCCACACCTCTTTACACTGGTGGAGAGCTGCACGTTGACAAGTGTCACCTGCTGGGCAGGACAGGAAAAGCACAGAGTCTACAGGCCTCACAGGAAAGTCAGACAACCTGCTCCTCAGGGAAACTTGATACTGATTACACTTCCTCCTGAGACCTGGGCCCATATGGTCTGGGAAAATCTGACTAGGGTAATCAAGGAAGCCAGATGCCTAGACAAAAAAAAAGATTTCTAGTCACCTTAGGGAAAACGAAGATATGGCCCAGTAGAAGGAACAAACTTACACTTCAACTGAGATACAGGAATTAAAACAACTAATTATTAATCAAACAAATCTCCTAAGTCAATCCAAAAATCAAATCAATGAGTTGAGAGAAGATATGGCAAAAGAGGTAAAGGATATAAAGGAGACATTGGGTGAATGTAAGGAAGAAATCAAAAGTGTGAAAAAACAATTGGCAGAACTTATGGGTATGAAAGGCACAATATAAGAGATGAAAAACACAATGGAGACACACAACAGCAGAATTCAAGAGGCAGAAGAAAAGATTCATGAACTGGAGGACAAGACATCTGAAATCCTACACACAAAAGGACAGACAGGGAAAAGAATGGAAAAATATGAGCAGCATCTTAAGGAATTGAATGACAACATGAAGCATATGAATGTATATGTCATAGGTGTCCCAGAAGGAGAAGAAAAGGGAAAAGGGGCAGAACCAAAAATGGAGGGAATAATCACTGAACATTTCCCATCTCTTATGAAAGATGTAAGATTATAAATCCAAAAAGCACAGTGTACCCCAAACAGATTAGATCCAAAGAGATCTATGCCAAGACACTTAATAATCAGATTATCAAATGTCAAAGAGAAAGAGAGAATTCTGAAAGCAGCAAGAGAAAAGCAATCCGTCACATACAAGGTATGCCAGTTTGAATGCATTATGTCCCCAAAATGCCATTATCTTTGATGTAATCTTGTGTAGGCAGATGTATCAGTGTTAATTAGATTGTAATTCTTTGAGTGTTTCCATGGAGATGTGACCCACCCAGCTGTGGGTGATGACTCTGATTGGATAGTTTCCATGGAGATGTGGCCCCACCCATTCAGCATGGGCCTTGACTAGTTTACTAGAGCACTATATAAGCTCAGACAAAAGAAGCGAGCTTGCTACAGCCAAGAGGGACACTTTGAAGAAAGCACAGAAGCTGAGAGAGGAACTGCAGTTTACAGAGACATTTTGGAGACAGCCTTTGAAAGCAGACTTTTGCTCCAGAGATGCTAAGAGAGAACAAATGCCCCAAGAACAACTGAGAGTGACATTTTGGAGAGAAGCTGAAGCCTAGAGAGAAACATCCTGGGAGAAAGCCATTTTGAAACAGAACTCTGGAGCAGACGCCAGCCACATGCCTTCCCAGCTAACAGAGGTTTTCCAGATGCCACTGGCCATCCTCCATTGAAGGTACCCAATTGTTGATGCATTACCTTGGACACTTTATGGCCTTAAGACTGTAACTGTATAACCAAATAAACTGCCTTTTAAAAAAGCCAATCCATCTCTGGTGTTTTGCATTCCAGCAGCATTAGCAAACTAGAACACAAGGGAAACTCAATAAGAATATATGCAGATTTCTCAGTAGAAACGATGGAGGCAAGAAGGCAGTGGTATGATATATTTAAGATACCAAAGGAGCAGAACTGCCAACCAAGAATTCTATATCCAGCAAAGCTGTCCTTCAAAAATGAGGGAGAGTTTAAAATATTCTCAGACAGACACTGAGAGAGTTTGTGAACGAGATACCTGCTCTACAGGAAATACTAAAGGAGCACTACAAACAGGAAAAGACAGGAGAGCGAGCACAATATTGGGTGATGGTAGCACAATAATGTAAGTACACTGAACAAAGAGGAATGTGAGTAAGGTTGAGGGAGGAAGGTTAGGGGCATATAGGAAGACAGGGGAAGGATAGAAGAAAACCAGACAGACATTACAAGAATAGAAAACTACCAGATGAATACCCCTCAAGAACATAAAAATGCAAAAAATTCATAATAAAATTTTAGCAAATCAAATACGACAATATATAAAAAAGATAATACATCATGACTAACTGGACTTCATTCCAGGAAAGCAAGGTTGGTTTAATATTAGAAAATCAATCAAGTTATATCTACTACATAAATGCACTAAAAAAGAAAACCATATGATCATCTAGAAAAAGCACTTGACAAAATCCAACATTTATTCTTGAAACAAATACAAATTCCTGATACAAACACACATCAAAATAGGAATAGAAAGGAACTTTCCCCAACTGATAAAAGACAGCTGCAAAAAAACCTACAATTAACATAATACTTAACAGTGAAACATTGAGTGCTTTCCCCTAGGATTAGAAACAAGACAAAGACCCACACTCACCACTTCTATTAAATATTGTGCTGAAGGTTCTAGCCAGTGCAATAGATAAGAAAAAGAAATAAAAGGCAGGCATCTAGATTGTTAAGGAACAAATAAAACTATCGTTATTTGCAGGCATATAATTGTATACATAGAAAATACTATGGAATCTACAAAAAAGCTATCAGAATGAACAAGTGAGCTTAGCAAGTTTGCAGGATATAAGATCAATACACAAAAAGCAACTATATTTCTATATACTTCAACAAACAATAAGAAATTGAAAATTTTTAAATACCAATCACAACAGCATTAAAAATATGAACTACTTAGAGATAAATCTGTCAAAAGATGTGGAATTTCTGTACACTGAAAACTACAACATAGTGCTGAGAGAAATTAAAGAAGACTTAAATAAATGGAGAGATATACTGTGTTCATGGATCAGAAGACTCAAAATTATTATTAAGCCACCAATTCTCCCCAAATTGATCTATAGCCACAACATAATGCCAATCAAAATCCTAGCAGGCCTTTTTTTTTTAGACATTGATAAGCTGATTCTAAATTGTAAATGGATATGCAAAGGATCTAGAATAGTCAAAACAATTTTGATAAAGAAGAACAAAGTTGTAAGGTTTATGTTATCTGATGTAAAGACTTATTATAAAGCTACAGTAATTAAGAAAGTGTGGTACTGGAATCAAGATAAACAAATAGATTGACGGAACCATTTAGAGAGTCCAGAAATAGACCCATAAACTTATGGTTAACTGGTTTTCAACACAGGTGAAAAGGCAATTCAGTGGAAAAAAGGATGGAAAAAATACGATGCTAGAAAAATTGTACATTTATAAGCAAAAAAAAATTGAACTTGCATCCATACTTTCCACCACCACATACCAAAAAATTCTAGACCTAAATGTAAAACCTAAAATGTAAACTTTTAGAAGAAAACTTAGAAAAACTAATTTTTAGATACAACACCAAAAAGCACAATCCATAAAAGAGAAAAATAATGAATTGGACTCATCAAAATGATGATCTTCTGCTCTTCCAAAGACACTATTAAGAGATCCTACATAGAGAAAATCCCAAAGAATCCACAAGAAAGCTACTAGAATTAATAAAATGAATTCGGCAAGGTAGCAAAATATAAGATAAACATGCAGAAGTCAGTTGGTTACTATACACCAGCAATGAACAATCTGAAAAGGGAATCAAGAAAACAATTCCATTTACAACAGCCTCTAAAAGAATAAAATACCTGGAAATAAATTTAACTAAGGAGGTGAAAATGTTGTACACTGAAAACAAAAAAACATTGCTGAAAGAAATTAAAGATGACCTGAATAAATGGAAAGGCATCCTGCACTTATGGATTGGAAAACTTATTATTATCAAGATGGCAATACTGTCCAAAGCGATTGTTCTAGTTTTCTAATGCTGCCAGGATGCAAAACACCAGAAATGGGTTGGCTTTTATAAAAGGGGTTTATTTGGTTACACAGTTACAGTTTTAAGGCCATAAAGCGTCCAAGGTAAATGCATCAACAATCGAGTACCTCACTGGAGGATGGCCAATGGCGTCTGGAAAACCTCTGTCAGCTGGGAAGGCACGTGGCTGGCATCCCCTCCAAGTTCTGGTTTCAAAATGGCTTTCTCCCAGTATGTTCCTCTCTAGGCTGCAGTTCCTCAAAAATGCCATTCTTAGTTGCACTTGGGGTATTTGTCCTCTCTCAGCTTCTCCAGAGCAAGAGTGCTTTCAACAGCCATCTTCAAACTTTCTCTCATCTGCAGCTCCTGTGCTTTCTTCAAAGTGTCCCTCTTGTCTGTAGCTCCTCTTCAAAACATCACTCACAGCTACACTGAGTTCCCTCTGCCTGTCAGCTCATTTATACGGCTCCACTGATCAAGGCCCACCCTAAATGGGTGGAGCTACACCTCCATGGAAATATCCAATCAGAGTCATCACCCACAGCTGGGTGGGACGCATCTCCAAAGAAACACTCGAAGAAATCTAATCAAAAGTGATAACATCTGCCCACACAAGACTACATCAAAGATAATGGCATTTGGGGGACACAATACATTCAAACTGGCACAGCGATTTACAAATTCAATGCAATCTCTATTCATTCAAGCAGCCAGCCCTTTCTGCAGATATGGAAAAGCTGATCCTCAAACTCATATGGAATAGCAAAGGGCCATGAATTGCCAAAAACAATCTTTAAAATGTAGAACAATCAGACTCAAATTTCCTGATTTCAAAACTTCCCACAGGAGACTTCAACACATCACTCTCTCCTGTAGATAGATCAACCAGACAGAAGACCAATAAGAAAACTGAAAACCTAAACAATCTGATAAATGAATTGGATTTAACAGACATACATAGAACATTACATCCCAAATCACCAGGATACACATTCTTCTCTAGTGCTCACAGAACTTTCTCCAGAACAGATCATATGCTGGGACATAAAACAAACCTCAATAAATTTAAAAAGATTGAAATTATTCAAAGGACATTCTCTGACCACAGTGGAATACAATTAGAAGTAAATAACCATCAGAGACTTAGAAAATTCACAAATACCTGGAGGTTAAACAACATGCTCTTAAACAATCAGTGGATTAAAGAAGAAATAGCAAGAGAAATTGCTAAATATATAGAGACGAATGAAAATGAGAACACAACATAGCAAAACCTAAGGGATGCAGCAAAAGCAGTACTGAGGGGGAAATTTATAGCACTAAATGCATATATTAAAAAGGAAGAAAGAGCCAAAGTCAAAGAACTAATGGATCAACTGAAGAAGCTAGAAAATGAACAGCAAACCAATCCTAAACCAAGTAGAAGAAAAGAAATAACAAGGATTAAAGCAGAAATAAATGACATAGAGAACAAAAAAAAACAATAGAGAGGATAAACATCACCAAAAGTTGGTTCTTTGAGAAGATCAACAAGATTGACAAGCCCCTAGCTAGACTGACAAAATCAGAAAGAGAAAAGACCCATATAACCAAAATAATGAATGAAAAAGGTGACATAACTGCAGATCCTGAAGAAATTAAAAAAATTATAAGAGGATACTATGAACAACTGTATGCCAGCAAACTGGATAATGTAGAGGAAATGGACAATTTCCTGAAAACTTATGAACAACCTAGACTGACCAGAGAAGAAACAGAAGACCTCAACCAACCAATCACAAGCAAAGAGAACCAATCAGTCAACAAAAAGCTTCCCACAAATAAATGCCCAGGGCCAGAAGGCTTCACAGGGGAATTCTACCAAATTTTCCAAAAAGAACTGACACCAATCTCACTTAAACTCTTCAAAACATCGAAGAAAATGGAACACTACTTAACTCATTTTATGAAGCTAACATCAATCTAATACCAAAACCAGGCAAAGATGCTACAAAAAAGGAAAACCACCAGCCAATCTCCCTAATGAATATAGATGCAAAAATCCTCAACAAAATACTTGCAAATCGAATCCAAAGACACATTAAAAAAATCATACACCATGACCAAGTGGGGTTCATTCCAGGCATGCAAGGATGGTTCAACATAAGAAAATCAATGTATTACAACACGTTAACAAATCAAAAGGGAAAAATCAAATGATCATCTCAATAGATGCTGAAAAAGCATTCAACAAAATCCAACATCCCGTCTTGATAAAAACACTTCAAAAGGTAGGAATTGAAGGAAACTTCCTCAGTATGATAAAGAGCATATATGAAAAACCCACAGCTAGCATAGTACTCAATGGTGAGAGAATGAAAGCCTTCCTTCTAAGATCAGGAACAAGACAAGGATGCTCGCTATCACCACTGTTATAATATAGTGCTGGAAGTGCTAGCCAGGGCAATCCAGCAAGACAAAGAAATAAAAGGCATCCAAATTGGAAAGGAAGAAGTAAAACTGTCATTGTTTGCAGATGATATGATCTTATATCTGGAAAACCCCGAGAAATCAACGATACAGCTACTAGAGCCAATAAACAAATTTAGCAAAGTAGCAGGATACAAGATTAATGCACATAAGTCAGTAATGTTTCTATATGCTAGAAATTAACAAACTGAAGAGACACTCAAGAAAAAGATACCATTTTCAATAGCAACTAAAAAAATCAAGTACCTAGGAATAAACTTAACCAAAGATGTAAAAGGCCCATACAAAGAAAACTACATAACTCTACTAAAAGAAATAGAAGGGGACCTGAAAAGATGGAAAAATATTCCATGTTCATGGATAGGAAGGCTAAATGTCATTCAGATGTCAATTCTACCCAAACTCATCTACAAATTCAATGCAATCCCAATCAAAATTCCAACAACCTACTTTGCAGACTTGGAAAAGTTAGTTATCAAATTTATTTCGAAAGGGAAGATGTCTCAAATTGCTAAAGACACGTTAAAAAAGAAAAACGAAGTGGGAGGACTTACATTCCCTGACTTTGAAGTTTATTATAAAGCCACAGTTGTCAAAACAGCATGGTGCTGGCACAAAGACAGACATATTGATCAATGGAATTGAATTGAGAATTCGGAGATAGACCCCCAGATCTATGGCCGACTGATCTTTGATAAGGCCTCCAAAGTCACTGAACTGGGTCATAATGCTCTTTTCAACAAATGGGGCTGGCAGAGTTGGATATCCATATCCAAAAGAATGAAAGAGGACCCCTACCTCACACCCTACACAAAAATTAACTCAAAATGGATCAAAGATCTCAATATAAAAGAAAGTGCCGTAAAACTCCTAGAAAATAACGCAGGAAAACATCTTCAAGAACTTGTATTAGGCAGCCACTTCCTAGACTTTACACCCAAAGCACAAGCAACAAAAGAAAAAATAGATAAATGGGAACTCCTCAAGCTTAGAAGTTTCTGCACCTCAAAGGAATTTCTCAAAAAGGTAAAGAGGCAGCCAACTCAATGGGAAAAAATTTTTGGAAACCATGTATCTGACAAAAGACTGATATCTTGCATATATAAAGAAATCCTACAACTCAATGACGATAATACAGACAGCCCAATTATAAAATGGGCAAAAGATATGAAAAGACAGTTCTCTGAAGAGGAAATACAAATGGCCAAGAAATGCATGAAAAAATGTTCAGCTTCAGTAGCTATTAGAGAGATGCAAATTAAGACCACAATGAGATACCATCTAACACCAATTAGAATGGCTGCCATTAAACAAACAGGAAACTACAAATGCTGGAGGGGATGTGGAGAAATTGGAACTCTTATTCATTGTTGGTGGGACTGTATAATGGTTCAGCCACTCTGGAAGTCAGTCTCGCAGTTTCTTAGAAAACTAGATATAGAGTTACCATTCGATCCAGCGATTGCACTTCTCAGTATATACCCGGAAGATCGGAAAGCAGTGACACGAACAGATATCTGCACGCCAATGTTCATAGCAGCATTATTCACAATTGCCAAGACATGGAAACAACCCAAATGTCCTTCAACAGATGAGTGGATAAATAAAATATGGTATATAAACACAATGGAATACTAAGCGGCAGTAAAAAGGAACGATGTGGTGAAACATGACAACATGGATGAACCTTGAAGACATAATGCTGAGCAAAATAAGCCAGGCACAAAAAGAGAAATATTATATGCTACCAGTGTGAACTTTGAAAACTGTAAAACAAATGGTTTATAATGTAGAATGTAGGGGCACTAGCGATAGAGAGCAATTAAGGAAGGGGGAACGATAATCCAACAAGAACAGATAAGCTATCGTGGGCAAATTTAACATTCTGGGAATGCCCAGGAATGACTATGGTCTGTTAATTTCTGATGGGTATAGTAGGAACAAGTTCACAGAAATGTTGCTATATTAGGTTACTTTCTTGGGGTAGAGTAGGAACATGTTGGAAGTAAAGTAGTTATCTTAGGTTAGTTGTCTTTTTCTTACTCCCTTGTTATGGTCTCTTTGAAATGTTCTTTTATTATATGTTTTTTTTTAATTTTTTTTAATTTTTTTATATTTTATACAGTTGATTTAAAAAAAAAGTTAAAAAAGAAAAAAAAGGAAAAAAATAGGCCGAGCCCCCTTGAGGAGCTGATGGAGAATGCAGGGTTATTGGGCTTTCCCACCTGGATGCTTGCTCATGTGCTCACAGACATAGGGGTCTGGTGGTTTGATGGGCTGAGCCCTCTACCACAGACTTGCCCTTGGGAAGACTGTTGCTGCAAAGGAGAGACTAGGCCTCCCTATAATTGTGCCTAAGAGCCTCCTCCCGAATGCCTCTTTGTTGCTCAGATGTGGCCCTCTCTCTCTACCTAAGCCAACTTGAAAGGTGAAATCACTGCCCTCCCCTCTACATGGGATCAGACACCCAAGGTAGTGAATCTCCTTGGCAATGTGGAATATGACTCCCAGGGAGGAATGTAGACCCGGCATCGTGGGATGGAGAACATCTTCTTGACCAAGAGGGGGAAATGAAAGGAAATGAAATAAGCTTCAGTGGCAGAGAGATTCCAAAGGGAGGCGAGAGGTCGCTCTGGTGGGCACTCTTACGCACAATATAGACAACCCTTTTTAGGTTCTAATGAATTGGGGTACCTGGCAGTAGATATCTGAAACTATCAAACTACAACCCAGAACCCATGAATCTTGAAGACGATTGTATAAAAATGTAGCTTATGAGGGATGACAATGGGATTGGGAAAGCCATAAGGACCACACTCCCCTTTGTCTAGTTTATGGATGGATGAGTAAAAAAATGGGGGAAGGAAACAAACAAACAAACAAAGGCATCCAGTGTTCTTTTTTACTTTAATTGCTCTTTTTCACTTTAATTATTATTCTTGTTATTTTTGTGTATGTGGTAATGAAGGCGTCAGGGATTGATTTTGGTGATGAATGTACAACTATGTAATGATACTGTGAACAATCGAATGTATGATTTGTTTTGTATGACTGCATGGTATGTACATGGTATGTGAATATATCTCAATAAAACAAAAAACTTCAATAAAAAACAAAAAAACTTCCCACAAACCCATAGTAATTAAAACAGTGTGGTACTGACACAAGGGTAAACATGGACCAATGGAATAGGATTGAGGGTCCAGAGATAAATCCACACATCTATGGCCAGTTGATTTTCAACACTATTAAAAGAACAAAAAAACAAACCATAAACTGAAAGAAAATACTTGCAAATCACGTATCTGATAAAGGACATGTGTCCAGAATATATATAATAAATCAATTTTTTAGAGGGGAGGGAAATTTGCACACTTGCTAAAGAAGATATATGGGTGGCAAATAAGCACAGGAAAAGATGTTCAACATCATTAGTCATTAGGGAAATTAAAACCAAAACCATGAGATACTATTACACATCTATTACAATGTCTAAAATTTCTTAAAACTCACCGTCCAAAGTGGTGATGAAAATGTAGGGCAACTGGAATTTTCATACATTGCTGATGGGAATATAAACTGGTATAACCACTCTGGAAAATGGCTTGACAGCACCTTAAAAAGTTAAATATACACCTACAGTGGCCCAGCTAGCCATTCCACTCTCAGGTATTTACCTAAGAGAAATTAAAGCATATGCCCATGCAAAGACTTGTGCACAAATGCTCTTAGAGATATTATTTGTCATAGCCAAAATCTGGAAACCTAAATGTCCATCAACAGGTGAACAGATAGACAAAGTACAGTATATCCATATAATGGAATACTAGTAATTAAAAGGAAACAACTACTGATACATGCTACAACATGGATGAACCTCAAACACTATGCTAAGGAAGTCCTAAGACAGTGGCATAGAGAGGAGTGGAAGCTAGTTAGTCCCCCTGGAACAAATAATAAACAACCAGGAACAATTAGTAAATAACCTGGAATAACTGTAGTGGGACAAACGTGACCATCCACTCATCATACACCAACCTGAATTGGAAGGAATGCCCAAGATCGCAGCATAAAACCTGTAAGTAAAAACTGCAGATCCAAGCTGGGAGCCCCCGCCCCCCACGGCCCAAGCTGCAAAGCCTCTGGTGCTAGAGAACAGCTCTCCCCAAGCAAGTGAATACAGCTCAGCTGAGCTCCAACTGGGGTTGCAGTTAACAAACGTGGACTGCTTGATACAAGCTACGAATCCCCAACAAGCAGACAGAGGCTTTGGGTGATGACTGACCTTGGAGAGCCATAGGGTGGCTGCGGACTGGCCCTGAAGGGGGCTTTCTGTCCCTTTTTTGGCTCAGTGGAGAAAGCCTCAGCCATTTTCATTTCCCAGTGCTCTGACCCAGACAAGGGCGGAGATAGCACAGGCAAAGAGAGACCACTGAAATGCCAATGACCTCTCCCCAGGGGGTCTATCTTCTCTAAGAGGAAAGAGGTGGGGCCCATCTCTACTACCCGCCTTCCATTCAGAACCAGACCCCAGAGCCAGGGGGAAAAGAGCCATGGTCCACATCTCCTTACACCAGTCTGGAGTTACAGGCTGACAGGTGCCACGTGCTGGGCAAAAAAGCACAGTGACCTGTGGCCTCACAGGGTGTACCAATTTTCTAAGACACACCCTCAGGGAAACCGGATACTGAATATTTTGTCTTCTGGGACAGGAGCCCATTCTGGTCTGGGAAAACCTGATTGAGGTAACAAAGGAAACCACGCCTAGACAACAGAAAACTACAACCAACACTAAGAAAAATGAAGTTATGGCCCAGTCAAAGGAACAAATTTACACTTCAACTGAGATGCAGGAATTTAAACAACTAATACTAAATCAATTTAAAAAGTTTAAGGAAGATATGGCAAAAGAGATGAACTGTATAATGAAAACACTGGGCGTACATAAGGTAGAAACTGAAAGTTCGAAGAACCAACTGGCAGAATCTATGGAATTGAAAGGCACAACACAAGAGATGAAAGACACAACGGAAACATACAACAGCAGATCTCAAGACGCAGAAGAAACACTCAGGAACTGGAGAACAAGGCACCTGAAAGCCTACACACAAAAGAACAGATAGAGAAAAGAATGGAAAAATACGAGCAATGTCTCTGGGAACTTAAGGACAAAAAGAAAAGCAAGAATGTATGTGTTACTAGTGTCCCAGAAGGAGAAGAGAAGGGAAAAGGTGCAGAAGCAATAATAGAGGAAATAATCAATGAAAATTTCCCATCTCTTCTGAAAGGCATAAAATTATGGATTCAAGAAGCACAGTGTACCCCAAACAGAACAGATCTGAATAGGCCGACACCAAGACACTTAATAATCAGACTATCAAATGTCAAAAATAAAGAGAATTCTGAAAGCAGCAAGAGAAAAGTGACCCATCACATAAAAAGGAAGCTCAATAAGACTATGTGCAGATTTCTCAATAGAAACCATGGAGGCAAGAAGAAAGTGGGGTGATATACTGAACAAGATATCTGCTCTTCAGGAAACATGAAAGGAAGCACTACAGACAGAAAGGAAAAGACAGGAGTGAGAGGTTTGGAAAACAATTTTGGGAGATAGTAGCACAGCAATGTAAGTACACTGAACAAAGATGACCGTGAGTATGGTTGAAAGAGGAAGGTTGGGACCATGTGGAACACCAAAACAAAAGATGAAAGATAAAGACTGGGACTGTATAACTCAGGGAAACCTAGGGTGCTCAATGATTGTAATAAAAGGTACAAATATGTTTTTACATGAGAGAGAACAAATGAATGTCAACATTGCAAGGTGTTAAAAATAGGGTTGGGATTGGGGGGAAAATACAGTCAATCCAAACTAGAGACTATAATTAACAGAAACACTGTGTCATGCTTCCTTTAATATAACAAAGGCAATATACCAAAGCTAAATGCATATGGGGGAAGGGGAGGATAGGGGAAGGGTATGGGACTCCTGGCATTGGTGATGTTGTTTGACTCTTTATTCTACTTTAGGTTAATGCTATCTTTCCTTCTGTTGCTTTCTCGCTGTCATGTTTGCTTGTTTATTTGTTTCTCTCTCTCTCTCTCTCTCTCTCTCTCTCTCTCTCTCTCTCTCTCTCTCTTCCTTTTCTTTGTCTCTCTGCCTTCTTTGACTCTTCCTCCTTCTTTGTGCAAGAAATGGAGATGTCCTTATATAGATAGTGGCAATGGTGCTGAATTCAGAAATACTTGACTATACAGGGAACCAGTGATTGTTTACTTAGGACAAATGTATGGTGTGTGAACAAAACCATCTTAAAAAAAATGGGGTTGATGAAGAAACCTTGAGGGCACTATATTGAGTGAAATAAGACAGACACATAAAGACAAATATTGCAGGGTGTCACTGATATGAACTATTTATAATATGTAAACTTATAGACATGAAATATAAGTTACCAGGATATAGAATGAGGCTAAGAATGGGGAGCAGTTGCTTATTATGAGCAGAATGTTCAACTAGGATGAACTTAAACATTTGGAAATGGACAGAGGTGATGGTAGCACGTTGTGAGAATAACTAACAGTGCTGAAAGGTGTGTAAAGGTGGTGGAAAGGGTAAGCTCAGAGTCACGTATGTCACCAGAAGGAAAGCTGGAGGTTAAAAGATGGGAATGTATAAAACAGTGAATCTTGTGGTGGACAATGTCCATGATTAACTGTACAAATATTAGAAATCTCTCTCACGAACTAGAACAAATGTATGACACTATAACTAGACGTTAATAGAGAGGCATATAGGGAAAAAATATACATATTGCAAACTATATACTACAGTTAGTAGTATTTTAGCATTCTTTCATCAATAGTAACAAATGTACTATACCAAAACTATGAGTCAATAATGGAGGAGGGGTAGTTAGGGGTACGGGGGGATTTGCGTTTCCTTTTTTTATCTTTATTTCTTTTCTGGAGTAATGAAAATGTTCTATAAATTGAAAAACAAGTTAATTGTGGTGATGGATGCACAGCTGTATGATGGCACCATGGGCAACTGATTGTACTCTTTGGATCTTTGGATAGTTGTATGATATGTGAACAATCTCAATTCAAAAAAAAAAAAAAAAAACCTATGCTAAGTGAAAGCAGCAAGACACAAACAACTATATATTGCATGATTCCATTTACATGAACTGTATAGAAAAGGCAATTTTATAGAGACAGAAATTCTATCAGTGGTACTGCAGGGTTGGGCTGGAAGTGTGAATGACATGAGGGAACTTTTGGGCAAATGGGCACAAGGGAATTTTTTGGGGTGACAGAAATGTTATAAAACTGGATTATGGCAATGATGTACAACTCTGTACATTTACAAAAATCATTTAACTGTATGCTTAAAAGGGGTGAATTCTGTGGTATGTAAAATATACTTCAATCAAGATGTTAAAAAGAAAAGAGTACAGACTGTATGATTTCATTTATACAAAAATTCTAGAACATATATAGTGACTGAAAGCAGATCCATGGTTGTCTCGGGATAAGGGAGGGACTGGAAAAGAGGAATTATAAAGGTAGAGGAGGAGACTTTCTGTGGTGATACTTAGGGATGTACATATATGTCACAATGTATCATGTGGTACACTGTAAACATGAAATTTATGGTATGTCAGTAAATCTGTTTTTAAAAAGGTATATTGTCTACCAAAGAGCAAACATTCAGGGTAGCTGAGGTAGAAAGTAGAATAACAAAAGAGCCACTGATACACAGAAAAATGTATTTTTAATGGCTGCACAATGGTCCACTTTCCCCATATTAGACAGACTGCTTCCACTCTTCTTATTAAGTAAATAGCATCTCGTTGTGTGTAAATCTCTTTCTTTATTTAGGAATTATTGCTTTAGAATACATTCCCAGGAGGCGGGGCAAGATGGCGGATTGGTGAGCTGTATGTTTTAGTTACTCCTCCAGGAAAGTAGGTAGAAAGACAGGAACTGCGTGGACTGGACACCACAGAGCAATCTGACTTTGGGCATACTTCATACAACACTCATGAACACATCAAACTACTGAGATCAGCGAAATCTGTAAGTTTTTGCGGCCAGGGTACCCACACCCCTCCCTGCCAGGCTCAGTCCCGTGGGAGGAGGGGCCGTCAGTGCTGAGAAGGAGACAGGAGAACTGCAGTGGCAGCTCTTATCGGAAACTCATTCTACTGATCCAAACTCCAACCATAGATAGACTGAGACCAGACACCAGAGAATCTGAGAGCAGCCAGCCCAGCAGAGAGGAGACAGGCATAGCAAAAAACAGCAAGAAAAACTCCAAAATAAAAGCGGAGGATTTTTGGAGTTCTGGTGAACATAGAAAGGGGAAGGGCAGAGTTCAGGCCCTGAGGCTCATATGCAAATCCTGAAGAAAAACTGATTTCTCTGCCTCCTGGATCTTTCCTTAATGGCCCAAACTGCCTTGTCTCTTAGCATTTCAATAACCCATTAGATCTGCGAGGAGGGCTTTTTTTTTTTTTATCTTTTTTTTTTTCTGTTTCTAAAACAATTACTCTAAGAAGCCCAATACAGAAAGCTTCAAAGACTTGCAATTTGGGCAGGTCAAGACAAGAGAAGAACTAAGAGAGCTCTGAGACTAAAAGCAATAATCCAGTAGATGAGAAAATTCACTAAACACCACAACTTCCCAAGAAAACGGGAGTGTCCGCTCACAGCCATCATCCTGGTGGACAGGAAACACTCCTGCCCGTCGCCAGCCCCATAGCCCAGAGCGGCCCCAGACAACCCAGTGTGACAGAAGTGCTTCAAATAACACGCACACACCACAAAATCAGGCATGGACATTAGCCTTCATCTGGTTGTCCCACAGCTGGGAAGGTGGAGCAGTGTGAATTCACAAAGCCCCATTTAGCCATCATTTCAGCAGACAGGGAGACTCCCTACACAGCCCAGCAGCCCAGAACCACCCTGGGGGGATGGCACTCACCTGTGACATACCACAGTCATCCCTCAACAGAGGACCAGGGGTGCACAGCCTGGAAGAGGGACCCACTAGGAAGTCTTAGGAGCCATACATCAATACCAAGGTCTTGTGGGTCAGTGGCAGAGACAAACTGTGGCAGGACTGAACTGAAAGATTAGAATATTGCAGCAGCTTTAAAACTCCAGGAACACCAGGGAGATTTGATTGTTAGAGCTACCCCCCCTCCCTGACCGCCCAGACACATGCCCCATATACAGTGCGGGCAACACCAACTGCACACACAAGCTTGGTACACCAATTGGACCCCACAAGACTCACTCCCCCACTCACCACAAAGGCAAAGCAGGGGAGAACAGGCTTGTGGAGAACAAGTGGCTTGTGGACGCCACCTGCTGGTTAGTTAAAGTGTACTTCACGAAGCTGTAGATCTGATAAATTAGAGATAAGGACTTCAATTGGTCTACAAATCCTAAAAGAACCCTATCAAGTTCAGCAAATGCCAAGAGGCCAAAAACAACAGAAAATTATAAACCATATGAAAAAAACAGACGATATAGATAACCCAAGCCCAAGCACCCAAATCAAAAGATCAGAAGAGACACAGTCCCTAGAGCAACTAATCACAGAACTAAAGATGAACAATGAAAACATAGTACGAGATACAAAGGATATCAAGAAGACCCTAGAAGAGCATAAAGAAGACATTGCAAGACTAAATAAAAAAATAGATGATCTTATGGAAATTAAAGAAACTGTTGACCAAATTAAAAAGATTCTGGATACTCATAGTACAAGACTAGAGGAAGTTGAACAATGAATCAGTGACCTGGAAGATGAAAGAATGGAAAATGAAAGCATAAAAGAAAGAATGGGGAAAAAAATCGAAAAAATCAAAGTGGACCTCAGGGATATGATAGATAATATAAAACGTCCAAATATAAGACTCATTGGTGTTCCAGAAGGGGAAGAAAAGGGTAAAGGTCTAGGAAGAGTATTCAAAGAAATTGTTGGGGAAAACTTCCCAAATCTTCTAAACACCATAAATACACAAATCATAAATGCCCAGCGAACTCCAAATAGAATAAATCCAAATAAACCCACTCCAAGACATATTCTGATCACACTGTCAAACACGGAAGAGAAGGAGCAAGTTCTGAAAGCAGCAAGAGAAAAGCAATTCACCACATACAAAGGAAACAGCATAAGACTAAGTAGTGACTACTCAGCAGCCACCATGGAGGCAAGAAGGCAGTGGCACGATATATTTAAAATTCTGAGTGAGAAAAATTTCCAACCAAGAATACTTTATCCAGCAAAGCTCTCCTTCAAATTTGAGGGGGAGCTTAAATTTTTCACAGACAAACAAATGCTGAGAGAATTTGCTAACAAGAGACCTGCCCTACTGGAGATACTAAAGGGAGCACTACAGACAGAGAAACAAAGAAAGGACAGAGAGACTTGGAGAAAGGTGCAGTACTAAAGAGATTCGGTATGGGTACATTAAAGGATATTAATAGAGAGAGGGGAAAAATACATATGACAAACATAAACCAAAGGATAAGATGGCTGATTCAAGAAATGCCTTCACGGTTATAACGTTGAATGTAAATGGATTAAACTCCCCAATTAAAAGATATAGATTCGCAGAATGGGTTAAAAAAAAATGAACCATCAATATGTTGCATACAAGAGACTCATCTTAGACACAGGGACACAAAGAAATTGAAAGTGAAAGGATGGAAAAAAATATTTCATGCAAGCTACAGCCAAAAGAAAGCAGGTGTAGCAATATTAATCTCAGATAAAGTAGACTTTAAATGCAGGGATGTTTTGAGAGACAAAGAAGGCCACTACATACTAATAAAAGGGGCAATTCAACAAGAAGAAATAACAATCGTAAATGTCTATGCACCCAATCAAGGTGCCACAAAATACATGAGAGAAACACTGGCAAAACTAAAGGAGGCAATAGATGTTTCCACAATAATTGTGGGAGACTTCAACACATCACTTTCTCCTATAGATAGATCAACCAGACAGAAGACCAATAAGGAAATTGAAAACCTAAATAATCTGATAAATGAATTAGATTTAACAGACATATATAGAACATTACATCCCAAATCACTAGGATACACATACTTCCCTAGTGCTCACGGAACTTTCTCCAGAATAGATCATATGCTGGGACATAAAACAAGCCTCAATAAATTTAAAAAGACTGAAATTATTCAAAGCACATTCTCTGACCACAATGGAATACAATTAGAAGTCAATAACCATCAGAGACTTAGAAAATTCACAAATACCTGGAGGTTAAACAACACACTCCTCAACAATCAGTGGATTAAAGAAGAAATAGCAAGAGAAATTGCTAAATATATAGAGACGAATGAAAATGAGAACACAACATACCAAAACCTATGGGATGCAGCAAAAGCAGTGCTGAGGGGGAAATTTATAGCACTAAATGCATATATTAAAAAGGAAGAAAGAGCCAAAATCAAAGAACTAATGGATCAACTAAAGAAGCTAGAAAATGAACAGCAAACCAATCCTAAACCAAGTAGAAGAAAAGAAATAACAAGGATTAAAGCAGAAATAAATGACATAGAGAACAAAAAAACAATAGAGAGGATAAATATCACCAAAAGTTGGTTCTTTGAGAAGATCAACAAGATTGACAAGCCCCTAGCTAGACTGACAAAATCAAAAAGAGAAAAGACCCATATAAACAAAATAATGAATGAAAAAGGTGACATAACTGCAGACCCTGAAGAAATTAAAAAAATTATAAGAGGATACTATGAACAACTGTATGGCAACAAACTGGATAATGTAGAGGAAACGGACAATTTCCTGGAAACATATGAAAAACCTAGACTGACCAGAGAAGAAATAGAAGACCTCAATCAACCAATCACAAGCAAAGAGATCCAATCAGTCATCAAAAATCTTCCCACAAATAAATGCCCAGGGCCAGATGGCTTCACAGGGGAATTCTACCAAACTTTCCAGAAAGAACTGACACCAACCTTACTCAAACTCTTTCAAAACATTGAAGAAAATGGAACACTACCTAACTCATTTTATGAAGCTAACATCAATCTAATACCAAAACCAGGCAAAGATGCTACAAAAAAGGAAAACTACCGGCCAATCTCCCTAATGAATATAGATGCAAAAATCCTCAACAAAATACTTGCAAATCGCATCCAAAGACACATTAAAAAAATCATACACCATGACCCAGTGGGGTTCATTCCAGGCATGCAAGGATGGTTCAACATAAGAAAATCAATCAATGTATTAGAACACATTAAAAATTCAAAAGGGAAAAATCAAATGATGATCTCAATAGATGCTGAAAAAGCATTTGACAAAATCCAACATCCCTTTTTGATAAAAACACTTCAAAATGTAGAAATTGAAGGAAACTTCTTCAATATGATAAAGAGCATATATGAAAAACCCACAGCCAGCATAGTACTCAATGGTGAGAGAATGAAAGCCTTCCCTCTAAGATCAGGAACAAGACAAGCATGCCGACTGTCACCACTGTTATTCAATATTGTGCTGGAAGTGCTAGCCAGGGCAATCCGGCAAGACAAAGAAATAAAAGGCATCCAAATTGGAAAAGAAGAAGTAAAACTGTCATTGTTTGCAGATGATATGATCTTATATCTGGAAAACCCTGAGAAATCGACGATACAGCTACTAGAGCTAACAAACAAATTTAGCAAAGTAGCGGGATACAAGATTAATGCACATAAGTCAGTAATGTTTCTATATGCTAGAAATGAACAAACTGAAGAGACACTCAAGAAAAAGATACCACTTTCAATAGCAACTAAAAAAATCAAGTACCTAGGAATAAACTTAACCAAAGATGTAAAAGACCTATACAAAGAAAACTACATAACTCTACTAAAAGAAATAGAAGGGGACCTTAAAAGATGGAGGAATATTCCATGTTCATGGATAGGAAGGCTAAATGTCATTAAGATGTCAATTCTACCCAAACTCATCTACAGATTCAATGCAATCCCAATCAAAATCCCAACAACCTACTTTGCAGACTTGGAAAAGCTAGTTATCAAATTTATTTTGAAAGGGAAGATGCCGCGAATTGCTAAAGACACTCTAAAAAAGAAAAACGAAGTGGGAGGACTTCCACTCCCTGACTTTGAAGCTTATTATAAAGCCACAGTTGTCAAAACAGCATGGTACTGGCACAAAGATAGACATATAGATCAATGTAATCGAATTGAGAATTCGGAGATAGACCCCCAGATCTATGGCTGACTGATCTTTGATAAGGCCCCCAAAGTCACTGAACTGAGTCATAATGGTCTTTTCAACAAATGGGGCTGGGAGAGTTGGATATCCATATCCAAAAGAATGAAAGAGGACCCCTACCTCACCCCCTACACAAAAATTAACTCAAAATGGATGAAAGATCTCAATATAAAAGAAAGTACCATAAAACTCCTAGAAGATAATGTAGGAAAACATCTTCAAGACCTTGTATTAGGCAGCCACTTCCTAGACTTTACACCCAAAGCACAAGCAACAAAAGAAAAAATAGATAAATGGGAACTCCTCAAGCTTAGAAGTTTCTGTACCTCAAAGGAATTTCTCAAAAAGGTAAAGAGGCAGCCAACTCAATGGGAAAAAATTTTTGGAAACCATGTATCTGACAAAAGACTGATATCTTGCATATATAAAGAAATCCTACAACTCAATGACAATAGTACAGACAGCCCAATTATAAAATGGGCAAAAGACAGTTCTCTGAAGAGGAAATACAAATGGCCAAGAAACACATGAAAAAATGTTCAGCTTCACTAGCTATTAGAGAGATGCAAATTAAGACCACAATGAGATACCATCTAACACCGGTTAGAATGGCTGCCATTAAACAAACAGGAAACTACAAATGCTGGAGGGGATGTGGAGAAATTGGAACTCTTATTCATTGTTGGTGGGACTGTATAATGGTTCAGTCACTCTGGAAGTCAGTCTGGCAGTTCCTTAGAAAACTAGATAAAGAGTTACCATTCAATCCAGCGATTGCACTTCTCGGTATATACCCGGAAGATCGGAAAGCAGTGACACGAACAGATATCTGCATGCCAATGTTCATAGCAGCATTATTCACAATTGCCAAGAGATGGAAACAACCCAAATGTCCTTCAACAGATGAGTGGATATATAAAATGTGGTATATACACACGATGGAATACTACACGGCAGTAAGAAGGAACGATCTCGTGAAACATATGACAACGTGGATGAACCTTGAAGACATAATGCTGAGCAAAATAAGCCAGGCACAAAAAGAGATACATTATATGCTACCGCTAATGTGAGCTTTGAAAAATGTAAAACAAATGGTTTATAATGTAGAATGTAGGGGAACTAGCAATAGAGAGCAATTAAGGAAGGGGGAACAATAATCCAAGAAGAACAGATAAGCTATTTAACGTTCTGGGGATGCCCAGGAATGACTATGGTCTGTTAATTTCTGATGGATATAGTAGGAGCAAGTTCACAGAAATGTTGCTATATTAGGTAACTTTCTTGGGGTAGAGTAGGAACATGTTGGAAGTAAAGTAGTTACCTTAGGTTAATTGTCTTTTTCTTCCTCCCTTGTTATGGTCTCTTTGAAATGTTCTTTTATTGTATGTTTTTTTTTTAATTATTATTTTTATTTATTTTTTATTTTCTTATTTTTCATACAGTTTATTAAAAAAAAAAAAAAAAGGAAAAAAATATTTAGAGCCCCCTTGAGAAGCCTGTAGAGAATGCAGGGGTATTGGCCTACCCCACCTCGATGGTTGCTAACATGACCACAGACATAGGGAACTGGTGGTTTGATGGGCTGAGCTGTCTACCACAGGATTTACCCTTGGGAAGACTGTTGCTGCAAAGGAGAGGCTAGGCCTCCCTATAATTGTGCCTAAGAGCCTCATCCCGAATGCCTCTTTGTTGCTCAGATGTGGCCCTCTCTCTCTACCTAAGCCAACTTGAAACGTGAAATCACTGCCCTCCCCTCTACGTGGGATCAGACACCCAGGGGAGTGAATCTCCCTGGCAACGTGGAATATGACTCCCAGGGAGGAATGTAGACCCCGCATTGTGGGATGGAGAACATCTTCTTGACCAAAAGGGGGATGTGAAAGGAAATGAAATAAGCTTCAGAGGCAGAGAGATTCCAAAAGGAGCCGAGAGGTCACTCTGGTGGGCACTCTTACGCACAATTTAGACAACCCTTTTTAGGTTCTAATGAATTGGGGTAGCTGGTGGTAGATACCTGAAACTATCAAACTACAACCCAGAACCCAAGAATCTCGAAGACAATTGTATAAAAATGTAGCTTATGAGGGGAGACAATGGGATTGGGAAAGCCATAAGGACCACACTCCCCTTTATCTAGTTTATGGATGGATGAGTAGAAAAATAGGGGAAGGAAACAAACAAACAAACAAACAGACAAAGGCACCCAGTGTTCTTTTTTACTTTAATTGCTCTTTTTCACTCTAATTATTATTCTTGTTATTTTTGTGTGCATGCTAATGAAGGTGTCCGATTGATTTAGGTGATGAATGTACAACTATGTAATGGTACTGTGAACAATAGAATGTACGATTTGTTTTGTATGACTGCATGGTATGTGAATATATCTCAATAAAATGAAGATTTAAAAAAAAATAAATTAAAAAAAAAAAGTTATAGCTAACGCAAAAAAAAAAAAAATACATTTCCAGAAGTAGAACTATTGGGTCAAGCACAAATATTTTTAATTTAGGCAGATAGATTGTTATTTTGAAAGAAACAGCTTATTTATTATTTATTTTTTATTTTTAAAGAAATGGGAGACAGAGACATGGAAAAAATTCTTTTACTTCCGAAACGAAGAAGTAATACTGAAATTTTTTAGGCATTAGTACAGGGCCAGGGCTGGAGATTTGGATGGAATTTCCTTGACCACAGTTTTCTGGCACTTGACAGAAATCATAAAAACTAACCCAATTCTGAACAAATCCTAAGTCACATAATCATGCCCCAGGTAGGCAGCCCTGTTTCTTCTTCAAAGAAGCTTTATTCAGAATGAAGGGTTTCAATCCACATTCTCTTTCTCTATCTCTCCATCCATATCTCTCCTCTCTTCTCTCTTTTCTCTCTCCTTCTCTGTATTCCTAATTCTCCCTCCCCATCCCTGCTCTGGGGCTACCCTCCTCAAATTAAGCAAGCCAATCCCAGCAATTAATGCCATAATTCGAGGTAACAAAACAAAATCTTCTATTTATCCCATTTTGAGTAGGAGTACACAGGGAACACTTAGAATGTTCCCACTTATCATGGTTGTATCATCAAAGTCCATGTGATGGTAAGACATGTGCTTATTATTAAAGAATGATTCACAAGAATTTAGCTTTTGACACACTTTGATTTGAAACACAGTTTTATTAAAATAAAACAAAACCAACCACTGTCACTGAAAAAAACCTTACCAGAGGAAAGGCTATATTTTCCTGTATCCTTCCTCCTGCTAAGGCAAGGGCATGAGATCTCCACAGCTGCAAAGTCAGTGGAGTTTAAAGACACACCCCAATTCAATTCTCAGCAACTAAAGCTGAGGCTGAAGAAGATAACAGGGTTTATTTTTGTAGTAGTTACAAAGCCATGTCTTTTCAGAGTCTCCTTTGAGAAACTTAGGTCATCCAAGAAGTGGGAGAAGTGTAGGGATGACAGCCTGTCGGTGTTAACTAAGGGATGGCTGGTTTTCAGACTTTTTTTCCATGGCTTAAGGTCTGCCCCTTAGCAGGGATCTGTTAATATATTCACACCAAAACCCTCATCACCTCTTGCTTCATAAATTGGCTTACAAAGTATCCAATGAATACATTTCAAACTCATTTCACATAGTTAAAACCAGGTAAGTAGATTAAAGAACCAGAACTCTTAGGAGATTAGAGAAGAAAGTAAGCAGTTATAGAAAAAGAAAAAAAGGAAAAGGTACTGTAGTTTAAGAAGTAGTATTTTTGAGAAAGGAATACTACAATTGTGAGGATTTCTGTAATAAATACAAACAAGGAAACAGGCTGCCCAGTTTTTCTCTTGATGCAATAAGCCACTCATGTAAAGATTATATGGGGTCAATGGAGTGCTTAGTCAATATATGCACACAGACAGACTGGTGAAGCCTAGGTTGCTGAGGAGTGAGAAATCTATACAAATTACCAAGGTCAGAAGTCTGAATGGGCGCCTGGGGCTCAAAGAATTTTGGTAATAGTTTTTGGCCATCTGCCGCTCAGATAACTGAGAATGAGATTCTGGGAAAGATAGGACCCTGAAAGATTCCAAATTTGTCAGGAAGTAATAGGCAGAAAAAGAAATGAATCATTGGCAAAAATTTCACAAACCTAAAGGATTAAAGGAAACGTTAAGTAAAGAAAAAAAATAAGCAAACAAAAAAACTATAAACTAACCAAATAACAAAAACAAAAGCATATCAAGACAAACAGAACCTTGCTTGGGTTTCTGTTCTTGGATATGCAAAGTTCTTTGTTGCTGCCCACATGCCATGCCTTTATCTGCTAATACGAGGTAAACTCAGTCCTTACATGGAGTCAGCATAAGAGTTATCCGCAACGAAAAAAGACAGAGAGAGGCGCTCAAGAGTTTGATTCATTTATCCTCTCAGTCATCTGTTCACAGAAAGCCAGCAGCTTGCTAAGGTTTGAAATGCTTTGATGATAGACTGCAAATGGGGAGATGGTGATAGTAGAGAAAGGAATGCCTCATCTTCCTAAAATCAAATCTTACATGTGGGGATACCTAATTGAACCTTCATTTCCTGGGCTCAAAAAGAGTGCATCCTCCCTCTCCTTTCACAAAGCCATTTAGCAATTAATTGCCAATGGCTGAACTACCTGTAATGGGTAAGTTCCAATAACCGATCAATAAGACTTCACTGTCCCCCTACCAATTCAGAGGTTCAAGGAGTAGAAAGGGTGCAAGACTTAAACCAAGCAGTATAAATCTCTCCCTCTTTGAGAAAGAAGAATAAATTGGTGACATTTCTTTCCACTTCTGAAATTCCAAAAGGTCTCCACAACACCTGCTTTTGGATAAAATATTATTCATGTTTCTGAAAAGCTGAAAAATGTATTCAGACAACCCAATACCTTTGCAGCTCTACAGGCATTTTCAGGCAAGACAAGAGCAATTTATGATGCAATTTCTTCCCACTTTGGATGCAGAGTTGCTCGACCTACCTTAATGAAAACAGTACAAGCTAGGAACTAGTGCTGCTAGCTAATCATCCCTAATCAGGAGATCTGTAATGCATATATTTCCTTTCCCTAGTGCACTAAGTAGAAGTTCGAACTGCAAGTCCTCTCCCAAAAGAAATGTCTGCCAGTTAACTACTTTGAATGCACAAGATGCTCTTACTATCCTTCTAGAGCTATTTCTGGCCTTCAGGATAAGAATTAAGCTCCTAATTATGGCATAAAAGTCCAAATACAACTTGTCTGGATCTCACAACTTGACTTTGCCCCAATTTTTAGTAATGCTTACAGTTCTCAACACGTGATGCCAAACTACATAATGTCTCTGTGCAACACCATCTGTAGCAAAGGCCCACTGCTGCTCTGCGATCATAGTTCAGGTTCAGTATTCCTTCCCCCATGTCCACCCACTCATCATGTTAGATTACAAATCTCCTGAGATCCCGTTCACTAACAGCAATTTATTGCCACTGCCCACTGCTGGTAAACAAGAAGAAAAAGAACTCCCCAGTCAACGTAAGATCCCAATCAGGACCTTCCTTTCATTGTACACCTAAATCTGTGAAGCCTCAGTTTTCACCATCTTCCAGAGGACTGTCAGCCTAAATCTACCATATTTCTAATTTTACTGGGCCATTTCTAATTGCACTGGTCATAACTATCCCGTAGTATGCTGGAGACAGCTCACACCAACTCACAAGAGCCAACTTGGTTTCCCAACTCTGCATTTGGTGACTTCACCTTGGCATTTTCTCATCCAATTCCTCATTGTCCCAGCATGCAGTTTATTACATTCTAGGAGAGGCAGGAGCTGTGTGAGGCACTGGAGTGGACAGGAGGGAACAGGACAGTCACCTCCTTCCTCCTGGCCTCAGCTTACAAGTCACCTCCACAGAGAAGCCTTCTTGACTCTCTCTAAAGTAGGACTCCTCAAGTAGTCTCTGTACTAGATCCAGTTTATATTTATAAAATTAGAGAGGCCTCTTTGGGGAGACTGACATTAAATGACTTATTACCCCCTTTGTTTAAAAAAAAAATTATCCTAAAGTCTAGTCATTTTGTGTATTGTTCCCTATACCTCTGCAGAATAGGCTACATAATTTACAAGATCCAATGCAAAACAAAAATGTAGGACACTGTGCCAGTTCGAAACTGTTATGTACCCCAGGAAAGCCATAGTCTTTTAATCCAATCTTGCAAGTACAGACTTCTTGTGGGTGGGGTCTTTTGAATAGGTTGTTTCCATGCAAATGTGACCCCACCCATTCAAGGTGGGTCTTAATTGTATTCACTGGCATCCTCTATGAGGATAAAAGGTAGAGACATCCTTTAAGAAATAAGTTAAACATTCTCTATAAATATTCTCTGCACTCCCTGGCAACGTGGAATATGACTCCCAGGGAGGAATGTAGACCTGGCATCGTGGGACAGAGAACATCTTCTTGACCAAAAGGGGGATGTGAAAGGAAATGAAATAAGCTTCAGTGGCAGAGAGATTCCAAAAGGAGCCGAGAGGTCACTCTGGTGGGCACTCTTACGCACAATTTAGACAACCCTTTTTAGGTTCTAATGAATTGGGGTAGCTGGTGGTGGATACCTGAAACTATCAAACTACAACCCAGAACCCATGAATCTCGAAGACAATTGTATAAAAATGTAGTTTATGAGGGGTGACAATGGGATTGGGAAAGCCACAAGGACCACACTCCACTTTGTCCAGTTTATGGATGGATGAGTAGAAAAATAGGGGAAGGAAACAAACAAACAAACAGACAAAGGTACCCAGTGTTCTTTTTTACTTCAATTGCTCTTTTTCACTTTAATTATTATTCTTGTTATTTTTGTGTGTGTGCTAATGAAGGTGTCAGGGATTGATTTAGGTGATGAATGTACAACTATGTAATGGTACTGTGAACAATCGAATGTACGATTTGTTTTGTATGACTGCATGGTATGTGAATATATCTCAATAAAATGAAGATAAAATAAATAGATAGATAGATAGATAAATAAATAAATAAATAAATATTCTCTGCACATACCCATCACCTGCCTGTCCAAGTGGATCATTTCCTTTTTGGTGTTCCTACTGTATTGTGTATATAAAATCTATTAATGCAATAACTAAACACTATTGTAAATATCTGCTTATGTCTGAATGCCCAATAGGCTAAAAATTCCCTAAGGGCAGGGACCATTTATTCTCCTTTGTATCTCGAGTGCTTAGAAAAGTACCTGACATTGATAATAGGTTTCCATAAATGTTTATGGGCATATTAAACCTAATACTGTATCTGTCTGACAATGCCTGATAAGTTTTTTTCTAAATATTAATTTTGGGTTCCAATTCTAGTTATTCTGTTTATTAGCTGCATGATCACAGGTAAGTAGTTTAACCTCTTTGGGCCTCAGTTTTCTCATCAGTAAAACAGGGCTAATAATACCTACTTGAAAATATTGTTATGCAAGTTAAACAAAATGACATAGTACAATGATAAGCACACAGTGCTTGGCATGTAGTAACCTCCCCACTTTGGCATTAACTTGAGAGAGACAACTAGGACAAAACAAATACAAAAATAAGCCAAAGCAATGGAGGGAGACTGAGCATAGAATGAGTCATTCCTTTTAATCACTTGCCCAGGAAGATCAACAATGAAGAAACATAATAAGGAGAATAAACTCTACTGGTGATATCTCCCTTCGCATACACAGCTTGGTGAGAATTCACCCCAGAGACCTCTTGGCTAATGGCCACATCCAGCTACCCAGCCCAGCAGGTCTTAATCTGCAATACTGGGCATGGTTAATTCATATTGAAATAGAAACTACCTCGTAAGGAGTGTGTTTACGTGCGGGAGATGGGGAAGGAGGAGGGGAACTTGAAGGCAACCACATCAATCAAGTGTTTTGCAATCTGGCAGAAAACACTGCAGAACCGTTGGTGGAGACTAACACCCACACAACGGCACTTACCTGTAGCCAAGAGCCAGTTTACTAGATACTGAGCAGCTTCCTGCTTTTACCATAACGATGGTCAGACTTGCATGGAGAGGATCTCTAAGGTCAAATTATCCCTGTCCCTGTACCTCTAGGCAGTACCACAAAAGATGACACCAAGCAGCTTTGTACATATACTCCTCAGCCTATAATAAGCCTTGCACATAAGCATCAGCTTTATTGCTCATGTGTGGTAAATGTCAGAGCAGATTTAAGTTTCTCTGCTCTTTCTTCTTGATATGCTTACCTCTGTAGAGCCACTGGTAGTCAGGTCACCTAGTTCGTTGGAGTCATTCATTTTAGAATGCTGTGTGACTCCAGGTGTAACTACTTCTTCACTGGGACTATCTCTCTTCAGAAGCCTCCTGATTAAGCTCAGCTGGTCGTGGGAAGATACGGCAGGTCTGAGTAGAGCGGTGAATGGGCTCTTCCTCTTCCAAGGTGCCCCGCTCCAACCTAACCCCAGACGATGTGGTACATCATCTTCAAGTGGAAAACGCAAATCATCTGCAGTTTGGAATTTTTTTATAAACACCAGCATGGAATTGGAAGAGTCTGTCCTAAAAGCCCGGCAGCTCTGGGGCCTGCTGCAGTCTGCCTGAATGCACATCCCTTCTAGCCACCAAAAAGCATGGCAAGCCGCGTCCTGGCAGCAGGCTGCCCAACATGACTGGAGAGAGGGGGTTCTTTCAAGAAGCCGGAAGTGATTTTCTCCCCCAGATCTCAGGCCAACTCCAAACCAGGTCTTCCCCTGCTGGCACCTGCTCTCACTGGCATCTAAAAACAAAGAACAAAAACATTTTAAGTTGAACTAAAAACAGAGCCCACTCCTCCATAAGGAGCCCTGAACACCAGCATTTGAGGTTATTTTGAAGACTAGCTTTTAAGAGGGTGGGAAAGCTGTCTAGTAAGTGGAACAGAGGTAGCAAAAAAGAGTGTTTTTTTTTGGTCTCAAGATATTTTAGCTTGTAGAAGTACTGCTCTACATTCACTGCTGGTCCCCCTTCTCAATGAGTACCTTTCCTCAGAGACCTTTTACACAGAACCCCAGTTCATGAAGCAGATAAGAGGGGCTATTCTGGTGGAAGTATGTAGGTAAGTGACAGGGAGGGAAGAGACTGAGACCCACCACTTTACCTCCCACCCACCTCCAAGGCATTTCTCAGTGACAGTGGTTCTATGGGACCTGCAGAACAGGTAACTGAACAAGCTGGAATATTTCCCCCACTGAGCTGCCAGCAATATCAATCGAGTACTCGTGACCTCATGCAGGTTATGAGCACTCCCATTTTCTAACCAGTGGATAATGTGCATATCACAGTATCAGCCAGAGCAGTAATCAGGATTACCAAAAATTTTAACCATGAGAGAGATTCTGCTAGAAGGAACTTCCTAATGACAATCCATGTTATGGTAAGAAATAAAGGAACATAATAAGTACAAGAGTGACCTACTGTGGTTAACCTAGGTAACAAGGTCCAAATTTCTGGCTAATGTGGCTTTTGGATAAACTTTATGCTACTGAATTACTACATGACAGTGAGTTTCCTTGAAAATATTACCTCACCTTCATTTTCTTAGATGAAGTAAAGTCAAATAATGTTCTAAATGAGAGTTGTTATAAAAAGTTAATTTTTGTTTTGTATGACTGCGTGGTATGTGAATATACCTCAATAAAATGAATTTAAAAAAACTTCAAAAAAAAAAGAAGTTAATTTTAAGGTCTTAGATATATAGGTGTCTGTAACCAACTGTGGTTGGGGTCATTATACAGGGCCAGAACAAGGATGAAGGAAGAGAGCAGCCTCGGGTGCACAATTTAAGGAAGCATTCACTCTCAGGGTCACATAAGTGCAGGGTCAGCCAGAGTGAATGCCTCCTTAAAGTTCGTGCCTTAGGCACCTCTCCTGCCTCATCCTAGTTCTGGCTCTGGGGTTTTGACATGAAATATATAATTTGATTACATATAGAAAATATGGAATAGAATAAAAACATTGAAGAGATGGATAATCATGTCTGCATGTACATGTAACTGAAAAAGGCTATGACTAACTAAAGCAATGACCTGATAATCAGCCAAAGCCAATCAGACTCCCTGGAATTACTTATTAAATATCCAAAAGACTACATGTGGATACCTGTTAATTGGAAGATAAGACGAAGATAAAGACAGGCTTTTGCGCTATCAAGTCTAGCACTTTGGAAGCCAGTCTGCCGTTGTTCTTTAAAAGAAAAGAGAGATACACTGGCACCAAACTAATACCAGACAAGGCAATGTAGAAAGTCAGAGAAAGTAGAACTTTCTCAAAAAAAGATGAAGAAAAGACAACAATGAAGCCATGACAAAAATGAAGCTACCAAGAGCTATAGAAATACCTCTCATTTGTTCATCCACCTTCCCCCACAGTCACCAATGCTATGAATCTTGGTAACAGCTACTTATGTATCCAGGCTTTGTTGAAATCAGTAAATGTTACATCTGTATAACCTTTATGTCAGTTACTGTCAGTTACCTTTATGTCAATTTTCCCTCATTCTTCTCAGTCACTCTCATATTTAACATAATAGATGAAAATAATTGCACTTTTCTGTAAGCTACTATTTTTTTTAAGTAATGTGCCCTCCACTCCTACCCTTGGAAGAGGAGCTGCTATAGGATTTGCCCTTCCAACATAAGCAGCTAGAAACCCAGATAAAAAAACAACTGTCTTCAGATATTGAACAATAAGCAGTGCATGATTACACCCTTGATAGAAAGGAAATAAAGTGAACCGTATGAGCAACCTGACTTTCTGCTTAGAGGCACACTCCAGACCATGGCATAGGGAGGGAGGACACAAGCACAACAGTGCGGTCTTGTTAAGGTGAAGAGACAGAATTCAAGGAGGCTGTGATAGCTAGAATTCTGGAGCAAAGTACCAGCAAAGAGGAAACTAACAGAGAAGGATTCCAGAAACCTGGGCAGTGATCCCCTTCAGTATTTGGCTGAATCCTAATTTACACATGTGTAGACTGAAACTCCACAAGGGAAATTAGAAAATATTTTAAACTGAATGAAAATGAAAACACAATGTATCAAAAATTGTTGGATGCCATTAAAGCAGTGTTTAGAGAAACATTAATAGTTTTAAATGTTTACTGCAGAAAAGACAAGTTTAAAACCAATCACCTATGCTTCCATCAAAAAGCTAGAAAAAGAAGAGTTTACCGAGTTACAGAGTTTGCAGTCTATAGAAGGAGAAGGATAAAACATGTAGTTTCAATTCAGTGTGGTAAGCACTATAACATGAGAAATCTAAGTCCACTTAGAGCACATGGAAGAGGCAACCTAATTTAGGGTTAGGGAATCAGAGAAAACTTCCTTGAGGAAGTGACACCTAAGCTGGGATCTCAGGGAGGAGAAGGAAATACAGCAAAGGAAGTAGGGAGGTGGAAACTAGAATGTACCAAACAAAGGCCCAGAGACTTAGAAAGAAATGGCAAGAAGAATTAAAAACAGTTCAGTGTGCTGAAATAATTCATCCACACAGTGGCATCAATTACTACCTATCCTGCTATTGCTCCGAAATGTGGATTTTTGCTTCCAGCCCAGACTGCTTCTCTGTTGACTTTAGGTGACAATACAAAATGGGATAGTTCTTCATCTGCCTGTTACATAAACAAAACTACATGCCCAATCCAGACTGCCTTCTTTCTGTTTTGTTTTGTTTTTAGATCAGTTGTAGGTTTATAGAAAAGTCATGCAGAAAGTAGAGTTCCCATAAACACCCCCACCCCCTCCACCCCCTACCCCACACACACAGTTTTCCCTATTTTAACATTTTGCATTAGTGTGGTCTTCTTTCACTTTTTGAAAGTACTTTGCTCTCTCCTCTCATAGGGTAGCTAACATTATGAGCATGGATGAGATTATTCAGAAAGAAGGGGAGAAGAAAAGAAGTCTGGGATTCATCTTCATGTCCTTGCTTATGAGCTTGGATTCTATGGTCCATCACTTCAACCTCTCCAGTACGGATATCCTTAGCTCCTCTGCCCCAGCTACCTGGGAAAATGGCAATCATGAATGAATCTAACTGTCCTGAGAACAACTGGGGGAAAAAATCCCACAACTACACAGAATGGTGCCACTGTAAATAAATGGTCTCCATTCTCACCAGCATTGGACTGTCTGGCTATCTTGTGTGTTCCTATTCTCATTTACTCTTTCCCATTTTCCACAGTAGCCATTTTAGATCACCTCCGTTCTTTATAAAATTCAGGCATCCTTACCTCCCACCTAGCTATTATCCTTACCTCTTATTCATTCATCCATTCAACAAATATTACTGAGCACCTGTATCATGATAGGCATTGCTTTGATGGTGTACTTATAATTTAGGTGGGAGAGAGAGCGATTAAACAAATAAACACAATAATAAATGTAGGATTGCAAACTAATGTAGGTGCTCTAAAGGAAAGAAATTCAGCCTTTGTAGAATAAAGGTAGGTAAACTTGGAATTTATTGTATAGATACATGTGACATGATATATTAACAAAGATACTCATTGTATGTTGTTTGAAATAAAAAAAAATATTGGAAACAACTTATAAACCCATCAATAGCAAACTGGTTAAATAAATTACGGAAGATCCATACAAAGGAATATCATGCAGCCATTGAAAAGAATAAGGTCACTTATTTCGCAGAACCGGGACCAGGGTTCTGCACTGGGAGTGCAAGCAGGCCACATGCCAAGCTAGGGAGGGATGGGGGAGGGGCCAACCAGGGCACCACAGAGATCCTACCACTTAAAAAGAACTGTTTTTCTGACTTTGGTGTTCACCCTTTTACTGCAGCCTTCATCTGTTTTCTGGAGCTTTTAGAAAGATTTTTTCTGGTAGTTCTTTCTGATTGTTCACAGTTCCTGCAGGAAGACAGAGCCTTGAAGCACATTACTCTGCCATCTTGATTGGGGTGGGAGGGGACTTTACTGAGTTTTTATTTGATGATGCTCCATTATGTATTCAATAATAAAAATAAGAAAGGAAAATCAGTTCCTTTTTATCCAGTCACTGGATCATAATTCTCCCTCTTAGAAAGAACACTAATGGTTAAAACACATAGGCTGTAGTTTCAGCTCTGTCCACATTTACTAGTAATTTAACCTTTAAAAGTAATTTAACCTCTCCAAGACTCAATTTTTTAAAATTATGTATTGGGAATATCTTTCTTTACTACCTACAGAATTGTGATACGTTCAACTGAGGTAGTGGATATGAAAATGCTTTGAATACTTCAGTGCTTACAAATGAAAGGCATTGTTGTTATTCTTGGGTAAAAGAGTTCATGAGAGGAGGAAGCAGGAAAGCATTGGTAGAGTCAATATTGGATTCCAGAAGTAACTTGGATAAAAGGTAAGATGAAAATAAGCTTCAAATTTATATCAGTTCCTCTCCCTGCCCACATCAGCATAGCCTGGCTCTACTCCCAGGGTCCAAGCAAAAGCAATTTTAAATCCTTTACAAAAAAGGACTCACAGTTGGTACAACCTAGACTGAAAACCCTCTGAGAAAGTCTGGAACTCACTTTTGGTAGATGCATGTAGAAAGCTTACCCAGTGTGAGAACAGGAAGGCAGAGCCAATCCTTTTCTTTCTAAAATCAAGGCAAAGCAGAGAATAGAGGGCTACCATATATATTACCTGGAGGATCCCCAAAACAGGAGACTCTGGAACTAGCAATGGTTATTTAACATTACCATCTCTCAAAAGACAGATTTCTAATAAATCTGGCACAAAATCTAGACCAGGTTTCATAATTCCAAGCAGCAGTAGAAAAGTCTGCAGAATATATGAATTATTGCCAGAAGGAAATTCAAGTACTTTTAGGAAGCTGTGAACCACTCTGGAAATATTTAGAGTCAGTGCTGTTGCCCCTGGCGTTCTTAAATCTCAGGTAACAAGCTTGACTTCTTGAGAAAACTTGGAAACTCACTGACTGGCAACCAAACAGGAAAGCAGGAACAGAGGCCTCCATACCGTTAAAGAAAGCTTCAGGAAATTTACACTTTACCTAAAGTCTTAAAATTTGTACTCCAATGGAAGGGCTGAGATGGTGGGAATGGCAATACAGAGTACCAGTATTACTTCAAAAAAAAGAGGAGCTAGTAAATTCTTCTTGTGTGTGTGTGTGGGTGGGTGGGTGTGTATGTAGCGTATATGTGTGTGGCAGGTTTGTGCTAGAAAACAGTAAATAGGGTGTTTTGCAGGCAAAATTTGCACTTACTTTTCACATTCATTGAAGTTAAATTTTTTTCTTGAAATTTCACATCGTGAAATTCAAAGAGTCCTCAAAAATGGTCAAGAGTCTATTCAAAGCTTTTGATAATTATATCTGTAAATGAACTAATATCAAGCAGTAAGGCAGAAGCCTTAAATTTGGTGTGTAGTCAGTGACTGAACTATGGCTCTACACTATCTAGCTTCCTGCAGCAATCATCAAAAATATGCATCCTCTCAGAAGCAGTGGGTCTCAGCCAAGATAAGCAGCCATATGAAAATGAGATAAGCTGGCATATCATCAATCCCCAAAACAACTCACAGGAACCGTTCAAAAACAAACCACCTCAGGGGGCACCCTCCACCTACCTTTTAACTGTCAGCATACCTGTCACCTGCACACCCACTAATAACAAACACAAAAAATGGTTCCACCTGACTCTCCATAACAGTTCTTCCCTGCAGAGGTTAGCACATTCAGAAAGCAAGGCAGAGGAGGTAACTAAATCCTTTGAAGGGAACAATCAAGTATTATAAAGTCTGGAAAAGCCAGTGTAATAACCATTGCCCTCTCGCCTCCTTTTCAAAAAGGCCAACACTTTTTTTCTCAATGCAGTGCACCCAGGATAGACTGAAAAGTAGCAGCTGCTTCACAAAGCAATCCTTTGAAAAGAAAATAATTACAATTCATCGCCTTTGCTGTGTGCCTAGCTTTGTTAAGAGCACAGTTTGCCAAATGTTTTGGTGTAGGTGATTTGCTGAAACGAAACTAACAGCTAAACAAGAATTAACAGGCTCTGTGTCCATATTCTGACTTCCTTCTCTTGACTGTAGTGTTTCACTTTTCCCAAAGACAATTCTGATAAAGGCAAACTCCCCATGGAACTAGCGCCCCAACAGATACCGCTCAGCTACTATTCACATTAACTCTTGATCATCTACTAGACAGAAAACAAGCTTCTAAGAATTCAATCACAAAATCTGAGTCTTGTGGCACTTCTGTTAAGAAAGTCCTGAAGAGGAAGTCCTCTCTATCACTAAAGAATCCTCAAAGAAAGGTACTGGATTCTGGCAAATTGCTGAAGAGAAAAACAGTACCATAACACCCTAAAAGAAGGCAACATTTACAGACAAAAGAAGAGGGGAAGTGCTTTTACTCTACCTATTGAATACAGAATTTACACATTATAGGAAGAGTGAAAACCACCCTCCTTTAATCTCAGTTTAATGAGAAAACATGTCTAGTCTCCAAGGTGATGTTCATACAGAACCCTCAGAAAGTTGAATTCAAAATTTGTTTTCAAATAAAATCCCATATCAATATCAATGTCCTTATTCCATAATTGTTCTCTGGCCCCTAACCCCCAAATCTGTGGTTAAGGCTTTGGCCCTTGACATAAGACTGCCTGGGTTTGAATCTCAACCCAGTCACTTACTAGCTGTGTAATCTTGGTTCAAATTTCTCAGCTTCTTCATGTGTAAAATAGGAATGATAGTCACAGTACCTAATTCACAGGATTATTATAGATATTAAAGAAGATAATTTACGTAAAGTACTTAGCACAGTGCTTGCCTAACTCACAAAGTTATTATAGATATTAAAGGAGATAATCTATATAAAGTACTTAGCACAATGCTTGATATATAGTAAAAGCTCAATAAATAGTAGCTGCCATTATTTTTATTACTGTTATTGTTCATCTCAGTCTGGTACCAGTTCTTCCAGGAAGGCCTCCTTGATGAAACGTCACCCCAAATGCCTCTCTTCTGTGCATCCTACATATACCCCTATGGTAACATTTCTCTTACTGGATCACGTCTGTTTGGCTTCCTCACATACTCTGTCCTCTTTACGTACTGGGATTGTATGATGTATCTCTGTATCTGTAGGTCCAACAAGATACTTCACAAATAGCAGACTTTCAATTAGGTTTTTATAATTAACTTTAAAAGGTTATCCAATATTTAAATTTATTTTTTTAACTAACAAAGTCTAGAAAAGTTGTCATCTTCAATGTGGAATTACTTGAGTTTTATTCATTTGAATCAGACCCTTCATATTAATTAATTTCCTGAATGGTGAGAATGGAAAGGCAGGAGAGAAAGGCAAAGTTCCCAGTTCACTAAAAAAAGAGAAAGAGCTGTTCTAATTAAGTTGGGGAAAGCAATGCATGGGAAGTAAAGTGAGAGACGTGCAAGGAGAGAAACTGAAAAAAAGCCGAGTGGAATGAAGAGGGGAGAAATGAATTCCAACGAAACCAGCTAGGAAATATCTTTTCCCACCTAAAAATTAAGCTGAAAAATCCTTTCAAACCACAAGGCAATTTTCCCTCATGAAAGGACCAACCAAAATTAAGTTCCCTGGGCTAATTATTTCAGACCACTCCATTTCACTCAAGGGCAAAATAAGCTTTCACCATGGAACTTTGTGAACAATGCAGCTGTGGAGACTGGCTTCTCAGTTCACCATTCTCCATCGTTGATGACGTCTAGAACAGCCTGCTTTCCATTCCCCCTTCCTTCTCATGCGCAATGTTGAGAAGGAAAAAAAAAAGAAAAAATCAAATTTCTGGTCCCCTGGGTGAAAACATGGAAACCATTCTATCACAATTCTAATGCCTTTATCTTCTACTTGATACTTATTAATAAATCAAAAGTTTGTATTAATTGGGTACAGTTACTGTTTAATAGTTTCAAAAGGTCTATGTATGAAGGTTTAGTGGAAGCCATTTTTCACAACAAGGTTAAAAATGAGAGTGTTAATCGAAACACTGGAGTAGCTGAAAATAGCTCTCCTACCATACAGTCACCAGTTCAAAAACAATCCAGTCATCAAGGGCTTTATAATACCTAAAGGCAGATTGAAGGCAAATGATTAAACCATGCACTTTAAAAAAAAAAAAAAAAAAACTGTAATTAGAAGATTACAATGCTGCATATGATGTACTCAATCTCCTGCTTCGTTTTTTCTCCCACCACCTTATGACTAAAAGATACTGGAGAGTGCTGTCAGCAAGGAGAGCACGCCTCCAGGTCACAACATGAAGGAGCCCACACCTCTCTATGTAATACTGTCTTTGTATTTCAAAAAGCACAGGTATCAAATGACAACAGATAAACTTTGGCCTATACATAAAAGTAGTTCTAAAAAGGAAAAAAAAAAACTAACTTTTCTAAAAAGAAAAGCACTAGATATCATGTCATCAATCTAGCAATTCTCTCTATAGCCCACGTGTAGATGGTTTTGTTAAGAACGTGCAGTTGATTGCCATCCCTGATGGCAGTTATTATGGGCTGATAAATTATTCTCATTCACCACCACCATACCAACCTTCTTTAGAAACCCACACAATGAACCATGAATCAGAGCACTGCTTTGTTTGGGGAAGACTGGATTTTTGTTTTATATTGTTTTGCTGGCTTGTTTTGTTGTTTCTAAAGAGGAGGTCATTTAGAGGGTTTTGGCAAAGATATGTAAATTAAATAAAAGAGCAGTAAACTTGGGAGTAAATAAGGAAATAATATAGCTAAATATGAGGTATTATTCCAACAGTTATGGCCAACAGAGGAAAAGTTTGTGTCAATTTATCCATTAAAAGTCTCTCTTTTTGGAATATTATGTAAGTGTCATAAAAAAAAAAAAAATGCAGTGGCTGAACTGGGACATGTGAGGACTCAATACAACCAAGCTTTGGATACTTAAATATCTCAAATTACTTTTTGCTTATGGCAAATAAGATGCAGAGCTACAGATGCTTTCTCATCTGTGTGTAAATGAAAGCAAAACTGTGTGAGTAGTTAGTATTCTTAGAATTTTTGAGAGCCAGTTTATCTAAATTAAATCAAAGCCAATCTGTATCTGGACAGAAATAATTTTCTTAGGGCTTTTATTCTCTAGACCGTACAGAGCTGTATAAACTCTTCCCTCCACCCCTTCCTATGAAATAAAGATGGGAAAAGAGCTCTGCAGGTTAAAATCCACTTCAAATGAATCTGGAAGAAGGTGGTTCAAAGGAATTAGAATACCACATGCTCCACCACAGGTTTGGCTCTTCTCCAAATCCACACAGGTCACCCCTGACCCATTCTTTATGTTCCCATAGTACATTTTGGAATTTATCATGCTGCTTTACCAGCATCTATGCATCTATCTCTGCTTCCATGGTGTGAACTCTCTCTCTGATGGCAGGAACCAAATTTTATTTAGCCTGGTACAGTGTCTGTTGACCTGAAATGTATCTAAAATATTATCATAACACTTACATATTAATTATCATTTATGATTTGAATTAAGAACCCAGAAAAGGTATTAGAAATTCAACAAGCATATTTTATACATATATGTATATGAGACAACACATATACAGAACCAGAGATCACAAACATTAGAAAAATGTAATCTAATTAAAGTCATCATCATAATACAACACTGGCATTCAGAAAAGTTCATACTGTTTTCATTTCTTTACCGTAGACGATGCTTTTAATACACTTCATTTTTATGACATCAACTTGCATGTATCTTTCCTTATACCTCTACTTTCAAGTTGATTGTAATTTACACATTCTATTGACGGAAATTTTTTGTAAATGGGCCAATTGGTCAATCCTCCTGAGAATCAAATCATCTAGCATGGGCTCTCTCTCACTATAGAGATACTAGCCTTTCCTTAGCCTCATCTGTAAAATGGCAACATTTCTCTGCTGCTTCAAAAGTGAATATTTCTAGGCAGGGTAATGAGAAGGGCACACAAAGGTGTCTTTCTCTGAACCTCTCTCTCTCACACATACACATATACACACCCTCATAGACAGAAACCTCTGGAAACACATTGCACCATAGAGGGACTTCACTCTTTACCTCTTTACCACTTCCTCACCACTGATAGAGGCAGCCACACTACCAAGGCAGCAACCCCACGTGAAATAAGAAAGTGGAGGCAAAATAGCTCAATCAAAACAGCTTGGAAAAGGAAAGGAAGGTATGCAAGTCAGAGAGAAAATTCTCCTGGGAAAGGTCAGAAAACTTTTGCTTCACCTTGACCATCCTGGGAAAATAACCCTGCTTGGGATCTGCTTCCCTAATCTCAGAGGCCAAGCCCTCACTTTAAACTTTCACAGAATGAGTAATATGAAAATTTACCCTCTTATTCGAAAGGTTCACTGTAAGAAATATCAGGGTGTGGCTGATGAGCATACTCTAGGGAGCACAGCTAACAGTGATTCTGAAAACCAAGCAGTCAGAAGCTGATGAAGTAAGATGTGTAGGTAAAGAGAAGCTTGGTACTTCTTCAGCAAATGGGGCTGTTTTGCTTCAGGCCAAATGTCACAGACTGACCCAGCAGGAGGCAGATTACTCAACTTTCTGAAATGGAATCTAGCTCTTCAGCTTCTCTTTACAAAGTTGCTTCATTTATTCTGATTAAGACTCACTCATTCTACCTGGCCCACTTTCATAAGCCTCCAGCTGACTCAGGCTGCCCTCTGTTAAGGGCAATAAACACTAAGCAGTATCAAAAAAAAACCCAGAGGAGCCATTTGCTAACAGGCAGGATAGCAGTCCTTTTGAAATTTTAAAACTGAATCTGAAATTAAGGCTACAGAAGTTGAACCAAATCAATGTAAACCCTCAATCTCCCAAGTCTGGTAATACTAGTCACTCATTATCCAAAAGTGACAGATTCCCTGAGCACACATGTACTTCAAACTCAAATGTGCTGCTAGATGAGAATAAAAGCATAATGTTAAGGCAGTTGGAAGAATGAAAGCATTCCTAAAAATCCTGTCATCTGCTGGGAGAATTTAAAAAGGGGAATTGGAGTGAGCTACACTGGGCACCCATCTTTAGGAGGAGAACCCGCAGTCAGTGGAGTTCTGGACAGGCCTTGGTCAGCATTCCTCTCTGCTTTTGTTTCTCCTGGACAACATGTGTGATGGTAACTCACCATTGAGGAATATTCAGAATTCCTTCCCTCAGGGTATTCTACAATTTCCTGTTGTGATTGACCCAGGGAAATTAGGATTTATATAATTTGGTTCTTATCTAATGCTGTTCATTGGAACTATACCTGAGGGCCTGAGTAACAAACCTGACCCTAAAAAGAAAGGAGCACCCTGATGCAGAAAAGACTTTCAAGTGCCAACTGGACAGGTATATCTGATATCCATGAAATCAACAGAGGATAAATACTTCCAAACTGGGAGCAAAGATTACAGCTATAGCACTCTTTCCACCTCTCAGAAAACCATCCTCACTGTTGATTAAGGGATTTGGGTTGTTAACAGTGAAGAGAGTATTGTGGACCTGCGCTTAACCAACAAGATTCCTAAACAGAAGGTTACCTTATTCAGACTGGCTTGAAACATCAAATTGCCTAATTCCTATATTCCTATTTTCCTAAGATTTTGCAAGATTTTAGTGTCATCACATTACCTCGGGACCCTAAGGAGGCCTTACCTTCTTTGGAGAGAATCTTGATACCAATAACATCATCCTTCTCAAAGAGAATTTATGTTTCCCAGGAATGGCAAAGGTATTGCTAGACTGCAAGCTCCACATGGGCAGAGAACATGTCTATCTTGCTCACCACTGAATTACTAAAGCCTAGTACAGTGCTTGGATCATAGGAAGCAGCCAATAAATATAACATCATCCCTCTCAAAGAGAATTTATGTTTCCCAGGAATGGCAAAGGTATTGCTAGACTGCAAGCTCCACATGGGCAGAGAACATGTCTGTCTTGCTCACCACTGAATTACTAAAGCCTAGTACAGTGCTTGGATCATAGGAAGCAGCCAATAAATATATTTTGAAAGAAGAAAAGGAATAACTCTCCAAGCCACTTCTGACACAAAATCCAAAAGTGCTGTTGAATCAGCCCCAGTCAAAACACCATCCTGATCAAAAGAAAAAGTCAACCTGGTCTGGCACAAAGCTTTGCGAAGTATGGGCACATCATCAGCGTTAGTGAAGTGAACCAGGGCCAAGAGTGAGGGGGAGAGGTGTTATGACAGCAGAACAAAGTCCTCTTCCAGAGGAAAAGTTTCCTTGGCCAGAGGAGGGAACAAGTAGCCACTTAACAAGTTTCCTTTGTGGAATGTTACAATCATGGAAAATGCACAATACAGCTCACCTCATCATGGGCTTCAACCAGCCTTAGGCCTGTAAAGCTATATGAATGGAGGCCTATTTTTCCTGACAATGCAGAAAGGCTAGCTGTTTACATTATTCTTAATAATGTGAGGACTGAGATTCAACTAGACAAAGGTTTAAGAAACCAGCAGAGAGCTCAAATCTGCTGCCCACCGTTTACATTATTCTTAATAATGTGAGGACTGAGATTCCACTAGACAAAGGTTTAAGAAACCAGCAGAGAGCTCAAATCTGCTAACCTAGTGGGGTTAGATAAGAGTTTAACCAAATTGGATTTTATGCCATCATATTACAAGAACTATTGCTAACATTTGCTGAATTGTCATTTACGGACCTTTGAGTAGTCTAATCACTTTGCATGAATATTTTATTTAATCTTCACAATAATCCTATAAGAGGTACTATCATTCCCATTTTACAGATGAGGAACCAGATGAAAGGTGGGTTTCAATAACAACATTCCGTATGTAATACAACCAGGACTCAGCCTCAGGCCTGCCTGACTCCACTGTCTATACTCGTCTACTCTGTCCCCTGTCTCTTGGTTAGTTGATGAATAGGTAGGTAGCCAAGACCAATTTTTATCACTTCTGTCTGAAACTCTTCCAGTACCATCCAGAATCAAAAGTAGCTACAGCTTGTTGCCGCAAAGAGAAGCTAACCCTGCTTATAGTTGTGCCGAAGAGTCTCCCTGAGTGCCTCTTTGTTGCTCAGATGTGGCCCTCTCTCTTTAACTAAGCCACCTTGGCGAGTAACCTCGCTGCCTTCCCCTCTATGTGGGACCTGACTTCCAGGGTGTAAATCCCCCTGGCAATGCAGGATATGACTCTCAGGGATGAATCTGGACCCGGCATCGTGGGATTGAGAACATCTTCTTGACCAAAAGAGGGAAACGAAATGAAATGAAATAAAGCTTCAGTGGCTGAGAGATTTCAAATGGAGTCGAGAGGTCACTCTGGTGGACATTCTTATGCACTATATTGATGAAACTTTTTAGGTTTTAATATATTGGAATAGCTAGAAGTAAATACCTAAAACTACCAAACTCCAAACCAGTAGCCTTGACTCTTGAAGAAGACTGTATAACAATGTAGCTTACCATGGGTGACAGTGTGATTGTGAAAACCCTGTGGATGGCACTCCCTTTATCCAGTGTACGGAAGGATGAGTAGAAAAATGGGGACAAAACCTAAAGGAAAAATCGGGTGGGATGGGGGAGGGGATCCTTTTTTTTTTTTTTTTTTAATTCTGATTCTGATTCTTTCTGGTGTAAGGAAAATGTTCAAAAATAGATTGGGGTGATGAATGCACAACTATAAGATGGTACTGTGAACAGGTCATTGCACAACATGGATGATTATACGCTATGTGAATATTTCTCAATAAAACTGAATTAAAAAAAAAAAAAAAAGTAGCTACAGAATCTTAACCATATGGGCCAAAGTTCTTAAGGAAACTCTCAGATGAAAAATCAGAAAGAGGGTTCAAAAACAGGCCCTCAAACCAAGACCCATCAATTGTGACCCAAACTTTTCAATACTGCTCACCTGAAAATGGTGAACTAACACTAATCATGCAGGTTCTTGATCATGTTCCTGCCATTTCTACACAGTACCTTGAATTGGAAGCTATTCCAATTACTGAGATTCTTAAAACAATCTCCAAAATAAACCAAAGGCTATGGTTTGGCACCACAATTGTTATTCCACTTTTATAAACTCCTCTTCTGTCCTAGTTCTACCCTTGAGGAATTTTTGAGGAGAGTCAATTTAGGCAACTTTTAAATTGATTTGGATTTACTGCCCAATTATGCCATTTTCCCATTCCTTTTCACTGTCACACAAGTTAAGAAATAAGTCACACAAGTTAAGAAATAAGTTTGTGTTTGCATAGTATTCTAATGGGCAAAAAGAGGCCACCAAAATTCCAGTTTTCCAAGACAGACAGAAGGAGTTAAGAGGACTATCTTTTTCCAAAGTGTTTAAGCAAGAGACAATGACTTCATTTCACTGGGAGAAAGGTCAACTTTAGGAGCTTCTGATTGATATAACTTACATCAATTAAATTGTGATATAACAAGATTTCATAGATTTGCTGAATGCTAGCTGAATTTTAGAATCAAAAAGCTGGCATAGTTTGTGTTAATGACCAGAAAACTTTTCCTTCCCCCAACTGCCAAGTCCTCAAATCACTATCCTACAATATGAAGAGAAAGAGTTAGGATTAATAATTTATTACCTTCCTGTCCTGAAATGTAGTTAAGAATATAGAACAGTTTGGCAGGAGAATGTTCCTGCTGAAGGCTTGTCATTGTAAGATATATTCCATTAGTCATCTACCTTCAATTAGGTGCCCAACAGGTAAAAGAAGAGCAGGGATATAATATCACCTAAAAAAAATCTCCAGAAAATGCTTTCTCCTGAAGATAAGACCAACGCATGTTCAAAATATATCATTCTCATAAAGGAAAATGATACCACTTTAACTGGTACAACAGGGACCACAGCCTTCAAAGTACAACCAAAGGGGAGGGACAAAAGAACAAAGTGAGATCTGGGCCCACCAGTGCCCTCCTAGGGAATGAAATGCCCACTTAATGGATCAAGTCTGAAAAACAGAGTAGGAAAGAATGATTCTCCCTAACATGTATATCCCAAGGTGGTACTACTTCCAACATTATCTTTAGGTTAATCTAACAAACTTTTATTACTACCTACTATGTTCTAGGTGCTGCGGATGTCACTATGAGTAAGAAATTTCATGGAGACAGACACATAAATAATAAATCACAGAAGATATCCACCACCAACCATGATGGGGTAACTCGTACCAGACTCACCATCCTCCCATAAACAACTATAAAACTGGACAGAATATACAAGACAACTGTTTTGGGTCAAAAGAGAACAGGTAGTGCAAGACTACAATCCCTGAAAGAAGGGAAACTCATGAAGTAAGCCCCACAATTGTCCACCCAGTTCTCTTAAGGGACAATTTCCCAACCACAGAAAAAAAGGCTGTTACCCAAACAGAGAGGGGTACCAGTGGAGAAGAAGCAACAAAGAAAGGAGACCACAGAAGTCCTTTAGGAGAATCCCCACAAGTCTGCGGCTGAGGGCTGGGCTGCAAATGCAAAGGGCAAGACAACCTGAAGTTTATTAGATAGTAGATGCTACAAGGCTGAGAGCGAAACAGAATCACTAGAGGTAGAGGTGGGATGAAGGGGTAGGAAGGGGGGTGTGTGGGAACTCTAGCTTTGTGGCAGTGAAGAAATCACATTAACACCACTTTCTTGTGGAGACACCAGAAAGGCCTCACCTTGGGGAATAAGGACCATCCTCTAGAGCAATACATACTCTGAACCTGTCGTCACAAAGCCTAAAACTACATACACATATATAATATGGGAACATAATATGGGAACATTAAAGAAGAAAAAATTAGCTGCTACCAGGAGCCTCAGAGAAAGCCTAAGAAAGGAGTCTATATTTACCTGAATCAGAATACATCAGGCAAAATGGTATGGCATATGCGTAAAAATGGAGTGCTCTGCATGGAAATATGAGATGCGCTCTATTAACAGTGATTTGCATGTGGAAGAGAGACAGGATGACTCAGGAATTTCTACCTCTGAAGACAGGTGGAGGTGAACTTTTCATGTTTATAGGGAATAAAGGAAGAAGAAGATGGGCAAAAAATCATGGGTTCAGTTTTGATATAGCAAGTTAGAGGTGGCTATGAGACATCTGGAGAGATGTGTGGCATAGAGGTAGTTATGTGGTCTGGAGCTCAGAAGAGAAGTGAGGGAAAAGTTAGAGACTTGAGAGTAGTGAGCACACAGGTTAAAACTGCGAGAATGAATGAGATTGTCAGAAGAGAACACAGGGCGCGCGCCGCTCGCTAGCTGAGAGGGAGAAGGAAGCAGCTAGATCCAGAGCCCTACCTAGCCCAGCCCAACCTTTGCTCCAGAGATCATGGCTGCCGAGGATGTGGCGGCGACGGGCGCCGACCCAAGCGAGCTGGAGAGCGGCGGGCTGCTGCACGAGATCTTCACGTCGCCGCTCAACCTGCTGCTGCTCGGCCTCTGCATCTTCCTGCTCTATAAGATCGTGCGCGGAGACCAGCCGGCGGCCGGCGGCGACAACGACGACGACGAGCCGCCCCCGCTGCCCCGCCTCAAGCGGCGCGACTTCACCCCTGCAGAGCTGCGGCGCTTCGACGGCGTCCAGGATCCGCGCATACTCATGGCGATCAACTGCAAGGTGTTCGACGTGACCAAAGGCCGCAAGTTCTACGGGCCCGAGGGACCATACGGGGTCTTTGCTGGAAGAGATGCATCGAGGGGCCTTGCCACATTTTGCCTGGATAAGGAAGCACTGAAGGACGAGTATGATGACCTGTCTGACCTCACTCCTGCCCAGCAGGAGACCCTGAGTGACTGAAACTCTCAGTTCACTTTCAAGTATCATCACGTGGGCAAACTGCTGAAGGAGGGGGAGGAGCCCACTGTGTATTCAGATGAAGAAGAACCAAAAGATGAGAATGATCGGAAAAATGATTAAAGCATTCGGTGGAAGCATATCTATTTTTGTATTTTACAGGATCATTTGTAACATTCCAGTCTGTCGTTAAAACATGGTGATTTCAATATTTAGGAAAGTTTTGAACTTGCTGTAAATTTTTTAATTATTTGTAACATCACTAGTGACACTGATAAAATTAACTTCTGTCTTGGAATGTACATAATGTGTATGTGTCACAAGTCCAGAAAGTGAACTGCAGTGCTGTAACAAAAATATTAATGTTAATACTGTTTTTCTTCTATCTAATTGTTAGTACAGGCTGAATTTAAATTTGTTTTTCCTGAGACAGGTAAGACTTTGATATTTCCCACAACAGGCAAAAAATGTTAAATGTGCAAACCATTCAAGCACCAAGAAAATAGGATCAACTTTTAGTCATGATGTTCTATAAAGACAGCAATTGACTTAACTGCATGATTTCTGTTTTATCTACCTCTAAAGCAAATCTGCAGTGTTCCAGAGCTTTTGCTATTGATTCAAGAGAGCTGTCTGGAGACCAGATGAAATCTTAAAGCTGGACTCATGTGGAAGAACAATATTTACTGTGTTTCTGGAATGCTTTGTTGTCTCTCCCCCCATTTGGACATTCATACACCCTCACTAACAAGGTAATCTACAGTTAGGATTAAAATAGGATCTGAACATACAAAGGAAACACTTTAGAAAAAAATCAGCCATCTTGCCTAAACACCAAAATTTCTGAAGAAGACTGTAGTACTATCTTCCTAATTCCCATATTCATGGCAAGGCAATGATTATTCTATACACGTGAGGGAGGGCCATACAGAATAGGAACAGGTGTTTGCTCTCCTACAAGCCTTCACACACATAGACCCAAAGAATTAAGAAACCGTACACATCACTAGCAAAGTGATTTTTAAAGTATTTTCATAAGGTTACAGCCATTCTTCTTTTGTTGCAAAACTATAGCCACTGCAAAAGTAGTAGTCGAGTATCTAGGTCTTCGATATTGGTCTTTTGGTTAACACTAAACTTAGCTTAAGTAGACTGTACAGTTGTATGAATTTGTAAAAGTATTACATGAACAACTAGTGAGATTTCAAACTTCTTGTAATTGTAGTTCAACAGTCATTGTATTTTCTTGTGAACCGTGTTTAATGGTTTTACCTCAAATCAGAAAACAAAATGAAGTGCTTTGGTCAGTTAATAAAATGGTTTTACCCAGAAAAAAAAAAAAAAAAAAAAAAAAAAGAAGAGAACACAGAATGAGACAAACAAGGATTGAAACAGAATCCTGAAGAACAAAACATTTAAGAGATAAGCTGAAGAAGTGAGGAAATAATTAGAAAATGCAGTACATCAGCTAGAGAGAGAACAAAAAAAGCATGGTGTAACTTAAGGCAAGTAAGAAAAGGGTCTCAAGAAAGAAGTAGGCCATTTGGACAAAAGTATCAAATTCAGCAGAGATGTTAAGATAAAAAGTAAAGATATACAACTAGGGAGGTGACCAGTTTCCTCTGGCAGATTGCACTGGATGCAGAAGAGCAAATGTGGTTTGCTCTGTCAGAAAGCCTGACGGACTAGGAAAAAAAGACCAAGTCAGAGAACAAGCCAGAAATCCCTCATAAGGAAGAGAGCCTGGCTCAATAGATATTTGCTGAATAAATAAATAATAAATGAACAAACAAATAAGAAATCTGTACCCATCTGGTTGTTTCCCCAGTCCATCTCTCTCCTACCCTGTCAATTTGTCTACCTGCAAACTGGATAAGTATTAGCCCCAAGCCAAGTTCCACTTCCTCTATGAAGCCTTCCCTGAAGTCTCTAACCTTCAATAACCTCCTCTACTATAATCAAAAAGAAGATAAAAACAAGTGTTGGTGAGGATGTGGAGAAACTGGAATTCTCATACACTGCTGGTAAGAATGTAAAATGGTGCAGCCACCCAGGAAAACAGTTTCTCAAAAAGTTAAACATAGAATTACCATAAGAGCCAGCAATTCCACTCCTAGATATATATACCTAAGAGAACTGAAAACATATTCTTACAAAACTTGTACATGAATGTTCACAGCAGCATTATTCATAATAGCCAAAAGGCAGAAACAACCCAAATGTCCATCAACTGATGAACGGAAAAACAAACTATGGTATATGCATACAATGGAATATTATTCAGCCATAAAAAGGGTGATATATACTACAGCATGGATGATCCTTGAAAACATTATGCTAAGTGAAAGAAGCCCAACATAAAAGATTACACATTGTTTGATTATATTTATATGAAATGTTAAGAATAGGCAATCCATAGGGTAAGAAAATAGATTAGTAGTTTCTGGGATCTAGTGGGGGGGAGGAAATAGGAAATTACTAATGGGTTCCGGTTTTACTTTTTGGGGTAATAAAAACATTCTGGAATTTAGATAGTGGTATTATATCTCAATTTTAAAAAATAACCTCCTCTAATCTCTTACCACAGAACTTCTAATGTCTACCCAACTATTTAGCATTACATCTACTAGTTGTATTGAATGAAATTACCCTCTTCAGTGAGAAAAAGGTAGGGAGCCTCAACTTTCTCCTGGACTATTTCATTAGCTTCCTAATGGATCCCCCTACCTCTAGCCCTGATCTCCCTCCTCTTCCCATCTTCCTCTTATCCTCACCATTATCATTCTTCTATACTCTAGCAAAAATGACCTAGAAATTTACCATTATCATCCTTCTGCTTAAAATTTATCAATAACTCCAAATTTCCTAAAGCAATGATCTCCAGAGTAGAGTGTTTGCCTATAAGAGGTGCACAAGACAAATCACTGGGGTATGAAAAGAAAATATTAGAACTATTCATATTTGTTTTTCAGTTTGTCCTTTAAAAATTTTATTTTGGTATCTCTTATTATATACATAACACATTTTCCAAACCACTTTAGCAGTAAAACTAAACAGAGAAATAGTGATTCAATGGGCCACATGGAAAACAGAGTATCTTTTATCAGACAAATTGTAATCAATGCTTTCTAACAAGGGATTCAGCATCGAACCCAAAAGTGCAAATAAAACAAAAGTCCACTATAAGGCGGGGCAAGATGGCGGAGTGGTGAGGAGCAGAATTTCGTCTCTTCCCTAGAGCAGCTGGCAATTACCCAAGAACTATATGAAACAGTGTTTTCGGGGTCTCCAGTAACCAGTCACACATTGGACGCAAGTTTGGAATTGGAGGAAAAGCTGAGATCGCAGCGAACATTGTAAGTTTCCCGGACCAGGGGTCCGGCGCCCCTCCCCACCCAGACCTCACAGACTGTCTTGCTGCCAGCTCCCTGAAAGGGGGGAAAAAAGAAAACCAAAAAACAGCAATCTGCTGAGGGCAAGAAGGGAGGCTCAACCCAGCCTCAACTGCAGAATTAATTAACAAATTAATTAACTAATTTTGGGAGCTGGGGTGCTAAAGAAGGACTGAGCTCCGAGAAGTGGGGGCACGTAAAAGCAGGCACCCATTCCCAGACTCCAAAAAAGCCATTTTTTTTCCCCTACATTTTGTCCCTTCTGGCTTCTCACTGATCCCTTATCTTTTTGCATTTCAATAGCCCCCGGCAGGGGTGGAACTGAAGCTGTTGGAGAGTAATTATCAGACAATAGCCCAAAGCATATCTTTAAATGCTCTATTCTGACACTGACAAAACTTCCAGGCTGGGGAAAGACTTTTAAAAGAGACTCTTTTTTTTGCTTTTTCCTTTTTCTTGTTTTTCTTTTCTATTTTTTTTTTAATCTAAAAGTAATATATGTGGTTATTTTCTACTGGAAAGCCCAGGTTGAGAGACTAGGCTGGGCTTGGGGGGAGACAGAGTACCCACAGTGTCTTTGAGTTCTGTATTCACTACTGAAGGTCTCCACCCCCGTCTTTAATTGGCAACTCAGGCTGACCAAGGAATCTACCTGGAGAGGCTCCAAAGAGGAGAGGGGAGAAGGGAATAGGGGCCCTGAGAGATAACTGGAGTTCTGAGGATTGGGAGAGTGCAGGGAGGTCCAGCTCAACTGGCAGTCCTCCTTTTGGGAACTCAGACCCCAGGGGCTGGAATTCAGATTCCGGCTTCAGTCAGCCACGCCCCCGACAGGATCAGAGTCACCAGGAGAACTAAAGTCTCCATACCTCCTCACACTGGTGGGGGAGCTGCGGGCTGGCAAGCACCACCTGCTGGACAGGAAAGGAAAAGCACCAATTCTAAAGGCCTCATAGGAGGGTCTCATTCTCAGGAAAACTCTATACCCTCCCAATGAGACCTGGGCCTCACTAGACTGGGAAAATCTGACCAGGGTCAACCATATCTGAGGAGACCCACTCACAAAATGGTTACATAGAGGCAGAGCAAGAAACAGAAAAAACAAGAGGGGAAAAATTCTGATCAACTAAATAGAACCTAAGTTAGAAGTCTAGAATAAGTTGAACTGAATAACAGAGGCCAGAGAACCAAGCCAACCAACAAGAAAACCACTAGGTAAAAGATAGAAAACAAGCTCCAAAATAAACTAATCAAGAAAATCAGATGCCTAGACAACTTAAGATAACAAGCCATACCAGGAAACACGAAAACATGGACCAGCCAAAGGAACAAACTAATAGCTCAGCTGAGATACAGGAGTGGATGCAACTAATGCTAAATAAATTCGATGAAATGAAGGAAGATATAGCAAAAGAGCTGAAGGATATAAAGAAGACACTGGACTGGATGACCATAAAGAAGAATTCATAAACTTAAAAAAACAAATGGCAGAACTCATGGGAATGAAGGCCACAATGGAGGAGATGAAAAACACAATGGAGGGACACAACAGTAGATTTGAACAGGCAGAAGAAAGGATCAGTGAACTGGAAGACAGGTCATTTGAATTCATACACATAAAAGAATAGATGGTGAAAAAAAATGGAAAAACATGAGCAGGGTCTTAGGGAGCTGAGTGACAACATGAAACGCACAAATATACGTGTTATGGGTATCCCAGAAGGAGAAGAGAGGGGAAAAGGGGCAGAAAGAGTAATAGAAGACATATTCACTGAAAATTTCCCAACTCTTATAAAAGACAGAAAATTAGAGATTCAAGAAGTACAACGTATCCCAAATAGAATAGATCCCAATAGACCTACCCAAGACACTTACTGGTCAGATTGTCCAATGTCAAAGACAAAGAGAGGATTCTGAAAGCAGCAAGAGAAAAGCGATCCATCACATACAAGGGAAGGTCAATAAGACTACGTACAGATTTCTCTGCAGAAACCATGGAGGCAAGAAGATAGTGGCAAGATATATTTAAGATACTGAAAGAGAAAAACTGCCAACCAAGAATTCTATATCCAGCAAAACTTTCCTTCAAAAATGAGGGAGAGATTAAAACATTTTCAGACAAACAGACACTGAGAGAGTTTGTGAGTAAGAGACCGGCACTACAAGAAATACTAAAGGGAGTGCTACAGGCTGACAGGAAAAGACAGGAGAGAGAGAGTTGGAGAAGAGTGCAGAAATGAAGATTATCAGGAAAGGTAAAAGGAGAGGAAAAAATAAGATATGACATATAAATTCCAAAAAACAAAATGTTAATAGAAAGTACTGCCCTTACAATAATAACACTAAACGTCAACGGATTAAACTCCCCAATAAAAAGACACAGACTGGCAGAATGGATTAAAAAACAGGACCCATCTATATGCTGTCTACAAGAAACTCACTTTAGACACAAGGACAAAAATAGACTGAAAGTGAAAAGTTGGAAAAAGATATTTCAAGCAAAGAACAACCAGAAAAAAGCAGGAGTAGCTATATTAATATCAGACAAGTTAGACTTCAAAAGTGAAACAATTAAAAGAGACAAAGAAGGACACTATATATTAATTAAAGGGTCAATTCATCAAGAAAACATAACAATCATAAATATTTATGCACCAAGCCATAATGCCCCAAAATTCATGAGGCAAACACTGTGATCATTGAAAGGAGAAATAGATACCTCTACAATAATAGTTGGAGACTTCAATAAACCACTCTCATCAATGGATAGAACATCTAGACAGAGGATCACTAAAGAAACAGAGATGTTGAATTGTACGATAAATGAACTAGACTTGACAGACATTTATAGAACACTACATCCAACAACAGCAGGATACACTTTTTTCTCAAGCGCTCATGGAACATTCTCTAGGATAGACCACCTGTTGGGTCACAAAGCAAATCTCAACAAATTTAAAAATATTGATATTATACAAAACACTTTCTCAGACCACAATGGAATGAAGTTGGAAATAAATAAAAGGCAGAAGGTCATAAAATTCACAAACATATGGAGGCTAAACAACACCCTCTTAGAAAACCAGTGGGTAAAGGAAGAAATTACAAGAGAAATTAGTAAATACCTCGAGGCAAATGACAATGAAAACACAACTTATCAAAACTTATGGGATGCAGCAAAGGCGGTGCTGAGAGGGAAATTTATTGCCCTAAACACCTATATTAAAAGAGAAGAGAGAGCAAAAATTGAAGAATTAACTGCTCACCTGGAGGAATTAGAGAAAGAACAGCAAACTAACCCCAAAGCAAGCAGAAGGGAAGAAATAACAAAGATTAGAGCAGAAATACATGCAATTAAGAACAGGAAAACAATAGAGAGAATCAACAAAACCAGAAGTTGGTTCTTTGAGAAAATCAATAAAATCGATGGACCACTGGCTAGGCTAACAAAAAAAAAAAAAAGAGAGAGCAGATGCAAATAAACACAATCAGAAATGGGAAAGGAAATATAACTACCGACCCTGCAGAAATTAAGGAGATAATCAGAAGATACTATGAGCAACTATATGCTAATAAACTAGACAACTTAGATGAAATGGACAACCTCCTAGAAAAGCATAAACAACCAACATTAACTCAAGAAGAAACAGATGACCTAAACAAACCAATCACAAGTAAAGAGACTGAGTCAGTCATCAAAAAGCTCCCAAAAAGGAAAAGCCCAGGACCAGATGGTTCCACATGTGAATTCTACCAAGCATTCAAGAACGAATTAGTACCAATCCTGTTCAAACTCTTCAAAAAAATTGAAGAAGAGGGAAAGCTACCTAACTCTTTCTATGAAGCCAAAATCACCCTAATACTAAAACCAGACAAAGATACTACAAAAAAATAAAATTATAGACCAATTTGTTTAATGAATATAGACGCAAAAATCCTCAACAAAATATTTGCAAATCGAATCCAGCAGCACATTAAAAGAATTATATACCACAACCAGGTGGGATTTATTCCAGGTTATGCAAGGCTGGTTCAACACAAGAAAATCAATTAATGTAATACACCACATCAATAAATCAAAGCAGAAGAACCACATGATCATCTCAATTGATGCAGAAAAGGCATTTGACAAAATTCAACATCCTTTCCTGATGAAAACACTTCAAAGGATAGGAATAGAAGGGAACTTTTTCAATATGATAAAGGCAATATATGAAAAACCCACAGCGAACATCACAATCAATGGGGAGAGACTGAAAGCTTTTCCTCTAAGATCAGGAACAAGACAGGGATGCCCACTATCACCAGTGTTATTCAACATTGTGCTGGAAGTTCTAGCTAGAGCAATTAGGCAAGAAAAAGAAATAAAAGGCATCCAAATTGGAGAGGAAGAAGTTAAACTTTCACTATTTGCAGATGACATAATTCTATATGTAGGAAATCCAGAAAAATCTACAGCAAAGCTACTAGAACTAGTCAATGAATACAGCAAAGTAGCAGGCTACAAGATCAACACGCAAAAATCTGTAGTGTCCCTATACACAAGTAATGTGCAACAAGAGGAGGAAATCAAGAAAAAAATCCCATTTACAATAGCAACCAAAAGAATCAAGTATTTAGGAATAAACTTAACCAAGGACACAAAAGACCTTTACATAGAAAACTATAAGAAACTGCTAAAAGAAATTGAACAAGACCTAAAAAAATGGAAGAACATACCATGTTCATGGATTGGAAGACTAAATATAGTTAAGATGGCAATTTTACCTAAACTGATTTACAGATTCAATGCAATACCAATTCAAATCCCAAAAACTTATTTTACAGAAATAGAAAAACCAATAACTAAATTTATTTGGAAGGGTAAGGTGCCCCGACTAGCCAAAAATATCTTGAGAAAGAGGAATGAAGTGGGAGGTCTCACACTACCTGACTTTGAAGCATATTACAAAGCTACAGTGCTCAAAACAGCATGGTACTGGCATAAGGACAGATATACTGATCAATGGAATCAACTTGAGTGTTCAGAAGTAGACCCTCGCATCTACGGACAACTGATCTTTGATAAGGCAGTGAAGCCAAAGCAACTGGGAAAGAGCAGCCTGTTCAATAAATGGTGTTTGGAGAACTGGATATCCATTTCCAAAAGAATGAAAGAGGATGTCCATCTCACACCTTATACCAAAATTAACTCAAAGTGGATCAAAGACCTAAACATTAGCACCAAGACCATAAAACTCTTAGAAGAAAATGTAGGGCAATATCTTAAAGATCTTGTGATAGGAGGTGGTTTCTTAGACCTCACACCCAAGGCACGAGCAACCAAAGAACAAATAGACAAATGGCATCTCCTCAAAATTAAACACTTTTGTACACCAAAGGACTTTGTCAGAAAAGTAAAAAGGCAGCCTATACAATGGGAGATGATATTTAGAAACCACATATCAGATAAGGGTTTAATATCCCGAATATATAAAGAAATCCTGCATCTCAATAACAGAAGGACAAACAATCCAATTAAAAAATGGGCAAAAGACATGAACAGACATTTTTCTGAAGAGGAAATACAAATGGCTCAAAAACATATGAAAAAATGCTCAACTTCACTGGTTATTAAGGAAAAGCAAATCAAAACCACAATGAGATATCATCTCACACCTACCAGAATGGCCATTATCCAAAAAACAGAAAATGACAAGTGCTGGAGAGGATGCGGAGAAAGAGGCACACTTATTCATTGTTGGTGGGAATGTAGAATGGTGCAACCACTCTGGAATACAGTATGGAGGTTCCTCAGGAAGCTAAATATAGATTTGCCATATGACCCAGCTATTCCATTGCTAGGTATACACTCAGAGGAACTGAAACTTAAGACACAAACAGACATTTGTAAACCGATGTTTATTGCAGCATTATTCACAATTGCCAAGAGATGGAAACAGCCCAAATGTCCATCAAAGGATGAGTGGATAAACAAACTGTGGTATATACACATGACGGAATATTATGCAGCTGTAAGACAGAACAAAGACATGGATCATGTAACAATGTGGATGAACCTTGAGGACATTATGTTGAGTGAAGTTAGCCAGAAACAAAAGGACAGATTCTGTATGGTCTCACTAATATGAACAGACATTAATGAACAAACTTTGGGAGTTAAAAGCAGACAACACAGGTGACCAGGAGATAGAAAGAGGGCAGAGACCAGCCATTTGATGCTGAAGGACTACAGAATGTTTAGGATTGATTGCATAGATCCAGAAATAGATAGCATAATACTGTGTGATGGTACCCCAGTATTGTAAGTACACTAAACAAAGATGTCTGTGAGTAAAGCTGAAAGAGGTGGGACAGGAGAATGTATGCCACCAGAGGTAAAGATAGATGATAAAGACTGGGACTGTATAACGTGGCAAAAACTGGAGTGGCCAATGACTGTTACTAAATATACAAATATAAAAATGTTTTTGCATGTGGGAAAGCAAATGAATGTCAACCATGTAGAGAGTTGAAAAGGGGATGGTATTCAGGAAAAAACATAATCAAAGCAAACTGGAGTCTATGGTCAACAGTAACATTGTAATATACCTCCATTAAATATAACAAAGGCAATATGCCAATGCTAAATGTATATGACAGAGGGATATAGGAGAGGAATATGGGATTCTTGGTAGTGGTGTTATTTGCTGTCCTTAGTAGTATATTGTATTGTATGACATGTTATTTTTCTTTTTATCATTTTTTTCTTATTGCTAAAAAAAAAAAAAAAAAAAAAAAAAAAATTTTCTTGTAGTAATCAATATGTTCAAGTGCTAATTGTGGTGATAAATGTACAACTTTATGATGATACCATGAACAACTGATTGTACACTGTGGATAAATGTATGGTATGTGAATATAACTCTATAAAATTGTAGGAAAATATATATATAGGAGTAAAAGTGTTGGAGAAAACATGGTGAGAGGGATGATGCCTCACCAATATGGACTAACTACAATGTGTAAACTCAGAATTGAATCTTAGAACATAGCCTAACGTGGACATAATAATTGTAATAGTCTCTATATTGTAAGCTCTTACAGCAGTTAACTCTATCCCTGAATTGTAATGCCTATCTCTAAACTTTGAGATGCTGATCCCCTAGCGTATAACCTGATTGGTCTCTGGAACAATGCATATCTCTGAGACACCTGAAACTCAGAGCTAGAGCTCGGCAGATATGAATGTCAGTATTAGTGCATACAGCCACTGTCAAAAAAAAAAAAAAAAAAAAAAAAAAAAGCTGAAAAAGAGCCCAGACTTCAATTAGTGATACGAATGAAGCAGGTCTGGTTAAGACCAGGGCAAGACAGGCCAAAGGGTAAAGGTTGAAACTGATTGTGTTTTAAAACTTCAACTTCCATATGAGACCAAGGGAAGAGATATCTATTTGGTACAGGATTTAAATTTTCTAAATGGTACAACTCTACAGTCGATTTGTTCAAACACCACAATTGCATGGAACTTTGAATAGGAAGTGAGATACGGTAGGTTAGTATAGGCTGGAGTGAAATACTGACACATCCCAGAGTAATTTGGGTAGATAATAAAAAATATATTTACAGCCTCCACCTCCCCAGCCCCGAGGATCTGGGGGAAGGTGCGGATGTGTTGGACATCCTCACCTGGACTGATGTTGATGTTGTCACAAACATTGGGACTGGCGGTTTGATGTGCTGAGCCCTCGATCATGGGACTTACCCTTATGAAGCTCATTACCACAAAGGAGAGTCTAAACTTGCATGTAATGGTGCCTAAGAGTCTCCCCCTGAGTACCTCTTTGTTGCTCAGATGTGGCCCTCTCTCTTTCTAACTCAGCCATCTAGACAGATGAACTCACTGCCCTCCCCTTTACGTGGGACCCGACTCCCAGGGGTGTAAATCTCCCTGGCAATGCAGAATATGACTCCCGGGGATGAATGTGGACCCGGCATCATGGGACTGAGAGTATCTTCTTGACCAAAAGGGGGATGCAAAATGAGACGAAATAGTTTCAGTGGCTGAGAGATTTCAAATGGAGTCGAGAGGTCACTCTGGTGGACATTCTTATGCACTATATAGATAACACCTCTTAGGCTTTAAGGTATTGGAATAGCTAGAAGTAAATACCTGAAACTACCAAACTCCAACCCAGCAGTCTGGACTCCTGAAGACAATTATATAATAATGTACATTACAAGGGGTGACAGTGTGATTGTGAAGACCTTGTGGATCACACCCCCTTTATCTAGTGTATGGATAAGTAGAAAAATGGGGATAAAAACTAAAGGACAAATGGGGTGGGATGGGGGGATGATTTGGCTGTTCTTTTTTCACTTCTATTTTTTATTCTTGTTCTGGTTCTTTCTGATGTAAGGAAAATGTTCAGAGATAGATTGTGGTGACGAATGCATAACTATGTTATCATACTGTGGACAGTGGATTGTATACCATGGATGACTGTATGGTGTGTGAATGTATTTCAATAAAACTGAATTTAATAAAAAAAATAAATTTAATTTAATTTAATTTAATTTAAAAAAAAGTCCACTATAAGCAAGTCAATGGATGCCTGGGACTCACCGACAGCAAGAATGGGGATAACTGGAGAGCTGTCTTGTTTTGGTTAGTTTTTCAGGGATAATCCATACAACCCATGAACTAAATGACAAGAGCAAATAATCAGGAACATATTTATCAGGGAAAAACTTGAAAGTTCAGGAAAAACTGAACAAACTCACAGGTAGATTACATTGATTCAGGCTACTACCTACAGGTTTTGTTTCTTATTTTGTTGTTTTTTTCAGGTGGGTTTTTCCCCTTATAACAACAGCTATTCATGTACACTTAAAAAGACCTAGAAAACACAGAAAAGTACAAAAAGGATATAATCCCACTACTCAAAAATATACATAATCATTTAGTTATATATCTTTTTTCAGACTGTTTTCTATCATATAAAACATTTTTTCTTTTCACAAAATTGGCATTAGAGTGAATATGTAGTAGTGCATCCTACTTTTATCATTTATCTTTTGGAGCATTTTCTCACGTACTTTTCTCCTAAAATACGAATTTTGACGTGGGATAACATTCCACCATGTGGACATACCATAATTTCATTACTCTTCTAGGTTGAACAGGTTGGAGCAATATTTTGCAACACAGAATAAATGAGCATTGATGAATGTTCTCATTAACAACTATCTAACTGTGTCCTTGAGATAATTTCCTAAGAGGAGAATTACTAAGTCAAAGGATATGAACTTTTTAAAGATTCTTGATTTTTATACCAAAACGCTCTGTTCAAACTCCTCAGCATTATCTTAGGGCAACTACATCATCCCTTGGCAGCACTAGATATTTTTACTTTATTCTTCATCAGTGTGATAGATTAGAAAGAATTTCTTACTTCAGTTCTTTGGTTACTTATACAATCCTCAGTTCTTTGGTTACTTATAAGAATGAACCTTTTAAATATGTTTACAAATAATTTTAATTTCTTGTTTATGGAACACTTTGTTCATGTCCTTTATCCTTCCTTCTTCATCCGTTTTTTTTTCTATTGGGATATTGTAATTTTTTTAATGGATTTGAAAGCACTCCTAAAAATTAAAATGCCTAACAAACATACCCATCATTTGTTGTTTGCATGTTCCCTCAGATTCAACACACATGGTTCTTGATCTTTTACTTTCAGGGTAAAAGCTCCAAACTTCTCTAAAGTAGAACTGGTAAAATCTAATCCCCACCAGAACCATTCCTAACCTTTGCATTCTTATAGTCAATCTGCTCGCTGGTGTGCTATTTTTAAGCATCAAGTTCAAGGGATACTAAAGACTGTTCTAGGGGACTTAAAACCTTGCTGAAGTCCAATAAACAACAATACTATGTTTAACTAAGTGCTAGATTAGAAAATATAGAAAGACTCAGAATTGCTTCTTCCTCCCCTGTACTTTGAGTCCTTCAAATAATAAGATGCTTATTAGGGTTCAAGATAAAAAATTGTCTTTGATCCTCCAAAAGATCACTTCTGGTTGGAATGCAGAGAAAGAGCATGAGCTCTAGAGATGGACACCCTGGGTTTAGAATCCTGGTTCTGTCATTTCCTTGCTGGGTGAACTTGGCCAAATTGTTTTGCCTCTCTGAGCCTCAATTTCCTCATCTTAAAATGAGAATAAAACTATCTGTTTTAGGGTTATCATAAAGATTAAATGAGTTAAGGTATGTGATGTTTATTGCTAGGAGCCTGGTATGTGGTAGGCACACTTCAAAAAAGGTGATTTTCGATTTTCCTACTCTGGTGGTACTTATTTAATTCAAATGTCTTATAGAAAATGTTGGCCTGAAATAGTCAGTTGTCCCAGCAAAATATCATCTAAAGTAAAAACATTTAAATCAGCTTTCTGTCAACTGCAATTTCCACAGTTATAACTACGTAACCATAAACCACCACTGCAGGACAACAAAAACCTCAAAGCTGATGTTACTGAAATTGCTAACTATAGTAATTACTCGATTTTCAAGATCATGAACAATTCCTTTAAGAAAGCAACAGAAATCTTTTCAATTGTAGAAGCAAAAGGCTGATTACTAGTTATTCCGAACAGCGGTCTCTTCAGCAGAAGGCTTTTGGTCACTGCCCAGGATGGCAGCATACTTAGAAGTTTTTTCTCAAATTGCTGTTTTCTAACACTCCATGCTCTGAAAGAAACAATGTCAACAAGAGTTGACAGAAAGAAAGACGAAAAGAAAGGGTATGCTCTGAAATTTAGCCTTCTTAACACTGTTTCCTGCTGAGAGGCTTTAGCCAATTGAAATAATCTCTGGGAGGAAAGCCCACCTTATTAAATCTATCAGCATGGACCCTTTCTATGTAAAAAACAAGGATCTATTCTCCCTATAAGTATAGATTCCAAAGGGAAGGGAAGGGAAGGGAAGGGAAGGGAAGGGAAGGGAAGGGAAAGGAAGGGAAGGAAAGGGAAGGGACCATTTACTAAGCACCTACGTGCAGTGTTATACTGCAGGCTTTAATTATTTTGTCCCTTAAATCAAGCTATGATGTAGGTCTTTTCCTTCCTCAGAGATGTTTGGTACCTTGATCAAGGTTTTATAGTTATCCAGCTCTAGGACCCAGATCTGTCCAAATTTAAAATCTTTTTCTTTTCATTACACCTTCATCAAATCCCAAAATGATCACACCAATTCTTTATGAGCAAGAATCCAACTTAATTTTTTGTTCAGAACAAAAACAGAAAAACAAACAAACCCTGTAAACTAAGAGTCCACTCAAAGGATGACCGTTTCTGTCATTTACCAGGTTGCTTTTCTGCCCAGAATGGCAGCATACTCAGAAGTCTCTCTCAAATTGCTATTTTCACACTCCATACTCTGAAAGGAACAATGGCAATAAAAGAACTGACAGAAGAAAGACTAAGAAAGTCTTTCAAATGAACTAAAGGACTCACACACAGAGTGCCTTTAAAAAAAAAAAAATCTTAAATCTATAGAGAAGATGGTACCTGTTAACAACCACAGAGCACTGAAGCAGAAGCAAGTATAAAACAGGTACAGGCTTCTCAACCACTTCACGGGTGTCTGCCAACAATATCCTGATGAAATCCAGGAAGCAAGGCTTGGCTTGACTCCCAGCCTCTTCTCCATGGCCTTCCAAACAAAGGGAACAAGTACACTAGAAAGACAGAAAGAGGAGAAATTATATGCCAAGTAATTAACACTTTATTCCAGGAAATGTGGAATGCTAAAGAATGTGACGGATTAGAGGAAAAGAAATTTCAAGTTTGTCTTTCACCGCTCATCCCTGCTGAAAAATTTTAAACCTGAGCTCTGACATAGCCTATAATTATCAAGATAACAACATAGCAAGGGATATGAATGAATCCACTGTAAAACTGAAACACTTTATATTCCATTATTTTCTAATCTAACGGTAAATCACCTATGTTAATAGAATGGAAAGACCACCAACCTCAAAGAAAGAAGGTCTGAGCTTTAGTTTCAGCTCGGCTACTATTAGCTTTTTGACTTTGGCCAAAGGTACATTCTTAACTATAAAAGGAAGAGACTGGACCATCAGAGGGAAACTGACCTAAGGGCTTTGTCTGGCCAGCACTTTTTTTTTTTTTTTTTTTTTTTTAATTTAAGGTGACTATCTTTAGGCAGGGCATGCACTCTCCAGTTTGCTACTGAATGCACCATTATTATCTTCAAAATTCATCCAATTTATACTTTGATGTAACCTCCCTGGTTCCTGGAGTCATCTGTTTAAAAGACCTGGCTTAAATTAAGACAAACATTCAACAAATATTTACACAGTCCTTACTATGTGCCAGGCACTGTGCTGGCTACTCTAGAATCTAGTGGCTAGATGATTCAGGCCCCTCCCACCAAAAAAAAAAATGGTTTTCCATCAGTTTTCTTCCCTCTTACACAGCTTCACTATACTGTATAAGTTATTATATAAATCTTGGCACCATTAAGAGTTTGACTGAGTTCTAAGGAAGCAGTTAAAAACCTTCTGTACTATATGTGCACCTGTCAGCCACACCTGACAAATGGCACCAGCTGACAACTCCACCCCCCAGCCAGCATACAGGGAGAATGGCATTGCCTGGTTAGATATCAGTGCTGACTAACACCAGGAAACAGACATGCACATGCACAGCTGCAAAACTAAGGTGCAGCCCACCCATAAAAATGCTTTCACTGAGCCTAATTAAGCATCTGAAGGACTTCATGTTTCTCATTCCTATTTCTAGTAGTTTTGTAGTTGTGTGTTGAGGAGCATGGAACAAAGGGATATACATGGGCTGGACACATGTTCAAGAAATTATGAAATGGAGCCTACATCAGAAAGTATATCCTGCAACTTCTTTAGCCTCCCAAGCTGGAACAGGTGAGTATGCGTGTGTGTGTGTGTGTGTATGGATCTTATTCAACATAGTTCTGCCTGTCACAGAAAAATTTAAAACTCAAGGTGACTCAATATCTGTCATCAATCACCTGACTGGTGGGCGATAGAAGCACAAATGAAATGAATAGGTTTTGAAATCAGGAGTAATAAACACCATTGTGCTAGCAAGCTGATTAGAAGCTCAGTGCTGTAAAAAACATATGGGAGAGAGGCAGAGCTGATTTCATTTTAACTCCAAACCAGTAATTCCTCTGAAACCTGTAATTGTCAAAGGGCACAAATCACTCCCCAGGTCCAGTTAAAGGCCTGCTAACCAGAGGCAGAAACAACACCAAGATCTAAATGGTTCCTAATAGAATCAAAAGGTAACAACCCAGGGAAAGAACACACACCCCCACAATACTTCACAAATGAAAATCTAGAAAAGCTTGCAATAGTTCTGGCATTTAGGGCGTTACAAGTACACCAGAAATAAAAGCATTCTCTGTTGCAGCAGCTGTTCAGACAGAGCAGGGGGTAATGTTTACTTAATACTTCAGGTTGATAGGGGATGTATCATAGTTCAGTCTGTCAGCTACATACGTGGAACTCCATTTATGTACACAGCGATAAGATATGTTTGAACAACGACAGAGTATGTCTAAAACAGCCTATTCAGCTGGTATGAGTAATCGAGAATAAAGCTCTTTTAAAAAAAGAAGTCTCAGATATTTGGGAAAGTTACAGAACAGACTGTCATGAATAGCTTTGCTTATATTTGCAGACATTGTTTTCCAAATAGCTGGGGAAATGAACAGATTGTTCTGGGAGGTCGTCTTTCCAATTTGTTCCTAGTTTCCAGTCTGTTAATCACATAAGAAAGCACAAGGAGAGTCAGCTAACGTTATTCACAAACTGCATCTATTGTCGGTTGAGCACAAACACCATGTGAGAAAACGCAAAGCTTTCCTGGAATCCCGTATGAGATTTTCACTTTTGCCTTCCTTCATTTCACCTTTGTGTTCACCGCAGCCACCACAGGACCCTCTATGGGGCATAATCTTCAAAAATCTTGAATAATGCAGGTTTTGCATAATTCACATATTGTGCTTAAACCCGCCTCCCTTATTCTGCATCAACTTTCAATCTCAATAGGGAGACGAAACGACAGAGACAGTAGTTAAAGGCGAGGGTGCAGAGGTGGAGGGAGGAAGAATAGGAGCGCCCCGAGCCGGATCTGTCTGTCAGGGGATGGAAGGGGCCGCAAGATCAGACTAGGGCCCGAAGAAGAGGGGTTCAGCCTGAGACCGAGCTCCACACCTGCAAGGCCAGAAGCCGGTCAGGAGCGCCACCTCCGGGTCCCAACACTAGGCCAGCGCGCCCCCAGGAACAGCCCGTCCCCCCTGCCCCTCCCCTGAGCTCATGGTCCTCGACCTGGCAGCCAGCTGCCCCGGGCCACCTACCAGGGCTCAGGGCCACACAGCAGGGCCCTAGCTCTTGGCGGCCTCTGCCTCCTCCCGGTCCATAAGGCCGGGGACCCCAACCTTCGCTCCCCTCACCCGGAGGAGGAGGTAGAGGAAGAAGGTACTGCGGGCTCTCCACCCGGACAGCTTCCTCTCGCCTCAGCCTCCCTGGACAGCGACAGTCACCGGAAACGCCGCCTCCTCCCACCTCCCCGGGCTCAACCCGGAAACACACTCTTCACGCTCACCAAGCCCGCCTCCTCCACCGGAAGCGAAATTCAAGCCGCGAGCCCGAGGGGAGGAGGGGTAGTTCTGGAAGGGATGGAACTATGCACAAGCGAAAGAATCCGGGACCCCAGGCTCTTGTCTCCGGTTCTTCAGAAGCAGTCTGCACCTTCGCCCCCACAGAGCAAGTCCCAGACTCCAGAGTCGGGCAATACCCATAAGCAAGATGGCGGCAGCGGCAGCACTCCCTGTGGCTCAGCGCCCAGCCCTGCTATTGGCCAGAGCCTGGAGTGAAGCCGCCCGGGACTGGTCAAAAGTGGTGCGGGGGTGGGGGTGGAGCTGCGGCAGGCTGGAGCTTGGAGTGGGCAACGCGGCGTGAGCAGCAGCCCCAGGCACCCGAAGCATCGCTCTCGAAGAAGATCTCGCTGCTCGGGGCCGCAGCCTGGTGAGCTCAGCCCCCTCCAGGTCCTCCCTTACGTCCCAGCCGGGGCCTCTCCGAGCGGGCGCTGATTGATGCAGACACACCCCGGGGACCCTGTCGCGACTCCATCTCGCCATATCGCGACATCATCGTGCCCTGTCGAGACTCCATTTTGTCACAGCCCTTTTCAATATATATCTTTTTTTTTTTTTTTGCCCTGTCATCTTTGGGGCTGTCCCATGTCGTGATTTTGCCGTGATCTCTTCGTGACATCACCACGCCATCGTGAAGTGTGATCTCATCGCTGCCCTGTCGTGACTTCATCAATGTCGTGTTGTGACCTGGCTGCGGTGGGACAGGTGGTGACCGCCAGGAACCCTTCTCCCCTTCTCATCTCCCCATCTCAGCAGCCCCGCTTCGATTATCCGGCTTTTGGATTCTCCGCTGTCCTGGGAGCTACCCTGGACCCTTTCTTGCTTCTCCAACCCCTGCCGGCATCCACAGGCTGGTAGCGGGGCGGGGAGGGTGACGGGAGGGAGCGCAAGGGGTTAATTCTGCTGCTGCTGCTGCAGCCTCTGCCCGAGGGAGGGAGAGGAGCGGAGGCAAGGAGCCTGCGGGGGCGACTGAGAGCCCTGGCTGGAGGGGTGAGGTCCCCAGAGGGACCTCCAAGCCTTCCCTGGCCAGCATCCTGCATCCTCATTTCACTTGAAGCTTATCTCTTGCCTCCCCTGAGGGGAAAGGAAACCTAGAATGCCCTTTTCCCAGTGTTAACCTGAGTCCGGATAATCGAACTTCACCCGTGTATGTCTCCATTCCTGCCTGTCTGTCCTCACCACTCCCTCCCTGCGTGCCTTGATGGAGGGAGATAAAACTGGGCCTCTGGTGCCAGGGGGCAGCTGAGCAGTGGGACCAGCCCCCAACCACCCCCAGGAGATTGGTGAGGAGAGCTGAGCAGCAGGATGCCTGGTCCTTCTTTCCTGCTTTCTGGAGGTGACCTTGGACCAGGGTCCCTTCCTCATCTCTTAACGGATTTGCAGGTCCAGCCCTTGCAAGGGGCTCCCCTGAGGGAGGTCAGTCTGAGGAACCCACCCACCCCCACACCTCACCTCACCCTGTCCTCCCCCCCCTTCTGTGCCAATCCCTCCCTGCTTCCTCCACTCCGACCCCCACCCTTGCCCCTCCTCTGCAGAGGGATGCTCAGTCCCTCTTGTGTTCACAGTTGGGCAAGGCGGGCACCATGGCCTCGGATTGCGAGCCAGCTCTGAACCAGGCAGAGGGCAGAAACTCCACCCTGGAGCGCTACCTGGGAGCCCTCCGAGAGGCCAAGAATGACAGCGAGCAGTTTGCAGCCTTGCTGCTAGTAAGAAATTGGCTGACAATTGGGAGGTGGGAAGGGCTGAGTGGTTGGGTCCTCTAGGAATGGGATTGAGTCTCCAAGGGTATATAGATATTACTGGGAATCCCAGAGGCACCAAAGAGTCCAGGATCACTACGTTTGGACTCTGTTTTGCTCCCCTGAAAATGAGGGATGAATAAGGGTTCGTGGCCTCTAGGAGCCTTGGAGGAACCTGCCTGGATCTGCTCTCTGGGGTGTCCCAGAGCAGATGGGAACTGACTCATAGGGTAGTGGCAGCAGGTAGTAACTAGTGCAGAGGGCTGGGGCTGATTGTTCTGGGGGTGGAGAGAGTAGCAAGGCTAGAAGTGACTGGGGAGGGATAGGTAGGTTGAGGGTAAAGGAGCTGGTTTGGTGCTTAGTCCTGTTGGAATAACCCAAGCTGGGGACAGCAGAGCAGGAGCTGCAGTGCTGGGAAGGAGGGGTTGGTGTGTGGGGGGTGAAGTGGGGAGGGAGAACAGCCGCTGCTTGTTTGCCATGACAACAGGGAGAAGGCTCCAGAGTCAAGGGCTCACACTGCAGCAGAGGAGGTGTTTAGGTGAAATGTAAAGGGAAATGTTTTGACAGGCAGAGCAGCGAGACACAGGAGCCATTTCCCCTGAGAAGGTGGCGGGAATGGATCAGAGACTTCTGTAGAGGGAGCAATTAGGGAAGGACCCAAAATCCTTGGAAGATTTTTAAACACTGAGTTCTAAGCCCCTTCCAACTCAGGTTGTGGGCATCTAGACTAGAAATTAAGAGGAACTTCCCGATTGACAAGGTGATGAAATGCCAGAATGAGAGGTTGAGGAGGGCTGGACCTCCCTTCCACTGAGAAAATCAAATAAGAGGCACCCCAGAGACGACAGCTGTCTTCCTCCGGGGAGAAAGAAAAGGGATAAAATGATCTCTGGGAGGCTTCCTGACCCCAGAATGAGTCCCGTTGCATAACCTAATCTTGCTAGCAATCCTCAGTGCCTCAGGGTGCGGGGAGGGAACAGTCTGTCACCTCTGCTTCCATCCTGCTGATAGCACATACCCCCCCATAGGTGACCAAGGCAGTCAAAGCAGGTGACATCGATGCCAAAACTCGGCGGCGAATCTTTGATGCCGTTGGCTTCACCTTCCCCAATCGTCTCCTGACCACCAAGGAGGCGCCAGATGGCTGCCCTGACCATGTTCTCCGGGCCCTTGGCGTGGCCTTGCTGGCCTGCTTCTGCAGTGACCCTGAGCTGGCCGCACATCCTCAGGTCCTGAACAAGATCCCCATCCTTAACACTTTCCTCACAGCCCGGGGGGACCCTGACGATGCTGCCCGCCGCTCCATGATCGATGACACCTACCAGTGCCTGACAGCTATGGCAGGCACACCCCGTGGGCCCCGGCACCTCATTACTGGTGGCACCGTGTCTGTCCTGTGTCAGGCATACCTTGGGCACGGCTATGGTTTTGACCAGGCCCTGGCACTCCTGGTGGGGCTGCTGGCGGCTGCCGAGACCCAGTGCTGGAAGGAGGCGGAGCCCGACCTACTGGCTGTGTTGCGGGGCCTCAGTGAGGATTTCCAGAAAGCCGAAGATGCCAGCAAGTTTGAGCTCTGCCAGCTACTGCCCCTCTTTTTGCCCCCAACAACCGTGCCCCCTGAATGCCTCCGGGATCTGCAAGCCGGACTGGCACGCATCCTGGGCAGCAAGTTGAGCTCCTGGCAGCGCAACCCTGCACTGAAGCTGGCAGCCCGCCTGGCACACGCCTGTGGCTCCGACTGGATCCCAGCAGGCAGCTCTGGGAGCAAATTCCTGGCCCTGCTGGTGAATCTGGCATGTGTGGAGGTGCGGCTAGCACTGGAGGAGACAGGCACAGAGGTAAAAGAGGACGTGGTAACTGCCTGCTATGCCCTCATGGAGTTGGGGATCCAGGAGTGCACCCGCTGTGAGCAGTCACTGCTTAAGGAGCCACAGAAGGTGCAGCTCGTGAGCGTCATGAAGGAGGCCATTGGGGCTGTCATCCACTACCTTCAACAGGTAAGGATATAGTGGCCCATGGAGGGAGCCTAGTGTCTGGGGAGCCAGTGCAGGAACCAGAAGCCAAAGCAAGGGGGAAGAGAAGCTCCGGCAGCCCTGTGCAACAGGGAAATGGCGAAGATGCCTGTAATACAGGCCAATAGTATAGCAAACACTCCGGGGAGTAGTGTGTGGCAGGCCTCCCTCCCTCTCCCGCTTTCCCCCTCCCTGGGCCTTCACACAAGCCTTCCACACACCATATGTGCACTCACATCACAATACACACACACAACACGGTAACCTCCCACCCACACAGCCCTCCACCCTTCACACACTATACACATCACATGCCTCTCCCCAGCACGTACACACAATTGAAGCAGTAAATCCACATAGTCTATAACATTTTACATACACGTGCATACAAACTGGTAGTGCTGCAGGGAAAAAGAGCAAGGCTGCCTGACTCCTGGCCTCTGTAGAGGTTCAGCTAATTCCATGTGGCAGCTTTCCACATCTCTTCCTCCTTCCCTAAGGGTCCAGCTATGCTGTCCCACAGGGATTCAGTCATGGCTCTGGTCTCTCTAATGGCCTGCTCCAGCTACTGAGCTTACCAGCCATGTCTCCCACACATTCTGGAGGTATTTACCCAGGGAGTATTTTCTTAGTTTTGGACATGAGTTTACTTCTAGCCTTGAAATAAAGTAGGCGGAGGGATAGGGGAATAAGGATGTGATTTGAGTCCAGCAAGTGTGGGGCATGTCTGACATCCAGTTCACTCAGCAAATATGCACCGAGTACTTGCTCTGTGCAGACCCCTGTGGGGTGTGTCCCTACCATGTGCTTGGTGCAGTGCCTGCCTTTGAAGGGCTCATAAGCCAGAATCCCCCTTTAGTTATGTTGTTTCTGGGCTGGCCAGAAGGCTGGTCTCTGGTCCTGCTCCGTCTCAGGGGGGATCCCATGGCAACAGGTGGGGCCAGAGAAGCAGAAGGAGCCGTTTGTGTTTGCCTCGGTACGGATCCTGGGTGCCTGGCTGGCCGAGGAGACTTCATCCCTGCGTAAGGAGGTTTGCCAGCTGCTGCCCTTCCTCGTCCGCTATGCCAAGAGCCTCTACGAGGAGACCGAGGAAACCAATGACCTCTCCCAGCAGGTGGCCACCCTGGCCATCTCCCCCACCACCCCAGGGCCCAACTGGCCAGAGGATGCTCTGCGGTGAGTTTGCAGTCACAGTCTGTCCAGCCAGACTGTTCTAAAGAAAAGTGTAATACCAGCATGACACTCCCACCCCAACTGGGCTTTACCAGGCTTCATGATTATGATATGAGATTTCCTTTAGCATTATTTCTGTTTGTTTGGGGGGCTGGGGGGACAGGGGAGGGGTTGTTCCCACAGGACTTGGGCTTCCGAGTGTCTATCAGCTGCCAACCCCAAATTTCCCTATACAAGGAATCCACACTTATTGAGTATCTGCCAAGTGCCAGGCATTTTGCTATACCCTTCATCAAAATGATCTCATTTGGTCCACATAGCCAATCTATAACATAAGTCTCATTCCCATTTTAAAAATGCGGAAACTGAAGTGCAAAGAGGTTAAAGCATATTGCCAGAAGTCTCACTATGTAGCAGAGCCCAGGTTTGATCCTAGGCCTGTGCAACTCCAAAGCTTGTGCTTTTTCTGCAGTAGCTATGAGGATCTGTCCTCCTCCTTCCCTACTTCCATTTCTCTCTGGTGGGGTGTCCCCCAAAAAGGGAATCCTTGTGCCTTCATCTCTCCCAGACCCACATACATCTGTCTCTTCCACATCCCCAGGCTCCTTCTGCCCGGCTGGTGCCACCTGACAGTTGAAGATGGGCCCCGGGAGATCCTGATCAAGGAGGGAGCCCCTTCACTTCTGTGCAAGTATTTCCTGCAGCAGTGGGAACTCACATCCCCTGGCCATGATACCTCAGTGCTGCCCGACAGTGTGGAAATCGGCCTGCAGACCTGCTGCCACATCTTCCTCAACCTCGTGGTCACTGCACCCGGGCTGATCAAGTAAGTGGCTCAGGAGAGGCTGGGAGGAGCTCAGAGAAGCAGAGGGGCTGCTCAAACTTGCATCAAATCCCTGTCTCCCACTTTGCCAATCTCCCTGTTCCTGTGAGTTTCTGTTAATGTTAGAATGGAAGGTTTTCAGCATAGACAAATGCCAACTCCAGACAAGGATTTGACATATCTGGAACCCCACAGAATTGTCTCTGGGCACATCTACCTGTGCCAGCCATAACCCATATGCTCTACTCCCCAGAGCTTTTGGTTGGGACCCAAAGTTAACTTGTCATCCTGCTGCCCAATTTCTTGGCAAACCGTAGCCCAGTGAAGCTGAGAGCCCAGAATCCCAGGTTTTCCAAAGGGCTGATCTGACTCCAGTAAACCATCCCTTCCCGTATCCTTCCCTCCCTTCCTTCCCCAGGCGTGATGCCTGCTTCACATCTCTTATGAACACCCTGATGACATCTTTGCCTGCACTAGTGCAGCAACAGGGGAGGCTGCTTCTGGCTGCCAATGTTGCCACCCTGGGTCTCCTCATGGCCCGGCTCCTTAGCACCTCTCCAGGTAAGCCCTGGGGACCCAGTCCTAAGCGGTGGGGGCAGAAGACTTGAATAGACCTGCTCTTTTCCATTTTCAGAAAATATTTTTGCAGAATTTTCCAGTCAAGAGGAAATCTGAAGAATACCTCATCCCCCACCCCCACCTTTCTTTCCAAAATGACAACATCCCCTTCCTTCTGATGACTTTTAAGGCAAGGTCTGGTGGGTGTTAAGTACAGGCCTGCTCAGAGGCACAGGCATAGGCACCTGGAATCCCCAGCAGCCCAGAGAATCTGAATCCATGTTCTCAAGGTAGAGCCGCCCCCACCCAGGCCTTGAGTCAGAAACCTGACTTCCCTCCATTGATGTTTTTCTCTGCTTAGCACCTTACCTCCCTCAGTAGCAGGCATCAGCACTCAGTGCTCCTCTGTGCACACCTCCTCCCCAGCCTACTCTGTGCAGGGGGAGGATCCCCTCCAGCCCCTGCCAGCCCTCTGTGTCTCCCACTTTGACTGTGGGTGTTTGCTTAGGTCCCTCTGTCCCTGCCTGTTCCCTGTGCCCCATCTGTCAGGTTGGAGGAGCTGAGCAGATGCCTGGGAACAGGGTGTAATGTGCCCATACCCTCAGCTGCCTTTTTGTTGGGTGTGTGGGGATCCCAACAGGGTACCCAACAGTGGGAAGAGGATCATGGCCCAGTGGACCAGGAGCCCACCCTGCACTCTAGCTTCCATGCACCCACAGTCCCAGGCTGCATCTCCACAGCCCCTGAGTAGAACCACCAGGCTATGGCCCCAATCTGGTTCAGCCACAAATACCACCAGGTTAGACTAACAGCCTCCTGGAGAGCAGCTGCAGGCTAGGGGTATACTCCTGCCTGGCAGGTAAGCAAAAGCCATTTTGGCAGCTCACATTCCCCTCTGGCTCCCCCTTTGGGCCCATGAATTAAATCAGTGCAACCTTGTTAGCCTGCACTAGTCACCACTGTGTTACTGGAGGGTTCTCCTGCCTTCTGTACCTGTATGGGTCTTAGTGTTTGAGTGTACTGAGATTGTTGCATTTAATTTTCACAACAGATTTCTGAGATTAGCACTACTGATCCCATTTCACAAATGAAACCAAGATGCAGAGAAGTTAGGGAAATAGCCCAAGGTCATACAATAAATATCAAAGATAGTATTTGAACCCAGGCAGGCTGATTCCAGACTATGTTGCCTCTGTACAGAAAGGCTGTGGCTCCCTGAGTATAACAAAAGGGGAAAGGAAGGGCCTTGCAAAGCTGCTGGCCTATCTGGTTCATGCTCCCATGCCCTCCTTACCTTCCAGCTCTTCAGGGAACACCAGCATCCCGAGGTTTCTTCGCAGCTGCCATCCTCTTCCTTTCGCAGTCTCATGTGGCACGGGCCACACCTGGCTCAGACCAGGCAGTGCTGGCCCTGGCCCCTGACTACGAGGGCATCTGGGCTGACCTGCAGGAGCTCTGGTTCCTGGGCATGCAGGCCTTCACAGGCTGCGTGCCCCTGCTGCCCTGGCTGGCCCCTGCTGCCCTGCGCTCCCGCTGGCCGCAAGAGCTGCTCCAGCTGCTAGGCAGTGTCAGTCCTAACTCCGTCAAGCCCGAGATGGTGGCCGCCTATCAGGGTGTCCTGGTGGAGCTAGCTCGGGCCAACCGGCTGTGCCGGGAGGCCATGAGGCTGCAGGCGGGTGAGGAGACAGCCAGCCACTATCGCATGGCCGCCCTGGAGCAGTGCCTGTCAGAGCCCTGAAGGGGTATCCACTGGGGACAGACCGGGGCGGGCAGCGAGGGAAGGAGGGAGGAGACATCTTCCCTGAAGCCCCCAACTGGATCCACCTCCCCCAGACTCCCCCCCACCCCAAACTCTCCAGCTTTTCTGGCTTTTTCGAGGACAAGGGCTTGGCGCCCACCCCTCAAGTGTAAGGAACTGCGTCCCGCTCCCCACCCACAGGCCCTGAAGGGGGCAGGGATCAGCTTGGAAATCAAAGTGGCTGGCCCCGCCAGGCTGGGGAAGGTTGGAGCAGCCCCCAGGGAGGGGATACTAAGTATCATTGTGCCAGATGTCTGGCTCCCCAGCACGAGGGAGACCCCAGGGTGGGACAGGGCTGGCAGGAGCTGACCGCCTCAGCCCATGTGCCCTGCCGGCCAGGGCGTGGGCTCCCCTAGGCTGCAGTGCCCCCTTGGCTCCCCAGGTCCCACGTCCTTCAGATTGGCCCTTTGGCTCTTGCCCTTGGCTCCCTTGGGCAGAGAGCAGGCTCAGGCCATTGACATCATAGTTCTTCCTAGCAACTTCAGTGGCCCAGGGTCTGAAATGCCCCCATCCTTCCAGAGAAGCAGGGCAGAAAGGCCTGGGTGGGGGTGTGGAAACCTTCCTCCTGAGCTTCCTTGATGGGACACAGGAATCCTTGGGCCCTGGTCTCCAGGCTTTTGTGTTGTGTTACAGCAGCGTGGTGATAGGGGTCGGGGGGTTATTTATTTTGCCTGTCCTTACCCCTGCGTGGACACCTGAGTGTCTGATCCCAGTCCTCCTGGTGCCATGTGGCCTGGCTGGAGCCAGGAATGGGAGGGACACTTCCCTAGAAACTGCATGTTTCCCCAGTGATCACACCCCTTCACCACCGTGGTGCCTGGCTTAAACCCCCACCCCTGCTTATGACTCCTCTCTGCAGAGAAACGCGACTGGCGGCTCCAGCAGGGACTACCTTTCTTATGAACCTAGGGGGAACCCCCCCCCCACACACACACACACACACACACCCCTGATCCCTGTTTCCCTCCCCCAGTGCATTCGATGATCACCAGGTTCAAAGCCGTGCCCATGTGGACACTCAATAAATGTTCATTGGTGACAAAATGGCTCCTGCATGGTCTGTTCTGCATCTTATCTCTCCCAGGCTCTGCAGCTCACAGCTACCACTTGCTGAACACTCTGCCAAGCACACTTCACAAGTGTTCTCTCATTTAGCCGCTCATAAGAGTCCTATAAAGAAGGCACTATTATCCTGGTTTTACAGATGAAGAATCTGAGGCATGGATAAGTGATTTGCAAAGTTTTGCAGCTAGTAAATGCCAGAGCCAGGACTCCAAGCCGGCCATCCAGCTTCTAAGCCCACACTCCATTACAGCAGGTCTGCAAACTCAGGTGCTTATGGTGCCAGGCCTGGGGGAGGTGAGGGAAGTGGGTGCTCATGCTCTTGTGTCCAAAAAGAGTGGCTGCCCCTTGGGCAAGAACAGGTTGTTACCAAGTGGGAATGTGAGCCCAGCACTTCCAGATCCTCCAATTTTTAAAGAGAAGTTAGAAATCCTAATTTTTACATGAAATCTGATTTGGGGATGTTAGCAACTAAATTTTTAAAAATTAAATCACTAGTACCCCCAAAAAATATCTGCAGGGCAAATGTGGCTTATGAAAGAGGCCATTCACCTTTGGTCTTTGCCAAGTAAGAAGGGGAAGGGCCCTAGAGCTTTGGCAAGAGACTGGAACCAAGCACCCACTGCCTCATCCCCCTAAGCCTATGCTATCAGGTTGGAGACAGACTAGCCCCAGGCCCACACACTGTTGACTCCTCTTCCCCACCAAGGCCTCAAACCCACAAGCATTTGCTGAGCACATCCTACGTGCCTACCTGTGCTTGGTTCTGCACAGACTGAGGAGAGCATTCATTTATTTACTGGATGTACTGAAAGCCTTGTTCCTAGCACAGATTCCCTGGAGTAGATATGAAAAGGTGTAGGCCCTGCCCACAAGCACCTTAAAATACAGAGGGGATTCAGACAAGGCAACAGTCAACCCATAAAGATGTGAACAGTTGCCTCCACTGAGGTCAGTACAAAGTGGCTGGAGCATGAAAGCCCCTCAACCTGGCTGAATGAATCTGGAAAAACTTCAGAGGAAGGATTTGCTCTGAGACCTTAAGGGTGAGGAGGGGCTTGCCAGGTAGACAAGCAGAGGCTAAAGGTATAAAGGCAAGCAAGCCTGAGGACTACAAGTAGTTCATTATTGCTGCAGTGTAAAGTGGGAAGTGGGGTGTGTTGGGAGATGAGGTTGGACCAGATCACACAAGTCCTTTGTGTCTTGCTAAGACCCTTAAATGTAGGATCATGCTGAGGGGTCAGGCTACAGATTTCTGGCAGATTGAATGATCTGGTTTGCATTTTAGAAAGACGACTTGTGCTGCAAGAGCTTGGAGAGCGGTCTAAGAGAGTGAAAGATTTGAGATGACCTTCAGTATAGAAGTCATGGGAGTGACCCAGATCATCTGGGGGAGTGAAAAGAGAAGGGGCAAGCCCCAAAGCAAGTGACAACCCCCCCATGATCCCTGCTGTCAAGGTCCTCTTCCTCCTACAGTGGGCAAGCCAAACCCTGCAGAACAAACTAAGCACTATACTTTAATGAAGAGCTCAGAGAGTTCTGGGCTCCGGAATGAGGAGAGGGGCTAGGCTAACTTGGTGGGACCGAGCTTGCTCCTGGTGACTCAGCTGAGGATAAAGGGGGAGCTGCAGTTGTGAGATCTACCCACGAGGTGGCGCCTCAGTATCTCATGCCAGATCTTCCCCACCCTGCAACCACTCTCAGCCCAAGCCTGCAGCAGGAGGAGGTTGTGAAAGGCTGGGAGGAGGAGGGTGGCTGTGCCAACATTAAAGGAGGCAGACCTGAGTTTTCTCTTGACATAAGGTCCAAATGCAAGCTCACATTTTGAAAAGAGAGGGAAAGAGTTGAGCCTGGAAGAAAAGCAATAAGCCAAGTATGCCAAATGGGAGTCCTCATGTGTGTGTATGAGCATGTGTACCTACATGTTCCCTTGTGTTTCTGTATTTCCCATGGGTGTCTATGCATGTTGTGTGCCCAGGGGTGTCTGCATATGTATCCCTGTGTGCCCCAAGCCTCCACATGTGTGTATGTGTTCTAGAGAGCTGGCAACCAGCAATCCCCATCTCCATGCCTCAGAAGGTGAGGACTTCCTTGACTCTGCAAGAGAAGAAGAGGGGTCCAGTGTCTGTAGCCATGAAACCCTGAAGTTTTGGGGAGCCCCAAAGGCAACAGCAGACCATGGAGAACATCCCTCTTACAAGTAGCCATCAGCAAAATCATTCACTCATCAGATGTCCTTCCCCAATTATGCCTGGTTCTGTGTCTAGCTCCCCAGGTTCATGTTCACATGGAGGCTTCCTAAAGGATCCCTCAATAGGCTAAGGAATTCAAAAACTCATCCTTTCATTCATTTATCATTTCTTTAATAAGTGTCCACTGAGCACCTGCCATGTGTCAAGCACAGTGCTAGATGCATTTTCTGTTTCTCCTTTAATCTTCTTGTGAAGAAATTCATGAGACAGGAATGGAAAGTTAGCCACAGTTGGAGTACCATGTTAGTTTGAATATTTTTTTTCTCTCTTATAGATAGGCCATAGAAAGCTCCAGGAGAGTTTTCAGTAGGGAAGTAACATGGTCTGGTCACTCTTATTACTGGATGGAATTGGATTTGGATCGGAAGAGACAGGAGACCAGTTAGGAGGTTGTTGCAACAGTCCAGGCAGTGGTTCTCAAACTTTGGTATGCTTCCAAATCACCTGAAGAGCTTATTAAAACACAGATTGCCGGGCCCATTCCCAGAATTAGGAATGTAGTGGGGATGAAATGGGAATGTAGTTCTGGGGTACAGCCCAAGAATTGGCACTTCTAACAAGTTCCCAGATGTTTTGATGCTGCTGGTCCAGGAACCACACTTTGAGAACTATTGGTCTATGAGAAAGAGTATGGTAGATTAAAATAATGGCAGAGGGCTGGAAAGAGATATGTAAGGGTTAGAACTGACAACACTCCATGAGAACTAGATTGTACAGGTGAGGGAAAGATTTGAGATGACAGTCCAGTGCCATTTATGGAACTTTAGAACACAGGAGAAGCAGGTTGGAGGTGGGGGTGGGAGGAACATTGAGTTCAGTTTTGGACTTGGAAAGATTCAGGTGTCTGTGATGAGACATCTGGATGAGTTGCATCTGTGAGTTGCGATCTCTGGTGAGAGACACAGACTGGAGATAAGAAAGTTGGGAGGTAAAAGCAGAGAGGTAGTCATTAAAGACTTGAGAGAGGCTGAAGTCATTCATGAACAGTGCAGTTGGAAAGAAAAGGCAGAAGCTTGAACTCTGAGAATGATACTGACATCAAAGATGTGGATGAAAAAAAAAGGAAACTGAGAAAAGTTCAGTATAGAAGGAGAAGAATGAGGCAAGAAGGAGGTGTCTTAAGCTGCAGAGAAGTAGGGAGAGGAAATTCAGGGAAGCCATTGGATAGGCAGCCTGTCCTGTCATTCTGGCTTTCCTAAGCCTGCTGGAGAGAACAGGAGGATCCCCATAACTGGGTATGGACATCGTCACCCTTATTGCTCCTTGGACTTCTCCCAAATGGGGTCCACCAACTTGGGTGTCATGCACTGACACACATATGCCTATCCTGGACCCTGACTCTGGATGTCCTTGGCTGAAGTTGAGTGAGGGTGAGGGAGAACTCACACACTCACATATGCAGATATACACACATATACACTCCTGGCTTCTGATCTGTCCTGGGTGGGTAGGTGGTGGAGTTGCCCAATTCTACTTCATGTCACCCTAGCTGGTGGCTCCAGCATCCGGAAAGTGCTTAATGATGAATCCTTGGCTTCCAGCTTCCTCCTTCTCCCATGACCCCCCGGGCTGAGATGACCCAGACCCGAGCTTGGTACCCACCATGCACAAGACCCTCCTCAGACCCTCCTTAATTCTCCTCTACATACATTCCATAGGCTAATGATATCACCTCCCTCTCCCTGTCTCTTCTCATCTATCTCAACATTGGTACCTTTGCTTCCTCATCTCCAACTTCATTAGAAGTAGGAGGACCCAGTCCTCCTTGCCCTTCCCTACTTTTTTTTTTCTCAAAAAAAAATGCATAATCTGTTACTGTAACAGATTCACTCAAGTGTGTCTGGATGTCACAGGCCTACACTCAATCAAACCAGGCACCCGTGGTTTCAGAAATGTGGAGCCCATGCACACCTCCAGTCCCAGGAAACTGCCCAGTTTGTGTCTCCAACTTCCTCAGGCCCCAGCTTGGCATTCTGGGTTACCAGTCCCCAGCCCCACAGCCTGAGCAAAGTGGGCACCCTTAGAGGGGACTTTGGTTCAGGAACTTTTCAAGAGAGACTATGACCAGACCCCTACACACACACACACACGTCCAGATGAGTGAGCTTGAGTCTACTGCTTACTAACTTCTTCCACATCCACAATCACCTCCCTCCTTCATAATTTGGTAAGGTAGTTAGAGCAAGGATTGATACCCATTTCACAGCTGAGGAAGCCGAGGCCCACGAGGAGCACTGGCTTGTTCAAAGGTAAGAGTGGATAGAGCCGAGAGACTCAAACCTATGGTCCCTGTGTCCCAACCTCGAATCCTTCTGTTTCACCACAGCTGCGAGCTGAGAGCCCAGAAGGCGGCTCAGATCAGCGAAGGTTGGATTTACGTCCCCACCCACCCACTCTACCGGGTCCCGCCAAAGTCACGCCTCCCCTTTGGCCGCCTCTGGAGAGAAGGGAGAAAGCGACCATAGCGTGTCTCTTTAATGCGCGCCCCCGGAGGCCCCGCGCGCCCTCGCCGCTATAATTGGAGTGCATGGAGCAGGTTGCTCTCAGACGAAGCAAGGCAGGCGCTGGGCGCCAATAGACTGACTTTTTCAAGTGAGATCCGCGCCCGTCCAGCCCGAGGACCACAGGTCCAGGCCAGGTCCCTTCCCCAGGAACCCACCAGGAGGCGCCCACTGCTGAAGACGCGACGGCCGCTGGGCTCCGGGCTGGGGTGCACCCCGCCGCCGCGCGGTGACCCCCGCGGGTTGTGCAGGCTCCCCGCACCTCTTCTTGCAGCGCAGCGCTCGCCGTCGGGCGAGGGCTCTGCCGCCGCCACGCCCCACGCATCGCGCTACCCGCGCAATGCTGGTGCACGCTTACTCGGCTATGGTGAGTATTGGCGGGTCCGAGGGCACTCAAGGCACACTGGGCTGGGGGATCCGGAAGCCTGAGGTCTGTACCTTCCGAACCTCCTGCCCCCGCGCCAACGAAATCTTGAGGGTAGGGAACCACAGGGACTCCGCTGCGCGCAGGGGACCACTGTCCCCAGGCTGAAGGTCCCGAGCCGGCGGGTCACTCCAACATAGACCTCAGGCCCCGGAAGCGGGCGGGACAGCTGCTGGACTCTCGCGAGCTAGAGGAGTAGAGTTCTTTCAGGCTGGGGACAGTTCCCAGTGGGTCCCCTAACGCGCCCCTTTCCTTCCCCAGGAGCGCCCCGACGGGCTCTGCGCAGCGGCTGGCGGGGCCCGCCTGTCGTCTCTGCCCCAGGCAGCCTACGGACCCGCGCCGCCGCTCTGCCACACGCCGGCCGCCGCCGCTGCTGCCGACTTCCAGCCGCCCTACTTCCCACCGCCCTACCCGCAGCCGCCGCTGCCCTACGGCCAGGCGCCCGACGCCGCCGCCGCCTTTCCCCACCTGGCCGGGGACCCGTACGGCGGCCTAACGCCCTTGGCGCAGCCGCAGCCTCCGCAGGCCTCCTGGGCCGCGCCCCGCGCCGCCGCCCGCGCCCACGACGAACCGCCCAGCCTGCTTGCGCCGCCGGCCCGCGTCTTGGGCCTCGACCCGCGCCGCGACTACGCAGCTGCAGTGCCCCGGCTCCTGCACGGCTTGGCCGACGGCGCGCACGGCCTGGCCGACGCAGCGCTCGGACTCCCGGGGCTGGCAGCGCCGCCGGGCCTGGAGGACCTGCAGGTGAGACGAGGAATCGCATGGGCCGGGACCGGCCACGGAGCCTGAGGACTTGGGGTTCTGGCTCGAGGTCAAGAGTGACGAATGCGGGAACACGGCTTCTTTCCCAGCCCGCCACTTCTCACTCGTGATCCCGAGGATTCGTCCCAACCACGAAGGGCCTCCATGCCAGTCCCAGACTGCCGGAGCAGCCTACGCCTCGGGCGAAAAAAGGCGTAGTAATTGTTTAAGGTTCAAAATTCCCTTTTTGTACGGCACGATGAGGGAGTCAGGGCTCCAGCTCGGCTGCACATGGTGCCGAGCCACGGTGATTCCTGGTGCCGCCCGTCGCCGCCCCAGGCGTAGGGGGTGCGCGTTGGGCGGAGCAGACTGGGACCAGGGGCAGCAGAAGCTTGGGAAACGACAGATGACTAGGTCCAGACGCACCCTCACCACGGCTCTCTCCTCTTTGTAGGCCACGGATGAGCCGGGACTGAGCCTCCTGGACCAGTCGGTTATCAAGAAAGGTAAGGAATGGCGTGCGATTGCCGGGCAGAGCGAGGCAAGAGGGTGCAGGCCCGCGCGGCTCGCAGACCCATTGTCTACACCGTGGCCCCTGCCTCCTGTGCGCCACCGGGCTTGGTGGCTGCCGGGCACTCATCCCGGTCAGTAGCCGGACAGGTAGCTGCTGCAGCGGGCCTGGCCAGAGTTTGGGCAGCTGCACGAACTTGGAGAGTTGGCCCGGAGCCTGCGGTCTGTCTGAGCTGGGCTCGCCGGCTCTTTCCGCTGCCCAGGCCGCGGAGTGGCGAAAGGGCCTGGCTCTCCCAGCCGAGGGGAGGCCGCTCTTGTGGATCTGGAGTTAATTTGCCGAGCGAGTTAAGCCACTTCCCTATTTCCTAAGAGGTGGGACTGGGAGTGCCGTTCCCACGAATTTCGTTAAATAATTTCCATTGCCCTTTCGGAACTTGGCAGGCGCCTTCTGTCCCTTCCCTGCAGGGCCTTGGGGGCCTCGCGTTTCCCTGGAGAATTTCCTCCCCAAGCGGGAGCCTCCGGAGGCATTTAGGATTAAGGGAGCTGGTGTGTTAATATTGAGTGCTAAGCTGTGTGCACGTGGGTCAGTGTCGGCCTGCTCCTGGGTGTGGGTGTCTATGTGAGTTCAGAGTCCTCCGTGTGACTATATGTTCCTTTCATAGATGGGTATTTCTCGGCGTGTGACTATGTCTGGGTTGCTGTGAGTGTATTTGTGATGTGCATTTGTGTATGTTATTGGACATTTCAGTGTGTTTGGGGGGTCTCTGTGTGCCTGGCAGGGTCACTGTTGAGACCCCGAATTTCTTTTTTGGTATTGAAGATCTCTGAACATGTGAGGATCACTCCCTATGTATTTGCAGGGGTATTTCTGTCGCTTTACACTAGTGGGAGCCTTAGTGTGAACCTGCCCCCAAACCGCTTTTCAGAACTGAGGACGGAGTTCTGGCTGTGCCAGGGAAATGTCTCTGAGACAGAGGTTCAGAGGGGCCCAGGTGTTGTGGGGAAGGGCGTTCCTTAGATTTGAGACAGGCACCTAGGAGGAATTTGAGGAGCCGAGGAGCCCGAGATGCCCTGGGCGCTCACACACCCATGGGATTTGGCTCGAGTTGTTTTTCAAACGAGTGAATTCAAGCTCAGGGGAGTCTCAGGTTGGGGGTGGGGACAAGGGGCTGGACTTCCAGGAGCTGGAGTTTGCTGGACAGCCTGGGGGGGGGGGGCAGGGTTCCCCGAATTGGGCCTGTGTCACCTGGAGCTTGAGTTGTGGGGAAGGTGCTGGAGACCCGGCTGCCGGGAGTGGGGACAAAGGTGTACACCAGGGACCGGGCTCTTTGATGGTGGGAGCTCCGTTCGTTTATAGTGAATGGAGACTTGTTTGAACCCGACGGAAGGGAGACCTCCGTCTGCAGTCGAAGCAAGAGCTTCCACCGGGAGATAAAACTGTTGTTGCAGTCCCATTTCCCGACTCCAGCCGGGGCTGGAGGGGTAGAGACCCAGGCCCTGACTCCCTGCAGGACGCCAAGACCCTGCATTTTGGGAAGGGATTTGAGGGCCTCTGCCCTGGGGAAAGGTATAGGAGACTCAGCCGACGCTCTGGATTCCCATCCCCGGGCCAGAGACGGGCAAGAGGCTGGCTGCGGAAGGAGGGACTGGAATTGCCCCGCAGTTGGTTTCTCTCAAAGGCTATCAGCTTCCATAAATTCCGGATCCTGGATGTACGCCGGGATCCTCAAAGGCGGTCCCAAGAATATGAGTGCAGCCAGGAGTGTCCTGGGTGCTGTGCATTGGCACTCTGGGACGGGGCCGCGCGCCAGTGGCGCGTGGGCCGTCGTGGACCCGGGCGCACACACCAGCCAGATCGCAGTGCCAGCCGGTTAGTGACTGGGTGCAGCGAGGTGGAGCGCCGGCGACCCGAGTGGAGGATGGGGATTCTGGTCGCCCCAACTGGGACGTCGAGGGACAATCCGGAGCGCATCAGCAAAAGGGAAAAGGGCGAGAGTCCGGAGTTCCCTGCGGAAAGTTTCTGAGCTGGCATTCTGCTGGTTCGATGGGACTTTGGGGAGAAGCAAAAAGGATCAGTGCCTATGCTTTCGGACATCGCATGAGCCGAGGTAGGGCTGGCTCCCGGCGGTCCCTACTTACGGATCAGGGCGTGGCGGGCGGCGGAGCGGAGCCACCCAAGCAAGACAGGGCCCGGCTGGAGTCCTGCGCCCGAACTTCGACGTTCAGCGCTCGGCTCTTCTGCTATTGCTGCGGGAATCCCGTCTCGCCGCCAGCCTCTTGGGCCGCCCTTGGGGCGGTGGGTTAGCGCCATTCTTAGCCCTCAGGCCTTTCCCACCGCGTGGACAGTGGTAATACGGCAGAGACTCCCGGCTCCGGCCCGGTGCGATGCAAAACGCTCCCGCTCCCCGCCTCCGCCCGGTCCCGAGGGTACGGAAAGTCGCCCCCCGCCCCATCGCACACTTCCAGGTCGGCCACCCGTTACCGCGGCAAAGTGAATTACGAGATGGCGGATCCGGCCGAGGGCGACCTGGGGAGGTGGAAAGCCCTCCATTTTCAGCCCACATTCGGCAACTCCAGTTTGCGACTTGTCCCAGGCATACATCAGGAACTGAAAGTAGGCGCGACTGGTAGGATAGACAGGCCCAGAGAGAAATATTTTCCAGCCCAGAAGAGCAGCGTGTGAGGTCTGTACAGGATGCCGTGGGAGCTCAGAGGAGAGAGCAATGAGTGTCTGAGTTTGGGAGGCTTACTAAGGAGGGATATTTGAACAGGTCTTAGTAGTGCCCAGTGGATGTTTGTTGAATTAATCAGCGATGGGTTTTGAAATCTGAGTGGATTGGGGGAGGTGGTGTAGGATGGACTGAGCTACTTTCACCACACCAAGCACAGCATGTGCAAATGCCTTCCCCTGCAGAAAAACAAAACACGTTAAAACCTTGGATGTGTTTCGGGTTAAAAAGTCACAGCTGGAGGGGAGTGGTTTGTGGATGACTTGAGATATAGTCCTCTTTCCCTCCAGAGGAAAGTGGGTGGTTGTCTACTAGCAGGGGGTGGGGAGGAGAAGAGGACACTCTCCTCCCCCTCTCAGGGGGCCTCTAGAACAGGGCTGATGTAAATAGTCACCCTCTCCTCTGCTGTCTTTCACTCTGGAGAAGAAGAAGGGAGGTGGGGAGGGTCTGGGCTTCCAGGTGAACCCCAAGCAGGGCCAGGACTAGGGTGAGGTGAGTGAGGCATTCACTTCTGGGGCAAAATTTAAGGGGGCAGCAAAAACTTAGTAATCAAGATAAATAATAATGCAATATGTTTAAAAATAAAAATTAATGGAAAATCCAAGGCAAACAAAATATCAAAATTTTAGTTTTAGTATCAGAATCTGACCCTGCACTTGCAGGACCTTGCCTCTCTTGCTTCACCATCATCTCCACCTGGCCTCCAAGGTTACTTAGTGACTGCTGTAGAAAGTGACAAAAAGAGCAGGGCCCAGGCAGATAGTTTGGACTTTGCCTGAGGGTAATGGGAGCCACAGAAGAGAGTGGAGCAGGGGGATGACAAATAGGAGCTGTATTTGAAAGAAACCCGATGCCTGTTGGTGAGGAGACAGGTCCCACTGGGGAGGTGAGCAGACTCAGATGGGTTGGAGGAGGGTCACTAACCCTGCTGTCTGCCTTCAGCTGTGCCTCTCCCACCCCTCCCACCCCTAGGCTTTAGAACAGTGGGACTCTAAGTGTGGTCTAAGGAACCACAGGCAACAGAATTACTTGGAGTGCTTGTTAAAAATGCAGATTTCCTGGGCACCACCCCACATATACTGAATGAGAATCCCTGGAAGTGTGGTCTGGGAACTTGCATTTTTAATTGCTTTATTGTGGTAAATTTTTCATACCCAAAATTCACCTTTTGTAAGAATACAATTCAATGACTTTTAGAAATTTTACAGAATTGTGTAACCATCACCACAAATCCATTTTAGAACATTTATCATCCTCCAAACTTCCCTCATTCCCATTTGTAATTAATCCCCATTCCCATCCCAAGATTTAGGCAACCACTTATCTGTTTTCTGTCTATAAATTTGCCTGTTATGGACATCTTGTATAGATGGAATCAAAATATATTGACTTTTGAATTGAGCTTCTTTTAGAACTTAGCTTAATGTTTTTGAGGTTCATTCATGTAGCATGGATCAGTAGTTCATTTCTTTTATTGCTTTTTATTCTATGGATGTAACACATTTTGTTGATCCATTCATCAGTTGACAGACTCTTGGTTTGTTTCCACTTTTTGACTATTATGAATAATGCTGCTCTGCACATTCCTTTACATGTCTTTGTGTACACATATGTTTTCATTGCTCTTGGGTAAATTCTGAGGAGTGGAATTGCTGGGTTGTGTGGTAAGTTTGTGTTTAATTTTTTAAGAAACTGCTGTGCTGTTTTCCAAAGTGGATATTTTACATTCCTACCAGCAGTGTGTGAGAGTTCCAGTTTCTCCACATCCTTGCCAACCCTTGGCATTATCTATCTTTTAAATTATAGTTATCCTAGTGGTTTCTCGTTGTAGTTACAATTTGCATTTCCCTAATGACTAATGATGTTGAGCAACTTCTGTATCATTTTTAGTGAAATGTCTAATCAGGTATTTCCCATTTTCTAATTGGATTCTTTATCTTATTATTGAGTTGTAAGAGTTCTTTATACAGTCTAGACACACATACTTGATCAGACATGATATGCAAATATTTTCTTACAGACTATGGTTTGTCCTTTCATTTTCTGAATGTTTTCTTTTTAGATGCAAATGTTTTTACCTGTAATGAAGTCCAATTTATTTTATTCTTTTATGGATCGTGCTTTTGATGTTGTATCTAGGAACTGATTGTCCATCTGAAGGTCGCAAATTATTCTCCTGTGTTTTCTTCTAGAAGGAATTACAGTTTTAACAAGCTTTCTGGGAGTCTGTTGCACACTTCCCAAATTCAGTAGTCAGGCCGTATCTATCACCTGTGGATAGAGTGTGTAGAATTGTGTATGCAAGAGTCTTGCCTGATACGTTGAATGACTGGGAGTTCTGTGTCTGTTGGAGTATATGTATGTGAACAGTTTCTCCATGTGTGACCAAGGTAACACCCATGAGTATAGCTGTCCCCGCTTCAGGAGTCACCAGGGTAGGCCCATCCTTTGGGGGTGGGAGATTAACACCAGAGTCTCCACTTTGCAATCTGTGCTAGCTCAATTCCCACCTCCACGACTGTCCTTTCTCCAGCCCCTCCACTTCCCTAACCTTAGGCTCTATCTGTCTTGTCATTTTTAAGGGAAGAGGCTCTGAGAAAACGAGGATGGGTGTGGGGAGCAGTGAGGTCTATCACTTGTACACAAACACATAGCCACGTGTCATGCACCTACACTTAGCTGCACCTATGTTTGCATAAACCTGACACAAACTCTATATTTAAATATACCATCAGGAGCAAAGCACTTGCTGATATCCACGTACATGCTGCCACATTTCTACATTACTCAAGGAGGACAGAGACTGTCAGAGTACATAGCTGGGGCTCAGTATTTATTTAATCAGTCTCACCCTCCATTGCTCTATCTATGACAACGGCATACAGTTTTTGTTTACATTCACTTCTGTGTCACACATGTACTCACATATGTCCCTGTTTGCACATGCATAAACAACCTCACACAGCCTTGGTCTTTCCTCCCTGTCAGAGGGCGCAACCTCAAGGGGGCCAGATTTGAATGGATGGAAGAGGCTGCTAGTGGAGAGAAGAATTTTCTCTTCCTCTGACCGCTCCCTCTTTTAGGGGTAATGGAAGGACAGTAGTCACTTTGCCCTTCTTTTTATTTTGTCAATTTGCAGTCTTATTTTTTTTAAGTCAAATTTATTGAGGTATAATTTACATACAGTACAATTCACCCTTTTTAGATAGACAGGTCTATGAATTTTGAGAAACTCTTACACGTAGTCATGTAACCACTGAAACAATCAAGATATAGAATAGCTCCATCACCCTGTCAAGGCAGAGGGACCCTGGATGAAGAGAGAACCAGGGCAAAGATGGACACTAGCCTGGAAGGCACTGACAAGGCAGGCCATGGGGGCAGCTGGGCATGTCCAGTGTTGGTATGTCTGTCGAGTCAGGATATCCTACTCCCTGCTCCAGAGTGGAGCCAGATAAGAGTAAGGCGAGTGAGGCAGGGTCATGAAAGTGAAGGGTTGGGTTCTGTTGCTATTTAAAATTTTGATATTTTGTTCATTATGGATTTTAATATTAATTTTGATTTTTAAAAATATTTCATCAACTACTATTTATCTTAATTACTAAGTGTTAAATTTGTTTATCTTAATTACTGAGTCTTTAAATGTGGCCCCCCAGGTAAGTGCCCCACTTTTTTTCTGGCCTTGCTCTGGGGACAGGAAACTTGCCTGGGATGGGGGGTACATACACACAGGTGCAGCCCATTCTCTCAACAACCCTCCAAATCTCCACTTCCCACTCACCTCCACCCATGAACTTCTGGTCCCTTACTGAAACCTGGGTGGGGTCCTAGGGGGGAAGGGCAGTTTTACTATCGGTTGCTAACAGAGAACTGAGGCTTCTGCTTAAACCCCTCCTCCCATCCCCACCCCCACCCTGAGCCTGGGACATCTGGACTGTGGGCTATCACTTTTTCCCACTTCCAGTTCCAGGGGACTTTGCTTCACTCATTTATTCCACGTTCACTTGTGCCCACCTGTGCCAAGACCCTGCCCAGGAGGCACTCCTAGTTGGTGGGGAAGACAGACGGGCAAACAATGAAGGTTCAGTGTGGTAAGGACAAGGATAGGGGCTGAGAGGGAGTTGGGGTAGAGGGGATGGTGCGTGACCTGAGGCTTGGGAAGGAAGGGTTTCTGCTCAGTAAAATGGAGAAGGGCCCCTGTTCTGGTTTGCTAATGCTGCCCTTTTGCAAAACACCAGAAATGGATTGGCTTTTATAAAGAGGGGTTATTTGGTTACACAGTTACAGTCTTAAGGTCTTAAAGTTTCCAAGGTAATGCATCAACAATGGGGTACCTTCAGTGGAGGATGGCCAGTTAGCTGGGAAGGCTCGTGGCTGCCATCCACTTGCTCCCAGGTTACGTTTCAAAATGGCTTTCTCCAAAATGTTGCTCTTAGGTCGTTTTGTCCTCTCTTAGCTTCTCTGGAGCCAAAATCTGCTTTCAAAGGCCATCTCCAAAATGTCTCTGTAAGTTGCAGCTCCTCTCTCAGCTCCTGTACTTTCTTCAAAGTGTCCCTCTTGGCTGTAGGAAGCTCACTCCTTCTGTCTGAGCTTATATAGTGCTCTAGTAAACTAATCAAGGCCCATGCTGAATGGGCAGGACCACACCTCCATGGAAACCATCCAGAGTTATCACACAGTTGGGCAACTCGCTTCTCCATGGAAACACTCAAAGAATTACAATCTAATCAACACTAATACGTCTTCCCACCCAAGATTGCATCAAAGATAATGGCGTTTTGAGGGACACAATACATTCAAACTGGCACAGCCCCTGAGACAGAACAGCAAGCAGTTTTGTGGGGCTCAAAGAGCTAGAGGTCCTGTTTGGCTTGTGCGGAGTTTTAAAAATTTTGAATCAGATACCCACCTTTAAAAATGCAGAGATTTCACATAAAAATTAGGAATCCTGGTTTCTCCAGCAAAAACGAAAAACAGGAGATCTGGCTACATTGGGTTTGTGTTCCTGCATACTGACAATCGACTCCAGCTTTGCATAGGGCTGCAGTTGCAGCCTGCCATTGTCCCCCACTCCTGCATCTCACTTGCTTATGTTACTTGCCAGCCCCATTTGTAGAACAGAGCTGCACTGGCTAGTATGGTAGCCATTAGCTACTACATGTGGCTACTGAGATTTGAATGTGGCTGGTCTGAACTGAGATAGCCTTAGTGTAAAATTGACACTGGATTTTTTTATGTAATTTTATTGAGATATAATCACATAACATACAGTCATTCAACGTGTATAATCAGTTGTTCACAGTTTCATCATATAATTGTGCTTTCATCACCACAATCAAACTTTGAGCATTTTCATTACTCCAAAAAATAAAATTAAAATAAAAAAGAACTTCTAAAATATCCCATTCCCTTCCTCCCCCATTGTTAATTTACTTTTTTTAATACAGTGTAATCACACACCCTACAGTCATCCATAGTATACAATCAATTACTCACTGCACCGTCATACAGTTGTGCTTTCATCACCAGAATAAATTTTTGAACATTTTCCTTACTCCAAAATAAAAATAAAAGCAAAAAAGAACACCTAAATCTTTCTGTCTCCTCCATCCCACCCTATTCTTCATTTAATTTTTGTCCCCATTTTTCCACTCATTTGTCCATATACTGGATAATGGGAATCTGAGCCACAGGTTTTCACACTCACACGGTCACACTGTGCAAGCTACATAGTTATACAATTGTCTTCAAGAATCAAGGTCACTGGGTTGCAGTTTGACAGCTTCAGGTATTTCCCTCTAGCCATTTCAACACACCAAAAACTAAAATGTGATATCTGTATAGCACATAAGAATACCCTCCAGAGTGACCTCTCAACTCCATTTGAAATCTCTCAGCCACTGGAACCTTATTTTGTTTCATCTCTCTTCCCCCTTTTGTTCAAGAAGATCCTCTCAGTCCCACAGTGGTGGGTCCAGGCTCATCCCAGAAGTCATTTCCTGCATTGCCAGAGGGATTTACACCCCTTGGTGACACTGGATTTTGCAGCGAAAACAAAAAGAATGTAAAATATCTCAATAGTTTAAAAATATTGTTTACATGTTGAAATGATAGTTTTTGATATGTTGGGGTGAATAAAATATGTAATTAGAAATAATCTCACCTGTTATGTTCTTTTTTTATTGTGGCTACTAGAAAATTTAAACTTACCTATGTGGTTCATATTACATTTATTGGACAAAATAAATATAATCTCTAAAGAACAAATGGGGACCAGGCAAGAAAGGTAGGCAGGGGCCGGAACGTGAAGGAAGGTGAAGGAGGACATTATAATGTGATTGTTTAAGGATATGAACTTGGCAGTCAGCGAGCAATGGTCAGCACCCATTTCTGCTCCTTCCTTGCTGTGTCATCTTAGAAAGTTACTTAACGTCTCTGAATCTTCAGTTTCTTCATTTTGAAATGGGGATGTGGACAACAGCATCTACTCCATAGGACTGATCATGTAAAGTGCTTGTATATAATCAGCACTCACTTTTATTGTTGATGGCAGTATTCTGCCCAGCTTCAGGGAACTGACCAGGTACTGATGAGTTTTAGGCTGGGGAGTGATGCAAGTTTCAGAAAGATCCCTCTGGAACAGGGTAGGGGCTGTGCCGAAATTCAAGCAGAAAGTGAGAGTATCTGTGGGCATGCGGAGAAATGGCCATAATTGAGGCACATATTCTTTAAAGTAGTAGGACATGGTCGTGAGATGTGGTAGGAGAGGAGGCTGTGGGGGATATCACTGAGGTTTTGGCAGGTGACAGAGGGTGGGACTGCTCATCCAGAGACGGAGTAGACGGAGGGGCTCCACCAGGCCAGGGACCAGGTTGGCCTTGCATACCTCTGTATTCCTGATGCCTAGCACAGTGCTGGTAAACAGGTGCTCAGCAAATATTTACCAAATGACCAGAAGGCTAAGGGCACTGTCTTGGAGACCACAGTCCTGGGTTCACTTCTGGTTCTCAACCTTCCAGCTGTGTGATCTCAGCTCTTTTGGGATTTAGTCTCCTCATCTGTAATATGAGAATAATAAGTGTAGCCCCCTCATGGGTGGTTTTAGAGATTCACTGAGGTTATCTGTGTAAGCACATAGCATAGTGACTGCCAAATAATGAGGTTTGGTAATTGTTAACCCCAGGCTGTCTACCTGATCCCCACCCCTCCCTGTCCCCCACCCCCCACCCCCACTCCACAAGGCCTTCTCTACCAAAGCTATCACCTCCTTGAAAGAAGAGAAGACCAAGGGATTCCTTTGAGGAAGCAGCTACCCTATTATCCTCCCTTTCCCTTTGGCTAAGCAGGAGAATGGAAGTTAGACTACTGGAAGAACTTCCTTTTAGAGTCAAGAATATCTAGGTGGGTCCGGGAAACTGGCTTCTAAGATTCCCTTCCCTATTACCTTTAATAGATAATTAGGGTGTACTTGGGAGGGAGCACAGGGGGTATCTGGGGGGTGTTCCTGGTCTCCTTGAGAATCCCAGAATGACTTGGCAGGAAGGGATGCTGTGGTGACCCAGACATTCAGACTCCATTTCTTCACTTCCAGCTCCCTCTCTCATTGCACATGCTAAAACTCCAAGACAGATGAAGCTGTTTGAGTTTTAACAGGGAACCTGCCTGCCTCAGTGAAGGTAACACAGATTCAAGAGCCAGGCAGCTCTGGGCTCAAATTTCCAGCATCCAATAGCTGAGTCACTTTAACCTCTCTGGTGCTTCAGTTTCTTCCTTTGTAAAGCAGGGATAATGGTACCACCCTCGGCAAGGTGCTGGGACATTTAAATGCAGCTGATGTGCAGTTTGTAGCAAGGTGCCAGGCACCTAGTTGGTGCTTCATTCAGGTGCTCACTGATGGTGACTGTGTCAGCTGATGGTGCCTGTGTCCTGCGGTCTTTGGCTCAGTGTTTTCTCTCTTTGTCTTGCTCTTGCTTCTGCTCCACAGTCCCCATTCCCCCCAAAGCCAGCAGCCTCTCGGCCCTCTCCTTGGCCAAAGACAGCCTGGTTGGCGGCATCACGAACCCCAGCGAGGTCTTCTGCTCTGTGCCTGGACGGCTCTCGCTGCTCAGCTCGACCTCCAAGTACAAGGTGACAGTGGGGGAGGTGCAGCGGCGACTCTCGCCTCCCGAGTGCCTCAACGCCTCCCTCCTGGGAGGCGTCCTCCGCAGGTAGGAAGGCCAGCCCACAATTCCCTGCACAGCACCCAGGCTGAAATCCCTGGTCTTCTTGGACCTTCTCAGAGGGTCAGAGAGGGGCCAGCCTCACCCAGGCCACAGTATCATCTCCACCTCAGTCTCTGTTAGGGAGGAAGGCAGGCATGGGAACCCAAGATTCTGCATGCTCCAGAGGGCGGGCCCAGATCTCCAGTCGCTTCCGCGGGCCTATGTGCTTAGGGGTGGGAGTTGGGGACAGAAGGAGCCATGGGCCCAGAGAAGGCATGGAGGATTCACCCACTTTGGGCAGGATGGGCAAGGCTGGATCTGGGGAAGAGAAAATGCGTTTTCATCCCTACCCCAGGAAAGGGACCCCCAGGACCCCAAGGCTCAATCCCCGTGGCAGCAGAGGCCTCTCTGTGTTTGGGGGTGGGGGACTTAGAAGTTCATAGTTTTTCTTCATAACTGTGTGTCTGTCTCTCTTTGTTCATGTCCTTGTGCCTGGGTAGTGTATTTTTGCCTCAGTGCCATGTTTTGATATGCCTGAGGGTCGGATATATGGCGTGTGTGTCTGTGTGTGTGTGTACACAGTAGGGGATGGTCAAGAGTATATGTTTCCATGAGTGTGTTTCCTGTGTTATCTTTAGTGGGGATGTGTTGGCTGGAATGTTTCCTGCTGTGTGTGTGTATGTGCCTTTGTGCATGTGAGAAATTGTATGTGCATCTGGAGCTAAATATATGTATGTTTGCATGTCTGTACCTCTGTTGGGGCAGCAATTGTGCTCTTGTAGGGGTCTCTCCTATTCTTGGACTCTTTGAGCAACCCAGAGCAATTTGTGTGTAAGTCCATGAGTACATATGTCTCTGGGATCCTGTATTGGTGTAACCTGTGTCTATGTTTATGTCTCTGTGTGTCCCTGGGTATCTAAATCTGTGTACTTGTCTCTTGTCTGTATTAGTGTGTATGTGTCTCTGTATTCTTGGCCCTTCTCTTGCATTTATCTTTGTCTGTGTCTCTGGGTGGCTGTGTGTGTACTGATATTTCTCCGTGAGTCTCCTCATATAGGTCTTTGTGTCTCTGGGTAGCTGTGTATGGCCCCGCTGTTGTGCTAAGTTTGTGGGAAGGAAGGACCCCAAAATGCTGGCTTATCTTGCCCCACCCTAGACTGCTCCTGCTATTATTCTGAAGCTGGGTCTTCCCCTCACCCCATTTCTTGGCTGAAAAACCAGTGCGGTTAGGAAGACATTGTTGCCATGCTGGAGACTCCACAGTGTCTCCAGGCCCATTGGGGGGATGGTGGGGGCAGCTGGGCCCTACTGGAGTCGCTTAGTCTACCTTCTTCTCTGCTCTCCTCCTCCTCCCAACTCAGGGCCAAGTCCAAGAATGGGGGCCGGTGCCTGCGAGAGCGGCTGGAGAAGATTGGGCTCAACCTGCCAGCTGGCCGTCGCAAGGCTGCCAATGTGACCCTGCTGACTTCACTGGTGGAGGGTGAGCAAGGCCTGAGGGTTGGCACATGAGGAACATGTGTGATGGATGGAGTGTAACGGTCCCTAATGCATGAGGGCGTGTTTAATCATGTGTGGTTCATGTGAATGTGGTATCTGTGTGTAATTTGTGTGTCATATATAACTAAGGTGTGTGTCATGTGTATAGGCTTTGTGTGTGTGCTTGCATGCATATGGGTGCAAGCACCTCTACAGTAGAGTGTGTGGCAAGTGTGTAGGGGGGGAGGAGTGGCTAAGGTATGAGGGGGATGAGAGCCCCCTTTCTTAGAGGTTAGTGACTCTGGATCCTGCGCTCTGGGCTTGGTTGTGTTGAGCTCTGGCTCTAGGATGTGTGGTGGGCTCAGTGCCCCACCTGAGCTCAGAGCCCATCCCCACTGGCCCCAAGGGAAAGCAATGGAATTGGGGCTGGGGCTGGGCTGGGAAGGAAATCAGAGGAAGGCCTCTCCAGCAGCAGGATGGGGCAGTATGCCCCCAGCCAGGATTTGGGGGTTCAAGCCTGTGCTTGAAAGGGGTCTAATACACCCAGCAGCAATGACAGTTCTCTAACCCACCTCCCCCTAGGAGAGGCTGTGCACCTGGCCCGAGACTTCGGTTATGTCTGTGAGACTGAGTTCCCAGCCAAGGCAGCCGCCGAGTACCTGTGCCGACAGCATGCTGACCCAGGAGAACTGCACAGTCGCAAGAGCATGCTGCTGGCTGCCAAGTGAGTGAGGGTGTCACGTGTGCACAGGCTGTCATGGGTGCCACACACAGACACACAAGGTGCAGTGCACAGACACAGGCACCATACGAGGCACACCTAGGCTCCATGCTTAGGTTCACAGGGGCACTCAGATGGTGCACACGTGGGACACTGCAGACGAATATATCTATGCATCAGCAAAACTGGCTTACACAGGCACCATGTGTGCATGTTCCACTCACAAAGACTGCCCATGGCACCACCATGCTAGCCCCATCATGGGTGTCAGTTCCATGGTCTTGCTACCCTGCTGGAGTCTTGTCTGTCAGCCCCTTTGCTCTAGCCATCTCCATCAGGGGGCCCCAATGCCCACACAGATGCCCAGGTTGCCCCTTCTTTATCTACTTCACACATGATCCCTCTGCTAGTCCCATGGGTGCTTCCCTCACTACTGTTCACATGCTGCCGTATCAAATCAAGTCTACTAGTTTTTCTCCTGGGCTTTTGCCCCAGCACCCTGCACCTCAACCGTTCCCCCAGCCTCCCTGCATATACTATACACCCCTGCTCAAGAACTTCTAATAACTCCCTATGCACTGCATTGATTTCCAACCAGGTTCGGTGAGGATGCCTTAGGGCCTGTTTTACATACTGTTATTCCATTAAAATTTAGTTTTTTAGAAAGGGTTCCATTGCAAGGAGACAGGGGTGGGGAGGAGGGGAAAAACATTTTGAAAACCACCAATTGGTAGGTTTGCACTTGCACACTCCTTTGAGGGCCCCTAGTCTGACCCACACAAACCTCACCCACTCCAAATAGCTCCTACTCAGTCTCCTGCTCTCACATCCTTCTACTTAGAGCACCATCTAATTCCCCCACCTAATGCAGCCTACTTCACCATTCAAATCACAACCCCGTGGTCCCTCCTCTGAGGCTTTCCTCAAGTCCCCTAGGCAGAAGAATCACAAATTCATGGGACTGCTGAATGGAGAGACCTTTGAGTCTGCTCATATTGTAGCTGGAGAAACATATAGGGCAGGTTTTTGCCTCATTCATTAAGTCATCAAGCACCTGGTGGGTCCAAACCATGTCTATGATGCTGGCTGGGTTTCTTGGAGATGTACATAAAGATGAGTGATATGTTCCCACTCCTATTGCCTGAGCCACACACAAGATGCACAAAGAAATGGATAATGGCCCCATACTGGAGCTGTTTTCAAATCCCAGCTCAGTTACTTCAGCAGGTCACCCAACCTCTCTGAAACCAGTTTCCCCATCCATATAATGGGGATAGTAATAGTGTCAACCTCACAGATTTGTTGTGTGAGATGATGCATGCAGTGTGCTTGGGAAAGCATATAGTCTCAATTAGTGTTCACTGCTACCTTTTATTTCAATTATCCAAGGCAGATTCTGGATTGTTCCCTAATAACTGCAAAGACAAAATCTGTGAAGCCTTGGGTGTTTGGTGTGGGGTTGGGAGCGGTGATTCAGGAAAGCTTCCTGTGTAAGGTAGTATTTGAGCTGGACTTTGAATGTGGATAGGACGTCAACTGGGAGAACATGTAGGATACTGGCATATGCTACATTCTGGGTGATACTGGGCAAGTCAGTTAAACCTCTCTGAACCTTAGTTTATTTTTCTGTAAAATGGGTATGATCATCATTTGCAGGCTGTTCAGTCAGCAATCATATAAATATATCATATATAAAATATATATAAAGTATCCAGCACATGGTAGGTTCTCAGAGCTTTGTCCTCTAACCTCTGACCTTCCTTCCCCCACCAGGCAGATCTGCAAAGAGTTTGCAGAGTTGATGGCTCAGGACCGCTCACCGCTGGGCAACAGCCACCCGGCACTCATCCTGGAGCCTCATGTGCAGAGTTGCCTGACACACTTTAGCCTCATCACCCATGGCTTTGGCGGGCCTGCCATCTGTGCTGCCCTCACTGCTTTCCAGAACTACTTGCTGGAGTCGCTCAAGGGGCTGGACAAGATGTTTCTAAACAGTGCAGGCAGCGGGCACGGTGACACCAAGGCTTCGGAGAAGGATGCCAAACATCGGAAATAACCGCTTCCCTCACCCCAATGCTAAGGGTTTCCCCAGGCCTGAAATGAAGCTTTAGCTCCTGGGGGCAGGCCTGAAAGGATTAAAAGGCAGAATTAAAAGGCTAGGAAGAGAACAATCATCCAGAAACCCCAGTGCAGGGTCTGGGCTGGAACAAGGGGAGTGGCCTTTTTGTGTGGTTTGTTGGTAGTTTGTTGGTAAATTAAGGGCCCAGGTATCTGCCTCACATGTGTAATTTCTGACCTTTGATTGCTAAGAAGGATTTGGACAGGAAATAGGCATGGAAAGGTCTGGCTCGTGGGGCAGAGCCCTGCCTGTTAGAATACCTGGGCAATAGTGGGTCCTCTGAGGGACCAAGGCCTTTCTGTTTTTCTGCTGATGGCAGGAGGGAAATTGTTAAAAAAAATCTGAGGTGCTATTGAGGGACTGGTGCCCCTCAACCCGGAAAAGGAGTGCTGGCAGGAGGCCCCAGCGGGCTCTTTGGGTTCCTCCCACTCTTGGAAAGTAGACAAGAAGGGCCTTCAAGGACAAAGAAGATAAAGCACAAATTACAGAACTTGAATTCAGACTGTACTTCACAGTCCTGTCACTGTCTTATTTATTTATGTATGTTGTAATTAAATCTGAATGTTTTAAAATGTCCAATGCAACTTATTTATCCCAATGAGTTGGGGTCTCTTGTTGCACTGTTTTCTGCTCACACACCAAGATGTCCAGCTGAATCAGATGGAGAGGGTATTTTTACTTGCAAAGGGATGTGGGTGGGCTGGGAGGGAAGCAAAGTGTGTCAGGAGCTTTGAGGTTGTTGCTGGAGTTTTGTATTTGCTGTTTTTCTTGATCCTGCAGTCACTGTACCTCCCCATCTCTCAGATCATTTCCTCATTCTCATAATAAAACCTTTCCATTGGATGTGAAGCCCTCCCTATCCTTCTTCAGCTCAGGCCTGGATCTCCCTCCTAATGGGAAGGTCACTGGGGAAAGGGAGGGCCTGAGAATTAGAAGGAGGGGTTGGAGGCTACAAGGGACCTCTAAGGGGGATCCCCAGGTGGGTTGAGGGCACCTCTGTGTGAGAGGGGCTGCGGAGGTTGGTGGGTCTAGATGGCTTGTCAGTGTGGCTGTTAGTTTTGTGTGTGTGTGTGTGTGTGTGTGTGTGTGTGTGTGTAGGTCTATATATGTATTGTGACTTAGTGGGCTTGTGTGAATGTGTGTTTGGCTGTTGGGTCTATGTGAGGTGTTAACATCACTCCTGATGGTGGTTCTGTATGTGTGAAGGCCAGTGACTATGTGTGTGTCTATCAGGCTAATGCTAATTCGGCTTTCTTGCCTTCTTGAGGATTTCACTCTTTGGCATCTTTTGTCTTTCCCACATCATCAGTATTCCTCTCTACTGGACCATTCCCCAAAGTACACATGCTCTAGGGTCTCATCTTAAAAAATATAAATACTTTCCCCATGTCTTTGTGCTTTTGCAGTTAAAATTCTTGAAAGATTGCCACAACCCCACCTCCACTTTCTCACCCAATTTGCTCTTCAACCCACTTTCAATCTGGCCTCCATACCTACCAATGTACTGAAATCCACTCAGCAAGGCCATCAAAGACCATGGTGTCAAACCCAAAGGCCATTTTTCTGGACTTAACAGTGGAGTGACATGGCTGACCACTTGCTCTTTTCTGAAACACTCTTCTTTGTGCTTCCCAACTTCTCTTGTTTCCTTTTACCTCACTGGTTCCAACTTTGTCTCCTTTGTTGGCTCCTTCTCTACTTGACTTCTAAATATTGGCCTTCTTTGGGGCCTTCCTTATCCACACTGTCTCCCTAGATGACCTCACTCAGTTCCACACTTCATATATCACCCATATGCTATCATGAATTTATATCCTCTGCCTAGACTTTACCCTGAACACTGGATTTGAATATACAACTGTCTGCTTGATGCCTCCACTGGACTTAAAGGCATCTCAAACTTATGTTCAAAATGGAGTGCATGACTTTGATCTCTTAAATCTTGGCCTCTTCCGCTTTCCTGTCTCAGTAAGTGGCATCACTTCTACTCAGTTGCTCAAGCCAGAAACTGGAGAGGCATATTTTCTTCTTCCCCTACACCTAATCCATCAGAAAGTCCTACTGATTATGAATCCATCCTGTTCTTTTTATCTCCATTGCCTCCTCTCTAATCCTCAGGACTACTACGATAGCCTTCCACTGGTTTCCTTGTTTTTCACTAATCCAGCTTAATACCAAGGACTAGCAATGACCTGGACTTGGCCTACTTCTCTGGCCTCATCTGAAACCATTCTCTTTGTTCAGTCCACTCCAGTTATACTGGCTTCCTTTCTGTTCCTCAAACATGCCACTTTGTTTTGTGCCTCAGGGCCATTGCACCCATTGTTCTCTTTGCCTGGAATATTCTTCCCCCAGTTCACTACAGATGTGATGTGCTGTCAGGAACAGATGCTGGGGTACTTTGAAGAAATGAAAGGTGTTCTAGGAACATGGGGTTTAGGCATCATCTCCCCAGGTGTTTTGGTATGCTAAAGCTGCTGAAATGCAATATACTAAAAATGGGTTGGTTCTACAATGGGGATTTAATTTACAATTTACATTTCTTAGGCTGTGAAAATGTCCAACTCAAGGCATCAACAGGATGATACCTGGACTCTGAAGACAGGCTGCTGGCTTCCAGGACACCTCTGTCAGGAAGGCACTTGGCCGGCATCTGCTGGTCCTTCTCACCCGGGTTTTGTTGCTTTCAGCTTCTGGCTTCAGTGGCTTCCTCTCTGAGCTTCCGTGGGTCCTCTCTCTTAGCTTCTCTGGGACTTTTCTTTATGAGCTTCTCTTAATTTCATCTCTTATAAAGGACTCCAGTAAGGGGATTAAGATCCACCTTGAATTAGGTGGGTCAAATCTCAATTGAAATAACCTTATCTAAAGGTTCCACCAATAATCGGTCTCCATCCACAGGAATGCATTAAAAGAAAACGGCCTTTACTGGGTATGTAACAGCTTCAACTACCACATAGGGTAAGGGTCCAAAGATGTGATTTCTTCAACCTATCCATATGAAAGGAGAAATAGGGGTTGGAGGAGAGACTGGAAATATGCCCTGTTTTATTTAGCCAAAGCACCAGGCCTGGCAAGAGACATTCTACTACTAAAATTATTTTAGACCATGGAAAGTTGAGGCAATTAAATTAGATAACAGACATCAAGCACTATAATACCCAATACATAGTAAGAAATCAATAAATGGTTGTAAATATCCTTAAGGAGAGCAAGGAAGAGACTAGAGCTTATCAAGAACTTCTCAATGCTCGACAACTTTTCCTAGATTAACCATGCTATCCTTACCAAGTCTCATTTTGGAGATAAGGGAACTAGCACAGAGCAATGAAGTAACTTACTCTAAGTAACAGAGTAAGTGGGACTCAGGCAGATTTGTCTGACCCAACCCTTACTTCATAATCACTGCACCACATGGCATTCTGCAGCGTGGTTTACAGGCCTGACTCCAGTGAGAAGCAGGTCCTCCCAGCCCCTCAGGTCCCAGGGCTCTGCTACTCCAGCATATGGTTAGGATGGTTAACAATGCAGAGGAAGCAGTACAGTGCAGAGATCAGGACTGCATAAGAAGCTTCTAACAAGGTCTCAGCATTTGATTCTTCCCAATAGTTTTTTCATAGCAAATTAAATCGTATTTGAGCCTCTGACTAGCTGGTTTAGCCCTAAGGAAAAGTGGATAATGATTAAAGAAAAAGCATACACAGCTTCTTTCTTGCAGAACAAGTAGCTGTGAATTAAATGGAGAGTATTTAGCTGGGTAAGCACAATTTTCAAAATGTGGGGTTTTAAGAATTTATACCCTTTTAAAGGAAAGTCTTTCCCATAGTGCTCCAGAAGGGATAAGAAAAGGGCAACCTTTGAAAACCTTCCCTCCCTCAAATCTCATGAAGGAGGTGAGGCCAATTTGCAGGCCTTTCTACTCCTAAACACACACACACACACACAAGCTAAGCAAGAAGCAGATACCTAGAAGAAATCCCAAGAATGGTTCTGCTTCTCTTGTCTGGGTATTACTGCTGCTTCAGTCAAAGGACCGAGGTGAAGAGACAATTAAAGGGCACTGGACTCAGGAATTAACCAGGATTTAGGCAGATCAGGTGTAGATACTTGCTCAGCTGGACACATTACAATCCTGGTGAAGCCTGGACACGGAATAACAAGTTTACTGATAAGTATGTCTTTATTGAGTGCTCACCACATGCCAGGCCCTGTTCTAAATGCTTTCCATATACTACCTCACGGAATCTTCATAACTAGCCCATGGCACAGGTACTATGTTAACCATTTTACAGAATAGAAAAACATGAAGCAGGATTGTCTACTCTTTAGCAGTGGTACCCAACGGGGGCAAACATCAGCATCACCTGTAGAGTTTTAAAAATAGATGCCTCAGTAGTACATGATTTTGGAGAGCTAGAAGAAAAGGACTCAGGAATATACCCAAAAGCCCAAACCTGTGCATCTTCATAATAGTGCTGGAGGTTGAACCACCACCAGTTGTGGTCCTGTGAACCATCTCTTTCCCCATTTATTCAATGATCAGCTTTTTTCTTACAGTATAAAGCATCTACTATTGGTATATTAAAAGCATATAATATACTCAAATCTAATGTTAACTCAATACTGTTAATACAAATGTTCTGATCTGTTGGTAGACAGATGAAGTGTCACCTCAGACAAACCAAAAACGTATTTGTATGTGCTATTAAAATCAGCATAGAACCTAAAAAGGGTTGTCCTTTTTAGGTTCTAAAGAATTGGGGTAGCTGGTGGTGGATACCTGAAACTATCAAACTACAACCCAGAACCCATGAATCTCGAAGACAGTTGTATAAAAATGTAGCTTATGAGGGGTGACAATGGGATTGGGAAAGCCGTAAGGACCAAACTCCACTTTGTCTAGTTTATGGATGGATGTGTAGAAAAGTAGGGGAAGGAAACAAACAGACAAAGGTACCCAGTGTTCTTTTTTACTTCAATTGCTCTTTTTCACTCTAATTATTATTCTTGTTATTTTTGTGTGTGTGCTAATGAAGGTGTCAGGGATTGATTTAGGTGATGAATGTACAACTATGTAATGGTACTGTAAACAATCGAAAGTACAATTTGTTTTGTATGACTGCGTGGTATGTGAATATATCTCAATAAAATGATGATTAAAAAAAAAAAAATCAGCATAGAACCAAAAAAAGCAGGGCTTATCTTAGTCCAAGACCAAAGTGTGCTTAATGTGTAGTCCCCAGCCAACAGTATCACCATCAATTAGAATAGGTTAGAAATGCAAAATCACAGTCCTCACCCAAACATGCAGAAACTACAGGGGTGGGACCCAGCAATGTTTCATCAAGCTCTCCAGGGATGCATGCTCAAGTTTGAGAACCACTGCTCTAAATCTCCATCATGACCTGGGGGGATTGTGGGAAAGTGGTGGAGTAGGAAGCTCCAAGAATCAGTCTTTCTACCAGAACAACTATTAAACAGGCAGAAACTGCCCGAATCAAGTATTTCGTAACTCTGGAGTTGAGTATAACACTGTGCAGCATCCAGGGAAGAGTGGGAAGAAGAGGCTGGTGAATCACACTAAATACAGACGAACTGCACTCCCTGCACTGTGCCAGCCATGGCCCATCCCAATCTTGCAGCTGACAGCAGCGAGGTACTCAAACCTGGCCCCTCACGTAGCATGTTGGTGCCAGGGTAGTACATAAAGACCTAGTTCCCCAAGACCCAGGGGTGTATGCCCAATTGTTGATCACTGCCTTTGATTAGGTACTTCAAATTGCTGGGGGCTCTGAGGGTGGCCATTGCTCCAGACTAAGGGGCAAAGGAGACTTAAATACCATAGGCTTCCTCAGAGCTGTGGAAGCAAGGTGAAGGGCTGCATTTGCTGGGCAGGTGCTGAGTCAAGAAAGCGCAGCCTTGGGAAGCAGTGGGAGAAGCTCCTGGCACCCTACCTGGCCCCTCTCTCATCCCCTCCCCAGAGAAATTTGGAGCTAACCACCCAATGCTCTCTTTGTGTGTTCCTGGCCTTATTCCAGCTGGCAAAGAGTGACCTGGGAAACTCCTCTCTGGCTGTCCCTCCACCCCAAATTTGCCCTCCAGGCAAAGTACCTTGAGACAACAGAGTAAGAAAGCAAAGTAAGAAATAAGTGAGTTGGGCATCTTGGGGGAAAGATTTACCTACTTTAAGTCCTGCACTCAGGAGAACAGGTCTATTTCCTGGGGAGTAGAGGGGGCATTCAAATTCCTTAAGTAGGGGAACTCCTAAAGGCCACTAACAAGCACAAGCACAGGTCCATAAAGATAGGGAGGCCCCTGAACTCTGTGTTTGTCTTGGGGATGAACTTATTGAAAGGTGGGCTGACCTGTGAGGAAGAGCACCTGCCAACACAAAGCCAATCTGCAAAGACTGTGAAAGTTATTTTTTGCTTAGGTTTACTTGGCTTTGTTAGCTCCCTAAACTCAAGAAAATCTCTGTCATATCATCAGCTGGATACAAACTCAAGAAACAGACATCTCAGGGAATAAACCCCAGAGTTAAAATTTTAGAATATTAAAATGTTCAGTGTGAAACAAAAGATTTACAAGACAAAGGAAATGATGATCCATCCAAAGGAAATGATAAAAATCCAGAAAACAATGAATAAGACCAGACTGGATATCCTGCAAAAAGACTTTTAAAAAAATGATCTTTACATGCTCTAAGAGGTGAAGGAAAATGCAGAAAAAAGAACTAAAGGATAGCAGGAAAGTAATAAATGAACAATATGAGAATTTCAGTAAAGAGATAGAAATTCAAAAAAGGAACCAAACAGGACTACTGGAGTTGAAGACAACAATAACTGAAATGAAATATCCACAGGGAGGGCTCAACAGCAGATTAGAGCTGGCTGAAGAAAGAATCAGCAACCTTGAAGACAAGACAATTGAAACGGGTCATGCTGAAGAGCAGAAAGAAAATTTTAAGAATTATAAAAAGCTAAAGTAGCCTAAGAGACCTATCGGATACAATTAATTGTACCAATATATGAATTATGGGAGTCCCAGAAAGAGAAGAGAGGAAGGACCAAAAGGAATACTCAAAGAAATAATGACAAAAAACTTCCCAAACTTAGCAAAAGTCCTGAATATACACATCCAAGAAACCCAGAGAACACCAAACAGAAGTCTGAAGAAAAATACATCCTAAAACATATTGATTAAACCATTGAATGCAAAAGATAAGAAGAGTTTTGAAAGCTATAAAATATGTTATGTACAAGGGAGTACAAATTACATTAAGTACCGATTCCTCATCAGAAAACATGGAGACAAGAAGGCAGTGGGTTGAAATACTTAAGTGCTGAGAGAAAACAATTGTAAACCAAGAATTTTATAACCAGAGGGACTTTCTTTCAAAAATGAGAGAGAGGAGGTGGGGCAAGATGGCAGAGTGGTGAGGTGTATGTTTAGTTACCCCTCCAGGGAAGTAGATAGAAAGCCAGGAACTGCATGGACTGGACACCGAGGAGCAATTTGACTTTGGGCATACTTCATACAACACTCATGAACATGTGGAACAGCTGAGATCAGCGAAATCTGTAAGTTTTTGCAGCCAGGGGACCCGCGCCCCTCCCTGCCAGACTCAGTCCCATGGGAGGAGGGGCCATCAGCGCTGGGAAGGAGAAGGGAGAACTGCAGTGGCTGCTCTTATCGGAAACTCATTCTACTGATCCAAACTCCAACCATAGATAGATTGAGACCAGACACAAGAGAATCTGGGAGCAGCCAGCCTGGTGGAGAGGAGATAGGGATAGCAAAAACAGAAAGAAAAACCCAAAAATAAAAGCAGAGGATTTTTGGAGTTCTGATGAACATAGAAAGGGGAAGGGCAGAACTCAGGCCCTGAGGCTCATATGCAAATCCAGAAGAAAAAACAGTCTCTCTGCTGCTTGGACGTTTCCTTAATGGCCCTAATTGCTTTGTCTCTTAGCATTTCAATAATCTGCGAGGAGGGCCCTTTTTTTTTTTAATCTTTTTTTCTTTTTCTAAAACAATTACTCTAAGAAGCCCATTACAGAAAGCCTCAAAGACTTGCTGAGAAAATTCACTAAACACCACAACTTCCCAAGAAAAGGGGAGCGTCCTCTCACAGTCATCATCCTGATGGACAGGGAACACTCCTTCCTGTCGCTGGCCCCATAGCCCAGAGCTGCCCCAGGCAACCCAGTGTGACGGAAGTGCTTCCAATAACACGCACACACCACAAAATCGGGCACGGACATTAGCCTTCCCTGCACCCTCATCTGGTTGTACCAGAGTTGGGAAGGTGGAGCAGTGTGAATTAACACACCCCATTCAGCCATCATTTCAGCAGACTGGGAGCCTCCCTACACAGCCCTGCAGCCCAGAACCACCCTGGGGGGATGGCACTCACCTGTGACGTAGCACAGTCATCCCTCAACAGAGGACCTGGGGGTGCACGGCCTGGAAGAGGGACCCACTCGCAAGTCTCAGGGGCCATTCACCAATACCAAGGACTTGTGGGTCAGCGGCAGACACAAAATGTGGCAGGACTGAACTGAAGGATTAGACTATTGCAGCAGCTTTAAAACTCCAGGAACAACAGGGAGATTTGATTGTTAGAGCTGCCCCCACCCCCTGACCCCCAGACACACACCCCCTATACAGGGCGGGCAACACCAACTACACACACAAGCTAGGTACACCAGTTGGACCCCACAAGACTCACTCCCCCACTCACCACAAAGGCAAAGCAGGGAGAACTGGCTTGAGGGGAACAGATGGCTCGTGGATGCCACCTGCTGGTTAGTTAGAGAAACTGTACTCCACAAAGCTGTAGATCTGACAAATTAGAGATAAGGATTTCAATTGGTCTATAAATCCTAAAAGAACCCTATCAAGTTAAGCAATGCCAAGAGGCCAAAAACAACAGAAAATTTTAATGCATATGAAAAAAACAGACTATATGGATAACCCAAGCCCAAGCACCCAAATCAAAAGATCAGAGGAGACACAGTACCTGGAGCAATTAATCAAAGAACTAAAGATGAACAATGAGACCATGGCACAGGATATAAAGAACATGAAGAAGAGCATGGCACAGGATATAAAGGACATCAAGAAGACCCTAGAAGAGCATAAAGAAGACATTGCAAGAATAAATAAAAAATAGATGATCTTATGGAAATTAAAGAAACTGTTGACCAAATTAAAAAGATTCTGGATACTCACAGTACAAGACTAGAGGAAGTTGAACAATGAATCAGTGACCTAGAAGATGACAGAACAGAAAATGAAAGAATAAAAGAAAGAATGGGGAAAAAAATTGAAAAAATCGAAATGGACCTCAGGGATATGATAGATAATATAAAACGTCCAAATATAAGACTCATTGGTGTTCCAGAAGGGGAAGAGAAGGGTAAAGGTCTAGGAAGAGTATTCAAAGAAATTGTTGGGGAAAACTTCCCAAATCTTCTAAACACCATAAATACACAAATCATAAATGCCCAGCGAACTCCAAATAGAATAAATCCAAATAAACCCACTCTGAGACATATTCTGATCACACTGTCAAATACAGAAGAGAAGGAGCAAGTTCTGAAAGCAGGAAGAGAAAAACAATTCACCACATACAAAGAAAACAGCATAAGACTAAGTAGTGACTATTCAGCAGCTACCATGGAGTGAGAAGGCAGTGACATAACATATTTAAAATTCTGATTGAGAAAAATTTCCAACCAAGAATACTTTATCCAGCAAAGCTCTCCTTCAAATTTGAGGGAGACCTTAAATTTATCACAGACAAACAAATGCTGAGAGAATTTGCTAACAAGAGACCTGCCCTACTGGAGATACTCAAGGGAGCCCTACAGACAGAGAAACAAAGAAAGAGAGAGAGAGACACAGAGAAAGGTTCAGTACTAAAGAGATTCAGTATGGGTACATTAAAGTATATTAATAAGGAGAGGGAAAAATATATCTGACGAACATAAACTAAAGGATAAGATGGCTGATTCAAGAAATGCCTTCACAGTTATAATGTTGAATGTAAATGGATTAAACTCCCCAATTAAAAGATATAGATTCACAGAATGGGTTAAAAAAAAATGAACCATTAATATGTTGCATACAAGAGACTCATCTTAGACACAGGGACACAAAGAAATTGAAAGTGAAAGGATGGAAAAAAATATTTCATGCAAGCTACAGCCAAAAGAAAGCAAGAGTAGCAATATTGATCTCAGATAAAATACACTTTAAATACAAGGATGTTATGAGAGACAAAGAAGGCCACTACATACTAATAAAAGGGGCAATTCAACAAGAAGAAGTAACAATCATAAATATTTATGCACCCAATCAAGGTGCCACAAAATACATGAGAGAAACACCGGCAAAACTAAAGGAAGCAATGGATGTTTCCACAATAATTGTGGGGGACTTCAACACATCACTCTCTCCTATAGATAGATCAACCAGACAGAAGACCAATAAGGAAATTCAAAAACGAAACAATGTGATAAATGAATTGGATTTAACAGACATATACAGAACATTACATCCCAAATCACCAGGATACACATTCTTCTCTAGTGCTCACAGAACTTTCTCCAGAATAGATCATATGCTGGGACATAAAATAAGGCTCAATAAACTTAAAAAGATTGAAATTATTCAAAGCACATTCTCTGACCACAGTGGAATACAATTAGAAGTCAATAACCATCAGAGACTTAGAAAATTCACAAATACCTGGAGGTTAAACAACATGCTCTTAAACAATCAGTGGGTTAAAGAATAAATAGCAAGAGAAATTGCTAAATATATAGAGACGAATGAAAATGAGAACACAACATACCAAAATCTATGGGATGCAGCAAAAGCAGTGCTGAGGGGGAAATTTATAGCACTAAATGCATATATTAAAAAGGAAGAAAGAGCCAAAATCAAAGAACTAATGAATCAACTAAAGAAGCTAGAAAATGAACAGCAAACCAATCCTAAACCAAGTAGAAGAAAAGAAATAACAAGGATTAAAGCAGAAATAAATGACATAGAGAACAAAAAAACAATAGAGAGGATAAATATCACCAAAAGTTGGTTCTTTGAGAAGATCAACAAGATTGACAAGCCCCTAGCTAGACTGACAAAATCAAAAAGAGAGAAGACCCATATAAACAAAATAATGAATGAAAAAGGTGACATAACTGCAGACCCTGAAGAAATGAAAAAAATTATAAGAGGATACTATGAACAACTGTATGCCAGCAAACTGGATAATGTAGAGGAAATGGACAATTTCCTGGAAACATATGAAAAACCTAGACTGACCAGAGAAGAAACAGAAGACCTCAACCAACCAATCACAAGCAAAGAGATCCAATCAGTCATCAAAAAGCTTCCCACAAATAAATGCCCAGGGCCAGATGGCTTCACAGGAGAATTCTACCAAACTTTCCAGAAAGAACTGACACCAATCTTACTCAAACTCTTTCAAAACATCGAAGAAAATGGAACATTACCTAACTCATTTTATGAAGCTAACATCAATCTAATACCAAAACCAGACAAAGATGCTACAAAAAAGGAAAACTACTGGTCAATCTCCCTAATGAATATAGATGCAAAAATCCTCAACAAAATACTTGCAAATAGAATCCAAAGACACACTAAAAAAATCATACACCATGACCAAGTGGGGTTCATTCCAGGCATGCAAGGATGGTTCAACATAAGAAAATCAATCAATGTATTACAACACATTAACAAATCAAAAGGGAAAAATGAAATGATCATCTCAATAGATGCTGAAAAAGCATTTGACAAAATCCAACATCCCGTCTTGATAAAAACGTTTCAAAAGATGGGAATTGAAGGAAACTTCCTCAATATGATAAAGAGCATATATGGAAAACCCACAGCCAGCATAGTACTCAATGGTGAGAGACTGAAAGCCTTCCCTCTAAGACCAGGAACAAGACTTGGATGCCTGCTATCACTACTGTTATTCAACACTGTGCTGGAAGTGCTAGCCAGGGCAATCCGGCAAGACAAAGAAATAAAAGGCATCCAAATTGGAAAGGAAGAAGTAAAACTGTCATTGTTTGCAGATGATATGATCTTATATCTGGAAAACCCTGAGAAATCAACGATACAGCTACTAGAGCCAATAAACACATTTAGCAAAGTAGCGGGATACCAGATTAATGCACATAAGTCAGTAATGTTTCTATATGCTAGAAATGAACAAACTGAAGAGGCACTCAAGAAAAAGACACCATTTTCAATAGCAATTAAAAAAATCAAGTACCTAGGAATAAACTTAACCAAAGATGTACAAGACCGATACAAAGAAAACTACATAACTCTACTAAAAGAAATAGAAGGGGACCTTAAAAGATGGAAAAATATTCGATGTTCATGAATAGGAAGGCTAAATGTCATTAAGATGTCAATTCTACCCAAACTCATCTACAGATTCAACGCAATCCCAATCAAAATTCCATCAACCTACATTGCAGACTTGGAAAAGCTAGTAATCAAATTTATTTGGAAAGGGAAGATGCCTCAAATTGCTAAAGACACTCTAAAAAAGAAAAACAAAGTGGGAGGACTTACACTCCCTGACTTAGAGGTTTCTTATAAAGCCACAGTTGTCAAAACAGCATGGTACTGGCACAAAAAGAGACATATTGATCAATGGAATCGAACTGAGAATTCGGAGATAGACCCCCGGATCTATGGCCGACTGATCTTTGACAAGGCCTCCAAAGTCACTGAACTGGGTCATAATGGTCTTTTCAACAAATGGGGCTGGGAGAGTTGGATATCCATATCCAAAAGAATGAAAGAGGACCCCTACCTCACACCCTACACAAAAATTAACTCAAAATGGACCAAAGATCCCAATATAAAAGAAAGTACCGTAAAACTCCTAGAAGATAATGTAGGGAAACATCTTCAAGACCTTGTATTAGGCGGCCACTTCCTAGACTTTACACCCAAAGCACAAGCAACAAAAGAAAAAATAGATAAATGGGAACTCCTCAAGCTTAGAAATTTCTGTACCTCAAAGGAATTTGTCAAAAAGGTAAAGACGCAGCCAACTCAATGGGAAAAAAATTTTGGAAACCATGTATGTGACAAAAGACTGATATCTTGCATATATAAAGAAATCCTACAACTCAATGATGATAGTACAGACAGCCCAATTATAAAATGGGCAAAAGATATGAAAAGACAGTTCTCTGAAGAGGAAGTACAAATGGCCAAGAAACGCATGAAAAAATGTTCAGCTTCAGTAGCTATTAGAGAGATGCAAATTAAGACCACAATGAGATACCATCTCACACCAATTAGAATGGCTGCCATTAAACAAATAGGAAACCACAAATGCTGGAGGGGATATGGAGAAATTGGAACTCTTATTCATTGTTGGTGGGACTGTATAATGGTTCAGCCACTCTGGAAGTCAGTCTGGCAGTTCCTTAGAAAACTAGATACAGAGTTACCCTTCAATCCAGCAATTGCACTTCTCGGTATATACCTGGAAGATTGGAAAGCAGTGACACGAACAGATATCTGCACGCCAATGTTCATAGCAGCATTATTCACAATTGCCAAGAGATGGAAACAACCCAAATGTCCTTCAACAGATGAGTGGATAAATAAAATGTGGTATATACACACGATGGAATACTAAGCGGCAGTAAGAAGGAACGATGTGGTGAAACATATGACAACATGGATGAACCTTGAAGACATAATGCTGAGCAAAATAAGGCAGGCACAAAAAGAGAAATATTATATGCTACCACTAATGTGAACTTTGAAAAATGTAAAACAAACGGTTTATAATGTAGAATGTAGGGGAACTAGCGATAGAGAGTAATTAAGGAAGGAGGAATGATAATCCAATATGAACAGATAAGCTATCGTGGGTAAATTTAACGTTCTGGGAATGCCCAGGAATGACTATGGTCTGTTAATTTCTGATGGGTATAGTAGGAACAAGTTCACAGAAATGTTATATTAGGTTACTTTCTTGGGGTAGAGTAGGAACATGTTGGAAGTAAAGTAGTTATCTTAGGTTAGTTACCTTTTCCTTACTCCGTTGTTATGGTCTCTTTGAAATGTTCTTTTTAAATTTTAATTTTTTATACAGTTAATTTTAAAAAAAAAAGTTAAAAAAAAATAAGGAAAAAATATGCAGAGCCCCCTTGAGGAGCTAGTGGAGAATGCAGGGGTATTGGCCTGCCCCACATCAATGGTTGCTAATGTGCTCACAGACGTAGGAGACTGGTGGTTTGATGGGCTGAGCCCTCTACCACAGGACTTGCCCTTGGGAAGACTGTTGCTGCAAAGGAGAGGCTAGGCCTCCGTATAATTGTGCCTAAGAGCCTCCTCCCGAATGCCTCTTTGTTGCTCAGATGTGGCCCTCTCTCTCTAGCTAAGCCCACTTGAAAGGTGAAATCACTGCCCTCCCCACTATGTGGGATCAGACAACCAGGGGAGTGAATCTCCCTGGCAACGTGGAATATGACTCCCGGGGAGGAATGTAGACCTGGCATCGTGGGATGGAGAACATCTTCTTGACCAAAAGGGGGATGTGAAAGGAAATGAAATAAGCTTCAGTGGCAGAGAGATTCCAAAATGAGCCGAGAGGTCACTCTGGTGGGCACTCTTGCACACAATGTAGACAACCCTTTTTAAGTTCTAATGAATTGGGGTAGCTGGCGGTAGATACCTGAAACTATCAACCTACAACCCAGAACCCATGAATCTTGAAGACGACTGTATAAAAATGTAGCTTATGAGGGGTGACAATGGGATTGGGAAAGCCGTAAGGACCACACTCCCCTTTGTCTAGTTTATGGATGGATAAGTAGAAAAATGGGGGAAGGAAACAAACAAACTGACAAAGGCACCCAGTGTTCTTTTTTACTTCAATTGCTCTTTTTCACTCTAATTATTATTCTTGTTATTTTTGTGTGTGTGGTAATGAAGGTGTCAGGGATTGATTTTGGTGATGAATGTACAACTATGTAATGGTACTGTGAACAATCAAATGTACACTTTGTTTTGTATGACGGCGTGGTATGTGAATATATCTCAATAAAATGAATATATAAAAAAAGATATTGTGATAGATTGGTAACTCTGTGGAAAGGGATCTTTCCACCTTTTGAATTCTTTATCATCTAGCACAGAGAATTGTAAACCACAGACACACAGTGAATGTTTTTGCAAGTGAATTGATTTGATCACCATATGGCATTGTATATCTTTGAATGTGAATAACTTAGGCTTTGGGGTCAGAATTAAGTTCAATTTCAACCACCTTACTATCTGAGTGACTTTAGGAAAGAAAGCAAATCTTAGGTAAAAGATGGGGATGAAATAATCAATTCAGGGGATTATTTTGATAATTAAATGAAATACTGTATGTAAGGCATTCAATATAGTGCCTGGAAAAAAAAAAAATGAGGGAGACACTAAGACATTCCCAAATAAACTACAGCTGTGGGAGTTCATTACCACTAGATCTGCCCCACAAACAATGCTAAAGGGAGTTGTTCAGACTGAAGGGATAGGACATTAGACAGTGATTCAAAGAAGCATAAAGAAATAAAGACTTCTGATAAAGGTAACCACATGGGTAATTATAAATGCCAGTACTATTTTATTTTTTGGTATGTAACTACACTTCTAACTTGTTACAGATGGTAAAATACAAATACATAAAAAATAATGATAAATCTATGGTTTTGGACATACAATGTAAAAGACAATTTGTAAAATACAAAAAAAAGGTGGGGCACAGTGGGGTGCAGGAACGGTGTGTGTGTATGCTACTGAAGTCAACTTGGTATGAAATCAAATATCAATGTTATATATTTAGGATGTCAAATTTTAACCCCTTGCTAACCACAAAGAGAATATATGAAAAAATATATCCAGAGAGAAATGAGAAGGGAATCAATATGGCACAATAAAAAACATCAAGTAAATATGAAAGTAGGCATTAATGGAAGAACTGCAGACCAAAAAAGGTACAAAATTTACAAAGAGTAAATAGCAAAATGGAAGAAAAAACTCCTGCATTAGCAGTAGTTACTTTAAGTGTAAATGGATTAAACTCTCTAGTCAAAAGGCAGAGACTGGCAGAATGGATAAAAAAAGCATGACCCAATCACATGCTGTTTACAAGAGACTAAATTTCAATTCAAAGATTTAACTAAATTGAAAGTTAGAAAAAAAATACCATGCAAATAGTCACCAAAGAGAGCTGGGATAGCTATACTCTTATCAGATAAAATAGACTTTAAGCCAAAAACAGTTATGAGGGACAAAGATGGTCATTAAATACTGATAAAGGATTCAATCAACAAGACCTAACAATTATAAATATATATGCACCTAACAGCAGAGCCCCAAAATATATGAAGCAAATACTGACAGATGTGAAGGGATAAATTGATGGTTCTACATTAATAGATTTTAATACACCACTTTCAATAAAGGATAGAACATCTAGCCAGAAGATCAAAAAGGAAACAGAAGACTTGAATGATACTCTAAAAGAACTAGACCTAAGAGACACATATAAAACACTTCACCTAACAGGAAGAGAATACACATACTTCTCTAGTTTCCATGGAACATTCTCCAGGATAGACCATATGTTAGACCACAAAACAAGTCTCAATAAATTAAAAAATATTTAAATCATATACAATGTATCTTCTCTGACCAAAATGGAATGAAGCTAGAAATCAGTAACAAAAGGAGAAATGGAAAATTCACAAATATGTGGAAATTAAACAATGCATTCTTTTTTTTCTTTTTTAAACCAACATAGTTTATTTGTGCTCTTTTTTCCAGACCTTATGGCATAGCAAGTATTAAAACTGAATATACAAATTTATTTATTCAATAAAAGCAGATTTTTTCCGCTTTATATTTTGGGGTCTCTATAAGATTTTTTTTTGGTTTTTTTTTTTTTCATTTTTATTGAGATTGTTCAGATACCATACAATTATCCAAAGATCCAAAGTGTACAATCACTTGCCCCTGGGTACCCTCATACAGCTGTGCATCCATCACACTTAATTTTTGTTCAATTTTTAGAAACTTTTCATTACTCCAGACAAGAAATAAAGTGAAAGATGAAAAAAGAAAAAAAGAAAAGGAAACTCTAAACCTCTCCTATCCCTAACCAACCCCCCTCAATTGTTGACTCCTAGTATTGATATAGTACATTTGTTACTGTTTATGAAAAAATGTTGAACTACTACTAACCGTAGTATATAGTTTGTAATAGGTATATAGTTCTTCCCTATATGCCCCTCTATTATTAACTTCTAATTGTATTGTCATACATTTGTTCTGGTTCATGAAGTGATTTCTAGTATTTGTACAGTTGATCATGGACATTGCCCACCATAGGATTCAGTTTTATACATTTCCATCTTTTGACCTCCAACTTTCCTTCTGGTGACATATATGACCCTGAGCTTCCCCTTTCCACCTCATTCACACACCGTTCGGCGCTGTTAGTTATTCTCACATCTTGCTACCAACACCCCTGTTCATTTCCAAACATTTAAGTTCATCCTAATTGAACATTCTGCTATACTAAGCAACCACTCCCCATTCTTAAGCCTCATCCTATATCTTGGTACCTTATATTTCATGTCTATGAGTTTACATGTTGTAATTAGTTCCTATCAGTGAGACCCTGCAATAATTGCCCTAATGTGTCTGGCTTATTTCACTCAGTATATTGCCCTCGAGGTTTTGTCATCAACCCATTTTTTTTTTAATATGGTTTTGTTCACTCACCATACATTCCATCCCAAGTAAATAATCGATGGTTTTCTGCATGGTCATACATTTATGTGTTCACCACCTTCACCACTATCTATATAAGAGCATCTACATTTCTTCCACAAGGCAGGAGGGAGAGTCAAAGAAGGTAGAGAGGCAAAAGAAAGAGGAAAAAAAAATGACAGCTAGGAAGCAGCAAAAGGAAAAATAACCTTAAATCAAAGTAGAATAAAGAATCAGACAATATCACCAATGTCAAGTGTCTAACATGCCTCCCCTATCCCCCCCCCCCTTATCTGCATTCACCTTGGTATATCACCTTTGTTACATTAAAGGAAGCATAATACAATGATTCTATTAGTTACAGTCTCTAGTTTATGCTGACTGCATCCCTGCCCCAATGCCTCCCCATTTTTAACACCTTGCAAGGTTGACATTTGCTTGTTCTCCCTCGGAAAAGAACATATTTGTACATTTTATCACAATTGTTGAATACTCTAGATTTCACCAAGTTACACAGTCCCAGCCGTTATCTTTCTTCCTTTCTTGTGGTGTCTCACATGCTCCCCACCTTCCTCTCTCAACCGTATTCATAGTTACTTTTGTTCAGTGTACTTACATTGTTGTGCTACCATCTCCCAAAATTGTGTTCCAAACCATGCACTCCTGTCTTCTATCACCCTGTAGTGCTCCCTTTAGTATTTCCTGTAGGGCAGGTGTCTTGTTCACAAAGTCTCTCATTGTCTGTTTGTCAGAAAATATTTTGAGCTCTCCCTCATATTTGAAGGACAGCTTTGCTGGATACAGGATTCTTGGTTGGTGGTTTTTCTCTTTCAGTATCTTAAATATATCACACCACTTCCTTCTTGCCTCCATGGTTTCTGCTGAGAGATCCGCACATAGTCTTACTAAGCTTCCTTTGTATGTAATGGATTGCTTTTCTCTTGCTGCTTTCAGGATTCTTTGTCTTTGACATTTGATAATCTGATTATTAAGTGTCTTGGCATAGGCCTATTCATCTCTCTTCTGTTTGGAGTACGCTGCACTTCTTGGATCTGTAATTTTATGTCTTTCATAAGAGATGGGAAATTTTCATTATTTCCTCTATTATTGCTTCTGCCCCCTTTCCCTTCTCTTCTCCTTCTGGGACACCAATGATATGTACATTATCGTACTTTGTTTCATCCTTGAGTTCCCAGAGACGTTGCTCATATTTTTTCATTCTTTTCTCCATCTGCTCCTTTGCGTGTAGGCTTTCAGGTGTTTTGTTCTCCAGTTCCTGAGTGTTTTCTTCTGCCTCTTGAGATCTGCTGTTGTATGTTTCCATTGTGTCTTTCATCTCTTGTGTTGTGCCTTTCATTTCCATAGATTCTACTAGTTGTTTTTTTGAACTTTTGATTTCTGCCGTATACATGTCCAGTGCTTCCTTTACAGCCTCTATCTCTTTTGCAATATCTTCTCTAAACTTTTTGAATTGATTTAGCATTAGTTGTTTAAATTCCTGTATCTCAGTTGAAGTGTACATTTGTTCCTTTGACTGGGCCATAACTTTGTTTTTCTTAGTGTAGGTTGTAATTTTCTGTTGTCTAGGCATGGTTTCCTTGGTTATCCAAATCAGGTTTTCCCAGACCAGAACAGGCTCAGGTCCCAGAGGGAAGAAATATTCAGTATCTGGTTTCCCTGCAGGTGTGTCTTTGAAAACTGCTCCACCCTTTGATGCCTCGGGTCACTGTGCTTTTCTGCCCAGCAGGTGACGCCTGTTAGCCTATAATTCGTGACCGGTGTGAGGACCTATGGTGTTCCCCTAGGCTCTGGGGTCTGGTTCTGAATGGAAAGGCCCCCACCCCTTTCCTCCTAGAGAAGACAGACCCCTCAGGTGAAGGTCATTAGCATTTCAATGGTCTCACTCTCTGCTTGTGGTGTCTCCACCCTTCCCAGAGTCACAGCCCTGGAAACTGAAAATGACTGGGGCTTTCTCCACTGAGCCAAAAAAGAAACAGATAGTCCCCTTCAGACCCAGTCCAAGGCGACCCTCCGGCTCTCCCAGGTCAGTCATCACCCAAAGCCTCTGTCTGTTTTTTTGGGGATGTGTACCTGTAGTGAGCAGTTCACACTTGCTACTTAAAACCCCAGTTGGAGCTCAGCTGAGCTGTATTCGCTTGCTGGGAGAGAGCTTCTCTCTGGCACCAGGAGGCTTTGCAGCTCGGGCTATGGGGGAGAGGGTCTCACGACTTGGTTCCGCAGGTTTTACTTACAGATTTTATGCTGTGTTCTCGGGCATTCCTCCCAATTCAGGTTGGTATATGATGAGTGGATGGTCTCGTTTGTCCCCCCGTAGTTATTCTGGATTATTTACTAGTTGTTTCTGGTTTTTTGCAGTTGTTCCAGGGGGACTAGTTAGCTTCCACTCCTCTCTATGCCGCCATCTTGCCCGAGTCGAAACAATGCATTCTTAACCAATGGATTAAAGAGGAAATCACAAAAGGGAATTGGAAAATATCTTCAGGCAAATGAAAGTGAAAACACAACATACCAAAAACTTATGGGATGCAGCAAAGGCAGTGCTGAGAGGTAAATTTATAGAACTACAAAACAGAAATCAAACAACACATAAAGAAACGGAAGAACATTTCATGATCATGGATTTAAGGATTTAAAGTCTAAATATTGTCAAGCTGTTAATTCTACCCAAAATGATTTACAGATTCAACACAATCCCAATCAAAATTCCAAAAGCCTTCTTTGAAGAAATGGAAAGGCCAATCATCAAATTTATATGGAAGGGTAAGGGGTCTTGAATAGCCAAAGCCATCTCAAAAAAAAAACAAAGTTGGAGGATCCATACTTCCCCATCTTAAAACTTTAAATTACAAAGCCACAGTAATCAAAACAGCATGATACTGGCACAAGGACAGATATATAGACCAATGTAATCTAATTAAGAGTTCAGAAATCAACCCTCACATTTATGGCCAACTGATTTTTGACCAGGAGGCAAAGACCACTCATCTGGGAAAGAATATCTCTTAATCAAATGGTGCTGGGAAAACTGGCTCTCCCATACACAAAAGAATGAATGTGGACCCCATACCTCATACCATATAAAAAAACTCAAAATGGATCGAAGACCTCCAGAACTATAAAACTCCTAGAAGAATATGTACAGAAGCATCTTTAGAATCTTGTGTTAGGCAATGGTTTCTTAGACTTTCCACCCAAAGCACAAGCAACAAAAGAAGGGATAAATAAATGGGATCTAAACAAAATTAAAAACTTTTGTGTATCAAAAGACTTTATCATGAAAGTAAAATAACAACCTACACAATGGGAGACAGTATTTGTAAACCATATATCTAATAAGGGTATAATATCCAGAAGTTATAAAGAAATCCTATAATTCAACAACAGAAAGGCAAACAACCCAATTTTAAAAATGGGAAAAAAGTCTTGAATAAACATTTCTTCAGAGAAGATATGGAAATGGCCAAAAAGCACATGAAAAGATGCTCAACATCATTAGCCATTAAAGAAATGCAAATCGAAACCACAAGATACCATTTCACATCCACTAGAATGACTACTATTTTAAAAAATGTAAAATTTCAAGTGTTGGAGAGCATGTGGAGAAATAAGAACGCTCATTTATTGTTGGTGGTAATGTAAAATGCAGAAAACAGTTTGGCAATTCCTCAGAAAGTTAACTTCTAGGTATATACCCAAAAGAATTGAAACCAGGTACTCAAACAGATATTTGCACACCGATGTTCATAGCAGCATTATTCCCAATTGCCAAAAGATGGAAGCAACCCAAGTATTCATTAACCAATGAATGTATAAACTAAATGTGGTTTTATGGAATATTATTCAGCTGTAAAAAGGAACAAAATTCTGATACATATGACAACATGGATGAACCTTAGAGACATTATGTTGAGTGAAATAAGCCAGCACAAAAGGACAAATATTGCATGATCTCACCAATATGAAATAATCAGAATAAGCAAACTCATAGTTAGAATCTAGAATGTAAGTTACCACGTGACAGAGTAGAGGTAGGGAATAAGGAGTTCGTACTTAAATTGTATACAGTTTCTATTTGGGATGATGGGAAAAATTTTGGTAATGGATGGTGGTGATGGCAGTACAGCATTGTGAATATAAGTAACACCACTGAAATATATATATTTGAATGTGGTTAAAAGGGAAAATTTTAGGGTATAGGTATGTTACTGAAATAAAAATTATTTTCAAATATCCATGGCACTGTATGACACAGTGAGGCCTAAGATAAACTATGGAGTACAGTAAGTAATACAATTATAAAAATGTGCTTTCATTAATTGTAACAAATGTACCAGAAATGCAAGGTGTTAACAATAGGGGGTATATGGGAAACCTGTATTTTATGCATGATTTTTCTGTACACCTACAACTTCTCTAATTAAAAAAAAAAAAAAAAAAAAAGAATTACTTGGAAAGCTTTTTAAAAAATTCATATATCTAGGCTCCAAACCTACTTGGAATCCGGAAGTGCAGTCTAGACACATACAAGAAATAAGAAAATACCCCAGGTGATCCTGATACATACATCTGGTTAAGAACTACTGTTTTAAAGGCACCAAACAAAAAACAACCACATTATTCCCAAAGAGCTAAGCTAGGAGGTAAAACAGATATCTGGTTAACTGCCTATGGCACATCAATTTAATGGAATATTATGCAATTGTCAACAAGAATAAGGAGAGCAATTAGAGAATTAATGCAGAGTAAGGGGCAGGAGAAAAGAGTCCTGCCAAAAAAGTCCAATGCAGATAATCCTTCCTCCATCTCCTTCCTGAGGCAATGGACAAATGAGACCCAAACCAGAGAACTCAATTTATCCATATTCAGCTTTATTTCTGAATTAACTATCTATCAAGAGTGCATGTCAAAAGAGTAGAAAAAAATAAAGAAGCCCATCAAAAAACATTCCCTGGCAAGTGTGAAGGAAGGCATGATGTTAGGAGCCCTGTTTAGGGAAGGAAATGTTGTCCAGGTCATGAATGCCATTTTTGTCAATGATTCGAACGCTGAAAGTTGGCAAATTCAGGATGAAGCGTTTCTGAAGCTGCAGAGAGACACAAAGGAAATTAGTCAACAAATATTTACTGAGCATTAACTATGGGCCAGGCTCTGTTCTAGGCACAGAAAATATAAGCAGACAAAAATCTTCTTGCTTTTGTGGAGTTTATATCCTACTGGGGGCAGTCAGTACTGGGGCACTGAAAAAAGCCCAAACTACAGCTGGAGGCTGACGGGGAGGCAGTGAGCATGAATTGGGAGATGCAACAGCTGGGAGCCTATAGTTGCTGTCAGTCATCTGGTGAAAGAACAAAACAATCCAATGCTCTTTTCCCCAGTGTCTGCTATTAACATCGGGTAAACACAGACTTTCCTCTTAAAATATTTTACAGCAATAAGCAATAAAGGAATGCCATAGGAATAAGCTCTGGACCAAAGCAGTGCACACCTCGGTCGCAACAGTTTGCTCCAGTCACCCACCCATATTATAAGGACTGAGTATAAGTGAGTGGTGGGAGAGGTGTTAGTAGAACCGCTCTTGGAACGGCCCATGCTTCTGTCTCCTCCAATCCAGGCTAACTTGTCATGAGGTAACATCTATGCATTCTCATGTGGCTTTTCAAAGGAGCTGTGGTCTACAGACATGGAAGCAGACAGCTCCATCGACCTGGCTGGAGACTACTGAGGAGCATAGTTGGAGGAAATCTTTGTTTCTGTGGCTATGCTCCCTGCACACCTCATGTAAAGCCCCCAGAGAGAAGATACTAAGATTTCTCTCTGCTCCTTGTGGAGCACATCCTGGAAATTCACACCTCTCCAGGCTTAAGCCCTCCCTCCCTGATGCTTCCCAACTCTGTTACAGATGAGGACTGGGCAGCACACCATACCATTTACAGAATTCTCTCTGGCCAATCAATCCTATATCCAGAACCAAGTTCCAAGATCAAGAAAAGGTGGCACTAAGGAAATATGGGTTTCTAAAATGACCTTTAGGATCCAGGGGAATAAAGTCTTAAGAGCACTTGATATTCAAGTGGCTTCTTCCCAGCAGCCCTTTTAACAACTGGAGCTGCCTATGTGGCCTCTCAGCTGAATGGTAAGGAAAAGCACATGAGAGAGTTTATTCTCAGCATTTGCTTTGGAAAGGTGAGTTACAAACAAGATAAACACACCAAAACCTATCCCTGGTAGCAACTTCACATCTAGCTAGCAGGTATTTATTACACCTTCTGGCAAGGATCAGAAAAATGTAACTGAGGAACAGGAACAATATTGGCAAACAGAGAGACAAAACATTCCTTTCAGGATCCCATGGTAGTTACTCACCTCCTCCAGACATTTCCTAAGAAGCTCCACTGCCCTTTCACGTGAAATAGCTGAAAAAGAACACAAGAGGCCAAGCACTGAAGATGCTGTCATTAAGTCCAACTCTGCCACAACTTCTGATTATGTTTCCAACTTTTCCAGGCCAGCATGCCACATCAACAGAAAAGGCAAAAACTGCTTAGCTCTCTAGCTTGGAATAAACGTTTTCCATATGCAGTTGAGGGTGCCCCAGAACCAGTGCTCTGGCAGCCACAAGCCATTGCAAATTCATTTGCTACAGAGAAGGGTAAGCATGCCAGAATTCTGCCTCCCATGGCCAGGGACCACCTCTGGAGAAGTCCAGCCGCCTGTCTCTCCTTTTTATAGCCCATCCCCCCTTCTTAGTCCAGGGCTAAATTAGTTCCATCTGCCCTAGCCAGCTGCAAATCAGGGAAAGGGAGGACAGGGCCAGAGTTTTACCCTCACTTCCCCAGCTGGGTCTCAATTTAACATTGGGAAGATAATTCACAGGATGGAGCTGAGACTCTTATAAGATAGGAGCCAAAGGAACTGTCTATGGGCATGACAAACTGGGATGACATATTGTGTAATTATGTTTCAGGGGGTGGTTGGTGGTTATTTTGGTACACAAATCAGCTATATTACTGACAAATGCCAAATCAAGGAACAGTCACCAGGAGGCCAAGCTAACTCTTTTCAGGATGTGGCCTGGTGTAGCTGAGGTTGAATGAGAGGGCAGCACCAGAAAGGAATGAACACATTAGATTCTTACCATATTGACAGGGAAGAACGGAATGTAAGGAGAGAAGTGGTTATCTGTGCTGCATCTATAACCTGTAAAAGCTAAGAATCCTAAGTGCTTATTGTCCACGATGGCTGAAGTCAAGGTTGGGATTGGGATCAGAAGAGAGGACTTAGCACAAAAGCATCCTTGTATCTGAAGCTTTGCCAAGTTAACAGTTTATGAATAAGTAGAGACCTAGTTTTTTCTTGGAGAAAGGGACAGCCATTAGGTGATAAGAACCAAGGGCAGGACACAGGTTTGTAAAGTTTTGAAGTTTAAGCAAAGAAATCCTCAGTTGTCATGTTGGGGACGTGTTCATTTTCACAAGTTCAAAACAGACAAACTATTTGGTTTACTTGTTCTCTACAGCTGATCTCCACAGCTAAGATGCCAATAAGCATCTAGGGAAAGTAAAATGAGTGAAAAAAAAAAACGGAACTCCTGTAACTGAAAAATTATAGAACCTAGTAAAAATGTCTCAGCATGACATCTATTCCAACCCCCTTTAAAACAAAACATAACCCAGCTATGGACACATGCAGTATCATTTTGTCTGGCAAAAGAGGTATTTTTCTCAGCTTTTTGAAGATCATACTGACACACAGAAGCTTGTGCTACTTAGGATCCATACTCTATTCAAGCCCTGGCTATCCAACTCCATGAGTAGGATACAAAACTGGGAAGAAGCTGAGAGCAGAGCTCTGCCACTGCTCCCTACCTAGAACACTGGTACTTACTTGGTGTATAGTATCGGTCCAGGATACTGAGAGTGAGGAAGGCACCATAGCCATGGGCTGCGAAAGGGGCCTTGGCCAAGGCTGCCAGGTAGTCCATGTAGTATAGTGCTGGACCTTCATGCTCATCATAGCCAGCCAGGAGGAGGTTGACATGATATGGGGTCTGCAAAGGAAAGACATTGCCAAGTAACAATCAAAAAATGTCAACATCTCTTCCTATGGCAAATGGGGGTAATCTAACTCTTGATGATTAAGAAAATATTAGCAAGTGACTAAGTAAATCACTATGAAAGCAAAAATCTGGAGAAATCTAGGAGACCTAGAGGGCAACAAGAGGGGAAAGGAGGTCAGATTATATTCTTTGAATAAAAGAGCATCTGTAGACTTTCAGGTATAAGAAAAAGTTGCTTTCTTGTTAAAGCACTTCAAAGGCAAAGCATGGGTACACTAGTGTCCATCCATATTGCTGAAGAGAACAAAATCAGTTTTGAGAGTGTAAGGCCACACACTGAAGAAAGCAGCAGCTCCAACCAAAGTGAACAGCCTGAACCTGCACATCTGTATCAAAATCTCAAATGGTAAACTGTGTGCTGTTCTATTTAAGAAATAAGTCTTGGGGTGGGAAAGGATATTAGGTCTCAAATATTACAGTCAAATCACTACTTTTTTTTTTTAATCAGTTTCAATGAGATATATTCACATCCCATCCATGGTGTACAATCAACTGTTCACAGTACCATCATATAGTTATGCATTCATCACCCCAATCTGTTTTTGAACATTTTCTTTATACCAGAAAGAATCAGAATAAGAATAAAAAAGAAAAAGAAAAAAGAACACCCAGATCATCCCCCCCTCCACCGTATTTTTCATTTAGGTTTTGTCCCCATTTTTCTACTCATCCATCCATACACTGGATAAAGGGAGTGCCATCCACAGGGTTTTCACAATCATACTGTCACCCCTTGTAAGCTACATTGTTATACAATCGTCTTCAAGAGTCAAGGCTACTGGGTTGGAGTTTGGTAGTTTCAGGTATTTACTTCTAGCTATTCCAATATATTAAAACCTAAAAAGTATTATCTATATAGTGCATAAGAATGTCCAGAGTGACCTCTCAACTCCATTTGAAATCTCTCAGCCACGGAAGCTTTATTTTGTTTCATTTTGCATCTCCTTTTGGTCAAGAAGATGTTCTTAATCCCATGATGCCGGGTCCAGATTCATCCCCAGGAGTCATATCCTGCGTTGCCAGGGAGATTTACACCCCTGGGAGTCAGGTCCCACGTAGGGGGGAGGGCAGCGAGATCACCTGCCAAGGTGGCTTAGTTAGAGAGAGAGGGCCACATCTGAGCAACAAAGAGGAACTCAGGGGGAGACTCCTAGGCACTATAAGCAGGTTTAGCCTCTCCTTGCAGCAACAACCTTCATAGGGTCCAGCCCCAAGACAGAGGGCTCAGGACATCAAGCTGCCAGTCCCCAATGTTTGAAACCACTCGACTTTTTTTTTTAATTAAATTCAGTTTTATTGAAATACATTCACACACCATACAATCATCCATGGTATACAATCCACTGTCCACAGTATGATAACATAGTTATGCATTCATCACCACAATCTATCTCTGAACATTTTCCTTACATCAGAAAGAACCAGAACAAGAATAAAAAACAAAAGTGAAAAAAGAACACCCAAATCATCCCCCCATCCCACCCCATTTGTCCTTTAGTTTTTATCCCCATTTTTCTACTCATCCATACACTAGATAAAGGGGGTGTGATCCACAAGGTCTTCACAATCACACGGTCACCCCTTGTAATCTACATTATTATATAATTGTCTTCAGGAGTCCAGACTGCTGGGTTGGAGTTTGGTAGTTTCAGGTATTTACTTCTAGCTATTCCAATACATTAAAATCTAAGAGGTGTTATCTATATAGTGCATAAGAATGTCCACTAGAGTGACCTCTCGACTCCATTTGAAATTTCTCAGCCACTGAAACTATTTCGTCTCGTTTTGCATCCCCCTTTTGGTCAAGAAGATACTCTCAGTCCCATGATGCCGGGTCCACATTCATCCCCGGGAGTCATATTCTGCATTGCCAGGGAGATTTACACCCCTGGGAGTCGTGTCCCACGTAGTGGGGAGGGCAGCGAGTTCACCTGTCGAGATGCTCAGTTAGAGAGAGAGAGGGCCACATCTGAGCAACAAAGAGGTACTCGGGGGAGACTCTTAGGCACCATTACATGCAAGTTTAGACTCTCCTTTGTGGTAATGAGCTTCATAAGGGCAAGTCCCATGCTCGAGGGCTCAGCACATCAAACCTCCAGTCCCAATGTTTGTGACAACATCAACATCAGTCCAGGTGAGGATGTCCAACACATCTGCACCTTCCCCCAGATCCTCGGGGCTGGGGAGGGGGAGGCTGTAAATATATTTTTTATTATCTGCCCAAATTACTCTGGGATGTGTCACTATGAAATCACTAGACTTCTAATGAAGAAGTAGTAATGAGTCCATAAAAACAAAGAAATATGGTAACTCTACAAGAACTGTAGCTTTAGGTGAAACATTTCAGATTTTTCTAATATAACAAGGCTCCTCTAAGACAACTAAGAAGTAATTTTTATCAAGAAAACAAATAAAAAGTACTTATAACTTGGATTTATAGGTGTCCTTTCTTTGCATTACCTTCAAGTCTAAAAACACGAGTTACTACAGAGAACCCTGGCTAAGTATGCCTTGCTTTTCATCTCTAAATGGATGATTAGTTTTTTCTACACCAGCTGGGCCACTAACCATGGTGAATTCAGTCTGTCTATACCCCTAGGCGTCAGTGGTGGGATTCCCATTTTATATAGCTTCCTTTTTCTCTGCACAAGATGTGTTTTTCCTCTTGTACTTGCTACAGTGGGTGGGGAACAGACTTTACCCAAGGTTATGTGCCCATCCCTAAACTTGTGTATGTATATGATTAAATGCAAATTAAATGAGACATCCTATTATGGAGAATAAAGTAATAACAGCTAGTGGTCCTAAAAAAACACATTTTACACTCTTTGACATTAGTTAACACGTGCACTTGGCAGCCTGAAAGAACTTATGTTAGACATGAAAATATTATAAACTTAGTTGGATTCCAAGTCAGCTGAGTGAAGGAGGAAGAGCTCCAAACATCCCACAGATTGTACAGTAGCCCTAACTTCCAAACAAGTTTTTGCCTTGGGGATAAAATAGTGGATAGTCTCAGAGGAATAAGAACTGACCAGTAGTGGTCAGTACCTCTGAGAAAATAATTACCTGCCTATCACATTTCCCAATGGGTAGAATGCTGCACTGTGTCAGGCTCTGGAATTCTCTGCCCCACTCTGTGACTACCTTCTTAGTAAGTCTATCTTAGGGAAGACATGTAACTCTTATGAGCGTCTGCTTCCTTATCTGTAAAACTGGGTTAATTAACCCTTCCCCTTTCTATCTTCTAGGAAGTACAGGTGAAGCGTTCTGAACTTTGGAAGAGAAGATGCTAACCTAAATTCAAATATATTAACTATATCCTAGTCTTCTTTTGATAGCTTACCGCTTTAAACAAAAACAAAACAAAACAAAAAAACATTTAAATTATCTAGCTAAAGGAAGAAATATATGTAACTAATAGCAATTTTTTTAAAAGTGTTAAAATAGTACTGCAAAATCAGGCAGATATAGAATACATTGGTGTTCTTATGGTTAAAATTAGAATAGCAAAGAGAGAGAGAGAGGAAAAAAAAAAGGATAGCAAAGATCCAAAATAGTTTTTCCTCCCCAAGAGATTTAATAATGCAGTCCCATACCTATCACAAAACAAAAACAAGTGAACCTTTTTTGTGATAACCCTACTCTTCTCCACTGGCTAGAACACCCACTGTGTAGGATAAACTGAAACAATTTCATCAAGTAGCAACGGTATACTAAGGATCCATCAGGATACCCAAAGAGGCCTCACCCAGCAGAACCCAGATATGTTCTGTCTCCAATGAGGTTCATGCCCATACTATATGATTAAATTGTGTTTAAAACAATTCATGGAATTTTAAAAGTCACTACCAGAAGATTTTGCATGAAACCCTATGTCTCCAGAATTCCAGAAGCAAGCTGCATTGCTTAATTGGTCTATATAATATCATTTATTTATGCTTAAGCATCTGACACACACACTCACCAAAGTTGGTATTCAAAAGCTATAACACGTGGTATAGAAGATAACTCACAAATTATTGTGTGACTTGCGAATTACCAACTTTTGCATGTGTGAGATGCTTAAGCATAAATAAATGGTGTTATCTAGACTAATTAAATCAATACATCTGTGTAACAACTCACAGTTTCTGAAATTCTTCTGACAATGCTCCATCAAAGATCTCTGGCTCACACCAGTTTTTAAAAATTTCAAATAAAGACTTGTGTACTGCCATGCTCCTTTTTCCTCCAAGAATCATGGCATTCAAAATTACAAAGCCATAGCTAGGGCATTTTGACTTTTACATTCCCTCACATTCTTGATTCATTAGTGTTTTCCTAGAAAGAGATAAATTCCAAACCATCCAATTTTGTGCTATTCTTATACTGTACATAGTTCTGGCTCTTGTAGTTTGGGAAAATACTTAGCATATATAAGACACACTTATTCAAATATTTATACTAATTATAAGCTCCATGAAGGCAGGACTATGTCTTATTCAACGATTACAAGCATATAGAACATGCTCAATAAATATATGTTGAATGAGTAAGAAAACATTACACATTTTAATACATATGTGGCTAATGCCTAATATCACAAGAAGATGAAGAAAATCACTAAACAAGTGTCAGAAAGTGATAGGCCCTACCTCTGAGAATTGGATCAAGTTTAAGTCAACTGACAGTATCTCTATGAATGCACATATATTGTTGCTTTTTGCTAGGCTCCTGGGTCCTTCTCTTTCCACCTCCCTCTTGGCATGAGTTGCTAAGTAAAGAGAAGCTTAGGACATAGGCCAGACATTGAGAACAAATGAAGAAAATACCAATAGCATAAGTATCTCAGAAAGCAGCAGCTGGGCTACACTGCAAAGAGTTAGAACTGGATTTGAATTCTGGCTCTTATGCCAGATGTGTGGCTTTAGAGAAGTTAATCACTTTAACCTCTCTAAATTTTAGTTTTCTCTTCTAAGACAAGGGATAATACCTACTAAAAAAGGGCTGCAGTGTGGATTCACAGAGATAGTACATGTAGGTGATAAGCACAGTACCTAAAATACAGAAGAGACTCAATAAATGGGCAATATTTACAAGAGAAACACAACCATCTATGAAGTTCAGTGTCCAAGAAGTAAACAAGGCAAGTACTCAGAAGCTCAACTACTGCTGGCACTGAGATACAAGACAAATTCCTCACAGGTATTTTCACAAAGGGACACGGAGAGATGTTTATAAAAAGTGTCTAGCACATTGCCTGATACATGGTACAAATGTAGTAAATGATAATTTCCTCCTCTCTCTTCCCCAATACTCCTTTCAGGGGGCCTCAGGAAATGGTCTTCACGGTCACAAACATTCATATTAGGGACATATCTGACTCATGCTTAATCTACCCTAGCCCATCTTGAGACTGACATAAGCAGATAGCTTTATTTTGTGTTGTATATACTGAGATTTCCTGGAAACCTTCCCCCAAATACTTACATCCAGATTTGGAGAATAAATGAACATTTATTAAGCATCTTCACACGGCTTCCTCCCTTACAGAGCTGCCCATCCTGAGTGCTAAGCCTCACTTCCTAGCTATTTTTACATTAGTTCCAATGATCTTTCTCATGATCAGTATTACATATGAGAATGTGCCCAATTATTCTGAGGAAGTAGGGATGCTAATCAATGACAGAATTGCCAGGAACCCCTCTATCCTTTACAAAATAACCCTTATTCTGTGTGTGATATAACGTAGCCCTAGGTTGTCTCCACTACTCTGTTTAGTCAGCAAGTCTAGGTAATAAGACAAAGTTATGAGGTCCCTGAGGGGAGGAACTGTATCTTAGTTATAGGGGAGGCATCTTTTACAGCAAAGACTAAGACTGAATACTACATATAGTTTTTAATTAACCTAAACATCCAAATGACCAGTAAACGAATCCAAACATTCAGCTGAGGCTCACTCTGCCCATGGGCCTTAAGAATCACCACTCAAAGGTTTACAGTACATATACTAACATATTTAATTTTAATGTTGCATCTAATTGCTATACAAAGAATAAATTTTAAATGAACCATTCTGGAAATTCAAAATAGATTTTAGCTCTGGAATAAGGTACCACCAAAATTTTGCCTCTTATTATAAGAGGAAAAAAAACCAACAAACTTGACAAATGTGGCCTCTTTTCTTCCCTTACAAGACACATTTTATAAACTTATTTTTAAAAGTCAAGAGCTTTATGTCACTTTGAGATTTCCTCATTTACACAACAGGGATAATAACAGTATCCATAATAACAGGGCTGTGGTAAGTTTTAAATAAGTTAATACATGTAAGTGCTCAGTAAAATACCTGTTACATACTAATAATACAGATTAGATATCAACACCACTACCATTTTAAGAATTCGACTGTATTAACAAATTTGACTAGAAAATAAGAAGATCAAGATGTATCACAGAGCACCAATAAAATTATCTACCTTCTTTTAGTTGCTAAAAGGAATAAAATTTAAGCCAGGAGAATTAGCTAATAAGCACATCTCTTATGTATTTCTCCCTGGAATTATAAAGGACTTTTAACTATCTCTTGAGTCCTGCAGAATGGAGATCAGTTCCACTTTGGAACCTTGCATATTTGGGGGGTAAGAGGTATATATAGGCACACATGCAAATTTTCCTTAAGTTAGACAGTGTTTCCCTCCCTCCAACTCTTATGCACATTCAACTCTTTGTATATGCCCTTTCTTATGAAAAAGAAACACTGGAGTGATTAAGAAGAGCGTGAAATTCCATAAATTTTACAGCTAAAGAGAAGAGTTGTGATAAATACACTGAAACAACAAAAATCAGTGACAGGAGTCTGGGTGGTGACAAGCAGCGGTGTGACATCTGGCGGAAGCCAAAGTCACAGCAAGGGGGAGAGAGGTGGGCGTGAGGAAGCATCCTGCAGAGCGTGGACACAGAAAAAGAGAGGAATTGACAGTCTTCCTTTGGAGCCAGGCCAGTCTTTGCCACCTTTAATTGAATAGGACGATGTCACTACAAACAAGGTGCCTTGAAGAACGGTGCAGTTTCTTTTGCGATGTACTGCACCTTGGAATGCTAAGCAGTGTCTGAAGCATACTTCCATTCCCGGTGGGTTGGTAATTTAGAAGATGCAGGGCCACCAATGGGACAAAGGAGTTTGTAGTGATGACAGTGTTTTAATAAACAGACTTTGAAAGACACTAAACAGAGCAGGCTTTGAAGGGAACAGTGTCTGCTATTTCTTTTAGTCCAGCTGATTCTCAAGGCTGCTTGAAATTCCATTGTTGGCACTGACAGTGTCTTATAAAAATGCAGTTTATAGAGATAGAAACGATCTAAGTGTTCAGTTAGTTCACCCATCATCCCTTCACAAATGTAGGTACTCAAGTTCAAAGAGGTGACAGTAACTTGCCCTAAACCATATAGCTAAAAATGTCAGTCAGTACTAAAATGCAGGCTTCCCAATTCCAAATTTTGTCTGCTTTTCCAGAAAACTACACTGCCTCCAAAAAATGGAAATCAGTGTGAAAATATGATTCAATAGGTAAATGTCAGTTTCACACTCAAACATTTCAGAATGTACTATTTTGCATACCAGCATCTACTGTTCTCTATTTCATATATCACATCTTATGTGACCAATATTTTAAGTTTTAAAAGGGCAGGTTTAATGTCACACAATTTTGAGACCTCTATAGGGTCTATGCAAGAAATCTAGTAGGAATTCAACAAACACCTGTGATGATAGATACTAATACCTTAACTAATTTACCAATGCCTGCTTTTCCAACTTCATTAATAAAACTGATATTCTCAATTGTTATTTTCTTACACTGGGGCTCTGAACTCTGAATCAAGAGCATATTTCCAATACAACAAAAGAATTTACTAGTTAGCTATCTTATTTGAGTGGGTTTGGTGCTATAACTTTAAAATTTCAATTTGGCCACTGAAATTGCAATGTTCGCTATTTTGAGTACTTTTTTAAAAATCTCAAAGATTTCAGCAACTTCCAACAGTCCTCATGACCTAAGTATGTTTTCCAGCTCTAAAACATTATGGTTCTATGGATGGGGGTGGGGATGGGGAGGAGAAAACTACCTATCTCTAATGGTTAAGCAATATGGAATCATTAGTACTTTGACTTTAATCCTCTTGGAACTATTTCTTTTTAAGGAAACCCACATGTAGATTCAATCTCTTTTTAAAATAACATTGATAACTAAGCCTTAATTATAAAAGCACACAGTCTAGAATGGCTTTAACCAAATCCCCAAAGAGTTCTGAGATTGCAAAACAGGATAGTTATGAAATATGTGATGCTGCAACCAACTTAACTTTTGTGTTTGGAATGTAAATATATTATAAATTCAGTAATTGTTTATTTAGCATTTACTATGTGAGAAGCATTGTGTCAGGTAATGAAGATGGAAGCCTGGATTTGGAAGAACCCCACAAGGCAGACAGAGGTAGGAAGGATTCCAGACAGAAGAAACAGCTTATGTGAAGGTAAAGAAAGATGGAGAAACATGGAATGTTTGGATACTAGTGAATATGGGACATGTGTACCTGGAGAATCAGGCACATTTCAGCAGGAAGCAGAGAGGAACTGGGATGACAGGAATTGGAATGATACTTTCATGGGCCTCCTAGGCTAAAGAATATGAACTTAAGCATATAAACCACAGGGGAGCCTGTGAAGATCTACAGTCTCCTACCCCCTGCTGATCCAAGCCTCTTTTCATGTCTTAGAACATTAGTTTATTGGTAACAAGGAACCTTGACAAGTTAGAATTGACATTCTATTGGTTTTGGCCTTCCCCTCCATTCCTTTAAATAGAAGATTTTTACATAAGAAAGTAATACAAACTGCCACTTTTAGGATGGTAATTGTGTTACATGGGAGGTAACTGGGATTGGGACAGGGAGAAAGCAAGGAGAAAGGTTAGAGAACATGCAATAGTCCAGACGGGAAATGACAAGGGCCAAACTAAGGCAGACACAGTGGGGATGAAGATACAGAATATGAGACCTATTTAGAAGGTAGAACTGAAAGGATTCAATAACTAGTAGAATAGAAGAGGTGAGGAAATAAGAGGAGTTCAGAGGACTCTTAGTGAGGAGAAAAGGTGGTAGTGCAAATGTAAAGAGGCCAATTTAGAACCAATGAGTTTAAGCAGAGCTTTCCAGAGGCACCTGAAAAGAGGAAATAATATACAGCCAAAGTCATGAGAATGAAACAAGAGCCAGCTAGCCAGTTAAGAGGTTTTATTTACACAAACACACATAGTCCCCTGCTTATGTGTGGAAGATAGTCAAGGAAACAATTACAAGACACCATGGCACAGATATACCTAAGTTGCAAAAGAGTACAAAGAACTTGAGGGCAAGGTATGTGTAGGGAAAGTTAAGTTTCCCTGAAAATGCTGAACTGAGTCTTAACCGGCAATAAGAGTTGACCACGTGAAGACATGGAAATATATTCAGGGGAGACCGACCAGTACAGTAGCAGAGTAGGCAAAGGCAGAGATATAAGAGAAAACAGAGCAAGTTAGGGGAAACACAGTGATTCAACATGAAGCATAAAAGTGGTTCAGTATGAAACATGAAGCAGGGAAGGGGTGAGAGATCTGGAGAGAGAGCAGGGAAGAAGTACAAGAAGATAGATAATTAAAGAGGCTAATCTTTAAGACTGAAATTCTAAGTGTAAGAGAGTATTTCTGGGGAGCTAAGAAGGAAGTAGATTGTTTTCCTCCCTCATGATCACAAGCTGGAACCACTCCTGTCATCTATTGTTGCCACTCAAAAAAAGAAAAGATTTGCAGTTAAAAGGTGAAAACAGTTTCCTCTTAACCCTGTGACTGAAAAAAGTACAAGTTTAAAATGACCAGATTGAGAATACTGTACTATATTTAGCTTCACAACAGGTAAGTTACATTAAACTGACTGCATGACTTTCCTTGTTCTCCCTGTCTCAGATACATTTATCTTCCATAGCACTGAAAAAACAAACTACTCCAGGTTTATAAATTCTCACACTAAAATGAGAAATAAGGAGTCAAATGTCCCTCAAATGAAGCAAATCTTTGGTTTTCAGAAGCCCAAGACAAAATAAAAGAAACACTGCTCTGAAAATGAGATGTCTTAAGTTTTTCCTTTTCCCATTCCTCCATCTTAAGACATTTTCTGAAAGTTTGTTATGACTGTTTGATGCTGACAGATACAAAGTCAAAATATAATAATTGCCTTTGTTTTCCTTTAATAATGATTAGCTCATGTTCAAATGTTTTTGCTTAATACACTGACAGAAAAATATATAATGACTGAGTTCTTGAACTTAAGCTCAGGAATGTTACTGCATTTACAGTCAACATTTTCAACTTTAAAAGCAAAATACCTTTTAAATTATAACTTGAATAAAGTATGCTTTTAAATGCCATAAGTCATATAAGATAGGCATAGGCTTTTTAAAAAAGCAATGAAGGAGGCGGGGCAAGATGGCAGACTGGTGAGCAGTAAGTTTTAGTTACTCCTCCAGGAAAGTAGGTAAAAAGCCAGGAACTGCGTGGACTGGACACCACAGAGCAATCTGTCTTTGGGCATACTTCATACAACACTCATGAAAACGTGGAACTGCTGAGATCAGCGAAATCTGTAAGTTTTTGCGGCCAGGGGACCCGCGCCCCTCCCTGCCAGGCTCAGTCCCAGGGGAGGAGGGGCTGTCAGCTCCGGGAAGGAGAAGGGAGAACTGCAGTGGCTGCTCTTATCGGAAACTCATGCTACTGATTCAAACTCCAACCATAGATAGACTGAGACCAGACACCAGAGACTCTGAGAGCAGCCAGCCCAGCAGAGAGGAGACAGGCATAGAAAAAAAACAACACGAAAAACTCCAAAATAAAAGCAGAGGATTTTTGGAGTTCTGGTGAACACAGAAAGGGGAAGGGCAGAGCTCAGGCCTTGAGGCGCATATGCAAATCCCGAAGCAAAGCTGATCTCTCTGCCCTGTGGACCTTTCCTTAATGGCCCTGGTTGCTCTGTCTATTAGCATTTCAATAACCCATTAGATCTCTGAGGAGGGCCGTTTTTTTTTTTTTGTTTTTTTTTTGTTTTTTTTGTTTTTTTTTAAATCCTTTTTTCTTTTTCTAAAACAATTACTCTAAGAAGCCCAATACAGAAAGCTTCAAAGAATTGCAATTTGGGCATGTCAAGTCAAGAGCAGAACTAAGAGAGCTCTGAGACAAAAGGCAATAATCCAGTGGCTGAGAAAATTCAGTAAACAACACAACTTCCCAAGAAAAGGGGGGTGTCCGCTCACAGCCACCATCCTGGTGGACAGGAAACACTCCTGCCCATCGCCAGCCCCATAGCCCAGAGCTGCCCCAGACAACCCAGTGTGACGAAAGTGCTTCAAATAACAGGCACACACCACAAAACTGGGCGTGGACATTAGCCTTCCCTGCAACCTCAGCTGAATGTCCCAGAGCTGGGAAGGTGGAGCAGTGTGAACTAACAAAGCCCCATTCAGCCATCATTTGAGCAGACTGGGAGCCTCCCTACACAGCCCAGCAGCCCAGAACTGCCCTGGGGGGACGGCACTCACCTGTGACATAGCACAGTCATCCCTCAACAGAGGACCCGGGGTGCACAGCCTGGAAGAGGGGCCCACTTGCAAGTCTCAGGAGCCATACGCCAATACCAAAGACTTGTGGGTCAGTGGCAGAGACAAACTGTGGCAGGACTGAACTGAAGGATTAGACTATTGCAGCAGCTTTAAAACTCTAGGATCATCAGGGAGATTTGATTGTTAGGGCCACCCCCCCTCCCCGACTGCCCAGAAACACGCCCCACATACAGGGCAGGCAACACCAACTACACACGCAAGCTTGGTACACCAATTGGGCCCCACAAGACTCACTCCACCACTCACCAAAAAGGCTAAGCAGGGGAGAACTGGCTTGTGGAGAACAGGTGGCTCGTGGACGCCACCTGCTGGTTAGTTAGAGAAAGTGTACTCCACGAAGCCGTAGATCTGATAAATTAGAGATAAGGACTTCAATAGGTCTACAAACCCTAAAAGAACCCTATCAAGTTCAGCAAATGCCACGAGGCCAAAAACAACAGAAAATTATAAAGCATATGAAAAAACCAGACGATATGGATAACCCAAGCCCAAGCACCCAAATCAAAAGACCAGAAGAGACACAGCACCTAGAGCAGCTACTCAAAGAACTAAAGATGAACAATGAGACCATAGTACGGGAGATAAAGGAAATAAAGAAGACCCTAGAAGAGCATAAAGAAGACATTGCAAGACTAAATAAAAAAATGGATGATCTTATGGAAATTAAAGAAACTGTTGACCAAATTAAAACGATTCTGGACACTCATAGTACAAGACTAGAGGAAGTTGAACAACGAATCAGTGACCTCGAAGATGACAGAATGGAAAATGAAAGCATAAAAGAAAGAATGGGGAAAAAAATTGAAAAACTCGAAATGGACCTCAGGGATATGATAGATAATATGAAACGTCCGAATATAAGACTCATTGGTGTCCCAGAAGGGGAAGAAAAGGGTAAAGGTCTAGGAAGAGTAATCAAAGAAATTGTTGGGGAAAACTTCCCAAATCTTCTAAACAACACAAATACACAAATCATAAATGCTCAGCGAACTCCAAATAGAATAAATCCAAAAAAACCCACTCCGAGACATATACTGATCACACTGTCAAACATAGAAGAGAAGGAGCAATTTCTGAAAGCAGCAAGAGAAAAGCAATTCACCACATACAAAGGAAACAGCATAAGACTAAGTAGTGACTACTCAGCAGCCACCATGGAGGCGAGAAGGCAGTGGCACGATATATTTAAAATTCTGAGTGAGAGGAATTTCCAGCCAAGAATACTTTATCCAGCAAAGCTCTCCTTCAAATTTGAGGGAGAGCTTAAATTTTTCACAGACAAACAAATGCTGAGAGAATTTGCTAACAAGAGACCTGCCCTACTGGAGATACTCAAGGGAGCCCTACAGACAGAGAAACAAAGACAGGACAGAGAGACTTGGAGAAAGGTTCAGTACTAAAGAGATTCGGTATGGGTACAATAAAGGATATTAATAGAGAGAGGGAAAAATATGGCAAACATAAACCAAAGGATAAGATGGCCGATTCAAGAAATGCCTTCACGGTTTTAACGTTGAATGTAAATGGATTAAACTCCCCAATTAAAAGATATAGATTCGCAAAATGGATCAAAAAAAATGAACCATCAATATGTTGCATACAAGAGACTCATCTTAGACACAGGGACACAAAGAAACTGAAAGTGAAAGGATGGAAAAAAATATTTCATGCAAGCTACAGCCAAAAGAAAGCAGGTGTAGCAATATTAATCTCAGATAAAATAGACTTCAAATGCAGGGATGTTTTGAGAGACAAAGAAGGCCACTACATACTAATAAAAGGGGCAATTCAGCAAGAAGAAATAACAATCGTAAATGTCTATGCACCCAACCAAGGTGCCACAAAATACATGAGAGAAACACTGGCAAAACTAAAGGAAGCAATGGATGTTTCCACAATAATTGTGGGAGACTTCAACACATCACTCTCTCCTATAGATAGATCAACCAGACAGAAGACCAATAAGGAAGTTGAAAACCTAAACAATCTGATAAATGAATTAGATTTAACAGACATCTACAGGACATTACATCCCAAATCACCAGGATACACATACTTTTCTAGTGCTCACGGAACTTTCTCCAGAATAGATCATATGCTGGGACATAAAACAAGCCACAATAAATTTAAAAAGATTGAAATTATTCAAAGCACATTCTCTGACCACAATGGAATACAATTAGAAGTCAATAACCATCAGAGACTTAGAAAATTCACAAATACCTGGAGGTTAAACAACACACTCCTAAACAATCAGTGGGTTAAAGAAGAAATAGCAAGAGAAATTGCTAAATATATAGAGACGAATGAAAATGAGAACACAACATACCAAAACCTATGGGATGCAGCAAAAGCAGTGCTAAGGGGGAAATTTATAGCACTAAACGCATATATTAAAAAGGAAGAAAGAGCCAAAATCAAAGAACTAATGGATCAACTGAAGAAGCTAGAAAATGAACAGCAAACCAATCCTAAACCAAGTACAAGAAAAGAAATAACAAGGATTAAAGCAGAAATAAATGACATAGAGAACAAAAAAACAATAGAGAGGATAATATCACCAAAAGTTGGTTCTTTGAGAAGATCAACAAGATTGACAAGCCCCTAGCTAGACTGACAAAATCAAAAAGAGAGAAGACCCATATAAACAAAATAATGAATGAAAAAGGTGACATAACTGCAGATCCTGAAGAAATTAAAAAAATTATAAGAGGATATTATGAACAACTGTATGGCAACAAACTGGATAATGTAGAAGAAATGGACAATTTCCTGGAAACATATGAACAACCTCGACTGACCAGAGAAGAAATAGAAGACCTCAACCAACCCATCACAAGCAAAGAGATCCAATCAGTCATCAAAAATCTTCCCACAAATAAATGCCCAGGGCCAGATGGCTTCACAGGGGAATTCTACCAAACTTTCCAGAAAGAACTGACACCAATCTTACTCAAACTCTTTCAAAACATTGAAGAAAATGGAACACTACCTAACTCATTTTATGAAGCTAACATCAATCTAATACCAAAACCAGGCAAAGATGCTACAAAAAAGGAAAACTACCGGCCAATCTCCCTAATGAATATAGCTGCAAAAATCCTCAACAAAATACTTGCAAATCGAATCCAAAGACACATTAAAAAAATCATACACCATGACCAAGTGGGGTTCATTCCAGGCATGCAAGGATGGTTCAACATAAGAAAAACAATCAATGTATTACAACACATTAAAAACTCGAAAGGGAAAAATCAATTGATCATCTCAATAGATGCTGAAAAAGCATTTGACAAAATCCAACATCCCTTTTTGATAAAAACACTTCAAAAGGTAGGAATTGAAGGAAACTTCCTCAACATGATAAAGAGCATATATGAAAAACCCACAGCCAGCATAGTACTCAATGGTGAGAGACTGAAAGCCTTCCCTCTAAGATCAGGAACAAGACCAGGATGCCCGCTGTCACCACTGTTATTCAACATTGTGCTGGAAGTGCTAGCCAGGGCAATCCGGCAAGACAAAGAAATAAAAGGCATCCAAATTGGAAAAGAAGAAGTAAAACTGTCATTGTTTGCAGATGATATGATCTTATATCTAGAAAACCCTGAGAAATCAACGATACACCTACTAGAGCTAATAAACAAATTTAGCAAAGTAGCGGGATACAAGATTAATGCACATAAGTCAGTAATGTTTCTATATGCTAGAAATGAACAAACTGAAGAGACACTCAAGAAAAAGATACCATTTTCAATAGCAACTAAAAAAATCAAGTACCTAGGAATAAACTTAACCAAAGATGTAAAAGACCTATACAAAGAAAACTACATAACTCTACTAAAAGAAATAGAAGGGGACCTTAAAAGATGGAAAAATATTCCATGTTCATGGATAGGAAGGCTAAATGTCATTAAGATGTCAATTCTACCCAAACTCATCTACAGATTCAACGCAATCCCAATCAAAATTCCAACAACCTACTTTGCAGACTTGGAAAAGCTAGTTATCAAATTTATTTGGAAAGGGAAGATGCCTCGAATTGCTAAAGACACTCTAAAAAAGAAAAACGAAGTGGGAGGACTTACACTCCCTGACTTTGAAGCTTATTATAAAGCCACAGTTGCCAAAACAGCATGGTACTGGCACAAAGATAGACATATAGATCAATGGAATCGAATTGAGAATTCAGAGATAGACCCTCAGATCTATGGCCGACTGATCTTTGATAAGGCCCCCAAAGCCACCGAACTGAGCCATAATGGTCTTTTCAACAAATGGGGCTGGGAGAGTTGGATATCCATATCCAAAAGAATGAAAGAGGACCCCTACCTCACCCCCTACACAAAAATTAACTCAAAATGGACCAAAGATCTCAATATAAAAGAAAGTACCATAAAACTCCTAGAAGATAATGTAGGAAAACATCTTCAAGACCTTGTATTAGGAGGCCACTTCCTAGACTTTACACCCAAAGCACAAGCAACAAAAGAGAAAATAGATAAATGGGAACTCCTCAAGCTTAGAAGTTTCTGCACCTCAAAGGAATTTCTCAAAAAGGTAAAGAGGCAGCCAACTCAATGGGAAAAAATTTTTGGAAACCATGTATCTGACAAAAGACTGATATCTTGCATATACAAAGAAATCCTACAACTCAATGACAATAGTACAGACAGCCCAATTATAAAATGGGCAAAAGATATGAAAAGACAGTTCTCTGAAGAGGAAATACAAATGGCCAAGAAACACATGAAAAAATGTTCAGCTTCACTAGCTATTAGAGAGATGCAAATTAAGACCACAATGAGATACCATCTAACACCGGTTAGAATGGCTGCCATTAAACAAACAGGAAACTACAAATGCTTGAGGGGATGTGGAGAAATTGGAACTCTTATTCATTGTTGGTGGGACTGTATAATGGTTCAGCCACTCTGGAAGTCAGTCTGGCGGTTCCTTAGAAAACTAGATATAGAGCTACCATTCGATCCAGCGATTGCACTTCTCGGTATATACCCGGAAGATCGGAAAGCAGTGACACGAACAGATATCTGCACGCCAATGTTCATAGCAGCATTATTCACAATTGCCAAGAGATGGAAACAACCCAAATGTCCTTCAACAGATGAGTGGATAAATAAAATGTGGATATACACACGATGGAATACTACGCGGCAGTAAGAAGGAACGATCTCGTGAAACATATGACAACATGGATGAACCTTGAAGACATAATGCTGAGCGAAATAAGCCAGGCACAAAAAGAGAAATATTATATGCTACCACTAATGTGAACTTTGAAAAATGTAAAACAAATGGTTTATAATGTAGAATGTAGGGGAACTAGCAGTAAAGAGCAATTAAGGAAGGGGGAACAGTAATCCAAGAAGAACAGATAAGCTATTTAACGTTCTGGGGATGCCCAGAAATGACTATGGTCTGTTAATTTCTGATGGATGTAGTAGGAACAAGTTCACTGAAATGTTGCTATATTATGTAACTTTCTTGGGGTAAAGTAGGAACATGTTGGAAGTTAAGCAGTTATCTTAGGTTAGTTGTCTTTTTCTTACTCCCTTGTTATGGTCTCTTTGAAATGTTCTTTTATTGTATGTTTGTTTTCTTTTTAACTTTTTTTTTTCATACAGTTGATTTAAAAAAGAAGGGAAAGTTAAAAAAAAAAAAGAAAAAAGAAAAAAGACAAACAAGGAAAAAAAAAAGAAAAGATGTAGTGCCCCCTTGAGGAGCCTGTGGAGAATGCAGGGGTATTCGCCTACCCCACCTCCATGGTTGCTAACATGACCACAGACATAGGGGACTGGTGGTTTGATGGGTTGAGCCCTCTACCATAGGTTTTACCCTTGGGAAGACGGTTGCTGCAAAGGAGAGGCTAGGCCTCCCTGTATTTGTGCCTAAGAGTCTCCTCCTGAATGCCTCTTTGTTGCTCAGATGTGGCCCTCTCTCTCTGGCTAAGCCAACTTGAAAGGTGAAATCACTGCCCTCCCCCCTACGTGGGATCAGACACCCAGGGAAGTGAATCTCCCTGGCAACGTGGAATATGACTCCCAGGGAGGAATGTAGACCCGGCATCGTGGGATGGAGAACATCTTCTTGACCAAAAGGGGGATATGAAAGGAAATGAAATAAGCTTCAGTGGCAGAGAGATTCCAAAACGAGCCGAGAGATCACTCTGGTGGGCACTCTTACGCACACTTTAGACAACCTTTTTTAGGTTCTAAAGAATTGGGGTAGCTGGTGGTGGATACCTGAAACTATTAAACTACAACCCAGAACCCATGAATCTCGAAGACAGTTGTATAAAAATGTAGCTTATGAGGGGTGACAATGGGATTGGGAAAGCCGTAAGGACCACACTCCCCTTTGTCTAGTTTATGGATGGATGTGTAGAAAAGTAGGGGAACGAAACAAACAGACAAAGGTACCCAGTGTTCTTTTTTACTTCAATTGCTCTTTTTCACTCTAATTATTATTCTTGTTATTTTTGTGTGTGTGCTAATGAAGGTGTCAGGGATTGATTTAGGTGATGAATGTACAACTATGTAATGGTACTGTAAACAATCGAAAGTACAATTTGTTTTGTATGACTGCGTGGTATGTGAATATATCTCAATAAAATGATGATTAAAAAAAAAATTAAAAAAAAAAAAAAAATCCAAATCTGAAGCTCTTTCCCCTCCACCAAGCTGTCAAGTAAGGCCTCTCATGGTTTTGGAGTAAATACAGTCAGTGAGTGTGTCTGTCTGTCATACTGAATGTGTGATGCCAATACAAAAAGCAGATGGACTGAACCTTGTCTGGGAAAGAAATATGCACATTAAACTGAGTTACTGTTTGTTTGTGACTAATTTACTTTCCTAGATCACAAAATGATGGCCCACCTTTGTAGAAAAGACCACCCACCTTTTTAGTCCAAAGACAGAAATGTTGATGATGTTGGGTTATTATTCCCTATTCCTAAATCCTCCTTGGCTTCCTTTTCTATATATAGGAATAGTTCATTTATTGTGTATCTTTCTAGACTTTGAGCTCCTTAAGGACAGGAGTCATGTACCTCTTGTGCCTAGAACAGAACAGGCAATTAGTTACTCATTAAAGATGTGTTGAATTAAAAAAAAAAAAAAAAAAAAAAAAAAAGAAATGAAGATCTGAGACCAAATCTGGCTTTATTACTTTACAGTTGTATAACCTAGAATAGTCTACTTAGCCTTGGAGCCTCAAGTGTCCCATCTGTAACATGGGGGATGAGGGTGCGCAATTATCACTTGCAGACAGGGTTGTGAGTAATGAAAGTGCTCACCTGTGTTAAAGTTCCTGGAAAGAGGATTGGTAAATAGTAGATGCCTAAGAAATGTCTACTGAATCTGAATTTTAGGGGCAAAACAATTTAAATATTGCATATATTTCAATTTTTAGCAAAACTGGATTTTAAAGTTCTCCCTCAATAATTCCGAAATTTCTGTAACTTTTACTTCTCCAAACCCATCACTAACCCCAAGTTTGACTGGTTCTCCCATTAAAGTTGTAATTTTATCGTAATTAGAAGTTTCGAAATTTAATGAGTTGAAATGCAACATGGCACAGATGCCTTATTATACCAACTAGTTAACACAGTATTTGTCTTCTACATTAATTTTACTTGCTAATCAAAAATACTGCTTTCCCCCAAATAACATCAAAATAAAATTGCTGATTGTGCAATGGTAAAACCAACACCACCATGTTTGCAATAAGGCCACTCAAATTCTTTTTTCATGAGCTGGCAGTTTCCCGGGAAAATTTAAGACTCCATATACCTTTCAATCAAGTCTCAAAAAATTCAAATGCAGAAGCCATGCCTTGTTACAGACTTGTATACCACTATGCATATATTAAATTATACATGCTAAGCATACCCATGACTATCTATGAATGCTGAATACTATATGATTGTGTATATTTTTAGATGTCCATAACAAGTAGATACAGAGTACTAAGGAAATCTTGGGGAAAAGACTCTTTAGGAGCACTTCCATTAGAACACGGTGCTCTCCATTAGCACCCCAGGTCCAACACAAGCTATTTCTACAGCTGCAATGGACACAGAAGCTCCTCATTGGTCTCCCTGCTTCCTTCAGACTCTCTGCCAAAGAGTGACCAAAGATCTAACTAAATCTGATTTGATCATGCTAAGCCCCTCTTAGCCAACAAACTAAACTTTGAAGAGCACCTCATGTTTTTAGGATAAAGCTTTGTGCCTGATGTAACATACTCTCTCACAGATCTCTGTTGTCTGTGCTTCCAAAGTTTTCCCTTTGCCTAATATATCTTTTTCTTTCATCTTTGCCTTAATAACAGCTAATCCTTCAAGGCTGAAGTTACATTCTGTGTTCCCAGAACACCCTGTGTGTATGGCTATCATAGCACTGGTCACTCTGCACTGCAAGTGACTGTTTATTTATCAATTTCCCCATATGAAGGCATGCACTAAGCTTTGCATTTCTGTATCCTCAGCACCCAGGACAACATAGACTGAAGATTTGCTGAATGAATGAATATTAGCTACAGAACTTCTCAGCTATAAGAAACCACACATAATAGTAGGCATCAGAAAAAGAAGAGTAGAATTCTAGTGGGTCATTTCAGTCCACAAAGATTCAGAGAGTATTATTTCCTCTTTTTCTTTTCAGTCTAGTTAATCCTATTTAGTCTGGTATACAAGTGATGGTAAATCTAAACTTTGAAAAATTTTTAATTTAAAAAAAATGTGTTATGCTTTCCTGCCCTCTTACCCTTCAATTTAAGTTTCTTAAAACCTTTTTGTGAAATAACACGAACACAAAAAAATATATAAAATATACAAGTAACAGCTTAATGAATAAAGTGAATACACATGCAACAACCTGCTAGGTCAAGATAGAGAACACTGTCAACCCTTCCTCTCTCTTCCCTACTGTCATTCATTTTAGATAACTGATTTTTTGGGAGAGAGGAAAGAAAACCTCATGAGGTTTGGGGGATTGGCCCCTGAATTCATAATCCCTGCATGATCCTGGGCCAGGGTTGGTAAAAAGAGGTAGCAATGGTGTATGTATCTGCAAGAGTATGTGAGGGCATGTCCACACCTATGCCCACTCAAACTGGGCCACTGGTTTAAAGCAATCTTAAAAGGGGAGGGGAGGGTAAATCTGCACTTCTAATGGTAAACATTGCAATAAAAACATGTTCTTACTAAACAGACATAGCATTCTGCTGCTCCATGCTGAAACCAAATCTTGGTAGGAAATCACATTAATTTTTAAGACAAGAGTTTCAAAACAGTACAAATCTAGAACAATTACCTATATTGCTTCACCCCCAGTGTGGACAGGAAAGATATTTTAGGTGAAAAGTTAGTATTATGGTGTTGCACAATCTAGCCATCCAATAGGCTCATTCCATTCAACCAGAACAGGGGTTCTCTCTGCTCACAGCAGGCATCCAACAGGGTAGCACATATATGCTCTCTGAGTGAGAAAGCAACACCTTCTCACATAAAACCCCCTGGAGAGAGCTGGGGAAGGGGAAGGGGGAGAACTTTACACCTGCAAACTCCTAACTCTATCAGCACTAGGGCTGGGAAAAACAGCACATAGTAAAAAAAAGAAGAAGAAAAAAAAACAGGTTTCCTGATAAAGCCAACAACTTTCAAAGGATTCTTCTTAAGCCATTTTTTTTTTACAAGGAGATGAGTAAGTATAATGATTGAATATACATAGTCTTTGTCTTCTTAATGCACTTAGTCAAGCCCTGATGCTTATATAAGCAAACTGCTTAAAAGGGCAGCTATCAGAATTCTTATTCTTCTTGGTAGAAAACACTATAAGCAAAAAGTGCTGTCATATTAAGGCATCTCAACTTCAAGGCACATCTGTCCCTGGGTGTCTGGAAAATCAAAATGACCACTAAAAATAGAACAGTGGTATCTCCAATGGGACAGACATGAACCACCCCCAATCCTAAGAGACTGCTGTGAGATCTGATCTGGGACACACATGTGTTTTGCAGTACCATTGAGTCGGCATCTAAATGCAGCCATATGTTTTCAGTTTTAACTTTATGTGCTATTAAGGATAGGAAGCAAAGGTAATTAACAGACATATAACTCTTGGCCCTAGTGAAAATCCATAGTTAGCTGAAAAACTTGTGGGGAAGAAGGTTGCTCTCCAAGTCTAAAAGGATTGCCATTTGCCCAAAAAGTCCAGAAGTTTCATGATTAATATCTTGTTTTGTTTTTTTTTTTCAATTTCCCCATCACCAAAAGTAAGCCAGCTCTGTCTGTCAAGATGCCCAGGCTGTGTGGCAACAGTGTCAAAGGCTGCCATTTGCTCCAAGGCACTGCCATCTGTGGCAGCACAACATTCTGTCTCTGGAAAATAAACACATCTGCCTTTGCCAGTGTCCTCCCACTGTGCCTCCCATCTGGAGCAGGTGAGCTGGAAGGCAAGCCTGGGCATGGGTGAGATGGGGGCAAGCAGAGGAGATTAGGCCTCAAGGGAAACGGCACATGGAGGAAGGCAGTGCTGTGTCATTCACATCCTGCTAACCACATTTGCCAAAAAGCATGTGAAATTACCTTGTTAGTGATATTTTAATCACATATAACAAATGGTTGATCATGTTTAGGGGACAAGACCTGCAAAGTCAGGGTCCCACCTGAGCCATCTGTTCAGAAGGTCACATGACCTCACTGATATCAATAAACAGATGATGTCTTTGTGCTAGCCACCAAAGGCATGAGAGTAACTCTGGTGGTTAGAAGAGAAGACTCAAAAAATAGGATTCTTCTAGTATACTATACATGCCTATTACTAACCAGACCAAAAGCACTCAAATTCAGCCCTGAGTGTTGGGAAAAGCCATGGTCACTTATAGAAATACCTAATACTGGAATTCTTTCATAAATATTCTTTCCTATTTACTGAAAAATAAATCAAAGTCTGGTTATACTCTCAACACCAGATCTTTAAATCATGCTATTTGGGGGCTAGAAGAAACCATAAAAATCATTCAAACATATTCTCTTTTTCTCCCAAAGTTTTTCAACTAGCTCACAGAAGACCTAGTGCTAAACCTCCTGGATCATGGTTCTTTCAGTTTTACCAGTAGCTTTCAAACGTTGGAGGGAGGGGGCACTAAAGCCACCTTTTCAGGTAAAATCTTACATGGAACCCCAATATATAAAACAGGTAAATGCTGAGTTGATCTATATGAAGCAGAGCTGAAGCTTTACCACACTGGTTTTTCCTGGTGAGTTTCCTGAGGGTGCTTCATGGAACAAAGTTTGAAAACTACTACATCAGGCTGGATGACTGCTCCCCATTCCCACGCCTGCCCCCCCCCCACTGCCACCCAAATCTTTATTTCTATCGTTTGTTTGCTAAACATTTACAAATATAGCCTTATAAAAAGACAAATTAACAAAGGCTCACCAAGCACTTAAAAAAAAATGGTTTATGAAAACTTTGACCAGCAAATGGCAATAGTAAAGTCCTGAAGATAATATACCATAAATGCCTGCATTCTACTCTAAAGCTTGCCACGAACTCCACATTCCCCAGGACATCAGGTTTGACTGGTTCATACCTCAATTTCCACATCTGTAAAATGCAGATGGTGAGTGATAACAGATATTTTAGGACATTTAGATGGGCTGTGCCAAATGTGCCACACTATTCATTTCAAATAAAAAATAGCCCTATTACTCATTGTCCTCCCTCTAAAGTCCATTAAGTTAAATGGTAAGAAGAAGTTGAACAAGCAGGGCTTAAATATTTCTTTATCTTCTACAAAGCACAAACTACAGCCATAAGTTATTACAAAGTTCAAAATAATCCTGTTAAAAATCCAAATAGCAGTTCTTCAATGATGGAGTAATTTATTAAACACTATTTGCCAGGGAGGTACCATTTATTCATTCAATTTATATTTAATAAATCAATGATTCTCATTTCTCATAATTTGATACATTTGATCACCCCTTCCTTTCTAATAAACAAGGAAATTGAGGTTTAACAAACACAAGTAACTTATTCAAGATTACAAAAACTAGTATGGACCAAAGATGGGATTGGAACTCTAGTATTTCAAATACCAAAACCCTGATTCAAAGAGGCCTCAATAATATTCAAAATTGGGCGGTCAAACCCATAACAAAAGCCCCTTTGTAATCTGTACCTTGAGGTTTAACCAGGCGCAGGACAATCTAAATGTACACATGAATTTAAATAAAAACCAAAATGAAATCTCTTGATTTATTTCCATCTGTTCATCTTTTTTCATCTCCTGATCTCTTGTTTTTAATTCTCACATGGAGAAGTAACATCCATTCATTAGGAACACTCAACTAACATTCCCTTCCAGTGTATAAATGCACAAAAATATTTTCAGTGATATTTGTGGACCCAAATAGATGACATTTATTCAACAAATATTTATTGAACATCTGCAATGGGCACACATTCATAGATTCATGTGGGCATATTGACATTTTAATAGATCCAAACACTTTATGCTCCCCCAAATACACAAGCACACGTGTACATTAGTTTGGTAACTAAAAAAGAAGATAGCACAAAAGAGTATGGTATTTGAAGTTAAGAATCTTACCTCAGTCTTCTACAACCTATATATGCGTCCTTGGACAAGATACTTATCCTCTCTATTAACTATCCTCAATATCCTCGTAAGTAAAATGAGACTAACACTCATTTTATAGTGTCCTAATGAGAATTAAATAGTCACATATATAAGTATCTAGAATAGGGCTAGGTAATGATGATGCTATCTGCTCTGTCCAATATAGAAACCATTAGCCACATGTGGTTGCTGAGCACTTGAAATGTGGCTAATGTGACTGAGGAACTGAATTTTTTATATTATTTAATTTTAAGTAGTTTTAATTTAAATAGCCACATATGGCTAGTGGCTACCATATTGGACTGTGAGATCTAGAGCAAAGCCTAGTGTATAGTAGGTGTTCAGAGTCAGTTTTCTTCTTATTTTTCCTATACTACCAGTAGTTTTTTTATAACACCCTCTTTACTAACAGGTCAGTTCAACTAAAATAACATAACAAATTCACCATAGGAAGCTAATTTTTAGCTATTAAATTGCTTCTTCAGCTAAACAGCAATAGCAGCATAAAAGCAAAAAATGATCAGTTGTATATGCCATGAACTTTGTTAAGAGCTTTGCACAGATCACCTCATTTAATCTTGATAATAATTCTATGAAGTAGGTGCTTTGTTTTGTAGATAAAGAAATGAAGGCTTAGAACTTGTCCAAAGACACACAGTCAGGGAGCAAAGATTCAAACCCAGACAGTCTAATTCCAGAGATTGTGTTCTTAAGCACAATTCAAAATTTCCGGCATCTTATGAACCAGTTTACATGAGAGTCATTATATGTTCTGTGATAATAAATGTGCTCCCAACCCCACACACACAAACACACTCAAAACAAAGAGCAAATTAGAAATCAAACAATTTGAGCTACAGATACAAAATTATTCATGCTGAGACCAAAATAAGTTTCATGTGCCAAATGATGTGACCTTGCCTTGTAAATGTACTAAATTCAGTGATTTGTGCACTTACCAGGAAGATTGAAAAACTGTCATCACCTCTCTCCCCAGAATGAAATGACTAAAATATAAATTCGTATTTTGGAACTAATAACTTATTTTGATGGGAGGTGGGGGAGCAGTGATTGGACACAGTGTAGATGCACAAGGCAGAGGCAATCACTATTTACTAGAAGCTCCACGTCAGTGTCTACAAGGAATATTTATTTGTTGAGACATCAAATGTTTCTGCTAAGATTAACCAGATCCACTGCATTTGCATAAGGAACTCTGCCATTCTTATCTCAATTCTAAAATGGGCTTAATTCACTCAATGTCTGTAGAATTTATGACAGAATGTTTATTGTGCCCAAAGCTGGAATTCTTATTCCCTTTCTGACTGATAAGTCAGAGGAATATTTTACACAGCAAGCCACAGCATACTCTCTGCTAAAAACCAAAGGAACCTCTGAGTGGCAGGAATTTTCCTCTCTTATGGAAGAGTGAACAAGAAAAGGCCATTGACCTTTCATGTAGATCAAAACACTCTATGTAATCTGTCTCCTCCTCCCGATCCATAACCTCTGAGTTTCTCTTCAAACTTCATCATCTTTCAGATTACACAAGCCCCTTGGTCAAAGCAAGCACTGAGAAAAAGAGATGCTATTTATCAAGAAGTTCTCAATCTAGTATTATTGGACATTAGAAAATAATCTGCATTAAAGAGCTGTAGTAACTTTTTTAACACCTGTACCTGTTTAGATTTCTATTACAACTGAGTTTAAGCAACTGCAGCTGAAACCATAATAAAATTATGAACAGCATCAATATTCTAGAAAAAATACTGAAGAACCAAAGAACTGACACAAAGCAGAATAGTCAAGTAGTTACGGCACAATTTTTGTAGCTGTCTGACCTGCTGTGTAACTTGGAGCTAGTCCCTTTGCCACTTTATGCCTTTCATTCCATATCAGCAAAAGAGAATTAACTACTACCTGTCTCAGTGGGATAATGAGTAGATTAAATTATTAAACGAAATGCTTTGGGCAAAAGTGATACGAACGCTAAATATTATGATTTACAAGCATGCATTTTCCTAGCATTCCTGTGGGGTTAGGAAGCTATCTCGAATTCAAAGATGAGTAAACAGGCATGGGTAGGGGCTGGGGGATAAGGTCACATGGTAAGGCTCTGTTTACTTAGCCCCTGTGGGAAGGGAATAATACACACCATTAGCAATCATGAACTTTCTTGGCACATCCTACATAATCCTTAATACATTCAATCCTTAATATCATATCTCTTAACATGCTCTATGATAGCAACAAGGCCAGAATAAGTGAGGAGGAATAATTGTGTGCCTTGACATAAACAGTAATAGAAAGACAAAGATAAATAATCTCAAGTTTTAGAAGATATGAAAATATGCAGCATTATCATCAAGGTTTCACCTCCACTACCATGTAGGGATCTTCAACCAAAGGATTTAAGAAACGTGGCTTGCCACAAAAACATTTTGGAAAAAAAATTTTAAAGGTTGTCACAAGCTTTCATAGTTGGTGTCCAGCATCCATCTTTGGGACTGTATACTTGCTCTCTGGGCTTTAATTAGCAACTCTTCAGAAAGTTAAAACAAATCCAAAGGGACTGGAAAATGAGTAAGTAGCATTAGGAAGGATCCAGGAGACCCTACCCCCACCCCCCACGCCCCCCCAAAAAAGCAGAAATACCACACATGCATAACAGGAATATAAAAGGAGCACAGAAGAATCTTCTCCTCATACCTACAGCTGCCTACTATACTGCTTACCCGACTCCGAAGGCAGTCAGCCAGGTTTCGGCGAGTGAAATTAGCTGCTGCTGTGGGAGACAATTCATATCCTGGTACAAGAGATAAAGTCATATTTAAAATGAAACAGAAAGATTAATCATACCCTAAACCATTCCACTACTCTAGTTCTAAAGCCCACCATCCTTTGTACACTCACACAGATTTTGGAGTACAATCCTACTTCTAGTCCTTTTCCTCATGTAACATTTGTGAAACATTTTGCTGGTAGTGACAGCAATTCATGGCCACAAAATAAAACCAAGGTGACCATTCTATGGTGGGATCAAATTCATAGCCCTTGCTTAAACCATTCAATCATCAATAGACAATGGTTTCCTCTGTAGAAGGAAAGAGGTGCACACATACAAGTGTAAAATAAAAAGAGGTTTTGAGTTGCCAATTTTTAAAGTTAATTTTAAAAAGAATATTGAGAGAAGAACGGCTGGAAGTTAGGGCAGTCTCAGAGTCATGCTGTTTAAGGTCTTCTTTTTTTTTTTAATGTAACTTTATTAAGAAGTATAATACGACTTTCAAAAGTACAAGCCAACAGGAAAAGAATGTTTCCATCATTATCTACAACATCTTGAAAAACAGGAGTATATGAAGTATAAAATCGCTTTTAAAAAGTTGTAATACCAAGAAAAGTACAGTCCAGAGGAATGGCATCAGGTGAACATTTAACAATGCAGTCACTCTGGAACTTAACACTCAATAAAATATGACCAGTGCCAAAAGGCATGAGAAGGACCCACAAATCAGTATGATCACAGAAAATGCCAGTTTGGAAAGACAGCATGTGGTAAAGTAATTCCGTGCAACATTTCAAACAAAAGTGTCAGATCAGGCAAGATTCTGATTAAAATTCTAACAAATATTTATTGAGCAACTACAAAGTTTCAGGTGTGTTCATAGGTGTCAACTGAATTTCATCCTCACAACAAACTATTAGTACCTATCAAATCATAAAATAAGCAACTCCGAAAGAACAGGGATACTTCTGAATTCTCCACAAAAAGTGGAGGATTTGACAGTTATCTTAAAGGTGGAAAAGTCTGATGCCCAATCATCTACATGTAGATTTTCTTTTTTCCTTTCTTTAGTCTTAGCTAAGTTCTTGATCTTTTATATGTATACCATATACATATAAAAGAATTACCATATAGGATTACATACACAAAACTGCATGTGGAAGGTAATCTAAGGGTTTTTAACCATATACAATTTTTGTTTTATTCACTAACTTCATACCCTAAGACCCACATAACAAGCAATTCCCTCTACTCTTTTTCACTCCTCCCCTACTTCCCAGTGAAGTACTGCTGTACCAGAAATGTTATTGGCACCCTTCATTTGTCATATAGGAAACAGTAGAACCAGTAAATATTATCAGAATTCTTGAAATATTCTAAGTTTGCTTAAACATAAGTACCATGTACTTTAGGTTCCTAAATGACAGAATCTAAGCCTTGTTCATCTTTGAATTCTCTGTGGTACTAAGAAGAGTGTCTAACATAGACAAGGACCTCAAAATATTTATGGAATTGAATGCATGATGCTAAATCTGCAGCTTAAAAAGCTGTATGAATGGATCTTATTTAGTCATTTTACACATGCAATTATATACAAATTCAGTTACACCAACGCTGTGTACAATAGTGTTATAGAATGGTGAAGTAACTGGAAGTAGAGTTCTCTCTGCTAGAGCATCTCTACAAAGTATCCTGGATCAGAGAACTCGTGGCTACTCTTGTCTGTTAGGGAGACTTTCCCAGTGGGTAAGGGTCCATTAGCCCCAAAGAGAGCATTAATTATCTCCCTAGACAAGAACCTACCAGAGAGATCAAGTGGAACCCTTGTATGATACAGTAAATCCCTTACAATTATACAGAGCTTTAAGTTTATAAAGCATTTTCATATGTATTCATTATCGTTATAATCCCATTTTAGAGATAAGGAAAATGAAAGCCCAAAGAGGTAAGAGACTTGTCACATAGGAAACAGTAAAGCCAAGATTTGCTTACGTCTTTTAGCTCTGAGATTCAGATATACTTCAGCTCAAATTATATCCTCTGAAATATCTAACACTTAAAAAGTCTAATTTACCATGCCTACCATCAAGATTATACTTGTTTTATCCTCCAAGTGTCGGTGTTATAATGGTTCTTCTTTTTACTCTGGGATTTTTACAGAGAATCTTTACAATCGGAAGGAGAATCTAGATAAGCTTTTTAAAAATAGGAAAACTCAACAATATGACCACATAGGTCTGTTCATGGGTAGAACTGCCAACAGAGAATATTCTTCTCAATTCAAATTTAAAGACAAACTAACCAAAGCTGTATTATAAGCATTACCTACCATTTCTCATCTTATAAAGTTGTACATTTTTCTGAATATATTCTGCAAACTGCACAGTGTCTCCAGCCTCTCCAACACATAGGAGTAGGATTTTTTCACTCATCTTAAACATCTTGTCATGATCTGTTCAAATAAAAAGACATGCTATTAGAAATAACCTTATCAGAAACTTATGGCTTTTATTTATGTAACCATTTGTAGGTTAACCAATTACTATAATGAATAACAAGGTTTATCAAATACTATATTGAATAATTTTGCCAATTATTATTTTGCTTTTAATGGACAACTGTATTTCTCTCTTTAATTCTCCATGTTAAACCATCAGCCTATTTTATTAATGTCAATTTTAGTAGGAGAATATATATGAAAGTTGACAATCAAAAATACAATTAGAAACATTTAAAGGCATTTTGAAATGTAAGGACCAAAACAAAGAATAAAAAATCAAGCTAATGGTGATCATCTTTAGGCTCATGATAAAAGCCCTGAAATGTTTTTAAAAATAAAAATGTTATTATATTAATACACAAACAAAATACATATGAAAAGGACTGGTGCTATAATTAAAATTAAGAAGGCAACACAAGAAAGAATGGAAACTCAAATGAGAATATAAACCACCTTAAAAGTAAACCAATCCCATTTCCAAAGTAAAAATTCTAACAAATATTCAAACAGTAAGCTATTTAAAAATACCTCACAAAAATCCTAATGCTCTAATCTTATCTAGCTGAACCAGATTCATTAAGATTAGATTGATAAATAAATAGCAATTAGTGCCCGAGAAAGAAAACTCCATATTCAGTCTGCAGCTTCAGAAAAAGCCTAAAGCGCCCTGTCTTACTCTCACTTTCAGTTTTTATTTTTCAAATCGTGCTGAATAATCTACCCTGGGAGACATTTTGAAAGCTTCTGAAATACTGAAATCCCTTAATAGGATTTAAAGAATAAAACACTACTGTCAAATATTTTACAAGTGTTTGAGAGTTGTAGATACCAGTAATATGGCTACTTAGACTTGGGGAAAAAAAAAAAACAAAAAATATATCTGTAAAGAAAATCAAATTCCCTTGAAACTCCTAACCAAACAAATTTTTATTCATTACATAAGCTAAAGGAGACTTAAAACTGTTTGCAAACTTGTTTATAAAAGGAAAAATCACTTATAGGTATCTCTGCAAAGACAAAGGACTAGAAGGGTATGTTCTAAGTTCTTGCTTGCTAGTAGTAAGAATATGGGCTATTTTTATTTTCCTTCCTTTTGCTTATCAGTAATTCCAAAATTTTTTATATTTAATACACATCATTTTTTAAAGAAAACATTATTTAATAAATTTGCATTATTTTTGTAATCAGTAAAAAAACATTCACATTTAAAAGAAAGGCTAAAATTCCACCAACTGTTTAATTTCAAATGAGATTAATATAAGGCCAAAAGTGTTTTTAAAGCATCAATTACATGTACAGCAAGTAGTAGGGGAGGTGCTAATGGCTCCCCTGAGTTGCACACAGGAAACAGCCTGTATGGCTCTAGGGAAGTTCTGGTTCTCTACAAGGACATGCAAGATACACAAACATAAAACAAAAGGACAAAAAAATGAACATCAGTGTGTAAAACTTTGGAAAGTCATCTGGACCCTAAAAACCTTGGTATAATCTGGGCCCAGCACTCTGAATTTGGACAATTTAATTGCTCTAAGCACTAGCTTCGTAACGTGTAAAACAGTCACATCACTTACCCCTGCCTAACTCACAAGTAAGGAAAACTGTAATGAATTCTATGTATGTACAATATTATTATACTTATTGTTAGACAGTGTAGTTCACATCATACATGTTATAGGAATTCAGAAAAGAGAAAGTTCTGTGTGGGTTTGAGTACTCTGAGTAAATTAAAGCAATTCTATACAGGCCAAGAGGCAAGAGATGTGAAATACAGCATATAACCAAACCAAGAGTTGTACCACTTTAATAAGCAAGCCATCTTTGTGAACTGTCTTCCCTATAGTACCAAAATATCTCACAAGATAGACTGAAAAACTGATTACAAGTATTATTCTCATTTTACAGTTGGAGCAAATGAGTCCCAAATTGTTACTCATTTTCAGCATTCTTGCCTACCCTGCACAGGTTCCTTCATGAAACGAAAGGTGGGGAAAAGTCCTCATGTAATTCCAAAGCTCTGCCACAAAAATTTTTATGCCAGAAAAGACTACAGGGCTAATCAGAGAGAGTTCAGTACAATTATTTCCAACCATTTTTCAAGAACTAACTCAAATTCTTCTTTCCGTAACACAGCGATATTTCTTTTCTCTGATTTACTGCTAAAATCATTAATTTAAAATCTAACCTAATCAGACTTTATACCAAAAGCATGAGCAACAAAAGAAAAAAAATAGATAAATGGGACCTCATCAAAATTTAAAACTTCTGTGTACCAAAAAACTTTATCACAAAAGTAAAAAGACAATCTACAGAACAGGACAAAATATTTGGAAACCACATATTCGATAAGGGTTTAATATCCAGAATACATAAAGAAACCCTACAACCACAAAAAGGCAAAAACCCAATTAAAAAATGGGAAAAAGACTTGAATAAACATTTCTCCTAAGAAGATACAGAAATGGCCAAAAAGCAAATGAAAAGATGCTTAACATCATTAGCCATTAAGGAAATGCAAATCAAAGCCACAGAGATAGCAGAATGGCTACTATTAAAAAAATTTTAAATTACAAGTGTTGGAGAGGATGTGGAGAAATAGGAACATTCACTCATTGCTTATGGGAATGTAAAATGGTGCAGCCCCTGTGGAAAACAGAAAGTTAACTACAGAATTACTATATGACCCAGCAATCCCACTTCTAGGTATACAGCCAAAAGAACTGAAGGCAGGGTCTCAGAAGATATTTGCACAGGGATGTTCATAGCGGCATTATTCCCAATTGCCGAAAGACGGAAGCAACCCAAGGGTCCATCAACCGATGAATGGATAAACAAAATGTGGCATATACATACATTGGAATTTTATTCAGCTGAAAAAAGAAATTTGAAGTTCTGACACATGATAAAATGGATGAAACTTGAAAACATCATGTTAAGCGACATAAGCCAGATACAAAAGGACAAATATTGTATGATCTCACTGATTATGAAATAATTAGAAAAAGCAAATTCATAGAGTCAGAAACTAGAATACCGGTTACCTGGGGCCGAGGTGGAGGTAGGGAATGGGGAATTAATGGGGAATTGGTACAGAATTTCTGTTTGGGTTGATGGAAAGGTTTTGGTAATGGATGGTGGGGATGGCAGCACAACACTGTGAAGGTGACTAACTCTGAATTGTATATTTGAATGTGGTTAAAAGGGGAAATTTTAGGTTGTATATATGTCACTAGATAAAAAATTAAAAAAAAAAAAAACATAGGACTGAACAACACGAACAGTAAACCCTAATGTAAATTATGGACTATAGTTAATAGTACAATCATAATATTCTTTCATCAACTGTAACAAAGGTATCACACTAATGCAAAGTGTTAATAATAGGGGCGTATATGGAAACTATATTTCCTATGTGATTTTTCTTTAAACCCACAACTTAGCTGCATATATATATATGTGTATATACATACATATATATGTATATAAAACTAACATACTATGACTGTTACGTCTTTCACCTTATGTAATCATCTTGTAGTATTTATTTGTTTCCTTAATGCCTTGAACCCCTTTGTGGTCCCTACATTGCATTCCCCTACAACACCTGAAAGTACTGTGTACATAAGTAGTCTTAAAGCACATTTTGCTTTTCAAAGTGATTTTACATACATTATTATGATAAAATAGACTTGTAAAGGTACTGATTTGGTTATTGCTCTACCTAGACACTGCTTCTTGCTAAAACCACGTGATTGTCAAAAGCCTTAGTATGCAAAATAATGGACAAATTTACTCTCCAACAAATATTTATTCCTTTGGTAAAACTAGTATATAAACAAAACTTCTACAAACTAATCATGGAATGTCATGAAGTAATTTCACTTGAGGAACAATCCATACAATAGATGTTTTAACAAACCACTTTCAGATTCCTCTTTCTATGTTCAGAAATAATAGAACACAAGCAAAGTCCCTCAGAGGTCTTTCCATCTCCCTAGATGATCAGAGCCTGACAATCAGCCTGTTGCCTATAGCAGCAGTAGTGGACACTTCTTGCCTTTGTTCACACACTTCAGGAAACTCCAGATTTAATCATTTTCCTTTCCTCAAACCCAAGACGAACTGTCATCTGTCCTGAAAGCTTTCCCTAATCTCTTCAACCAGAAAGAATCTTATTCCTCTTGATTACCTAAAAATCTTTTTCCTCTGCATTACCTGTGAAGTTTGTACTTTTCCTATGACAAGTCACTTTCTAGCTTGTTATAATTATTTGTAAACATATTTAATACCCTTATTAAATTATAATCTCTAGTAAGATAGGAACAACATCTTATTCTTTGCATTCCTCAGTACCTAGCACTGTTAACGTGCATATAGATGCTCAAAACCTATTTGTCAGAAGAACATTAAACCATCTCTGAGATAAAGCATAAAACTTTTTCAACAGTAGCATGTCTAGATCAATCATGAAAACACGGATTCCACAGATCAATAGCCAAAATATATTTTTTAAAATATTTATTGAGTACTTACTATAGCGAGACAGTATGATACGGTGATTACAAGCAAAATATCTGGAGTCAGATTGCAAAGGTTTGAACCCGGGTTCTGCCACTTGTGGCCTTGGGCAAATTTCCCAACTTCTGTGCCTCAGAACTAACAGCTGTAAAATGGAGATGTAATAGTGCCTATCGCAGAGGGCTAAATGAATTAAACGAATTAATGTAAATCGCTTAAACAACACCTGATACATGATAAGTGCTTAGTATTATTACTCCTAAGTGTTTGTCACTGTGTTAGACATTTGCACATAACTTATCTCATTGACACAGTCCTCACAACAACCTGTGAGATTGGTATTACTAATCTAATTTTACTGAAGAAGAAAATAGCGTGTCACTGCGAAGTAACCTGTACAAAGTCACAAAGCAATTATGTGACGGGCTGGATTCGAGACTCCTAATTTCACTAACTACTTAAATATAAGGAAATCTTGACAGCCAGGGCCCTGAAAACTAGGAAAGAAGGTTCAGAGCTGAGTCACGGGAAGATACAGGCAGCGGAAGGGAAATGCCAAACTTCTAGTCCCACAGTCTCAAGGTCCCCAGGATTCCACCTTATGCTGCCTGCAAACTAATCTCTTTAGTAGCGACAATAGGAAATTGATCAGCAATTAGGGGCTCAAGGAAGCCTGGTGCCCGGCAGATACTTAAACACTTACAAACGGAATTCCCTCAGGCAACTCTCGCTTCACAAACGTTTAGCTAAGGTCAGTGTACTGAGCACTGACCGAGGAGCGAATGGAAAGGCCCTAAGCTTGTTTGCCCGTCTCCACAGTTCTAAGAGATAAGTGCAGGCAGGACCGGCCCCATCTCCCAGACCTCCCTGGAACACCCATCCCAATCTCCCACGAACTCCCTCCGGCTGCTCCTACAGGCAGGCCCGGCCAGGCCTCCTCTGGTTCCTCTCACCGTCCTTCATCTGGACAATATTGCTGGCGGCCACCCGGTCGGAAGCGACTAGGACGTAGTCGGGGCCCTGGATGCCGATAAGGTACTCCATAGCGGCGGAAAGCCAAAGGCTGCAAGTTCCACAGAACGCGAGACTCGCCGGCTTCTTCGCCTCACCGGTGAGACAGCACCTCAAGCGTAAACTCCCGCGACGCAGGTCGTGCGACCTTCCTGGCCACCGGCGCTCTCGGATGACGTAGAACTGTCGCGAGAGGTTGGAAAGCGGCGTGGCGGAGAGAGATTAAACTCAGCTTCGGTAGGGTCTTGACCGCGTGTTCTCTACCAGTGCTGACGCTGCTAGTCTTTTACCAGACTCTATCTACAAATTGAGAATTTTAAGACTCTCTTAAGGAGAATATCACGCACCATATGTAAAGTGCGGAGAGCCTAGTGGGTGCCGAAAAGAGGTAGCGCCATTTACCTTGCTGCTCAGTAAAATCTCTCTGGAAATCCCTTCCCTACAAGCCATATTGGAGAGAAAGTGAGAAAACACCTACTTATAACGTCCACAAAAACAATATATGGTTGGATTAAAAATCTAAGTATGAAGACTAAGATAATAAAACAATGGAAAAAAAATAAAAGAATATTTCGATAATCTTTGGAAGGGACATGTGCTTCCTGCAGAAGCAATGTATGAAAAGACCGATAGTTTTTCCTAAAATCACACGTCTGTATGGTGAAAGTCGTCATAATGCTCAAACATAAATATAAATTGAGAATATTTCTCAATATATGAAGTAGTTAATATCCATAATTTAAAAGGTGTTCTGACAAATCGACAGAAAAGACAACATAATTTTATATGACCAAAAGCTAAGATCAAGCAATTCACAAAAGAAGTAATACAAATTGCCAATAAACATAAAAAGATCCTCAACCTTTTTGGTAATTAGGAAAATGAGAAATAAGATACAAAGATCATAAATTGCCGGTAAGATTATAAATTGTCATGATCTTTTTATAGAGAACAATTGGATATATCTATTAAAATTTAAATTTAACCTTTTAAATGTGTCCTAAAGAAGTATTTGCACAAATCTCAAATACGTGTGTAGAGCTATTCATTGCAGAATGCAACAGCTAAAAGAAAAAAAGACCAACCTACTTGTCCATAAGTACAGGATTGTTACATAAATTATGGTACAATCATACAGTGGAATAGTTGAAAAGAATGAAATACACCTAAATATACCAACATATTTCATGTGGACTAAGATGTATTAAGTGAAAATAAAAATGCATGCAGTGGTTACCTCTGGTGAGCATGATTTGACAGAAGGATTTTCACTTTTTATTTCATACACATATGTATTGTTTCAATGTTTTACAATGCTCATAATTTTTTAATAGGGGAAATAAAACAACCATCCTTTTATATCTTGCATCCATTCTGGAAAAAGCTGGAATATTCTATGACTAGTTTCTGACATTTATAACTGAGTCTTCATACTAGCTTCCTGGGAAATGGAAAAACAGATGCAATTATATCTCCAAATACTACTATACAATTCATTTGCCTCTGCAGAAATTTGGAATCCTTACTCCCTTCTGAATGTTTCTCCCAGCTCTCTGCCCATGAGGGAACAAAGCACCTGAAGAGTTTGGAGCACCCCATCTATCGTGGGATGGATGCCATGGGCAAGTGAGGTCATTAAGTCAAACATGTGGCTGTGAACACAGCTGCATTCATCATTCTAGAAAGATCCTTTGTTTAAACTCCACTAGGAAAGGAGACTCTCTCTCATTATGTATATTTATGTGTTTTTAATTATAGAAAAGTACATCCTTACACAGTATATGTGTGTGTGTGTGTAGCTAAACAAATAACAGAGATGTGAAAGTAAAATATCTTTCCTCCTCCCACCCATCAGGGGTCTGTATCCTTCCATACCTTTTCCTTTGTACATACCCATATTCGTTTATTCTGTAGTTCATTCATTCACAATCCTGCAGAATCCTCTGAATTAGAAGATCCACTTAAAAAAAAAAAAAAGGATGTGAGAATCTTCAAAGCTGGTTCCTCCCTCTTCCTCTCTAAGACTCTTTTGGAATCCCCTCTATCTAAGTCACACCAGAGTGCCCTAACTTCTCGTTAGTATATCGTCCAGTTTCTTGTAGAATCCAATTCCCTAACCTGAAGCCAAATCAATTCAAATGACTGAAATCTGGCTCTTTCTAGGCAGAGGTATTACATGCTTAATACCTTGATGCTACCAAAGAAATTGCTGTCTTGAAGGTAGAAACCCATGTAAAAGAGATACTATAGAAGCCAAAGGAAATTCTTGGCAGGTCTTCATGCTAACTGGCTGCTTTCTAAAGTCCTTAGGCAATGACTTCTTATAGAACAGAAAAAACAAATTCATGGAGAAGTCTAAAGAATACATCATAGATGCATAAAATTTGGCTCCCAATTTTGAAGAAACACTGGGAACGATCAGGTTATAAGATCTATGAGGATAAACCCTATTACAGCCAGAATGGTCACTTAGTAGAAGCAGATACAACTTCAGATGGGTACTTAACAAAATCCTTCGTGAAACAATACATCACAGTGGTGACAAATTGGCAACAAATTAAACTGGAGAAAGTTTTCTAGGATAGCAGAGGATGTGGGCAGTTCATACCTCGTCTATAATTAAGGCAATTCTGGAAAAAAAAATTGTAAGATGAGTTGTGAACTGGAACCAAAGGTTCATGGGATCTTTGGGGTATCTCCAGATGGATTTATACAACACATGCCTCTGTGTCATGAATATGTACTACTAGTAGTATCTTTATTTTCTGGATCATTACCCTGTTAAAAAGTCACAGCAAACAACAGTGGCCAAAATATTATTAGATTTTGTGTTCCATACCCAGGTCATTTCAATTAATCTATTCAGTAATAGTAAAGAACATTTTACTGGGACAATTATTCATAAATTATTCAAAGTTCACTCTTTTCTAAGAAACTTTATTATCCTTATTTCACCCTCAAACCTCTGAAGCATATGGATAGGTTATTAGAATTGGAGGAATTATCAGAATTTGAAAGTCCTTAACCAAGATTCTTCAGAGACTACCCAGAAGCAGACAATCGATGGAATTTGACTGCTTACCTACAGTTGTTGAATGACTGCAAGAGGTAGACTGCTTCTACAGACTGTTGAAAATAGTTTTTCCTACATAAATGAAATCACCACAGATTGTCACTCTCCTTTGAAGTCTTTTTTTCATTGTCCTTTGGTCATATTTTTTTCTCTTTACTGGTTCAAAGTTATATACTTCTATCCTATACTATCATATTTACCTTAATGTTAATAACTTACCTAACTCTGTAATTCAACTCTCCCAAACTACATCTAGTGCAACCATTTTGAAAAATGATATAAAAGTAGGCAAGATTAACCTTAATAATAATACACTATAGGCAATGCATAGATTAAAAAAACATGGTGTTTCATAACTTCAGTGTGCAGTAAACCAGATTATAGTCTTAGATAAATAATAAAATAGCATTAGATTTTCTTTTGGTCAACCAAGGGGGAATCTATGCCACCGATAACATTTCATATTGCACCTAGATTAACACTACAGGTGAAATGGAACAATCTACACCTAAGCTAAAAGAAAAGAAAACCTGGTAGACCCACGTTATTGTGTTGTTTAAACCTGTTTTCTTGATTAGGCCTGAGACATCTTGGGCCATGTTTCTATGGTGCCTTCCAGACTCATAATATTTCCAGTTATTCCTGTTTTTCTTACAGTTTCTTGATATCTGTTGTCTACAGTCTTATATTCATCTACATATATCAAATCATGATTAACACAAACTAAAAATCAGTCCTTTGCAAATAAAACTTCATCTTCAAAGAAAATAAACAATAATGGTAAGTATCTGGACAATTCTTGCTGGTCTCTTGTAGTTTAGGGTGAGTGAAGACTGACAGAGAACTGAGGATTTTCAAGTTTCTCATTCTTATGAAAAGACAGATGGTTCTGAAGCCATGGTGTCAAACCAGAATCCATTTTAAACCTATCATATCAGTAAAACATACTTCTACACCCATGATAACAAGTAGTCACCAGAACAATTTTTAAACCCTTTTAAGCCAGTCAACAACAACTCACATCAGTGAATGTACTTTTGCAAGTCAACCATTCAGTGACAGCTCCTGGTTTCTGAAAATCAGCCAAACAGGTTTTGATGCATTCCCATGAACATACTTCTGAATGCTAACCAATGAACAGTCTCACCCAAGTAACCACATTTCTAAAGATTCTGTCAACCCACTTATACTTTTGAAAACTCATCAATCTCTGAATTTCATGTTTCCCTAAAACTCTATCTATGATCAATGATGTCCTCTGCTTGGAGAAATTGTGTCTGACCAGCATATGCTTAAGTAAGCAATAAATTAAACTTTTTATTTTTTGTTTTAAATATAAAAATAGCGGCAATCTCATCTATTGACATGTGGAAAGATGCTAGCTTTGAGTGGGCCCAGAGCAAGAAAGAGCTGTGCAACTTCAGGCTGCAGTATAAGCAGCCCTGCCACTTGGGCCATGTGATCCAGCTGATTGCATGCTGCTAGAGGTGTGTCTGGTAGAGAAAGATGAAACTTCTAGCAATGACCAATGGGAGAGTTACAGCTCAGACCCCTTGAGTTCTGAAGCAAGGCCATAGCATCCTGGTAGAAACAGAGTGTCTGATCACAGGATTTCAAATGACCATTTGGCTTAAACTTATGACCTGGGTTCTGTTAAACCCATCAGGTCTTAAGGTCATGTGAGCCCAGCAATAATCTGTCATAAAATGGAGGTGATACATTTGGGATCAAATATGACAAGGTGCAGAAGACACAAGTAAACATCACAAACAATTTGGCAGGAGTAATTGACCCTACTCATTATGAGGAGATAGGGCTGCTGCTACAAAAGGATAAGGAGGAATATGTTTGGCACTCAGGTGATTCACTGGGGAATCTCTTGGTACTCCCATGCCCAGTTGAACTGTAAATAGGCAATTACAGTAACCACGACCAAGGCTAAGGGTCTGGTGACCAGGGGACTAGACCCCTTACAATAATGGTCTGGGTGAACTCACCAGACAAGCCAAAGGGGTGGGAGATTTAAAATGAGTGGTGGGAGAGGGAGATGATGATCACCAGTTACAGCTCAGGACCAGATGCAGCAACAGGGGCAATAGTTCAATCCAGTAACCCTCCTCTCATAAGTTTCCTCAGAAATTTTCACCAACCAGAAGTTGTACCTAGACAGAGTGAATTTAATGTGAGAAGCAAGAGGAGGTGATTGGTGCAAGAGTTGGACTGTAGTGGATCTATCAATGTGCACACACACACACACTGGCTGCTACTCATGTCGACTGATAACAACTCATGGCTGCCCTCTCTTTTGGAGAATTGCCATCTCCTCATCTAGGAGGGCATACCCCACCTTGATCAATAACTAATTGACACAGGGATACAAAAGATTGGCTCCCTTAACTCAAAGGGGGGACTAATTCTGCCCTAAATTTTGTGCTCCAGAGATTTCTTGTAGAATCAGCTGAGACCACATACTTGCTTGCTTTTTCTTCCCTGTCCTATCCTATTTCTCTCATACCCTTTCTTCAGAAATCACTCCTCCCAATAAATTTCTTGAACAAGCATCCCTATCTCAGGGTCTGCTTCTAGGGAACTTGATCCAAGCCAGTGTATATTGATCAGAATTCTTGTGTGAACTTAGAGAGATGGATATACTCCCAAAACATTTCTGAAATTAAATTTCTTGTCCACCAAAGCAAGTGGGGGTGTGCCAGTTTGAATGTATTATGTCCCCCAAATGCCATTATCTTTGATGTAATCTTGTGGGGCAGACATATTAGTGGGGATTAAGTTGGAACATTTGGATTAGGTTGTGTGATGGTTAGGTTCATGTGTCAACTTGGCCATGTGACCCAGCTGTCTGGTCAAGCAAACACTGGCCTAACAATTGCTGTGAGGACGTTTGAGGCTGGTTAATAAACCAACAGGCTGGTTTATTAAATCATCGTCAATTGATTGCAGCTGTGACTGATGACTCACCAATGGGTGTGCCTTCCACAATGAGAGAATGCAATTGGCTGGATTTAATCCAATTAATCAGTTGAAGACTTATAAGCAAGACAGATAGAGGACCTTCACTTCTTCTTTGGCTGCCCAGTGAAGCATTTCCTAAGGAGCTCGTCGAAGTTGCCGGTTCGTTTCCTGAGGAGTTCATCGAACATCTTCCTTGGAGTTGACAGTTTGTTGACGGCTCTACAGAATTTGGACTCGTGCATACCCACAGTTGTGTGAGTCACTTTTACAATTTGATAATCAGAGACACCTCTCATTGATTCTGTTTCCCTAGAGAACCCTAACTAATACAGGTTGTTTGCATGGAAATGCACCCCACCCAACTGTAGGTGTTAACTCTGATGAGATATTTCCATGGAGGCATGGCCCCACCCATTCAGGGTGGGCCTTGATTAGTAGGGCCATATAAATAAGCTGATAAACAGAAGGAATGCAGTGCAGCTGTGAGTGACATTTTGAAGAGGAGCTACAGTCAAGAGGGACACTTTGAAGAAAGCACAGGAGTTGCAAATGAGAGACAGTTTGAAGACGGCCATTGAAAGCAGACTCTTGCTCTGGAGAAGGTAAGAGAGGACAAATACCCCAAGTTCAACTAAGAGTGACATTTTTGAGGAACTGCTGCCTAGAGAGGAACGTCCTGGGAGAAAGCCATTTTGAAACCAGAACTTTGGAGCAGACGCCAGCCTCATGCCTTCCCAGCTAACGGGTTTTCCGGACACCACTGGCCATCTTCCAGTGAAGGTACTCGATTGCTGATGTGTTACCTTGGACACTTCATGGCCTTAAGACTGTAACTGTGTAACCAAATAAACCCCCTTTTATAAAAGCCAGTCCTTCTCTGGTGTTTTGCATTCTGGCAGCACTAGCAAACTAGAACAGAGTTTGGTACCAGGAGTGGGGTGCTTTTGCTGCTGAGTTTGCAAATACCAAACATGGTGGAATGGCTTTTTAAATGGATAAGGGGAAAATTCTGGAAGAATTGTGAGTAGCTTGATAGAAAAGGCCTAAACTGCTTTGAAGAGACTGTTTGTGGAAATATGGACTCTAAAGATACTTCTGACAAGGACTTGAACAGAAATGATGAATGTGTTGTTGTGAACTGGAAGAAAGGCAATCCTTGTTTTAAAGTGGCAAAGAATTTGGCAAAATTGAGTCCTGTTGTCAGATGGAAGGAAGAATTTGAAAGCGAGAACCTGGAATACTTAGCTGAGGAGATCTCCAGACTACGTGTGGAGGATGTACTGTGGCTTCTCCTTGCAGCTTTTAGTAAAATGTGAGCGGAGAGAGATAAACTTAGAACTGAACTCTTGGATTCAAAGAAACCAGAAGCTGATGGTTTGGAAAATTACAGGCTTCCAGAGGGTGGAATCCCAGAAGCAACTGCCCAACATTAGGATGTAACCAAACATGGAACCCAGCTGCCATTTCAGTACAAGCCAAGATTGGAGATGGAGCTATCCAGAAAGAATTTGTGGAAAGTCCTATTGTCTGACAGCTTTGACCCCTGTGTGCTTCATGCGAAGCCAACAGAATTTTTGCAAGCTCTTTACAGACAGAGCCACTGCTGGTTAGGACTGGAGGAGACAGACAAGGAACAAATTGAAGGAAAAATTTCTTCAAAGACAGAGTTGTGGAGGTTGAGGTCTGGAGTCAAGAGGTCTCAGGCTGGGAGAGCAGAGTGGCCCACATGCGTGGGAAGGGTAAGTTTGCCCCAGAGGTCAAGGGTGGGCCTTCCGCCTCAATGCTCTGGAAGAGTTTTGCCACCCCAGGCCCCAAAGAGGGTGGAGCACATTCCCAGGGGAAAAGGGAGAGCCTGGCTGCCACTGCACTGTTCTGAAGGGGTTGAGCATGTGCCCTGGAGATGGAAGGGAATCTGGGTGCTGTCCCAAAGTTTGAGGAGGTTGGGGCCAAGAAGGTGGTCTCCCCAATGTGTGGATATGTCGAAGAACTCACCCCAATGTTTGGAGAGGAAAGGGCTGCTGAAAAGACCCTTAGGAAGGGTTAGACTCCTGCTCTCTCAAGCCCCAAGGATGCAACGTCGTTCTGTAAATGACGCTCAGACTTTGAAATCTAATGGAGTTTGTCCTGCAAGTTTTAGGAACTGTTTTGATCCTATGAACACTGTTTTCCTTTCAGTTTCTCCGTATGGCAATGGGAATGTTTACCCTATGACTGTCCCTACTTTGTATACTGGAAGTAAATAACTTGCTCTAAATTTCACAAGTCCATAGCTAGAGGGGAATTATGCTTTTGGACAGACCATGCCTATAATTGATTTTGATGGAATCTTGTACTTAATTATTGTCACTGAAATGATTTAAGTTTCTGTGATATTGTTGTGGGATGAACGTATTTTGTATATGGAAAGATAATGTCATTTTGGGGTCCAGGAGATGGAATGTGCCAGTTTGAATGTATTATGTCCCCAAATGCCATTATCTTTGATGTAATCTTGTGGGGCAGACATATTAGTGGGGATTAAGTTGGAACATTTGGATTAGGTTGTTTGCATGGAAATGCACCCCACCCAACTGTAGGTGTTAACTCTGATGAGATATTTTCATGGAGGCATAGCCCCACCCATTCAGGGTGAGCCTTGATCAGTAGAGCCACATAAATGAGCTGACAAACAGAAGGAACGCAGTGCAGCTGTGAGTGACATTTTGAAGAGGATCTACAGCCAAGAGGGACACTTTGAAGAAAGCACAGGAGTTGCAAATGAGAGACAGTTTGAAGACGACCATTGAAAGCAGACTCTTGCTCCGGAGAAGGTAAGAGAGGACAAATACCCCAAGTGCAACTAAGAGTGACATTTTTGAGGAACTGCTGCCTAGAGAGGAACGTCCTGGGAGAAAGCCATTTTGAAACCAGAACTTTGGAGCAGACGCCAGCCACGTGCCTTCCCAGCTAACAGAGGTTTTCCGGACACTACTGGCCATCTTCCAGTGAAGGTACCCGATTGCTGATGTGTTACCTTGGACACTTCATGGCCTTAAGACTGTAACTGTGTAACCAAATAAACCCCCTTTTATAAAAGCCAATCCCTCTGTGGTGTTTTGCATTCCAGCAGCATTAGCAAACTAGAACAGGGGGCTTAAATAAGATATATCTACTGCAGAAAAAAATGTGCCACTTTTCACATGGATGTTGTAGTGTAAAATTCACACCCATCACAGGTATATATTTTCTTATCATACGATTTACATCCATCCCCTCCAGTAGATGAATTTATTTTGAACAAGTTACATCTTCCCACTGCCAGATGCAAGTCAGCACTTTTAACACAGTCCACAGCTTAACAGTACACAGTTTCATGCAAGCACCATCTGGCAGAACCTTGGTTAATTGAATGACCATACTTTTCCTCAGGCTTCCACTTCTCCTGCCTTATTTGCTTCTGCTAGTCATAGCCAGGTCACTTGGCATCTTCTGAATGGACCCTCAGTGACTTTAGCTTCCCCCCTTGCCCCAACCCTTGGCTAGTCTTGACATTCAATGACTGACATTCATCAATTATCCTTGGCTTCATCTCTCAGAGCTTCCCTTTCCTCCTCGATTGCATGTGGCATATATTAGCTCCTCCTCTGGAACAGGCCCTGGTACACCCAAGGTTTGGTCTTAGACCCACTTTGCATAAATGGCCTTCTATACTGAAGTCTCAGCCTTGGTGGTACCTCTGAGGTTGTCCATCCCTGGTTGGGTATACATTTCAAGGTCTATGTTTTGTCATCCAGACTTTGTTGATGATTTAAACACCTGAAATCATAAGCAGAATTTTTGCATGTGAATTACCAGCTTCTTCCTTCTCTACATAGCTCTTTTCTATATGCACAGTTCTATCTCACTTCCTGGTATCTCCTTGTATTTTTTTGTCTGGATGTTCATCTTTCCTCATAATATTTCTATTTAGTACCTTCTGAATCAGGTTAGGAAACTTTCTTCCAAACACATACATCTTAGATGTCCATAAAATGGTTTTTATACTTACCAGTGATGTTTTTCATGTCCCAGGAAGTTCAGTTACATTCTCCAACTCAGATTGACAGTGCAGTGTGGTGGTTAAAAGCTTAGGTTTAGAAGTAGAACAAGCCTGTGTTTGAATCCTGGCTCTACCACTTACTCACCATGAGATCTTGATCAAGATCCTCAACTTTTTTGAATCTCACTTTCACTTTATAAAAAATGGGGGGTGATTGTGATTTCTACTTACTCAGAGTTATTGTGAGGATTAAACAAGATAAAACAAAGTGCTGAGCCTGATGCCTGGCATACAGTATGCATTACATAAATGCTATTATTATTTTATTCATCACCATCTTCAAAGGCAGCTATTCAAACCCTACAGCTGTCCAGCAATTATGCAAAGGGCCAAGCAATGCTCAGTAAGAAGTATCCATCAGAGTCATCCACCAGAGTGGGAAATCCCATGGCTGTACCAGAGGGAAGTTCATTACGGGAGAGGTTAGGCCCAAGGAGGGTTATGCCAGAGGGAAGGCAGATGTTGTGGGTTGATTTTGTCCCCCAAAAAGATATGTTCAAGTCCTAACATCTAATACCTGTAATGGGAACTTATTTGGAAATAGGATCTTTGCATATGTAATCAAGTTGAAATGAGGTCATATCAAATTTGGGTGAGCCCTAAGTCTAATGACCAAGAAGGCCATGTGAAGACAGAGAGACACACAGAGAGAATGCCAAGCGAAGATGGAGGCAGTTCATCCCTTGCACCAATCAGCTCCACTTCTCACATTAAACTCACCTTTTCTCGAATTGGTTTTCCCAGGATTCTGGTTAATCAGAATTTCTGCGAAAACTTACAAAAGAAGGATCAGTGGAATGAACTCTAGCTTTTGCTGTTGCATTTGGACTTTGGAGTGGTGTGTGTCCAAGCCAAAGAATGCCAAGGTTTGCCAGCAGCTTCCAGAGGCTAGAAAGAGACAAGGAAGGATCCTCCCTTAGAGTCTTTGGAGGGAGCATGGCTCTGTCCCCCACCTGGATCTCAGATTTCTAGACTCCAGAACTGTGAGAGAATAAATTCCTGTTGTTTCAAGCCACTCTGTTTGTGGTAATTTGTTACAGCAGCCCTATGAAACAAATATAGCAGGGCACCAAACCAAACCATGAGAAGGAAAGTGGCTCATCAAAGCCTCAACTGGAGAGGCAGGGAAGGGGAGAAGGCCAAGGATGGATGAGGATGTGTTTGGGGTAGCCGAAGAAAAATGAAAGTGTAAATGAGTTAACCACTCAGATTTGGAATGAAAACCCTGTAAGGCAATATCCCTTGTGTCCTAGATACCCTGAGGCGATAGGAGCAGAGTCTTAGAGAAATAGATCCGGGACAGATAAAAACATTCTCAAACATCAAGTTTTCTCTCTTTCTTCCCCACTACTGACCCAGGAAAAAGAAGTTTGGCTTTCAGTTAGATAGCTTTGGAATGGAGCCAACCCTGGGGAAGAGGAATAAATTGAAAATTTGGGGTCAAGAGATTGGATAAACTCTTGTGACTGGGTCTTCCACTCCAGGCTTTTCCTTCTCCACCTGTAAAGAAAGATTTCTCCATGGAAAATCTCCTCTGGGAGTATGTGGTTGGCCTAAAACACAAACAGCAGGACTAGATGGTATCTTCAGCAGCAGGGTCAGGAATCACAGGGGCTTTCAGAAAAATGACACCTTCCAACTCTTTGCATTGCCCCCAGGGACCAGGACGGTCACATCTGCTGATAGCCAAAAATACAACACTCTTCCTATATGCAGCCCCAGTATAATCAAACCGGTCCATGAGCAGAGGGTGGTTGCTGCCTTGTACTGTCTGAAACTGACTGCATCAAGCATATAGCTGGCAAGCAATTATTGTTTAGTATCTATAATTATTTCAACCTCATGACTGGAGGCAGGAGAAAGAACATAATGACTTTTGGAGAATTCCAGTGGCCCAAGAAGCCTGTAAATATTCAATACAGTGATCCTGGAATCCTTTAGGGAGAATCATAGAGGACTTATGAGGATTCTGCACAAACATTACAAGTTTCATTTGTGCCATCTGACTTCTGGTCTCCAAGGAGATTACATAGAACCAGGAAGCCTGATCTTTCTCCCAGGGCTTGGGAACTACATAGGTATTCAAGACCATGTTAAGCCCTGCCTTACCTGGCTCTCTCCTATTCTCACCCTAAATCCAACCTCTACGACATGCTGGGTAAGCTGACATCACTCACCCAGGCTCTGATCCAATGAAAGTTGATGATATTTCTTGCTTAGGGCTCTTTAATCTGCTGGCTCCTGCCCCATAACACCCCACCTCTCTATACCCACTCCCTATAAACCTATGGCTTTGGGCTGTGGAGACAGGAGTAAGATGCAAATGGTCCCTGATTCCAGCCACTCAGAAGTGATATTTGGATGGAGACTCCAGGCAAAAAGACTGGCCTAAGCCTGGTTATCCTCCTGGCTGCTCATCCTCTAAGAGCATTTCTCCCCTGATGCTTCTCTTGCCATGAGGAAGTGTGGTAGGCCAGCTTGCTTCTGTCACCTGCCATGCTGTAGCGTAACAACAACACTAATGGCAGAAATAATCACAGTGACAATGACAGCTTGGTCTATATGCCGAAGGAACTTGTCATCTCTCCAGGAGCCTCCTGGCCTAGGGCTCAACTGTGACGAGGTACCTGGCCCATGGCCCACACTATCGCAGTCACACACCAGTTTCATCTGAAGGTTGACATTATCATTACTGTCATCACCATTCTGATAACTATTCATTTATTCCTGTGAAGCACTTTTACTAAGAACAAACCAAATGCCAGGTACTACTCAAGATTCTAAAGGAATTACAGAGATTAACACCTTCAAGGAGTAGTCCACAGGGGAGAGACAGTTCAGCAAATAATCCCACTGTAAGATGGTATGAGCTTTTGTAGATGGATATTTTTACAGTGCTGGAAGAATGCCTAGGACATAGTGAGTACTCAATAAATATGTCTGGATGAATATTTGAATGGATGAATTAGTGAATGAACATAGAAAGGGCTAAGGAATTTGAGAGTAAGAAAGAGATTAACTTCATGGAGGGAGTCAAGGAAGTCTTCCAGAGGAAGTGACATTTGAGCTGAACTCTGAAAGCTGAGAAGGCAGCATAGTGTACCGGTTCAGAGCATGAAGCCCTAGATCCATACTACCTGGGTTTGAATCCTGACTTTGTGTGACTTTGGGCACATTATTTAACTTCTCTGTGTCTTAATTCCTCCATTTGTAAAATGGGTCAATAATAGCACCTCTCTTATGGGGTAGTTGTAAAGACTAGCTAAGTTAACATCTGTAATGTGCTTAGAACATGGTTAAGTACTACCTAAGTGTATAATGAATAAATACAACTGGCTAGGAACTCACCAGGAAGATAGATTGGGAAGTCAAGGGTTTGAAGAAGGGCATTCCAAACAATGTAATGGTATTGAGGTATCCAACAGAATGGCATCCTCAAGGAATGGTAGGAAGGCAGTGGGAGGGGTAGCAGGGGCTTGGCAAGGGGCAATCCACAGAGTATCTTGAATATCAGGGTAAGGAGTGTCGGAAGCCATTAATTTTTTAAATAAGCTTTTAATTTATTTTAGATTTCAGAATTATTTTAGAATAATTTTTAATTTACATAAAAGTTGCAAAGATAATATAGAGAGTTCTAATATATCCTTCACCCAGTTTCCTCTGCCCTGGGCCCAGGTTCTATGCACTGCTCTGGTGCCAGAGATGGATGATGAGTGTGCCAGTTTGAATATATTATGTCCCCCCAAATGCCATTATCTTTGATGTAATCTTGTGCAGGCAGACATATCAGTGTTGATTAGATTGTAATTCTTTGGGTGTTTCCATGGAGATGCGACCCATCCAACTGTGGGTGTGACTCTGATTGGATACTTTCCATGGAGGTGTGGCCCTGCCTATTCAGCATGGGCCTTGTTTAGTTTACTAGAGCACTATATAAGCTCAGACAGAAGAAGCAAGCTTGCTACAGCAAGAGGGACATTTTGAAGAATGCACAGAAGCTGAGAGAAGAGCTGCAGATGACAGACAGTTTGAAGATGGTCGTTGAAAGCAGACTCTTGCTCCAGAGAAGCTAAGAGAGGATGCCCCAAGAGCAACCAAGAGTGACATTTTGAAGAGGAACTGCGGCCTAGAGAGGAACATCCTGGGAGAAAGCCATTTTGAAACCAGAACTTTGGAGCAGACACCAGCCATGTGCCTTCCCAGCTAACAGAGGTTTTCCTGACACCATTGGCCATCCTCCAGTCAAGGTACCTGATTGTTGATGACTTACCTTGGACACTTTATGGTCTTAAGACTGTAACTTTGTAACCAAACAAACCCCCTTTATAAAAGCCGATCCATTTCTGGTGTTTTGCATTCTGGCAGCATTAACAAGCTTGACCAACGAGTCTTTTGATTCTTATTGACTGGTTAGATCTGCTCAGCTTCCAGGCCCTCATCTGGGGAAATGGGCCCAGAGGAGAACAGAGGAAATAAACTTTGGCTTTGGTTAAAGGTGGACATGGAGTGGACTTGGGTCCCAATCATGAGTCTATGACCACCTGGCTGGTGATCATTCACTGAACACTTACTTACTGATGGCTTGCCATGCACCAGGCACTATCCTGGAAGCCAGGCATACAGCAGTATCATATTGGTATAGATTCACCCCTGTCTTAGGATGTTATTCATTTGTACTGAGACTCAATATTATCTGACGGTTGAGCATATGGTTGATAGCACCAAGCAGACTGGGTTCAAATCCCAGTTCTAACTACTTACCAACTGTGAAATCTTGGGTCGCCTTCTTAACTTCTCTGTACCTCAGTTTTCTCATCTGAAAGACAGAAGTAATAATAACATCTGCCTCCTAAGTATAACATCAGGATTATATGAGTTAATTAACATATGAAGAGAGCATATAACAGTTCCTAGGACACATTAGATCCTAGGTATGTGTTTTAAAAGTTATTCAAAAGATACTTATTGAGCACTTATTCTGTACTAGACACTGTCCTAGTCCTAAGCACTTTTCATACATTATTTCATACTGCTATTATTCCATTTTATAGGTGATAAAAACTGAGCTCAATAGAATGCCAGCTTCATATGAGAAGACTTGGTTTGCATTGCTCCCCCATTGTACTCCCAGTACCTAGTATGGTACCTGGAACATAGTAGCCACATGATATTTATTGAATATTTATTGAATGAATGAATGAATGGCAATCTAACCCAAGGTGTTAATTCAGAAGCTCTTTGGAAGATCTGTTCCATGGTCAAGCAGTTTCTAATTCAGTGTTTGGTAATTGTCCCACTTAATGTGTCAATGTTAACTCCAAGTGGCTTAACAACAACTGCTGAAACAGCATTTGCACATTTGGGGTCTGTTCTTGGTAGATGATGTTTGACTGCAAGGAACAGAGGCACCACCGCCCCCAAGCCACTTAATAAAGGATTGTTTATATTGGAAGGACACAGGGGATACTCACTGAACTCTACCCCATGAAATACAGTAAATATGCTCTGGTTCTAGACAGTCACCGGATAGTAACTCTCCCCATTGCTCTCTGTAAGGCCTCAGGATTTATTTCCTCTACATTTCTCTACGTATCAGCTCCACTCTCCCATCAACATACTGGTTTCCTCTATTTTCACTATACTATTATGCCTGCCTCAAAATGGAAGACTTCCCTCCCATGTACACAGGAAGTCAGAAAAAATAAGATCAATCCAGCTTAGGACAAATGTTCTTCCTACCCCTGTACTATCATCTATGATCAGAGGATTGGATTGAGGGATATGGAGGGTTCCTCTTTCTGGTAAAGGATATAAGTGGGAAGAATATGAAGGACATCTATGTAATATGGTCCTGTTTCCTGAGATTGAATAAAACAGATAAGCACTGACAAAATATCAATACAGAGGGGATTTCATTCTTGAAAGTAGGAGGTAAACCCAGAAATTAACCCAGAGCCCTAGAAACACCCTTTTCCAGGCACTCTGCCTGGGTTGGCTGAGTCCAACTCCTTGCCTCATTTCTTCTTCCTCTAAGCTCAGTTTTCAGAACACAGAAGCCTCCACCTGAAGGTCTGACTATGCCAAGAAAACAAGGGCCCAAGAGATGACTTTTCTTACATAGTAGAATCTGAGAGAGGAGAGGAACTCTCCTAGGCCTATGTTGACAGCACCGCACTCCCAGCATTGTCAGACCTCAAGGATAGGGCTTGGGCTGAAAGAGGAAGGGCTGGTGATGAGAGTGATCAAGGTTTGGGGGAAGCATCTATTCTTCTAGCAGCAGCTGCCCATGCTTTATATTAGCTACATTTTGCAGTGTTTTCAGTGTTTCCCAGCTTTACATTCATTAGATGTAATTGGATCCTCAAAGAAACACTTCGGAGCTGAAATTTTTATCCCCATGACCTAGCTGAGAAAATTGAGGTTAGAGGAGCTGAAGTGACTTGTCTAAGGTGACACTGAGAGTTAGCTGCTGAACTGAGATTGGACCCAGGCTCATTGGGCTTCCAGTTCAGAGTTCCACTGTACTGCTCTGCCTGGCAATGGTTTGGGGAACTAGATTGCATCGGGGAGAAAATATAGGGAAGGCAAAAGCTCACAGTGCAGGTAGAGTTACAGAGAGTTAACCAGCTTCTCAGCCCCTTAAGGATGGATGGCCTGATGGGGCTGTTGTGGGGACTGTAGAGAATGAGGAATCGATCTTCCATTCCATGTGAAAATGGATTGTAGCCCCAGTCTGCGTGTGTCAATGGAGCTGATTAGCACTTGAGTGAGTCTCTAGCCATCGATTGGCAGGTGAGAATCATTCTGGGAGCAGCAGGGAGCCAGTCCTCTCTCACTCCCATTCCCACCAGCTTCCTTTTCCCATAGAGATTTCCAACCCATTCCTGCCACCTGAAGTTTCCAGCCCTCCTCCAACTACTATGCCCATAGCTCCTCCTCTATGTTCTGCTGACCAAAGGAGGAGGGCATGGCTGATATCCACCTCATTCAGCCTTGCTAGATGCAGCTGTTGGAAGGGCTGGTGTCCTTTCAGAAAAGGACTGCCTGCTTGGAGGCTTCAGGATGAGTGAATGGGTATAGGATTCAGGTTGAAGCTTGCGCCATGCAATAGAGCAAGGACTCTGCCACATATCAACCCTGTGACCTTGGGCAAGTTATTTGTCCCTCTGGGACCCAGTTCCCAGCTTTCTCACTGGATTGTTTGGATTAAATAAAGAAGTGTGTGTTAAAGTACTTTAAAAACTAAAATAAATAAAATAAAATAAAAATAATAAAAATAAAATTTTTAAAAAGTACTTTACAGTCCCTGACACCATAGTAGGAGCTACAAGTGTACTTGGAAATTGACATTATGCTGTCCTTAAGAGGCACATGCTGTGGGAAAACTTCTCTGGTTTATCCCACTTCTACCCCTCTTTTACTCATTTGAGTGTTATGTACAAGTGAAATCAAGAGTCTCAGTGTTTGCCCTGATCTGGAGCAGTTCTGCCTCCAAGGAGGCCTAGCCCATAGTATTGGGTTGCCTTTGGAGGAATGAAGTTCCAGAATGAAAATGAGACAAGCTCAGATCCACCAGAATCCCTAGGTCCACTTGGACTGGGAAGTACTATCCTAAGCTTGGCACATAGTGTCTGGTGGGGGGGGGGAGCCCTGGGCAACCTTGTGCTTGCCAGGCTGCAGCCTTTTCCATTATTCCCAATTGCACATATTCCAACACAGCAGACTTCCTTCATTCCTCTCCTGTTCCTCCAAGACTGGAGCTTGGCCCAGCTGGCAGTGGCCCTGAGGCCCTGCCTTGATCTTGCCAGACTTCTCCCCAGGGGCCTAGACTTGTCTACTGATGACTGGATTTCTGCCCCAAATTGTTCAGGCCATCTGTCACCAGAGCTTAGCCAGGTCTGCCTCAGCCTTTCTTGAGTTCAGCACTGCAGGGCAATTGAAGATCTCTGATGCTACAGCCAGAAGGGAGCATTTTCTTGACTCCCCCAAACTTGGAGAGTGTGACTGAGTTATCAGCTCTCATACTGACCCCTAGGGGCTGTAGTGGCAGATAGGGATTGTGGTCAGAAGTGAAGACATGGGGTGTTAGGTGCCAGGTGCTGCAGATGAGTTCAGTGGCTCTGACCCCAGACTGAAGCAGTGAACACTAGCAGACATTCAGCACCATGGACAGATGCCACCAGCTGCATTATCCTGGAAGTGCAGGCTGCTTCTCGAACTTGGATTAGTAAAGATTCTTCTGATTGCAAGAAATGGAAACCTACTTCAAACTAGCCTCAACTAATCTTTGAATATAGCTGAATGAGTGAGATGGGACTCTGTCTATGCTTGCCTTGAAAGCCAGGATTTGTTGCAGTGAGCAACAGCTAGTTTTAGGCACATCCTCTCTTTCCCTTAAAACAAGTTGTAGTTTCTTTATTAGATATAGGGATATTCAACTTCTCTATTTATTCCTAAGTGAACTTGAGGAATTCAAGGAAATTGTATTTTTATTCTAATTGTTGAATTCGTTGGCATAACATTTTTCATAGTGTCTCTTTATTATCCTTTTAATTTTTAATTTTGGTAATCCCTTTCTGATTCCTGACATTGATATTGGTAATTGGTGTCTCTGTCTTTCTTTCCTGATTAATCTGACTAGAGATTAATCAATTTAATTGATTCTTTATTACTCCTGCCATTGCCTCCATTGTCCCAGTTTAGAACATCATCATTTCATTGCAGTGGTCTCCTAAGGGGCCTTCCTGTCCCATCCTCCCATTCCAGTACATTCTTCATACTGCTAACAAATGAAGCTTCTGAAAGAGCCTGTTTCATCTGAAGGCATTTAATGGAGCACAATTGCTTTTGAATAACTGTCAGGCCCCCTCACTTGACAAACTGTGAAAGTTTCATGTCTCCAAAGTCATTGTCCAGTCCTCCCCAGCACAAATCCTCTTCTTTTCCAGCCAAACAGCTCCATTTGTCATTCCTGTTAAATTTAGATGATTTCTTAGCTCTGTGCTTTTACAGGTCTGCGAATGTTGACTGAGGAGGGAAGAGTAGCAGACTTGAGGTCTGAAGACCTAGATTGGAAATGCTGGTTAGTCCATTTACGGGCTATATAACCTCACTATCTTCATCTGCAAAATGGGGTAATGAAAAGCTTGCCTTGCAGAGTCATTCATAATTCATTCAACAAATACTTGTTGAAGGAATATGCTCTGAGGTTTATCCATGTATGTGTGTGCATATGTGAACATGTGTGCATTTGCATCATGAGAAGCAGAGCTGATGCTCTAACATGAAGAGGTGTTCCCTCAAGCAAATACAAAGAACAATAACAGAATTTATTGAGCACTCACTATATTTATTTACTGAGTGGCTACTATACTAGGTTTCAGGGATATAGCAGTGAACAGATAGACAAAACTCCCCTACCCTCTTGGAATTTATATTTAATCTGTACTTTCTAATCTTACTTCTAATCCTCTAGAAATATGAATCATAGGCTGCGTTCTTTTAAAAAACATATCAATACAAGTACATGGTTTTAAAGAGTCAACTAATACTACAAGTCTTGTCACAAAAGACATCAGTCCATACACCAACCCAAGTCCCACTCCCCAAGGCAACCACTTAAATTCATTTTAACTGGGTCTACTGACATTAACCTCTGAATATCCAAATAATATGCTTATAATGCTAGTACTTGATTTATTATGGAAGATGATAATTTGATTTTCTCATATGACCCCACCTCATACTTCTCCTTCTTTCATCCTTCCAATACAATTTATATTACAATTTTTAGTTAAATCAATATTTTCTAAACTTTCAACATAAAGTAAAAACCTTCTAAATGCTAATTTACACGTGGTGAAACACATCAAGGTAAGCTATTAATCCCCCCTTTTTTTCCTGGAGGCTCCCCTCCTGGAGCCTTCCATTTTCCTGCTCAAAATATACTTGCTGCCTGGGCCTTCTGTACAATAATTGTTCAGGGGACCCTTAGTCATTTTTCTGGGCTATTTACCATTTTTGGGGGCTTTATCCCCTTTTTCTGGATCCCATATTTTTCTTTTTTGGTTTAATCCTTCATTTTGATGAAGCATTTCCTTTAGTAGCTTCCTAAGAAAGAATACATGGAAGTGAACTTTTTTTCAAGAACTTACATTTCAAAAACTCCTTATTCTACTCTTACAGTTGATTTATACCTTTGCTGGGCATAGGAATTCCTTAGAATTTTGAAGGCATTGCTCCAGTGTGACGGTTGGGAAGTGCACGGACATTCTTGACTTCACATTATCCTTTGTGTGTAAGCTGTTCTTTGTTTCTGTAAACTTGGCATCCTTCAGGTTCATGCTAATGAGACTTGGTGTGAGTCTATTTTCATTTATTATATTGACTGCACCTTTGATAGGGCTTTTAGCTTTGGAAACTTGTCTTTTAGCTCTCTGAGAAATTTTATTCTAATATTTCTGTGATAATCCCTTCTCTCCATTTTCTATGATGTCTCTTGCAATGTCTGCAGGTATTTGCTCTGCTAAGTTTCTCCAGTGAAGAACCCACCAGTCTCCACCTGAGAGAGTACGCACCTGGCCACAGGCATTCTAGAAGCCATGTCTCGTGAGCCTTAGGGTCTCCCTCTTTAGACTATCACTTAGTGCTCCTCTTTCATTATGACACCTCTCCCCTGCTTTCCACTGCCCCCAGCGTTCCTGGGCTGGAGCCTCTCTTGCTCACTTTTTGAACAGAATAAAACCTCCAGTCTTCTGACAGGGTATGGAAGATGTAGTCCTCTGTCTGTGAGATAGGGAAGAATATGTATTTCTCATACAGACTTTTAACCTATTCTCTTGTTCTTAGCCCCATGTCTCACTCTCATCTTCTGCGATAACTTTTGCCTACAATTTCTGATCTTTCCCTGGTCTGAAGTCTCAAATTGGCTGACTTCTCTTTAGCATCCTTTCATACAGCACTTTGTATACAGCTATCTCAGCTCTGCCAATTCCTCCATCTACTTACCATCTTCCAAAAATGTATTGACATTTGTTGTCCACCACTGACTTTTTTATGTTCCTTTACTTTTATTTTAGTGAGGCTTGTTGAGGGAGCAGATAAATTTGTGTATATTCTGCCACATTTAACCAGAAGCCCAAAGACAGTACTCTTAATCACCATGCTATGTTGGCCTCTCAAATGAGACAATACCTCTGGGATCCTACAGCCCAGTGAGGACGAAATGATATTACATATATGAGCATACTTTGTAAACTCTGAAGAGCTTTGTGGATGAAAGGATCTACGATAAATTCTTCTGTAAAAGTACCCTCCTTCCTTCACTCTGCTCTCTGAATCTAAGGCCCAGGACAAGATGATCTTGCCCTGATCAACCCAGATCACAAGCATGTCCCTGAGCCCTGAAATACCACAACATTCTCTGTGCATCTCCCTTGGCCCTAGGTACATACTGCTTTGTTCACTTGTGGGCACAGATCTGCTGGCCAAAATGTATAGTAAAATGTGGATTCTTCTGCATAAAGCAAAAGTGCTTTTTCTCTTCTTCCTACAAGCAGAAGACACAGGCTTTTTTGGCTAAACAAGGATAAGGTTTGTTTCTTTAGTGGTGATGTTTGAAGCTAAAATGGCAACTATTGTCCTGCAGTCTGAGCTGTGGCTATGGCCCTGCAGAGCCACCTTCTCTCTCTTCCCTCCTTTCCCCACTCAAGATCTCTCCTCTAGTCAGTGGGGGCAAATGACAGTAGACACATCACCAAGATTATGCCACTGGCCCACAGGCTGTGTCCTTTCACTCCCTCACTATTATCAGAGCTTTGATTTGGGTTCTGAGAAGTTAAGCTTATAGCCTCAGAGAACTTTAGCCATGCTTGTGATAGAAGATAGATTAGTCTCTGTCTAGGAGAAGCAGTTGATCTTCATCTCAAAAAAGATTTCAATTGGTGGCATCACAAAGATGGTGGAAAGAGATGGTCTAGGGTACTGTCCCCTACAGAATCCTTTAATCACTGGCAAAAACTGGAAGAACTGTCTTACTCAGAGCTCCAGAAAACAGTTAAAGGATCACAGTAACTGAGCAAACACCAAATCAAGATAAAAGCAACTTAAAATAAGTAGGAAAACCTCCTGGTTTTATTGCTGGACTTTCCCCACCCACTCCCTGGCATGGTGCAGAGCCATCCTGTGCTCTCAGTCCAGATCCATGGTACTGGTTAGGAGGGATCAGAGTAACCTCTATAAACGTACTGGAGACCATGTATGTCTGTACCAATCTATCTGAAGACAGTCTGAGGACTGAACCAGGATACTCACCTCTAGCTCACCATCCCAGTATTTGTCCTGCTAATTCAGAGTGGGAAATATTAAATAACAGTGGCCTGGGGCAAAGAATTTCCAGCTTTATAAAATAGAGTGCTCAGGGCAAGGAGGAAAGACTATTTCATAGGGAGAAGAGGGAATATTTAGATCCATGTAAATGAGGGAATTTCTAGGCCATGAGTACATGCCAAGGACAAGATACATGCTCAGAAAAGACCAGAGAGGACCTTGTGCTTTTGCCTCATGCTGTTCTTCAGGTTATTTGGAGATATAAGCTCTGAAGGAGAGCACCAGAAAATGCAAAGGCAGTCTGCAAAGGCTGTGAAAGGTGTTTTTTGTTTGATTGTTGTTTGTTTGTTTTTGTTAGTTCCTGGCATTCAAGAAAATCTCTGTCATATCACTAGCTGGATACAAACTTAAGGAACAGACACTTCAAGGACTAAATTCCAGACTTAACACATTAAAATATTAAAATGTACAGTGTCTCCCGGGGAGGAATCTAGACCTGGCATTGTGGGATGGAGAACATCTTCTTGAGCAAAAGGGGGATGTAAAATGAAATGAAATACGTTTCAGTGGCTGAGAGATTCCAAAATGAGCCAAGAGGTCACTCTGGTAGGCATGCTTACTCACAATATAGATAACCCTTTTTAGGTTCTAATGACTTGGAATAGCTGGCAGTAAATACCTGAAACTTTCAAATTACAACCCAGAACCTTTGAATCTTGAAGATGATTGTGTAAAAATGTAGTTTATGAAGGGTGAGAACATGATTGGGAAAGCCATGTGGATCACACTCCCTTTTGTCTAGTGTATGGATGGATGAGTAGAAAAACAGGGGTAAAAAAAAAAAAGGCACCTAGTGTTCTTTTTTACTTTAATTGTTCTTTTTCACTTTAATTTTTATTCTTCTTATTTTTGTGTGTGTGGTGATGAAAATGTCAAAAATTAATTTTGATGATGAATGCCCAACTATATAATGGTACTGTAAACAATTGAAGGTATGCTTTGTTTTGTATGACTGCATGGTATGTGAATATATCTCAATAAATTTGAATTTAAAAAAATAAAAGAAATTTAAAAAATAAAATGTACAATGTCTCCTGGGGAAGAATCTAGAACCGGCATCGTGGAATGGAGAACATCTTCTTGAGCCAAAGGGGAATGTGAAAGGAAATGAAATAAGTTTCAGTGGCTGAGAGATTCCAAAAGGAGCCAAGAGGTCACTCTGGTGGGCACTCTTATGCACAATAGAGATAACCCTTTTTAGGTTCTAATGACTTGGAATAGCTGGCAGTAAATACCTGAAACTATCAAATTACAACCCAGGACCCCTGAATCTTGAAGACGATTATATAACAATGTAGCTTATGAGGGGTGAGAATGTGATTGGGAAAGCCATATGGATCACACTCCCTTTTGTCCAGTGTATGGATGGATGAGTAGAAAAATGGGGGCAAAAAGAGGGGGGGCACCCAGTGTTCTTTTTTACTTTAATTGTTCTTTTCCAGTTTAATTTTTATTCTTATTATTTTTGTGTGTGTGGTAATGAAAATGTTCAAAAATTAATTTTGGTGATGAACATACAACTATACAATGGTACTGTGAACAATTGATTGTATATTTTGTATGACTGCATGGTATGTGAATATATCTCAATAAAATTGAATTTAAAAAATTAAATCAAACTTGGGTTTCCCTGAGATTCTAAGTCCAATTGCAAACTCAGAAGCTGTTAAAGAAAGGTTTTTAATTCTAATTTAAACCACTGGATGGCAAAAGACACTGTAAAAATAAAGGGGAAATGTCAAAGTAATAGAAAATGTTTGCAACAAAGGGTTAATAATAAAAGCAAAAAAAAAAAAAAAAAAAAAAAAATCACCCTGAAAGAAAAACAGGCAAAGGCCACGGACAGGAAATTCATAGCAAAAAAGAAAAGGCCATTAAATATATGAAAAGATGCTCCTTCTCCCTAATAACCAAAGAAATGCAAATTAAAGCTAATTACTTCTCAGTGATTGTAATCTTCAGATGGTTTGCATCATGTGTGAATATATCTCAATAAAACTGCATTAAAAATAAAAAAAATTAAATGTACAGTGTGATTTCCTAAACAATTTAAACCATTCAGTGTGTTCAAATACCATAATTACATGGAACTTTGAATAGGAAGTGAGACCTGGTAGGTTTGTATAGGTTAGTGTGAAATAGCAACACATTCCAAAGTAATTTGGGCAGACAATAAAAATATATATGCAGGGCTACCCTGAGGAGTTGGGGGAAAAGCCAGCGGTGTTGGGCTTCCTCACCTGGATTGTTGCTGATGTTCTCACAAACTTTGAGGACTGGCTGTTTGATGTGCCGAGCTCTCTATCTTGGGACTTGCCCTTATGAAGTTGTTACTGCAAAGGAGAGACTAAACCTGCTTATAATTGTGCCTAAGAGTCTCCCCCTGAGTATCTCTTTGTTGCTCAGATGTGGCCCTCTCTCTCTAGCTAACCCAACCCAGCAGGTGAACTCACTGCCCTCCCCCCACTGGGATCTGACTCTGAGGGGTGTAAATCTCCCTGGCAATGCAGGATATGACTCCCGGGGATGAATCTGGACCTGACCTCATGGGATTGAGGACATCTTGACCAAAAGGGGGATGCGAAATGAAACAAAATAAAGTTTCAGTGGCTGAGAGATTCCAAATGGAGTTGAGAGGTCACTCTGGTGGGCATTCTTACACACTATATAGATTACCCTTTTTAGGTTTTAGTGCATTGGAATAGCTAGAAGTAAATACCTGAGACTATCAAACATCAACCCAGTAGCCTTGACTCTTGAAGATGATTGTATAGCAATGTAGCTTAGAAGGGATGACAGTGTGATTGTGAAAGTCTTGTGGATCACACTCCCTTTATCCAGTGTATGGATGGATGAGTAGAAAAATGGGGACAAAAACAAAATAAAAAATAGGGTGGGAGGGGATGATTTGGGTGTTTTTTTTTACTTTTACTTTGTTCTTATTCTTACTTTTTCTGGTACAAGGAGAATGTTCAAAAAATACATTGGGATGATGAATGCACAACATACATTACAATACAGTACATGATGGTACTGTAAACAGTTGATTGTACACCATGGATGACTGTATGATATGTAAATATATCTCAATAAAACTGAATTTAAAAATGTACAGTGTGCAAAAAAAGATTAAAAGGCATATAGAGATATAGGAAATGATGGCCTATCTAAAGAAGCAAGACAAACATCAGAAACCATCAATAAAGAAGACCACATTTGGACATGCTAAACACAGCCTTTTAAAAAATGGTCTTAAATATGTTCAAAGAGCTAAAGGAAAACACAGAAAAAGACCTAAAGGATATCAGGAAAATGATACTGAGCAAAACAAGATTTTCAATAAAGATACAGAAATTACAACCAAAACAACAAAAAAACACACAGGAGGATTATGGGAAGATGGCAGAGGAGAAATCTCCAGGAATCAGTCCCTCCACCAAAACAACTGTTGTACTGATAGGAACTGTCTGAATAAACTATTTAAAAACTCTGGAATCTAGTGGAACATGATGCAGCAACCAGGAATTTGCTGGATGAAGAGGCTGGTAAATTTCAATAAATATTAGTGACTTTCACCCTCCAAACAGTGGCTACCATCCCCTACACCCCATCTGCTTGACAGGCAGCAGTGGGGACTTCAAGTCAGGATCCTGGTGTAGCTTGATGTTGCCAAGGTGTGCTATAAGGATCCAGTCTTCCAAATCAAGGGGTATGTGTTCTGAATGCTGATCACTGCTTTTGATCAGCTACTTCAGCTCACTGGGGACCAGCTCTAAGTGTGGCCATTGTTCCAAACCACCTTAGGCAAAAGTGATAAGAAAGCTAAAAGAGACAAGACTTAAATTTTTTTCTTTTCTCATTCCATTCCCTGTTTGTAGCAAAAATAGTTTGGAAATGGTAAAATTTGATGGCCACAGCCCTCAACAACAACAACAAAACAAAAACAAAAACAAAAACAAATCCCAGAGGAGTGGGAGAACCAGATTTCCAGAGTTATAGAAACATAATACTCAGAATGTCCAGTTCCAAACAACAAAAAAATTACAAAATGTACAGAGAAACAAGAAAATATGACCTATTCAAAGGAAAAAAAGAATTTGCCAGAAACAATCACTAAGGAAGATCATACATTGTAACTATTAGCCAAAGACTTTAAATCAACTGTCTTAAATGTTCAGGAGATAAAGTCCATATACAAAGGACTAAAGGAAATTAAGGAAACACTGTCTGAACAGAATAAAGAGGTAGAAATTATAAAAAGGAATCAAATTGAAATTTTGGAGCTTCAAAGTACAGTAATTGAAATGAAAAACTCATTAGACATATTCAATATCAGATTTGAACAGGCAGAAGAAAGGATCAGCAAACTCGAAGACAAGACAATTGAAATTATCCAGTGTGAGGAGCAGAAAGAAAAAATAATGAAGAAAAGTGAACAGAGCCTGAGGGACCTGTGGGACATCAAGCATACCAACATATGCATCATTGGAGTCACAGAAGGACAAGAGAGATAGAAAGAATAGAAAAAATATTTGAAGAAATAATGGCCAAAAACTTCCCAAATCTGATGAAAGACATGACTATGCACATCCAGGAAACTCAAAGAACTCCAAGCAAGATAGACTCTAAGGGATCTACAACAAGACACATTACAGCAAAATTCTCAAAATCCAAAGGGAAAGAGAGAATGTAGAAAACAGCAAGAGGTGACATACAAAGGATCTCCAATAAGCTTAACAGCATATTTCTCATCAGAAACTATAGAGGCTAGAAGACAGTGGGGTGGTATATTTAAAGTTCTTAGAGAAAAAAAAAAATATTCATCAAGAATTCTATATCCAGAAAAATTATCTTTCAATAAGGAAGGAGAAATTAAGACATTTGCAGATAAACAAAAGCAGAAAGACTTCATTACCAGAAGACTTGCCCTACAAAAAATGCTACAGGGGGTCCTTCAGGCTGAAATAGGACACTAGACGGTAACTCAAAGTCATAGTCAGAAGTAAACAATGTCGGTAAACTTCTCAAGTGCACATGGAAGTTTTTCCAGAATAGACCATATGTTAGGCCACAAATCAAATCTTAACAAATTTAAAACATTAAAATCAGACAATGTATCTTCTTGGATCACAATAGAATAAAGCTAGAAATCAATAACAAAAGGAATCTTGAAAACTTACAAGTGTGGAAATTAACAACTATTAAATAACCAATGAGGGAAAGAAGAAATCACAAGAGAAAATAGATAATACCTTGAGACAAACAACAATGAAAACACAACACCAAAACTTATAGGATGCAGTGTAGGCAGTGCTAAGAGGGAAATTTATAGCTCTAAATTCCTACTTTAAAAAAGAAGATCACTGGTGATGAACGCATAACTATGTTATCATACTGCGGACAGTGGATTGTATATCATGGATGATTGTATGGTGTGTGAATGTATTTCAATAAAACTGAATTTAATTAAAAAAAAAAGAAGATCACAAATCAATAACCTAACTTCACACTTAAAGAAATTAAATCAAGAAGAGCAAGTGAAACCCTAAATTATTAGAAAGGAGGGGAGAACCTAAGATGGTGGCTAGGTGAGACAGGGCAAAAAAACACCTCCATGAACAATACTAGATAAAAACCAGAAAGTGACCCAGAATACCAGTTTCAGCAATGCACCAGCTGAACAAAGTCTGCTAAACCACAGGGACCATGCACTTGGTGAAACCAGGAGTCTGCATTCTGAAATGAGTGAGTAAGCCAGCTGAAAGTCTTGCAGCTGCACTGCAGTGTGGGGAAACCAGGGGCTGGAATTTGGAGATGGACTAGTTCTTTAAAAAAAAAAAAAAAAAAAAAACCAGGAGTGGCTGCAGTTACAATGGTGAGAACCACGCAGTGAAGCATGGCAGGAGTGGGTGTGCCAATCTCTCCGTGTTTGGCATGGAGGATGGAGGATAGACTGCTGCTGATTCCCTCAGGCCAAGGGGGTAGAGGGGAGAGCCAAAAGAAGAAAGAAACTGCGCTGCTTGCAGCTGGGTTCCCAGCGGACTGGAGACACTCCTGCCCGCTGCCATACCCACAGCCCAGAGCTGCGCCAGGAAACCCAGTGTGATGGGGAGTGTATCCCACAGCACTGTACACATGCCACAATATTGGCCGTGGACAGTGGCCTTGGGTGCACCCACAGCTAGTTGTCCCGGAGCTGGAAAGGTGGAGCTGTGAGAAAAGGGGGGCGGTGGAGATGCCCCATTCAGCCATCTTTGCATCAGGCTGGGAGTGCCCCTGCATGGCCTGGCAGCCCAGGGCTTCCCTTGAGGGACATTGTGCACTTGTGACATAGCACAGCCTTCCCTCAGCAGAGGTCCTGGAAGATCACAGCTGAGAAGGGGGCCCGCTCGGAAAACCCAGGGATGCTGCATCAATGCTGGCGACTTGTGGGTCAGAGGCAGAGAAAATCTGGGGTAAAACTGAAATGAAGGCTTAGACTCTTGCAACAGCCCTGAATATCCAGGAACACCTGGGAAGTTTGAATATTAAAGCTGGCCTGCCCCCCTAACCACCCAGACACATGCCCCACATTCAGGGTGGACAGCACCAACGACACACCCAAATGAACCCCACAAGAAGCATTTCCCCACACACCACAAAGACAAAGTTGAGGAGAACTGACTTCAGGGGAATAGGTGACTCGCAGATGCCATCTGCTGGTTAGTTAGAGAAAGTGTACGCTACCAAGTTGTAGTTCTGAAAAATTAGATTGGTATTTTTTACAACTTGAAAGAACCCTATCAAGCTAAGCAAATGCCAAGAGGCCAAAAACAACAGAAAATCTTAAAGCAAATGATAAAACCAGACAATATGGAGAACCCAGTCCCAAACACCCAAATCAAAATATCAGAAGAGACACAGTACTTGGCGCAATTAATCAAAGGACTACAATCAAAGAACGAGAGCATGGCACAGGATATAAAGGACATAAAGAAGAACATGGCACAGGATATAAAAGACATAAAGAAGACCCTAGAAGAGCAAAAAGAAGAAATTGCAAGATTAAATAAAAAAATAGAAGATCTTATGGAAATAAAAGAAACTGTTGGCCAAATTAAAAAGACTCTGGATACTCATAATACAAGATTAGAGGAAGTTGAAAATGAAAATGAAAGAAAATGAAAATGAAACAACAAAATGAAAGAATGGAGCAAAAAATTGAAAAAATTGAAACGGATCTCAGGGATATGATAGACAAAATAAAATGTCCAAATTTAAGACTCATTGGTGTCCCAGAAGGGGAAGAGAAGGGTAAAGGTCTAGAAAGAGTATTCAAAGAAATTGCTGGGGAAAACTTCCCAAACCTTCTACACAATATAAATACACAAAGCATAAATGCCCAGCAAACTCCAAATAGAATAAATCCAAATAAACCCACTCCAAGACATATTCTGATCAGACTGTCAAATATTGAAGAGAAGGAGCAAGTTCTGAAAGCAGCAAGAGAAAAGCAATTCACCACATACAAAGGAAACAACATAAGACTAAGTAGTGACTACTCAGCAGCCACCATGGAGGCGAGAAGGCAGTGGCATGACATATTTAAAATTCTGAGAGAGAAAAATTTCCAACCAAGAATACTTTATCCAGCAAAACTCTCCTTCAAATTTGAGGGAGAGCTTAAATTTTTCACAGACAAACAAATGCTGAGAGATTTTGCCAATAGAAGACCTGCCCTACTTCAGATACTAAAGGGAGCCTCACCGACAGAGAAACAAAGAAAGGAGAGAGAGATACAGAGAATTTTAACAGACATATATAGAACCTTACATCCCAAATCACCAGGACACACATTTTTCTCTAGTGATCACGGATCTTTCTCCAGAATTGACCATATGCTGGAACATGAAACAAGCCTCAATAAATTAAAAAAAAAAACAAAAAACAAAAAACAATCGAATGTATTCAAAGCACATTCTCTGACCACAGCGGAATACAAATAGAAGTCAATGATTTTTGATTTGTGACTCCAGTATTTACTTCCTACATGATATAAAATACACAAACTCTAATGACAAATCAGTGATTTTGGACTCAATGTAAAATATGTAATTTTTGACAAGAACTATATAAAGGTGGGGGAATGGAGGAGTATAGGAACATAGTTTATGTGTCCTATTGAAGTTAAGTTGCTATCAAAGAAAAACAAGATTGTTATGGATTTAAGAGGTTAAACACAAAGAAATTATCAGAGAATATGACCATAGAGATGAAAAGTAGAGAATGGGTTATGAGAAGGGGGAAAGAGGCAATGGGGAGTTAAGAAATGAGTGTAGGGTTGCTGTTTGAGGTGAAGGGAAATTTCTAGTAATGGACAGTGGGAAGGTGATAGCATTACAACATTCTAAATGTGATTAATCCCACTAATGGAATGCTAGGGAGGGGGTGGAAAGGGAAGATTTAGGCTGTATATATGTTTCCACAATTGAAAAAAAAAAAGACAGTCTAAATAGATGACAGTTGAATGCCAAGGATGATCCTGGATGGGATCTGAGGATGGAGGAGAGGAGGCTCAAAGGGACACAGTTGAGACATAAGGAAAAGGAAATACAGAATGTAAGCTTTGTATCAATGTTGAATATCTTGAACTTCTTAGCTGTACTTAATGGGATTGTATAAAAGAATGTTCTTGTTCATGGGAATTGTATATGTGAATTATAGTGTTTGTTCAAGGATGTGTGCAGCTTGCTCTCATATCTTCAGAAGACAGAGCAATAGATGATGGATGATAGATAGGGAGAGAGGGAGGGAGGGAAAGAAATGGTGGTGTGACAGCATGTTAAAGTTGCTGGATCAGTGTATTGGGAGAGGGGAGTCAGGGTATGCTGGAGTTCTGTGTACAGGGTTTGTGTTGTTTTTGCAACTGTTCCTATAACTTTGAATTTATTTCAAAATAAAATTTAAAAAAAAAGAGGGCACAGGAAAGATTAGAGCAGAGACAAATGAAATAGAGCATTAAAAAACAATAGAGAGAATCAACAAAACCAAAAATTGGTTTTTGAAAGATCAAAAAATCAGTAAAACTTTAGCCAGATGGACAAAGAAGAAGAGAGAGGGGATGCAGATAATTAAAATCAGAATGAAAGGTGGGGGGGGGCGGTCATTACTATCAACCTTACAGAAATATAAAAGGATTATAAGAGGGCACTATGAACAATTATATGACAACAAATTAGAAAACCTAGATGAAATGGGGAAATTCCTAGAAACATACAACTTACCTAATATGATGCAGGAAGAAATAGAAAATATCAACAAACTTAAAACAAGTGAAGAGATTTAATCGGTAATTAAAAACCTCTCAACAAAGAAAAATCCAGCATTGGTTGGTTTTGCCACTAAATTCTACCAAACATTTAAAAATTTAACACTAATCCTTCTATACTCTTCCAAAAAACAGGAGAGGAGGGATTACTTCTTAACTCATTATAGGAGGCCAGCATTACTCTGATACCAAAGCCAGGATAAAGACAGCACAAGAAAACAAAATTATAGACCAATATCCTTTATGAATATATATTAGAAATCCTCAAGAAAATACTGGCAAACTGAATCCAATAGTATATTAAAAGGATTATATACCATGGCTAAGTGGGATTTATTCCAGGATGCAAGGATGTTTCTATATAAGAAAGTCAACCTAATACACCACATTAATAGAATGAATGAAAAAAACACATGATAATCTCAATTGATGCAGAAAAGGCATTTGACAAAATTCAGCACCATTTCTTGATTAAAACACTTCAGAAAACTAGAGATGGAAGATAACTTCCTCAACATGATAAAGGGTGTATATGAAAAGCCCATAGCTAACATACTCAGCAGTGAAAGACTGAAAGCTTTTCCCCTAAGATCAAGAACAAGAAAAGGATGCCTGCTGTCACCACTGCTATCTATTGTTGTTTTGGTAATTCCAGCCAGAGCAATTAGGCAAGAAAAATAATTTGAAGGCATCCAAATTGGAAAGGAAGAACCAAAATTTTCCCTGTCCACAGATGATAACATGATCCCATAGATGGAAAATCCCAAAGAATCTATAAGAAAGCTACTAGAGCTAGTAAATGAATTCAGTAAAGAGATGGTGTACAAGATCAACATGCAAAAATTAATGGTGTTTCTATACACCAGCAATCAACAATCTCAAAAAGGAAATTAAGTAAATAATTATACTTACAATAGCAACGAAAATAATAAAATATCTAGAAATAAACTTAAGCAAAGATGTAAAGGATTTGTACAGGAAAATCTGCAAAACCTTGTTGACAGAAATTAAAGAAAATCTAAATAAATGGAAAGACATTCCATGTGCATAGATTGGAAGAATAAATACTATTAAGATGTCAATATTATCCAAGCAATTTACAGATTCAACACAATCCCAATCAAAATTCCACAGTCTTCTTCACAGAAATGGAAAAGTGAAACATCAAATTCTTATGGAAGGGCAAGGGATCTCAAATAGCCAAAACTATCTTGAAAAAGAGAAACAATGTTGGAGGACTCACACGTCCCAATTTCAAAACATACTATAAAGCTACAGTAATCAATACAGTGTGGTATTCAAGAAGCTAAGTATGTGGGTGCCATAGGTCCTGCAACCTCATTAGGGGACATATACTTGGAAGATCTGAGAGCAGGGACATGAATGGACATTTGCACACTGGTGTTTATGGAGGCAATATTCATGATTTGCAATGGGTAGAGGTGGCTTAAGGGTACATCGACTGAGGAACAGAATGGTGAACTGTGGTGTGTGCATACAATGGAATACTGAGCAACTATGAGGAGGAGTGAAGCTGTGAGACATGCAACACAACAAGATGAATGGATCCTGTAGATAGCATTTTGAGTGAACTACACTAGAAACAAAGGCAAACATTATAATGCCTCACCAATGTGGACTAACTACAATGTGTAAACTCATAATTGAACCTTAGAGCATAGCTTATCAGGGGAACACTTATTGTAATGGTCCCTAGATTGTAACCTCTTTCAGCAGTCACATCTATTCCTGAATTGTAACAGCTATTTCCAGATTCTGAGATGCTGATCCCTTTGTCTATAACCTGATTGATCCCTGGAACTTTGGGTATCTGTGTGACACCTGAAACTCAGAGCTAGAGCTCAGCAGATATGAATGTCAGTATTAGCACATACAGCAACTGTTTAAAAAGCTGAAAAAGAGGCCAGACTTCAATTAGAGATATGAATGAAGCACATCTGGTTAGGACTAGGGCAAATAGGGCCAAAGGGTAAAGGACGATACGGACTGTGTTTTAAAACTTCAACTTCCATGTGAGACCAAGAGATGTTTATTTCACGTGGACCTATATTTCCTAAACAATTTAACTCATACATTACATTCAAAACATCATAATTACATGGAACTTTGACTAGGAAGTGAGACCTGGTAGGTTTGAAAAGATTAGTGTGAAATAGCGACACAACCCTAAGTAATTTGGGCAGAGAATAAAATTATATATGCAGGGCCCCCCTGAGGAGCCGGGGGAAAATGCGGAGGTGTTGGACTTCCTCATCTGGATTGTTGCTGATGTTCTCACAGACATTGAGGACCGGCCATTTGGTATGCCGAGCCCTCTATTTTGGAGCTTGCCCTTAAGGAATTTGTTACTACAAAGGAGAGGCTAAATCTGCTTATAATTGTGCCTAAGAGTCTCCCCCGAGTGCCTCTTTGTTGCTCAGATGTGGCCCTCTCTTTCTGGCTAACCCAACTCAGCAGGTGAACTCACTGCCCTCCCCCCTACGAGGGATCTGACTCCCAGGGGTGTAAATCTCCCTGGCAATGAAGAATATGACTCCCGGGGATGAATCTGGACCTGACATCATGGGATTGAGGACATCTTGACCAAAAGGCGGATGTGAAATGAAACAAAATAAAGTTTCAGTGGCTGAGAGATTCCAAATAGAGTTAATAGGTCACTCTGGAGCACTCTTATGCATATATAGATAACCCTTTTTAGGTTTTAAGGTATTGGACTAGCTAGAAGCAAATACCTGAAACTATCAAACATCAACCCAGTAGCCTGACTCTTGAAGATGATTGTACAGCAATGTAGCTTACAAGGGGTGACAGTGTGATTGTGAAAGCCTAGTGGATCACACTCCCTTTATCCAGTGCATGGATGGATGAGTAGATAAATGGGGACAAAAACTAAATGAAAAATAGGGTGGGGGGGGATGATTTGGGTGTTCTTTTTTACTTTTTTTTTATTCTTATTTTTACTTTTTCTGGTATAAGGGGAATGTTCAAAAAATAAATTGGGGTGATGAATCGTACTGTGAACAGTTGATTGTACACCATGGATGATTGTATGATATGTGACTATACCTCAATAAAACTGAATTTTTTTAAAAAAAACAGTGTGGTACTGACATAAGAACAGACATACAAACCAATGGAATAGAATTGAGAGTTCAGAAATAAATCCTCACATCTATGGCCATTTGCTTTTTGCAAGGTTGCCAAGTCCAATCAATAGGGAAAGAACAGTCTCTTCAACAAATGGTGTGGGGAAAAATGGATATTCACATACAAAACAGGGAAAGTGAACCCCTACCTCATACCACATACAAAAATTAACTCAAAATGGATCAAAGACCTAAATATGAGAACTAAAACTATAAAACTTCTAAAAGAAAACATGGGGGAATATCTTCAGGACCTTGTAATGGGCAAGGGATTCTTTGACTTTACACCAAAAGCATGAGCAACAAAGAAAAATAGATGATTTGGACTGAATCAAAATTAGACACTTTTGTATATCAAAGGGAATTATAAAGAAAGTTTGAAGACAACCTACAAAATGGGAAAAAATATTCAGAAGACATATAGCTGATAACGGTTTGATATCCAGAATATATAAAGACCCCCTACAACTCAGAAACAAAATGACAAACCAATTTCAAAATGGACAAAGGACTTGAACAGGCATTTCTTCAAAGAAGATATACAATTGGTTAATAAACACATGAAATTATGTTCAACATCATTAGCCATTAGGAAAATGAAATTCAGAACCATAATAAGATACCACTTCACACCTACTAAAATGGCTATTATTTAAAAAACAGAAAATACCAAATATTGGCAAGGATGTGGAGAAACATGAACCTTTGTGCATTGTTGGTGGAAAGTTACATGGATGTATTGTGTGTTCAAGGAGCATGATGTATACAACTTACTCTCAAATGTTTGGAAAATAGATAGTGTGATGGTGTGAAAATAGATAGTGTGATGGTTAGGTTCATATGCTTGACCCACGTGTCTGGTCAAGCATGCACTGGCCTAATCATTACTGCAAGGACATTTGTGGCTGGTTAATAAACCAGAAGGCTGGTTTATTAAATCATCAGTCAACTGGCTGCAGCTGTGACTGATTACATTCAACTAAGGGCATCTTCCACAACAAGAGAATTCACTCAGCTGGATTTAATCCAATCAGTTGAAGACTTTTAAGTGAGACAGATAGAGGGCCTTCATTTCTTTGGCTAACCAGCGAAGCATTTCCTGAGTTCATCGAAGTTGCCAGTTCGTTCCTGAGGAGTTCATCAAACATTTTCATTGGCGTCACTAGTCTGCTGCCTGCCCTATGGAATTTGGACTCATGCATATGCACAGTTGCTTGAGACACCTATATAAAATCGTATATTTATAGATATCTCTTGTTGATTCTGTTTCCCTAGAGAACCCTAACTAATACAGATAGATAGATAGATAGAAGGTAGATAGATAGATAGATAGATAGATAGATAGATAGATAGATAGATAGATAGACAGATAGATAGATAGATGATAGAATGATACAGCAAATGTGGAAAATATTAAAATTGGTAGATCTGGGTATCTGGGGTGGTATGTTGGAGTTCTCCTTTTGGGGTTTGTATTTTTTTTTGTATCTGTCCTATAAGTTTGAAATAATTTCAAAATGGAAAGTTTTGGGGAAAAAAAGATCCTGATTATTTTCCAAGAGACAGATTCCATCTGACAGTTTTTACAGAACATTCCACTAGAGTGAAATGTGCCATCTCTTGTCGCTTGCCTGATGTGATTATTATGAAGAAATTGAGCTTCTCCCCAGGGCTACAGCTGCAGGGGCTCTCTGAGGGTCAGCACAGAGTCTTTGAAACACACGGGGTGCACAGAAGCACACACAGTCCTAGACTGGAGCACAGCTTTTTGTGTAGTAGTGGTAGCACTGCTCTATGTATGCACCAGGGCAGAAATCCAGTCCCTCTGGTTTCTCCATTGTCCTCTCCATAGGTGTTCTGGTTTGCTAAAGCTGCCATTATACAAAATACCAGAAATGGATCAGGCTTTTACAAAGGGGATTTATTAGGTTACAAATTTACAGTTCTTAAGCCATAAAATATTTAATTGTTTATTTAATCAACAAGAGGATACCTTCACTGAAGAAAGGCCAATGGCATCCAGAACACCTCTGTCAGCTGGGAAGGCATGTGGCTGGCATCTGCTTGTCCTTTACTCCCAGGTTCTGGTTTCATAATGGCTTTCTCCAAAATCCCTCTGGGCTTCTGTCTCTCTTAGCTTCTCTCTCTTAGCTCCTGTGCATCCTTGCTTGTTCTCCTGGGGTGTTTCTCTTGAAGCATCTGGGGGGTCCTCTCTTAGCTTCTCCTGGACAAACTCTGGGCTTCATCTCTTAACTTAGCATCTCCAAACATCTTTCTGTCTGCATCTCCAAGTGTCTCCAAGTGTCTTTCTGTGTCAGCTCTCAGCTCTCTTAAGGACTCCTGTTATCTAATTAAGACCCACCTGAATGGGTGAAGTCACTCTTCCGTGGAAGTAATCTAATCAAAAGTTCTCACCCACATTTGGGTGGGTCACATCTCCATGGAAACAACCTAATCAAAAGGTCCCACCCACAATAAGTCCGCATCTACAAGAATGGATTAAAAGAACATGGCCTTTCCTGGGGTATGTAATCATTTTCAAACTGGCACATTAGGCCTAATCTTGGAGACCCTTGAAGCTGGGGCTGATTGGCAGGTAAACAGACAAAGTAGCAGCTAGGTGGGAGAACGGTCGAAAAGAGAAAGACAAACAAGGCAGTCATGTTACTCTGGCCTGCCTCCACTTCTGCTGCAGATTGCCCCATGGCCTACAATCATACTTCACCACTTCTTTTTACGTCTGGGGCTGTGTTGTCCAATACCATAGCCACTAGCCACATGCGGCTCTTGAAATACAACACTTGAATTTAGATGGCTGTACATGTTAAATACCTACAGAATTTGAAACCTTGGTACAGAAAGTATAATGAAAAATATCTCTTGAATAATGTTTTTATATGAATTACATGCTGAAAGGATAACATTTTGGGCATAGTGGGTTTAATAAAATATATCACTAAAATTAATTTCACCTGTTATTTTTACTTTATTTAATTACATCTGGGCCTTACATTTGTGGCTTTCATTATATTCTATTGTACAGTACTGGTCTAGAGCCTGCCTTGATCCCAGGGCTGGACCCTGATACCCCAAGTATCTTGTCATTACTTTCTACAAGAATGGGACCCTTGTCACTTTTGGGGCCCCTTGCTGAATGGAGTAATGAATGGAATAATGATATACCTACCTGATGCGGATATCACCTTCCACCTGGACTCCTTCCCACTGTTCCTTCTGGTTTGGAGTCCAGAGGGCACAGAGACCTGCCCCTCCCCCTTCCCAGAATCCACTTTGCTCGAAGGCCCAGCAGGTACTGGGTCTCTATCCTAGACAAGGGCCCAGAACCCTCTAGGAAACACCCCCTAGGCTGGGCCCACACTATCTAGTAGGATTAAGCTTGGGTGGTCACAAATGCCATGTCTTTTTCTTATTTTTCCTCCTCCCCCCTTAGCCTCTCTCTTCTACCCCCACCCTTATCCTCTTTTTTAAAAGTCTAATTCTGAGCAGCCGGCTCTGTTCAGCCTGACTGGTTTGTTATGGCTTATAATCTGCGCCAGGATTAATTAGCTAATTACTGACAAACGTCCGCTGGCAAGATTCTGCTCCAGCTTGTCAGCTTGAAGTGTTTAATTATTTTAATCATTTACTTTCATCTTCAAAATTTATGCTGCCAAGAGAGTTGCAGGGCATCTTTTAATTATGATTTGGGGTTTCTGCTGGGCTGTGTTCTGTTCCCGGGGATGGGGCACATTGCTTTGCACTTGTCTTCGCCAAGGCCTGAACCCCCTTCTACTCTCAAGTCCTGGTTTCATGCTCCAAGGATGGGAGGTGGGTAGGGAGCCCAAGTCATCTTTGGACAGTGCCCCTTCTGTGCCCCAGAATATGGCATACATGGGTGCGTGGTGGAAATTTACATTTTGTGAGTGCCTATTACATGCTGAGCATTGTGCTAGGTGTTTATTTATATCATTTCATGTTTCTGAGCACAAAGAATAAGGCAACAGTCAGAGACCTAGACAGAGGAGTAAGGAACGGGTTCTTTTATTTATTTATGGTATAACTTACTTTTAGTAAAGCGTGCTGGTCTTAGATGCAAAGCTCTGTGAATTGTTATATGTGTGTACACCACCAGATCAAAACTCCCTTATGCCCCCTCTCAATCAATACCACCCAAAGTAACCATTATTCTAACTTCTTCATTATAGATTTGTTTTGCCTGTTCTTGACCTTCATATAAATCAAATTATATGTGTGTGACTTCTTTCACCAAACATTTTGTCTGCGAGAGAAAGGGTTGTTTAATACAAATCATATTCTTGGGCCAAGGCTTTGGTTTGGGTCTAGCTAAGAGATTCAACCCAAGTCCTTAGAGAGATTTTGCCATGGTTTCCTTTCTTTTAAGCATTGTCTTGAAAACGGGTTTGGATGTGGTTTTGCTCTTCCATTCCCACTTTTTCTGTAGTTCTTCCTCTTCCCTCTCTGCCTCCTCCTCTTCCTTCTCTTCCTCTGACCATAGACATATCTAACACCATGCCCTACTTGGAAGTTCTTTCTGAGCTCTAGCTCATGCCATTTGAGATACAAGGACTTAGGAGTTTCCTAAAGACATATGATGTTCAGGGTGGGGTGGGGGTTAGGAAAGGCAAAAGATTTTCCCCAGCTCTGGTCGGTGTTTCTGAATCTGTGACATGGGACTGATAGCAACCTCTGCAGCATCCTCTATTCTGGAGCTGCCAAGGGTTAATCTAGCCCCAGGCTGGAAGTGACTGCAGCGACAGCTGAGAGTTGGGAGACTAAAGAGAGGGGAAAGATCAACTTAATGAGCTCAGCAATGCCATTAACGAGGCAGCCGGCAACATCCGGGGGACTTTTGTGATGGCTTACACCAGGGCAAGGCAAGTCAAAGGATGCCATGAGCCAGGCCATGCCAGGTTTGGACATAATGTGATCTGTCCCCTTGATGCCTCCCACAGGGCCCAGAATGAGGGTGGGGGTGGCACAGAGTCCTTGTCCAGTGGCCAAGATGCCTTGGGACTCCCCTCCTTTCCTCTGGAGCCGGGGCATGACCCTGCACATGGCAGCATGCTCCGTAACACGGAGGTTCACACCTGAATCCACCCCCATACATGCTTGTACCTAATTGTGCCAGGCTTAGCGTTGTGCCAGGCTCAGTGAAAGCACGCTCTGTGTGTGTGTGTTTCCCTCTTCCCACTCCCACCCACCTTTGAAGTACCATCTGGAACCGTTTGCTTCATAGGAATGCAACTGGGCATCTTGCTAGCCTGTCTGGCAAATACCTACAGAACCTCCTGTCCAAATCCTATAAAACCCTCCTTGCCTGGGCCCCCTGCTTTTCCATGCTAGAAATCCTCCCACCTCTCATCCTTCCTCCTTCCAAAGGCCCAAAGAAGAGAGCCAGGTCTTGCTGCCCTCTGCCAAAGCTCAAAGATGCTGCCTAACTAGCCCTTTCCACACCTGCAACCTGTCCAAGGGCTCATCCTGTTCTGTCCCTGGAGGTTTGTGGAGTCTGGGTCCTTTCTCAGTCTGTGTCTCCTGCAGCTAAGCCTAGCTTATGTTGACTGACATGGTAGGTGGGGGTGGCAGGCTCCCTGCTGTAGAACTCAGCCACCCTGAGCTGTCTGAGGATCTCAATCACAGGTGAGCTTGAGACCTTGTACCTGGGGGGGCCTTACAATGAAGAAGGGGGGAGATAAACTGGGGGGAGGGAAAGAGATTGGGATCAGGGATCTGGGATCTAGTCCTAGTTCTGCCTTTAGAACAAGCTACTTCCCTTCTGAGTCTCAGTTTCTTCATCTGAAAAATGAGAACAATAATCTCTACTGCACAGAATTATACAGAATAAAGTATATAAAATGTAGACAGCACAAATCTGAACAAATATGACTATTAGAATTACAGACATTTTTACACTTGGCTCTGAGAACCTTAGCAAGCCTCCTCCACCACAATAAAAGTCCCTCCTTTCTCATTTGTCATCATTTTCAAGCAATTTGTATGAAATAGACTTCTATAGTTGCAATAGTTTGGTATGCAGTCTTCGACCTTTAGAAAAGGTAACATAGGAGTTAGGTTTATGGACAGGGGAGTCAGCAGACCTGAGTTTTCCTATCTTGGCTCTGTTGTTTATTAGCTACATAAGTCACTTAATCTCTTTGAGCCTCTGTTTTCTCATATCTAAAATGAGGAGAGCAATAAAACCCCCTCATAGCATAGGTATGATAGTTCAAGTAAAATAATGCAGTGGAGTGCTTGGCATGGGAATGATGCACAATTAGTGCTGAATACCTGCTAGACAATGTTGTCATTAAGTACAAAGAGTCTAAATGAGGATCTTGTCAAAATTAGTTTCCCTGTTGCTCTCCCACACTTGTCTTCATGAAACAACGGGGCCCAAAATCAGAAGAGGAACGATAGTAGTGTTGGTGAATGCAGGAGATTCTCTGCCTCCCTCCCTCTCTCCCAATTTCCCTTCCTCCCTTCCTCCCTCCCTCCTCCCTGCTTACCTCTTTTCCTTCCTTTCCTTCCTTCTGTCCGTTTCTCCTTCCTTCCCTCCTTCATCCCCTCCTTCTATCCTTCCCTGGGTTTCCACATGGTGCCAGACACTTTGCCAGTGCACTGGGGCATAATCCCATTCTTGACCTCACAGAACTCTTGGTCTGGTGAGGGAAACAGAGAGAGGTGATTATAATGGCTTGGGGAATATAGAAAAGATGTATAGACTTCTCAATTCTTTATAAAATGTAAATAATAGTACCCAACTCATAGGGTTACTCAGAGGATGTGCCTGGCATTTAGTAGGGTTTCAATTAGTATTGGTTAAATTCAAAATCTGTTGAAGTAGAATACACAAGACTTGGCATCTAAGAGAATGTGGGGATGAGGAAGAAGAGAAGTGGAGCACGATACCTAGGTTTCTGTCTTAGGCAAGAATTGGGGGGTTGGTGGTGCCAGGTAGGGACAGAGGAAGACAAGAAGGAGCAGATTTTGGGGCAAGGTGATGAAACCAGTTTAAAACTCTTTGTGTTAAAGTAACTTTGAGAAAGACAGGAAGTGGGATGTCCAATAGGAACAGGATAAAAGGGTCCAGATTGCAGGTCAAATATCTGGGCTGGAGATAGACGCTGGTGAATCATTGGAAGTTGATGATTTTGGCATAGATAAAACTTCTCGTAGATGGAAAGAGAATAGAACTGAAGTCCGCATCAGCATTTAAAGGGTATTGTCTTAGTTCGCCATGCAGCTATGACAAATACCATACAATGGGTGGCTTAAACAGCAGAAATGTATCAGCTCACAGTTTCAGAGGCTAGAAGTCCAAATGAAGACATCGGGAAGAAGGCTTACTTCTTCTCAGGGTTGGTAGCACTTGGGCTGGCCAGCAATCCTTGGGTTCCTCGGCTTTTGTCACATGGCAATGTCCTCTCCTTTCTTTTCTAGGCTTCTGCTGATTTCCAGCTTCACCTCTCTGTGGCTTTCTGTAATTATGTCTGAATTTCTTCTGCTTAAAAAGGACTCCAGTAATCTGGATTAAGGCCCACTTTCATTCAGTTGGGCTACACCTTAACTAAAATAACATCCTCAAGAGATCCTATTTTCAATGGGCTCCCACCCATGGAATGTGGCTCAAGACCAAGAACATGTCTAACTTGGGGTACATAATTCCATCCACCACAAGCATAGATGAGACTTCTCATAGATGAAAAGAGAGCATGACTGAAGTCCACGCCAACATTTAAAAGGTAGGTGGAGGAAGAGAGCACAGGATAGAGAAGGAGGTACAAGAAAGGAGGAAGAGGAGCAGAGAGTATTGTCACAGAAACCAAGAGAAGAGTGGTTTTCAGGAGAGAGGGCAGGTTCCACAGTGGCCAGTGTTTCTGAGAGGTGGTTGAAGAAGGCCATTGGGTTGGGCATTTGTTTTGTATTTATTGGTGGCTCTATCAAGAGTGGTTGGGCAGAAGCCACACCACAGCATGCTGAGGAGAGAATGGAAGGGGAGGAAATGTATTCATTGAGTGCTACTCCTCTTCTGGGAATTTTGGTAGTATGATGGTTTGGAGGCTTTATGGACCCCAGAAGATCATGTTCTTAAAGCTAATTCATTCCTGTGGGTGTAAAGCTATTGTGGGTGGGACCTTTTGATTAAATTATTTCAGTTGAGGCATGCTCCAGGTGGGTCTCAATCCTCTTTTTGGAGTCCTTTATAAGATGATGAAATGCAGAGAAAGAAACAGAGACGGCAAAGAAGCTCAAGCACAGAAGGGCCAGATAGATCCAAACTTCTCTCAGGTGTCCCCTGTTCCCCCTCTGTGTGCGTAATCAGAGAACTGGGGCCAACCTAGGCTGTACTTGTGCTGACAAGTGGGGACCCTTCACCCTTTGACATAGGCAGGTATGGGGGTGTTGACACTGTGAAGGGAGGTGCTTCAGTGTCCATGTCCACACTGTCCACACTGAGATATCAGCATAGACCCGCACTCCCACCCCCAGACTCAACATACACTCTAACACACTACCTGGCACGTAGCAGACATCATTAAATGTGTGGAGAATTTTTATTGAGTATTCTAATCTCTGTCATTCACAAGTTTGTGAGGCTCCAATGAGAAATACATCTAAATGCTTTGTAAAAATATAAATAATACAAATATTAGGTAATATTATCTATTATTATTATTGTTGACAAACAGCCTCTCTCTCATACACACACACACACACACACACACACACACAATACCCCCACAGACACACACAGAGGCTCTTACCATCAACCTTGCACACACAGATCCATGCACAAGCTCACACTGTTTGGCTTGGGCACATGTGTTCATACAGGTCCATGAATCCACTAAGACATACTCACACGCTCCCCTCCAGGCACACACAGATATGTTCAGGCTAACACACACTTACACACAGTCCACCACATTCCTATATGAAGCTAGACACATACAAGTTTATAAACACACTCTCTCGGACCAGCACACTCATGCATTCTCAGTTAGGTGTGTGCACACATGCGCACACAGAGGCCTATACACAAAATTAAGCTGAGAGTCTTCCAGCCCAAGGAGAGCTGAATCAATTTGCATCCACAAGCCAGGAAGGATGCCTCAGTTAGCAAATGATTTCGCTGATTTGCAGCTTTGCTCCGGGACATTCCTTTCGGCAGAGAATCAGTCTGTCTGGGGCCAAAGCAGAGAGGCAGAGGGGGAGGAGCAGGGCTGGGAGAACAGACTTCCCTGTCACTGCTTGCCTGCCTCCCTCAGATGCCAAGGCACCCCCACTCCCAGGCTCCCAAGCAGATGCTGGGGCTCCTCTGAGCCAAAATTCCTGACCCTGGAGAGTCCTCATCCTCCAGGCCAATGCCACAGTCATCAAATACCTCTCGGAGGATGTCTGTACAAACTCAGCTGCCCCAAGCCCCTTTCATCTCACCTCCTAGTTTTGCCACATCATCCCCAGCAGGTGAGCAGGGCACAGATGGGTCCCCACCTGGGTGATGACAAAACTGAGTTCAGGAAAAGGAAGAACTTTATCCAAGGAGCAATACAAGTTTGTTGCTCTTTCATCAAGCCTCAGGCTTGCACACAGGCCCTTCACAAGTTCCCAGTCAGTTCCTTCTGTCCTTCTCCATCATGGCTGCTTCAAACCTTCTTGTTGAGCCCACAGCTCCACCAACTCCTAGCTTCATTCTCAGCTCATAACATCATCTCTTTCTTCACAGAGAACATAAATAGGATAATAGGGACCATCAGAAGGAGATCTTTTTAACTTCCTGGAACTCCCTCCTCCCTCAATAGAAACCTACTTGCATTTGCTCTCATCCTTGCCTCTTCCCATCTCAGAAGAAGAAGGGTCCAGGGATAATTGCTCACAGATGCTCTGCATCCCACAGCCTCCCACCTCTTCTGGAACCTAGATCCTTCAACTATCCCCTCTTCTCCTGTAACCTCTGTCTCTTGGTCTCAGCTGCATCCTTTCTTTCTCAAATAAATATGCTTGTACATCTTCCATATTTTAAAAAATGTCCTTCTAGCCTACATTCCCATCTATCTGCCATCTTTTCTCTCTCCTTGCATTCCTTCTTAAGAGTTGCCTGCATTCCCTCTCTCCCTTCCTTTACTACTCCCTCATTTCCCAAATCTCTGCAATTTGTCTTTTGCCCCTCCCCCCACACCTGCTCACCAAGGCCCCAGCTATCTCTTTGGGGCTTGTCCACTTCTCAGTTCTTGTATTAGGGACCTCTGGGTGTTGTTGGCCTCTCTGAGCACCCTTTATTGGCCTCTTCTTCCTCTGCCCTATTAGACTTACCATGTCCAATGTTAATTCTGTAGCTTCTGCTTCCTAAAGATCACTAAAAGAAGAGAGTTCTACTTCTCTTCCTGACTGAGAGTCTCAGATTTAACCTGAATTAAAGCAACACCCTCCTACCTGGGATCCCTGTACCCACTCTTACATTTTCTAACTTATTGTCTATATTTCATCCAAAGGGTCCTTTTTTTTTTTTATTAAATTCAGTTTTATTGAAATACATTCACACACCATACAATCATCCATGGTATACAATCCACTGTCCACAATATGATAACATAGTTATGCGTTCATCACCACAATCTATCTCTGAACATTTTCCTTACATCAGAAAGAACCAGAACAAGAATAAAAAATAAAAGTGAAAAAAGAACACCCAAATCACTCCCCCCATCCCACCCCATTTGTCCTTTAGTTTTTATCCCCATTTTTCTACTCATCCATACACTAGATAAAGGGGGTGTGATCCATAAGGTCTTCACAATCACACTGTCGCCCCTTGTAATCTACATTATTATATCATTGTCTTCAGGAGTCCAGACTGCTGGGTTGGAGTTTGGTAGTTTCAGGTATTTACTTCTAGCTATTCCAATACATTAAAACCTAAGACGTGTTATCTATACAGTGCATAAGAATGACCACCAGAGTGACCTCTCGACTCCATTTGAAATCTCTCAGCCACTGAAACTATTTCGTCTCATCCAAAGGGTCCTTTTAAAATACAAATCTGACTGTATCCTTTTGCTGCATAAAATCCTTCATTGGCTTCTTGTTGCCTATAGGATAAAGTCCCCACTCTGCTACAGGGCTTACAGGGCTCTCTGTGTCGAGACTCTGCCTTTCTCTCCAGCTTCATGCCTCACATCTACCCCCTGCCTCCTACATGTCTTTTCAGTTCAGCTAAATTGTTTTCAGTTCCTCAAATATAGCATGCTCTCTATTGCCTTTGAACATCTGGACATGGTATTATCTCTTCCAGGAACACCCTCACTCTCTCCTTTTACCTAGCCAGCTCCCAGCTGTCCTTCAGGACTCAACTCAACCATCTCCTCTTCCTTAAAGCCCTCTCCCTCCATCCATTTATTCACTTGCTCATTTATTCATTGAGGGCAGCTGTGTGTAAACTTTAAGTGCCTCCAGGAGAGTGCTTAGCCCATCCAGTGACCTGCTATGAAAGGAAAGAAACTTGAGGAAGAGGGTGTCTAGGATCCTAATGATTTGATGGTGGGAGCTGGGAAGCAAAGCTACCAAGAAAGCAAGGATTTCACTGAACACAGAAAGATAATGCATAAAAAAAATAAAACGTCAATGACGAGAACCAACAGATTTCTCCCATGTATGTTTAAGTTCAAGGTTCCTCTCTGACCATAATGAACTTACAAAGACCCTAACAGGGAATCCTATACTAACCAGGAAAACTGGCTTAATAACAAATATTATTTATTGGGCACTACAGGCACTAGACGAAGCATGTTATGTACATTATCTACCATAATCCTTGTGACAAGTACTGCTAGTCCCATTTTGCAGATGAGGAAAATAAGATTCATAGAGGTTAAGTAATTTGCTCAAAGTCTCACAGCAAACTAATGACAGAGTCAAAGTTCACATCTAAGTCTGTCTGAACTCAAAGCCAAGTTCTTGATCTTGACATTCTTCTGCCCATTAATTATTACTGGGGAGGGTTGTGGGGAAGTTCAAATGTGCTGAGGAGTTGGAGAGCCTATTGGTAGTTCCCACACTTCATGTCCCCACGGCACCCCTCCTTGCATATGCTGACAGTTTGACAACTTACACAGCAGCTGGTTTGCTCAGAGATCTCTCTTAATTAAAACACAATAAAGGGAGAGCAATGCAAACTATGTCAGCAGGTAATTAACACAGAAGAGGGCCTAGGTGTACCGGAATGCTCAGTCTCTATCAGCTAGAGCCCAGCTACACTCATTGCCCCCAGCCCAAAACTGCTACTTTGTTCCCTCTGGCCGCCATGAGCTGTTGCCTGCCTGCCTCCAAGGATGAGGGAAGGAGGACCTGTCCTCTGAGGCCAGACCCTGGGCTACTACTTTCCGATTGGGCTATGGCCCTTTCAGCCTCCTTTGAACTGTCCATCTCTCCCAAGAGATCCATGAGGGCAGGATGAGCCAGAGATAAGCCATCCAGGGCCCAGGACTTTGGAGTATCATCTCTGAGGAAGTGTCAGTCCCTGCCTGTCCCTGCTCCATCAACTTGTCCACCAGGAGTTGCTGCCTTTCCCCCAGGGCAGGGGATTTGAATCTTTCTGCCTTAGTATCCAATGAATTGGAATGAAGTGAACCCAACCCCACATTGTGCCCTCTGCCTGAGGCTTGGACTTGCTTCCCAGGCCAGTTCCCTGGGGAATCTAGGGCCTTCTGCATCTCAGCAGCTCTGCTGGTAACCTCACCTCCTTTCTATCCCTTCTCTCATTTCATTATCATCACATCCCCAGTGAAAATACTCATTGATAACACAGAAACAAAAGAATATTTCTCTGTTTTGCAGAAGAACAAACTGAAGTTCAAAACAGAAAAGTAGCTTGTCCAAGGGCATAACATAAGTTTGCCTTTCTCTGTTCAGAGGCTGGGCTCTTCTGGGATTCCAGCTGTCAGTTCAACTGTACCTTGCTGTTTTGTTTTTTAATAAACTCTTTATTTGGGGATAATTTTGGAATCACAGAAAAGTTGCAAAGATAGTACAGAGAGTTGCCATATACCCCTCACCTTGTTTTCTCTATTGTCAATATCTTATACTATCATGGTACATTTGCCCAAACTAAGAAACTAACATAGTGTATCTTGCTTTTCAACCAAGAACTTTTTCTCCCTAAGGGATGAGCCCCAAATTGCTCTCTTCTCCATCCATAGGTGCAATGAAGAGTGTGGATACTCACGATGTGACCCCTTCAGCACCAGCACAGAACCCCTGCATCCTTCCCTACATTGCCCAACAGCTGTCCCTGCCATTAAATCCAGGAGGACCATCCAAAGAGGACCAAACACAGGGCCAGAGGCTCAGGCTCCCAGTCAGGGATCTTCGAGTGCCCCCTTATTAGACTCCACATTCCACGATCCACTAGTCTCCTCCCAAAGCCACCATAATTCCTATGGGTACTCTCCCAGCATCAACTCCATTCCCAAAGCTCTTGATCCAATTCAACTCAGAAAATATTCATTGATAACACAGAAACAAATCAAATCCAGTCCCTGACCTTAATCAGCTCCTGTTCACATGAAGGAAATAGACACCTCTGTATATGATTAAAACAGCACTTGATAAATGAAGCAGTGAAGCACAGTGGTTAAGAGTTTGAACTCTGGAAACAGAAAGCTGTGTGACTGGGTATGAGACTTTAATTTCCATGGGCCTCAGTTTTCTCATCTCTAAACAGAGATAATAGTAGAACCTACCTCATAAAGTGTTAAGGAAATTTAATTTTAAATTAGTGTCTTTCATTTATTAAATAGTCACTATCTGCCAGGCACTGTGCCAATTGTTTTGCTTGTTTAATCCTTACAGTCAAGGATAGAGATGAAGGTGGCCTAAATCAAGGTGATGAATTGGGGATAGAGAGACAGGTTTAAGAAATTTTTTAGAGGTAAAATGGAGAGAACTTGGTGAATGATTGGATTCAGGAGTTGAGGATGATGTCCAGTTGTCTAGCTTCAGCCCTTGAGTAGGTGCTGGTGCCATTTTTTGAGAGAGAGAACCTGGGAGAAAACAGGTTGGGGAAGGTGGTAAGTTCAGTTTGAGGCACGAAGTATTGGAGGAGTCTTTAGGACATTCAAGTAGATATATCCAGTAGACAGGTGCATGTGTGGGCCCAAAGGTCAAGACTAGAGGTCAAGTATTTGGAGGCATCAGAGGGTAACTGAAACCATTTGTGTATGTATGATTGCTCAAGTTCAGTTGGGAAAAAAAAGAAGATGATGGATAAATCCAAGGGATGGAAAGAGAAGGAGAAGCCTGAAAAGGAAATGAAGAAGAAATTTTTAAAAATATGTTTGTAAACATTTTAAACAAACATTATTGCTTATTGCGCCCCACATCTTCTTTCTGGGTTTAATTTCTTTCTTGGTGAAGTACGTTCTTTAAGAATTCTTTCAGCAAGGGTCTTTGTATTTTTGTAATCAAAATATCTTTATTTGCATTCACCTTTCTGTGATAGTTTAGCCAGGTATAGAACTCCGCATAGACAGTTATTTTCTCTGTGCATTTTGATGCTATTATTCCATTGTCTTCTATTAGCACCTATTGTTGCTGTTGAGAAGTCTGCTGTTAGTCAGATTGCCATTCTTTTATATGTAATATATCTTCTTCTTCTCCTTCTTCTTCTTCTTCTTTTTTTTTTTTTTCGGTAGTTTTAGAATTTTCTCTTTTTCCTTAATATTCTGTAGTTTCGCTGTGACATGCTGGGTGTGACTCTATATTAATTTATCCTCCTTGGGACACCAAGTTTATTTATTTATTTATTTTTATTAAATTCAGTTTTATTGAAATACATTCACACAGCATACAATCATCCATGATATACAATCCACTGTCCACAGTATGATAACATAGTTATGCGTTCATCACCACAGTCTATCTCTGAACATTTTCCTTACATCAGAAAGAACCAGAACAAGAATAAAAAATAAAAGTGAAAAAAACACCCAAATCATCCCCCCATCCCACCTGATTTGTCCTTTAGTTTTTATCCCCATTCCTCCACTCATCCATACACTAGATAAAGGGGGTGTGATCCACAAGGTCTTCACAATCACACTGTCACCCCTTGTAATCTACATTATTATATAATTGTCTTCAGGAGTCCAGACTGCTGGGTTGGAGTTTGGTAGTTTCAGGTATTTACTTCTAGCTATTCCAATACATTAAAGCCTAAGAGGTGTTATCTATATAGTGCATAAGAATGTCCACCAGAGTGACCTCTCGACTCCATTTGGAATCTCTCAGCCACTGAAACTGTTTCGTCTCATTTTGCATCCCCCTTTTGGTCAAGAAGATACTCTCAGTCCCACGATGCTGGGTCCACATTCATCCCCAGGAGTCATACTCTGCGTTGCCAGGGAGATTTACACCCCTGGGAGTCGGGTCCCACGTAGTGGGGAGGGCAGTGAGTTCACCTGTCGAGATGGCTCAGTTAGAGAGAGAGAGGGCCACATCTGAGCAACAAAGACCAAGTTTATTTTCAATCTGAGAATACATATCATTCATCAATTCTGGAGAATTATTAGTCATTCTCTCTCCTAATATTGTCTTTCCTTCATTCTCTCTGTTCTGTCCTTCTGGATACACAATGTATTTTTAAACTTACCATCCTATTATCCAAGTCTCTTAACTGTTTTTTTCCAGATCTTCATCTTGTTGTGCTACATCTTGGGTGGTTTCCAAACATCTATATATTTGAATTCAACAGTTTTCTCTTCAGTTATGTCAAGTTAACTGTTAAACTTATCTATTGAATTATTTTTCAAAGACTCCAGTTTTTATATTTAGAATGCATTCCAAATTCTCCTGTTAATTTTTTTATAATGTATTGTTTATGCTTATGTATTTTATTTTATTCCTCTATTTGAACATTTTAAAATCCTATCAGATTACTCTATTATCTATGTTTTGTAACTATCTCTAATAGTATTAGATTTCCTTACTTGTTTTGTAAGTTTATTTGTGAACATATCTTCTGGGAAATTGTTTTCTATAGGATTCCACAAATATCCTGGTTTGAAATAGGTTGTAGATTGCCTCTGACCAATGGGGTTCACTGGCCCTAGATCAATGTTTATCTTGGGCTCATTCTATTTTGAAGTTGAGGTTTCTACATCAGGTAGGTAGTGCAGAATTGTAGCCTTCCACTCACAGACAGCACAGCCCGGGGGTTCTGATGTCTCAGGGATAACATGAATACCTCCTGTGGTCTGGGCTGGATGGCCAGGTTCCACTTCTGTCCACACCCTTCAGGCAATGGGCAGGTAGAGAGTTTTTTAAGCCCAAATTATCAAACAGGACATGCTCCCAGCTTTAAGAAGGGAGTCTGATTCTAGCCTGTAGTCTTGACTGCTGCCCCAGTATCTAATGTTAAAAGCCCCACTTCCACATAAATATGTTATATTACACACACACACACACACACACACACACACACACAGCCTACACAGCCTAGCCCTGAGGCTTAGATCTCAACTTTTTATGAGCTACATGCTTCAGCACTCATGTATCACTGAAGGAATCCATAGTGTTGCTATGGCATCTGAAATTTGACGTTTGTTATTCTGAGGCTCAGCTAAAAAATTTTTTTAATTAAAAAAAATCTATCCTGCGTTTCGATTTTATTAGAGCAAAATGCCAGCTCAGACTGCCATCTTGAGCAGAAGTGCTAGGAAGAAATTTTTACAGAGGTATGATGAGAACAAGAAGACAATGAAGTCCCAGAAGACAAGAGAGAAAAGATTTCAAGGAAGGGAATCAACTGTATCTTATTAAATACTGCATTGTGGACAAGTAAAATAAGGACTTAATGGAAACCATTACATTTGAAGACTTGGAGGTCATAGATTCCCCTGGCGAGAGCTGTTTCAGTGAGTAGTGGGGGCAAAAGCTTAATTGTTGTGAAGTGAAGAGTGAATGGGGGGGCGGGTGATAGAGAGGGGAAGATAAGAGGTCCTCCCTCTGAAGTGTGATCTTGCAGAGATCTGGGCTGGTGGTAGTGGGACAAGGGGGTAGGGGAGGAAGGGTGTTTGTGGGCTGAGGGAAGGAAACAGTGCAGGTGAGAGAGACTGAAGATGCAGGAAAGAAAAGATGCTTCACAAAGGCTAGAGAAAGCCAGGGTCAAATTCAAAGGAGTTGTTGGCCTTACGCAGAATGAGAAATCAGAACCAGGATTCTGAGTAGAAGTGGGGCAAGTTGGGGGAGTTCACATCCATGGCTGGGTAGGGTGAGGAGTTGGAGAGGAGCAAAATGGGCAGGGGCTTGGGGAGGGAACGTAGGGACAGTTTGCAGCAGTATTTGGGAAACAGGAGAGGGAGCAGCTCTGAGTGCCCCTTGAGGAATCTCTCCCACGGCCTTCAGTGGGTCCACAATGTGTATTCATCAGGCAGCTGCTTCAGGAGGCTGAGGGTGAAGGAATTTGGGTGCTAGTGAGAAGGGGGAGCCAGTAATATCAGGGGTGGGACTGCGTGGAGCAGGTGATCAGAAAGAGAGAGAGAGAGAAGGGGGAAAGATCCAAACCCTCCTGGGCAGGAAATGGAAGCATAAGCAGGGAATAGTGGGCAAAAGTAAATGTTTCCAAAAGTAGAGATTGGGAAGTTGTTCTTATATGTAAATGTAAGAAATGTAATATGTAATTGTTTTGTAGTTCTATTTGACAGAGACTTAACTGTTAGACGAAGAATGAATGAATGATAAATAAATAAAAGAACAAAGAAAAACAAAGAAAGAGAGAGAGGGAGGAAGACAGAGGTAGGCAGGTGGGCAGGTGTCAGTAGATTAGTATAAGAATGGACAGACAGACAGACTCCCACATCCCTAAGCTTTATCTCTCTAGGCTCGGGTTATGTTCTCTGCACCACTCCTCTCCTTCCTTCCTCCATCTCCTCCACCTCCTAGCTAGGGGCCCAGTGCCTAGGATGCAGATGTTCTGTGAAGGGCTGGTTCTGACGGCTGGTGCTGGGTGGGGTGCAGGGGTGGGAGGGAGCAGCCTCAGGTTTGCTGCACGACAGTGTGCAGATGAAGCTGAGCGGAGGGGGAGGGGAGGCAGAGGTGCCCGGGGCATAGACGCTGCAGAGGTGTCAGAGACAGAGACTTAATGACAAGCCTGGGGTCCACCTGCACAGATGAGCAGGACTGGGAGGTGGGAGATGCAGGGAAATTGGAAAAGGGACACGTTCATTTTTCAGCACGCTCCTCTCTCCTTACACACACACACACACACACACACACACACACACACACACTTCTTTAATAAAGAGCCAGAGGCTTACTCCATTCTGGCTCTCACCCCAGCAACTTCCATTTCCACAAAGGATCCCCTGGGAGGGAGGATGTAAAGGGGGCAGTTTGTGAGTTGGTGGGGCCTGGAGAAGGAATGGGGTTGCCTTTTCCTCTGGGCTTTTCCACTGTTTATGAACTTGCCTGGAGGAAACCCAGGGAGCCCTGTCTCTGGCCAGGCCGGCCCTGCCGGTTCTGTCACCGAGAGAGGTGAGAGTGGGGAGGGGGAGAACAAGGCAAGTGGCTGACAGCACCAGAGCAGATATTTAGTCAGACCCTCAACCTCAGGAGCCCCAGCTCAGGCTCTTAGAAGAGGCCAAACTAGAACCTGGGAAGGCTCATGAATTCTCCCTCCCCCTCCCCAACACACATGGGGGTATCAGGGACCCATAGAGCCATTAACCCCTGGGCTGTGTCTTCCTTCCCCAATCCCAGAATTGGGACAGTGGGAGGAGGGCTGAGCAGAACTACTGGGCCAGGGAATAGTGGGGCTGTCTCTAGGTCAGCATCTCAGGACCCATTCCATCCCTCACAGCCCATACCAAAATTCACATCAGCTCGGGAAGAGTGCCTACCTCTAGTGGGAGTTGTATAAATACCAGTCTAACAGCAAGGGCCATCACCAGCTTTCAGCACTAGAGAGAAAGCCCTTCCTTGTGCCTCACCAGCTTGAGGACAGGGTGATCTTTGTGTCCGGTGAGTACACATCAGCCCACAAATATACTGGAGACTCCCTAAGGCAACCACATGTGCCTTCAAGGTTATATTCTAATTAAAGATAATTCCAGCCCCCATCCTGAGTGACCACAGAAGTCGAGCCCCTCCTCATGTGTTTCCTAGGATGCTGGGAGGTGTCTCCACTCAGGGCACTCAGTCCAATTGTGCTGGCCGTAAACTGTACAAGTCTAGGATAACATTGACTTAGTGATAGTGCTATAACCGCTCTTTGCACATTTTTCCAGGCACCACTGTCAAGTCTACCAACACAAGTGCAGGTTCTTCCTTTTTTCCCAAAAGACAGATTACCCAAGTCAAAGAGTCCAATCCTTCCAAAACCAGAACTTGAGTTCTTTTGCCACACTTGTGAACATTTTTGCGATAGGTATAAACTCATTATTTCATAGTCACCAACCACAAGTAATTCCTTTTTCGATTGTGACTTACAAAGCACCACATCACCTACAGACACAATCTTGGTTTAGTTCCTGAGCGCTGATGGTTGGTGTGAACAATCACCTCTTTGTGCGCTGCCGCTGAGTTTGGATTGCAAGAAGTCACTTAGGTCTGATTGGCCCAGGCAGCAGTCAGTGACGCACTCTCACAAGGGTGGAGATTGTGGCAAGTACTTTTTAAAAAATTTTTGTATTGTGATAAAATATATACAAAACAAAATTTCCTATCTTCAAGTACACAATTCAGTGGTATATATGATGACATTCACAATGTTGTGCCATCCAACCTTTACAAAAGTGGCAATTACTTTTGAATGAAGTTATGTTGCTGACATTCACTGTCTTGATTTTCTCAGCTTCTGCTCACCCCACTGGTCCCTCCAATCAGGCTTCTGTCTCCATCGTCCTGCTGAGATTTTTCTTGCAAAGGTCACCAGAGGCTCCATGCGGTCTGTATCTAGAGGCTGTGGATAATGCAGAGCTGGATGGGTCTGCCTTCCTGGACTGAGCCAGGAGCCTGGGGGACAGAGCCAAGACTGGGGCTGGGGGCTGGGACCACCATCCACAGGGAGGAGCTCCTGCTGGGTAAAAGGGTATGGAGCTTTTGATTGGCCCTACATTGCTCTTTCTGGGATGGTAAACAGAATCAGAAGACACTTTTAAGCCAAGTTCACTGACATCCTTTTGGGCTGTTAGACCTTGGACCAGCAAGAACTTAGAAGGTTTATTGAGATTTACTCTACATACTATACAATTCGCCTATTTAAAATTTACAAGTCAATGGTTTTTTGCATATTCACAGAGTTGTGCAATCATCACAACCAATTTTAGAACATTTTCATCACCCCAAAAGAATCCCCAGACTTGTTAGAAATCACTCCTCACTTCCACTCAAATCCCCAGCCCTAAACAGTCACTAACCTAATTTCTGTCTCTATAGATTCACCCAGTCTGGGCCTCTCATATGAATGGAATCATACAATACGGTCTTTTGTGTCTGGCTTCTTTCACTTAGCATAATGTTTTCAAGGCTTCTCCACATTGTGGAATATATCAGTACTTCATTTCTTTTTATTGCTGAACAATATTCTATTGAATGGATATACCACATTTTGTTTATCCATTCATCAGCTGATGAACATTTGGGTTGTTTCCATTGGGGCTATTATAGATAAATAATGCTGCTATGAATGTTTTTGTGCAAGCTTTTGTGTGAACATATATTTTCAATTCTCTTGGGTATATACATAGGGGTAGAATTGCTGGGTTCTATGATAACTATATGTTTAAACTTTTGAAGAACTGCCAGATTGTTTTCCACAGCAGCTTCAGCATTTTACATTCCCAGCAGCAGTATACAAGGAGTCCCCTTTCTTAAGTTTCTTGACAACACTTGTTATGATCTGGTTTTTTTGATCCCAGCCATTCTAGTGGATGTGAAGTGGTATTTCATTGTGGGTTTGATTAGCATTTCCCTGATGGCTAATCATATTCACCATTATTCATTTTTAACTAAAAGCAATGTTTTCTTTAACAAAATAAGATTGAAATGTTCCCATTAAAAAGTAATTCATGCATATTATTAGATATTTTTGAAAAAAAACAAAATACATAGTTTAAAAAAAATTTAAAGCATGCCCAAATAGCACCATCTAGAGGTAACCACTGTAAACATTTCAGTGTATTTCCTTGGAGCGTTTTTTTCCTATCCTTTCTAAAATATGGTTGAAATCATATGACATATAAATTCCTAATTGTTTCCAGATATTTCATATTGTAAATGATACAATAATACAGTGTTTTGACACTAATCTTTTTTTAAACTTTTTATTTTGAAATACTTTCAAGCTTACAGAAGAGATATAAAAATAACACAAACTCCAGAGAACTCCAACATTTTCCTACCCCTTCCCAAATACCCAGATCCATCAATTTTAACATTTTGCCACATTTCCTATTTCTTTCTTTCTTTTATCTATTTATACATCCATCTATTTATCCATCTGACTATCTGTCAATTTATCAATTCATTTTTTGAACACTTGAGTGTAGTTGTATACATCATGCTCCTTGAACATTTATTAACTGCCATGTACCTTTCCAAAGAACAAGGATATTCACTTATGTAACCACCTTAAGTGCAGTGATCAAGCTTAAGAAATTTAACCTTGATATGAATGTCAGTCTATACTCCAATTTTTTCATATGTTCCAATAATAACTCTTTGAGCCTTTTCTCCTGCCTTCTAGATCCCCAATCCAGGAACATATATTGCATTTAATTGTCATTGTCTCTTAGTGGCTTGCTCTTTCTTTTTTTTTCAAATTGTGGGAATTTGAAAAAATTATATATAACATAAACTTTCCCATCTCAACCACACCCAAGTATATCATTCAATGGGATTAACCATAGTCACAATATTGGAGTATCCTCACCACAATCCATACAAACTTACCATCTCCCCAAAGAGAAACCCTACAACCATTTTGCATTAACTTCACATTCCCCCTGCCCATCCTCCCTAGCAAACTGTAATCTAATTTATGTCTCCATGAGTTTGCATATTTTCTGATTTCCTTGCAGTTACCATGGGACTTCAATCTAGCAACCAAAATCTATAACAATATCATTTGCTTTGTTACCAACTTAACTTCAATAGTATACACAAGCTATGTTCCTATACCCCTCTGTCTCCCCACCTTTATGTAGTTCTTGTCACAAATTACATGTTTATACATTATGAGTCAAAAACCATTGATTTATCATCACATTGCCTTTTAGGTCCTGTATGACATAAAAACTGGAGTTAAACCAAAAGGACAATAGTGCTGGCATTTATATTTACCCATGTCATTACCCTCACTGAAGATCTTTATTCTTCATTCAGCTTTGATCTATTGTTTATTGTTCTTTCCTTTCAACCTGCAGAATTCTTTTCAATATCCCTTGTAGGCCTGGTCTAGTGGTGATGAACTCCCTCAGCTTTTGTGTATCTGGGAATGTCTTAATCTCTCCCTTATTTTTGAAAGACAATTTTGCTGGATGTGGAATTCTTGGTTGGAAATTTTTTGCTTTCAGCACTTTAAATATGTCAACCCACTGCCTTCTTGCCTCCATGGTTTCCCACGAAAAATCAGCATTTAACTCTATTGAGATTGTGACACAGTTGCTTCTCCCTGCGACTTTCAGAATTCTGTCTTTACCTTTGGCATTCGACAGTCTGATTATAACATGGTGCAGTGTGGGTCTATTTAGAGCCATTTTTTAAAGTGTTTGAAATGTTTCAAGTCTGGTCCTCCTCATTGATGATTTCTAAGGCTTTAATTTTCTCCTTTGCCTCAGCCATTGCTTCCTGTTTCTTTATATGTTTTGTAACTTTTTGTTGATATTTGGACATTTTGATATTTTAATGTGTTATTGCTGGATTTTGGATTCTGAGGCATCTGTTCCTTAAGCTTATAACCAGCTAATGTTATGACAGAGCTTTCCTTGAATACCAGGAGCTAACAAAAGAAAACAAAACAAACAAACAAAAAAAAGAAGGTAAAAAAGAAAAGAAAAAACACTTTTGCCAGTATTTGCAGATTGACCTGTGCAAGTGTTCTCCCTCAGAGCTTACCCATACAATGAGTTTAGACAATAGCTTCAGGCCAACGTGTAGGGGCCTCCCTGATCCTTTCTGCTATGTATCTTGTCTTGGGCATGTGTGTGTGTGGCCCTAGGAATTCCCCTGTTTACATGGATACAAATGTCCCTTCTTCCTAGCAAAAAGTTCCTCACGGTCCCAGGCACTGTAGTGTGTGTCCTACAGCCAGCAATCCCTTGCCTTAGGCAGCACGACTTGACTGTTCTCCTACAGTGTTCTGTCAGAGAGCTCTGTGAACTGACTTCTACCCACAGGACAAGTTCCAGGATGGCAAGTCCCTCAGGCCACCACCAGACAGATTGGAGCAGACATACATGCTCCCAGTATGTACAGGAGGGCTTCTGTGCCCCCTCTGGAACCCAAATCAGGAATCTGTTCTGGAATCATGGCCAGCTCTGTGCTGAGCTGGGGGAAGGAATAGAGGGGCAGGGGTGGTCATCCAGGGTACCACAAGATTCGACCGCTTTTAAGTAGACTTTTTCTTGATTTGGTGCTCACCCTGTTACTGCAGTCCTTTATTTTCTGGAGTTTTGAGAAAGATGTTTCTGCCAGTTCCTGGTTGCTCAAAGCTTTTTTGGGGAGCCCTGAAGTATCTCACTCTGCCATCTTGATTGGGGCCTTGTCAGTTGAATAAAAACTATTCTTTTTGATCTGTGTTCCATCTGCCCAGTGAGGCTGAGTATTTTAAGGACAGAGAGCCTGTCTTCTTTTCTCTTTCCATCCATCTACATCCTTTGGGAGGTACAGATTAGAAAATCAGTTGTCAATATTGATGATAACAATGAACACTTAGTGAATACTTACTATGGGTTAGGCACTGTTCTAAGAAATTGACATTTATCACTGCATTTGATTCTCACAAGCTCCCTGAGAGGTAAATAGTAATATCATCCTTATTTTATTTTTGATGAAATTGAGATAAGGAAATTTATCCAAGTTCATCAGCTAGTAAGGGGCAGAGGTGAAATCCAAATCCAGGCCACCTGGCTCCAGACTCCGAACTCTCAACCACCAGCCACACTGCTTTCCTGTGACGATGGTGGGGAATGGAAATGGAGATGTGGACAACAGCCATCAGGGCTTTGGAGATGGGTCAGAAACTATATCCCTTAGTTGGGAAGGGATAGCAGGAACTGGGAAGGGAGGGTCAGGAAAGCTGGGGTGAGGGAGGTGATTCAGATCCAGCTCACAGAACGGGAGCTTCTAACTCTCCCCAACCCTGTACCTGCCTGTTCACTGCCTGCACAGCACCAAAAGTGGTCTTTCTCAAATGCAAATCTGATCCTGTACCTCCCTGCTTACACTCTCCATCACCCCCAGCATAACATCCCAAAGTCCAGGTCTGCAAGGTCTTCTCTAGCCCCATCTCTCTCCACCCTCCACTTGCCTTTTCCTGTCCAACTTACCTCTTTTGAGTCCTACAAACCCCACCATGCTCCCTCTCACCCCCAGCATCTGTTGGACCCTTGGCCTGAAGAGCTCTTTCCTACCTCATCCCTGCTCAGCCCACTTAGGCATCACTCAGAGTCTCTGCTTAAACACCTCTCTCTCCTAGAAAGCCTTCCCTAATCCCTTGACTAAATGGTGTTCTCCTGCTAGACCTATACTTCTCTCCTGACACCACATTTCTTATAATTGCTTTTCTTTAAAAACAATTCTCTTAGTTATGGAAAATTTCAAGCAAACAAAAAGAGTACTCTTTCCACCCAACTTCAACAATTACCACCTCACAGCCAATCTTGTATTATTTTGAATCCTGTAATATTTTGAAGCAAATAATGCAGGACATTTCATTTCATCTGTGAATGGTTTATTTAGCAAGTGTGTCTAAAAACAAGGACTTAAAAATCATAGTTACAGTATGATTTTGTAAAAAGCAAATTATAACTGTTTTTTCTTTTTTCAACTTTTTATTTCAAAAAATTTCAGACTTACTATATGCCCAAGAAAAGTTGCAAGATTAATTCTAGGAACAGCCCTAAACCTTTCACCTAATTCATCAATTCATCACATTGGTTCTCTGAACTATCTGAGACTAAGTTGCAAACCTCATGATCTTTTACTCCTAAACACTTGCTTGTATTTCTCCTAAAAACAAGGAAATCCTTCTATAAAACTATAATATAATGATCACGTTCAGAAATTTAAGATTGAGACAATAAAATAATAAAATCCATATTCAAATTTTACCATTTGTTCCAATAATGTCCTTTATAGCAATTTTTCTCAATCTAGTATCTGATCTAGGATCATGCATTGCATTTAGTTGTCCTTACTCTAGTCCTCTGTAATCTGGGAATGGTTAGTTCTTTTTCATGACATTGATAATTTGGAGACCATATGCCAGCTGTTGTATGCCTGACTTTGATTAGGGTTTGTCTGATTATTTATATCCTCCTGGTTCTGAATTCCTCAGTTTCTGCATTTTGGGCAGCAATGCTACCCAGGTGATAGTGTGTTCCAGTTTGCTAATGCCGCTGTTATGCAAAATACCAGAAATGGATTGGCTTTTATAAAGGCGGCTTATTTGGTTACAAAGTTACAGTCCTATGGCCATGAAAATGTCCAGACAAAGGCATCAACAGTAGGGTATACTTTCACTGGAGAAAGGCCATTGGCATCCAGAATACCTCTGTTAGCTCGGAAGGCACGTGGCTGGTGTCCACTTGCTCTCAGGTTGCGTTTCAAAATGGTGTTCCAAAATGTCTCTAGGCTTAGCTTCTCAGGGCAAACTCTGGGCTAGTATCTCTAAAATGTCAGCAAAAGTCTGCTTTCAATGGCCGTCTCTGAAATGTCTCTCTCAGCTGCAAGCTCCTTCTGTCTGAGCTATTATAGGCCTCCAGTGATTTAATTAAGACTCATGCTGAATGGGCAGGGCCACACCTCCATGGAAATAATCTAATCAAAGATATTACCAACAGCTGGGTAGGTCACATCTCCATGGAAACAACCTAATCCAAATATTCAAACCTAATCAACATAACACATCTGCCCCCACAAGACTGTATTAAAGAACACAGTGTTTTGGGCCAAACTGGCATGGTGTGTCTTTCATCAGGTGGCGCATGTTGGTTTGTCCTATTATGACAATGTTGATTTTGATTGCTTGATTAAAGTGACTTACAGTTGCTTTAAATTTTTTTTTAATGATCTAGTCTTTTTTCCTGATAGATTGTGAGCTTCATGAGGACAGAGTCCTTGTTTGCTTTACCCATCCCTGTTTCCCCCAAGACATACCAAGTTTAAAGTGGAAAGATGCAGGTACCTAGTGCCAGGCTCCTTGCCTTCCTCATGGTTCAGCCTCAAAACAGTTCTGGGAAGGTTTAACTGAAATCTCAGAGGAGGAAAATGAAGCTCACATAGGGGCAGGCTCCACAACAGTGCAGTTTCTCCAAACTTCTGCAATCCATCTCCCCTACCTTCCAGGTGAGGCTCCTACCTGAGATGTTCCCTCCTTTCTATTACTCTCCCTCGTCCCCCACTCCCCGAATAAAATGGTTTTCAATGGAAACAGTGAACTTCCCAGAGAGGAGAAAAGCACATTAGCTGTCCAGAGCCCAGGGGCTGGAGAAGAGGGGTGGGGGGCCCTATTTGCATATTTTCCATTAACAAGCTGGAGTTGAGCTAGCTTGCCCAGGGAGATAATTTGAGAGGGAAATCTTTGCATATTTTATTTAAAAGCACGCTGCGTTAGGCGGGTAATAATGCAGAGTGTGGCGATTAGGTAAGGCCTGCAGGGACCTTCCCCCCTCTCCTCCTATCACCACTACCCCTAAGTCCTGGGAACCAGCCTCCTTAAAGAAACAGCCTCCTCGGGCCTCAGAGGCAGGATGGGGGCCCAAGCCTCAGGGACTCTTGCTGAGAGAGTCCAGGAGGAAGGAATACTGGAACTGCCCTGGGTGGGAAGGGGAGTGCAAAGGGGTGGGACGGTAGAAGGGGACCAGTGTCCAAAGCTGATTCTAAGTGGCAAGAGTGGGGATGGGGGTGGGCTGGAGGGGAGGGAAATACCACCTCCACAGAGGGCTTTTTAAAATATGAGAGATATGTTTTGGTTGTTTCAATAATTGGGTGGGCAGTGCTATTGGTATTTTGTATTGGGGGTCAAAGATGCATTGCCTAGGACAGTCCCAACTCAAACAGTTATCCAAACGGCACCCCCACTGAGCTAGCAACTCAGGCCTTTCCTTTAATCCTGCTATATTCATTGCCATGGGATTCAGAGGAGGCCTGGGTGGTGGAATAGTTGAGCAAGCAAAGATCCTAGCTCTAGCACAAGCACTTACCCTCTTTGAACCTCTATTTTGTCTTCTGTAAAGTTGCCATGCAGATGCCTACTTCTCAAGGTAGTCATGAGAAAACAATGAGATAATAGAGGGAAAGGGTTCTATAAACTGTAAACCTTTTGAGCAAGCAAAGGGGATGTAATTATAAAATTGGGAGCAGAGCTATAGGCTGCTAATAGTGAGGGACTCTTGAGAGTCAGTACCCTTCTCTGGGCAAAGTTTACAAGGCTATCGTGACCATACCATTCCTGCCTCCCTGGGTGATGAACTCAGAGTCACAAGGTCAGCTTCAACAATTAACGCTGCTTGATCTTGGCTATAGCTTCTCCACTGAAAAACGGGATTGATTGTACCTACTTCATGGCCAAATAACTAGAATGGAAGTGATTTGGAAAATGGTCAGTATTATAAAAAGACAAGGTACTGGTAATTTGCCATTTCCAAGGAGCCAGAAAAATCTCCCTTTCCTCTCCCCCTACCTCAGTCTTCTCATCTGGTAGATGGGTGCCTAATCATTCTGATCCCTCCAAGCCAGAAAATCTTATTAAGTATCAAGTGGGTATCTGAATGGCTCATATAAAAGAAGCTTTATTATGGAAATGAAAGTGATGATTGCACCTGAGGCAAGGTGGGGGCAGGGTGGAGCCAGAAAGTCAACTCAGAAGAGTCTGCTCTCCCATCTGGATGAGTTTGGGGGTAGGAATGAATTTGGATTTTCAATTCTAGAGTTGGAGGATGGCAGCAGGAGCAGGGATAGAGTGATCTGTAAATACTGGAAGGGGACCTCCAGGCCCAGGAAGCAGAATACGTGGCACCTTCACTTTCCTCCATCTTCCCATAAGAGAAAGGAAGCAGTCCACTAGAGCATAAGCTATGTAGCATGTTGTGCCAGTTTGAATGTATTGTGTCCTCCAAACACCATTGATGTAGTCTTGTGGGGCAGACGTTTTGGTGCTGATTAGATTTGCTTGGAATGTGCCCCACCCAGCTGTGGGTGATGACTCTGATGAGATATTCCCATGGAGGCATGGCCCCACCCATTCAGGATGGGACCTGATCAGTGGAGCCATATAAATGAGCTGACTCAAACAGAAGGAACTCAGTGCAGCTGTGAGTGACGTTTTGAAGAGGAACAAGCTTGCCAGAGAGGAATGTCCTGGGAGAAAGCCATTTTGAAACCAGAATTTTGGAGCAGACACCAGCCACATGCCTTCCCAGCTAACAGAGGTTTTCCAGACGCCATTGGCCATCCTCCAGTGAAGGTACCCAATTGCTGATGTGTTACCTTGGACACTTTATGGCCTTAAGACTGTAACTGTGTAGCCAGATAAACCCCTTTTTTAAAAAAGCCAATCCGTCTCTGGTGTTTTGCATTCCGCAGCATTAGCAAACTAGAACAAGTGATATGGCCATATTTATCTTTTTTTTTTTAATTGTATTGTTGTAACCAATATATAATACAAAATTTGCCATTTTAACCCCTTTCATGTCTACAATTCCACGGTGTTATTTACAGTCAAGATACTGTGCTACCATTACCACCAACCATTACCAAAACTTTTTCGTCATCCCAAACAGAAACTCTATACCCATTAAGCAATAACTCCCCCTCCCCCCTCTCTCCAGCCCTTGGTAATTTCTAATCCACTTTCTATCTCTATGAATTTGCTTAATCTAGGTATTTCATGTAAGTGAAATCATACAATATCTGTCCTTTTGGGTCTGGCTTATTTCACTCAGCAAGATATCTTCAGGGTTCATCCATATTGTTGAACTTCATTTCTTTCTACGACTGAAAAACATTCCGTTTATGTATACACCACATTTTTGTGAACACTTACTTGGATAGCTTCCACATTCTGGCCATTGTAAAAAATGCTGCTATGAACATTGGTGTGCAAATATCTGTTCAAGTTTCTGCTTTCAGTTCCTTTGGTTGTATACCTAGGAGTGGAATTGCTGGAGCACATGGTGATTAATTCTAGGTTTAATTTCCTCAGGAACCACCAAACACTATTTGTCTTTTAAAAGCCGACTCTTTAAAGCCCACTCCTATGCAGTGTGGCAAATCAATGGTGGGGCCAAACCACCAGATGTTCTAGTTGTCCAGGTGAGAGATGACAGTATCTGAACCAAGGTGGTGGGAGGAGGGTATGGGCTGGAGAGGTGATGGATGGGGTGGACTTGGTGATGGATGGGTGTGAGGAGTGACATTGGTGGCCTGAGGCTCCCTCCCCGGGTGACTGTGGGTGGAGGAGAAGCAGGTTTGTGGGTGGAGAGAAGATGAGCTCAATTTCAGACTGGGGAGATTCCAGGTGTTTGTGGGTGTTCCAGTGGAGCTGGAGGCAGAGGCCCTCCTGGAGACAGAGGCCTGAGAGCTCTGAGGATAGCAGGAACTGAAGCAAGGAGTGGACCAGATCCCCACGAGGAGTGTGAAGAGGACCCCGGAGAACCCAGGGGAGCCTCAAGGTATAGGGTTAGGTTTGTTGCTCTGAGAGCACTGAATGATGGGGGCTGGTACTCAGGTACAGCATAGACAGGAGTCCCAGAAGCATGCGGAGCAACCCGAGTCCCCGTCAGCCCGCTAACTCACACACACTCATACATGCACGCCCACAAATCCAATGTCACAACCATGTTCTCACTTGCACTCCCACATCACACACACACCCCCCGCCCCCATACCCCTGCACTCACAGCGGGACGCATAGCCGGCAGCCGCTCTCTTTCCCCTCATGGCCCCCACCTCTCTCTGCAGACCCTGGGGTTAATCCTTCCCCTCCCCCAGATTAGGGGCGCTGCCCCGCTTTGTGTGCCCAAGTGCCAGGGGCGAAAGCCCTGAGACTGTTCGCGGCCTTCCAGGCAGCTGAGGTGGGGCGGGCGGAGGAGACACAAAAGGGGAAGGGGATCTTGGCTGCAGATGTCCCTCGAGGGGCCGGGACAAAGGGCCTGCTGGCGGGCTGGCTCCAGCCGTTTTCATGCTTGTTGGGATTAGGCGCAGGAAACGTCGCTCCGAATCGTGCGGATCAACAACCCTGTGCGGGGCGGCGCCTGGGGCGGGCTTGGCCCTGCCGGTCCCCAGCTTTGTGCCGCGACGCCGCGGCCCCAGAAGCCCGCCCCTTTGTCTGCGCCTTTCGGGGGACGGGCCCCGCCCGGGGACCACTGAACACCAGCTGAAGGCCCGGCTCCCCTCTCCCGCCTCACATGGGGCAAGCTCACGCTCCCCCCGCCTCCAACTCCCCGCGCCCCTTGGACAGCGCCCATCTCAGCCCCAAGCCCCCTTTCCAACCCTCGGGGACACAGCGTCTCCTCCACTGGCTCTGACACCTGAGGCCTCTGTGCGATGAACCCCATTTCTGCCCAGGCCCTCTTCTCCCTTCCCCCGGCCTGTCCCTCAACCAGATGAGTCTCTTCTCAAATCTGTTGTGATAAATGGGAATCTGGCCGGCAGGTGATCGACAGGTTCCGCGGCTGGAAATTCGGGGGAAGGGTGTGAAAGAGGACCTGGGCAAAGATAGGGTTTGGCTAAAAAAGCCTTTAGGCCTGGAGAGGAGACGTGATCACACTTCCTAAACTACAGCAGACTGGAGGTCAAATGGGGCCGCTGGGGTGTGGAAATGTTCAGGCCAGGTGCAGTCTTATTTCTGAAAGGGGGGGGGGAGGAACATGCATGTCAGTCTGTGTCTGTGAACATGCATTTGTGAATATGAGAGATTGTGCGTGTGTGTGCATGCATTGGTGTACATGCATTGGTGTGTGGTCTGGTGTACTTATGTCTGAGAGTGCCTGGTGAGTGCGGGCACATATACAAGTGTGGATTCCGGTCCTGGTTCAGAACCCAGTACTTCTCCATCTTGTGCTCCTCTTCTCACTACCAGCATTGGATTAATGATTCTGGGACTCAAGGCTCTTTAGCTGTGCTAAATGTACAGCCCAACAGCCTGGCTGCCTCACCTACCTCTAGGGCCTCCTTGACCTCTCCTAGTCAGATAATAACAGCTGGACTACTTCCTATGAGCCAGACTCAAGTCTAAACCCTCCACATATTTTAACTCAGGTAACCCTCATATAACTACTATTGCTCCCACTTTACAGTTAAGGAAATTGAGGCTAAATAGTAAATGCAGGATCCAATACATCTGGGTTCACTCTGCACTAGAAACCACTAGCCAATTTCTACTCATTCTCCAGGCTCCTCCTCCTCCAGGAAGCCTTCCTGAACTGCCCTCACAGCTCTCATTCCCCCTTGTTCCCTGTTCATGCTGTCATTAGAAGGCACTAATAGTGGGTTGTGGGTGAGGGTTGTAGGAAACATGGGGTGGGAGGGTGCTTAGAATCCTTACAGACAGTCACTATACAGAGTCCTGATATGCCAGGCCCTGGACTGGCGAGCCCACCTACCATATTCTGAAGGCCCCTTATCCCCAACTCTTTACACTCTTTCTCAGTGTCCAGCTCACTTCCTGCCCCTGCCCCGAGACTTGCGGACCTATTTGGGGTCTTTGGAGAGAAAGTTGGGGTCCCTGACCTATTTGGGGTCCCTGGAGAGGAAGTTCTCAATAGATCCAGCCCGTTTTTCTCCCCAGCCCTGCACTACCAGCCAAACCCTTCCTTGCGTCAGTCCTGTCCTTGGAAGTCTGCTCAGGCCTCTGCTGTGCTGGTCTCTGGGTCTTGGCTCAGTCTCATCCCTGGTTCTTCCTACCCAGCAAGACTCCTCATGCAGCACCCAAAAACCAGTTAGACTTCCTTACTACTGGTCATGGGATTTCATTTGGTCAGGACAGAGGTCGAGGGGAGGGAGGTGACTGATTGGCCCAACCTTTTTCTAGTGCCTGTACCCTCACTATCCCAGGGATTAAGAAATTCCTTCCCCAAAGATATCGAAACAACCTCCCAGGTATAGAAGTCTAAGGCTGGCTCCTCCTCTCGGGCCTGGAGTGGTTTTGTGCATGAGTCTTTGGGGTACAAGTCTATTCTGCCTGTACAGACAAGAGCTGTTTGGGGACAGGGCAGCCTCCCCTGGCCCTGGATCAGTCCTCCTCATGTAACATAGGGCTTATGCAGAGCAGAAGCTTATTATTATTATTTTTTAATGCATTCAAAGCATCTTCAGGTTCCTTTTCTCATTCAGTCCTTACAGTTACCACGGGTGAAGAAACTGAGGCTGTCTAGACAGTCTCTGGAGCAGGTCTCTCTGTTCCATACTGCAGGTTCAGGAGCAGCCTCCTCATTTCCCACAATCAGCATACCTGGTGGGGAAGCGTAATCTTTGGCTGGGTTGGCTCATTCACTGGGCTCCTACCTCAGTTTCCCTGCTCTAAACTCTGCTGGCCTGGCTGTGGCTCTTAGTCCCTGCTCCTGCCAGTTTCCTCCCCCAACCCTCTGTCTCCCCAGGGGCTGGGCCTGTCCCTAGATCTTCAATGACTGGAAACCTACAATCCACAATGCTGTTTCCTTGGTCTGGCCTTAATCTTTTTCTCAACTCAGAAAGTTCATTTATGGAAAGGAATACTAGGCAGCTTTAGTTTTTAAAAACTTTTCTTTTAAGATGTCTTTCAGGTTTTAGGTTGAAATTCCTTAAGGAAATATTTGAAACATTTTTTGATGTAAAAGTTAAGTGTGCATCCCAGAAGTACTATTTATAATAATAACTCTCATTAATGAAGTTTACAATGTATCAGGTACAGTTCTAAATATTTTACACATGTATGTATTTCACTTAACTGGCAACAACCCTATGAGGTAGGTACTACTATTATCCCCATGTTAAGATGAGGAAACTGAGGCACAGAAAACTTAATTGACTTGCCCAAGTTCACAGAGACAGAAACCCATGAAGCCAAGATCCAAATTCAGGGGCTCTTGTTTCCGAGTCTGTGCCCTTAACCACCGGTTGTGTGCCCAAGAGCCTTCATGCATCTAGGAAAGGGATCCCTTCTGAAAAGTCACCATCTGGCCGTCTGAGGGCTTGATGTTGTCTCACTGTTAGAAATCTCCACGGATAAAGTGATTCAAATTTGGCTATTAGTGGAATTTGCTAAAACTGGTTCAATAGTGTTCTGTTTAAGTGTCAAATGTAGAGATGACAAGAATTATTAATGTCTTGGGTAACTCATTGAGAGGGAAGTCTCTGTTGGTTCAGGGACTCTTCCACAGTGGCTACCAAGACTCTCCACTCCATATGAGGTTCTCAAGGCAGAAGCAAAGTCTCCCCTATCAGACTGGGAAGCCCCTGAAAACAGAGACCTCTCCATTCCCATCAGACTGCCAGGCAGAGGAGTCTAAATTCCTCTACCCTGGTGTCTTCCCCCCCATCCCTGGCCCTTCACCACCCAAGCCCAGGACCATCCTCAAAAGGAAAAGAGGTCACCAGACAACAAGTAGAATAAGAAACACATACTCAAGAAATTCATTTCTCTGGCCCCATTTATTCATCTGGGGTTGGTCCAGAGTTGAAGTTCACATTCAACATGCATAAGCTAGACACAAAGTCCCCATGGCCCATGTTTCACCCATTCCTTATACCTTTCATTCACTTCCCAGGGATGGAACTACTTAGAGACAGACCAAGAAGAGGCCCCACATTTTGCAGGTAGAGAGAATGAGGGCCAGCATTTCGCCATTATGCCACTGCTCACCCACCAGGATCTTACATTCTCTTGGCTCCCAGAGAGCTTAGCTACCTTGGTCCTTGGTTCTCCCCAGGACACACCCCCTCTCCACCTCAAGGAGCTTCTGCTGGAGGCTGTCAACCCCATGCAGTGATGGAAGGGGGTATCACCCAATATCCTAAGAGCTTCCTAAGGCTTTTCTGACACTCCCTTCTGCCACCTCAGAAAGCTGAGCTCTGGCTCCCCGACTCAGTCTGATTTCCGCGAAATGGACCAAACCAATTGAATGTTGCCAAAGCCATAGAGGCACAGAGAGGCAGAGGCAGAAAGAGAAGAGAGATTTTTCTCAATACTCTTGGAACACCTTGTTCATTATTTGCAAGCTTATAAACACACATTCCTTTTCATCAGAAGCTTAAATCAAAATGGTTTTCAACAGCTCCTTTCCCAGTGGAGAGATCTAGTTTGTTTGGGGACTGATATTTTAGAACTCCCATTCTCCTATTCTTCACAGGGTTCTGAACTGGCATTTCTCCCACCCCATCCCCCAGCTGTCCAAAGGTAGACTTCAGGAAGGACAGTCTCCTATCTCCTTCTCTGATCCCCACCCCCCAACTCTGTCACGGTCTCCATCACCATCTCCTGTACTCCTTCCTGATACCAATTCTCTGCCAGCTGCCATGACAAAATCACAGCCAAATTAAACATGGTAGGCCAAAGCAGGCATCAAACCTCTTACACAAATCCACCATCAGGGACAACAGCCTTAGCAGAGCGAGGTCTTGGATGGGTGAGGAGAAGAAAGAAGGAGAATGGATCAGCCATAACCTTCAGATAAATGACAGCAGGCTAGCCTTCTCTCTCCAGGAAAGAGTAGAACCCTGTGGAGGAAAAAAGCTGGGGTGGGCCATGGGTAGCAGGGTACAGACAGATGTTACACACAAGCAATTGAATATATATGTGTGTACACCTGCTCATATGTCTGCCTGCAAATACACATACTCCTAATACATGCATTCACATGCCTGTACCTGCACACATGCACCCTTGCACATACACTTGCACTCACAAGGGCTTGCTCATGTACACCCAAAACAAGCCTGCAAACTCAAACTCACTCATATGCACACACATGTTTTGCATATATATGACCTCACTTGTGCACATATACACACTGATGGGTAACTGTCCATGTATGCATATACAAACTTACTCACTGCTACATACATGCTATACATACACATATGTTCATTCTTACATACACGCATAGGTCTGCACTTAAGTTAGTTTGTGTATGTACATGTGCATCCACAGCATACTTAATTTCATACACAAGGTGCTTATTCACACATGCCTGAACACATCTGCATATCTGTCCAACATGATGGCATATATGCACTCTCATGCCAGCATATAATCATGTATTTACTTGTCACAATCACGCACATATATACACACACACACTGTAAACACACACATACCCTTGCACACCTGTGGGAGCACACCCTTAGCTCTGGTCTTGGGGTCGGGATGGTGCTGCCCCCTGCTGGAGACAACGGATAAGCTCTTTTCGGTTGTCCAGGATGGTGTCAAAGCTCTCCTGCAGACGGGCCTGCTGGTCAACCAGTTGGTGCCGCAGGCCACGGATCCATTGGAGCAGGGCCAGGCGACGGTACATCACCAAATGCACATGGTGCTTCTCCTTCTCCCGCTCTTTGTAGCGCTCCTGGGCCTGCAGCTGCTGCACTGCATGGGCCACCGAGGGCAGAAGAGGATCTGGAGGGCCAGGGCCTCGAGGAGTTCCACAGGCCGGCTCAGGGCTGCTGCTGGGACTGTTGATACTTAGGGAGCTGCTGGCATAGCTGTTGTCCTCCAGTGGGGAGCAGACTGTGCTGGCACCGCTCATCTTCTCAAGCTGAGCCCTGGGGATCTCTGCCCCCTCTGGAGGGCTGCGGACCTCCTCCTCGGGGAGTCCAGGGGCCTGGAAGTCCTCCTTGTCAGAGGACAACGCAGGGGAACTCCCCATCAGGATGGATTCCACTTTGCCTGGCAGCCCATGCCAGTTTTCATTGGCATCCTTGACACTTGCCATGAAGTTGGAATTGCTGTCTGGTTGGAAGTTGGGCTGACATACCCCAGGAGGTGGGCTCCCCAGGAACTGGCCCCCCTCAGCTAGCCCCAGCTGAATGGCGAACATCTGGTCTGTAAGGGGTAAGCAGACGAATGAGTCATAGCAGGACAGGGTGGGATGTCTGAAGTCATGCTAACATAATGCAGCAAGGATGAGGCTGGCTGCTCCCTTTCAGTCCCTCTCCTTTGACCCTGATAACACCCCCACTTCCTGGTTTCCGTCCTCCTTCTCTGAATGTTCCTTCTCAGTCTCCAGCACAGGGGTTTTCCTCTGCCCATCCCTTAAATGCTGGTGTCCTCAGCCCTCTGAGGCAGGTTGTCTTCTCCCTAACTCTATGTATTCTCCCCTGATGACCCCATCCTCTGCTGTATCTTCAAGCCATCCATATGTTGGTGAATGCCAGATCTGTCTCCAGCCCGATTCAACTGTTCTCTAACTGCCAAAGACACCCCTTAACCTAGATGTCTCACAGGCTCTCCAAATTCTACTCATCCAAACCAGCTGTCTGTTTTTAGTGCCCTCAGTCATTTGGCTCCACAATCCATTCAGTCACTCCAGTTAGAAATCTGGGAGCAACCCAGCCTCTTCACTCTCCTTCCTGCCCCTCATCTAATTGGGGCACAAATTCTGATGATTCTTCCTCTTTAAAAACCTGTGTGTACATCCTAAAGTAATTTGGGTGAAGAATAAAAATATATATTCGGGGCCCCCCTGAAGAGCTGGGGGAGGATGCAAAGGTGCTGGACTTCCTCACCTGGATTGTTGCTGATGTTCTCACAAACATTGGGGATTGATGGCTTGATGTGCTGAGCCCTCTGTCTTGGGGCTGGCCCCTATGAAGCTCATTACTACAAAGGAAAGGCTAAACCTGCTTATAATTGTGTGTAAGAGTCTCCCCGAGTGCCTCTTTGTTGCTCAGATGTGGCCCTCTCTCTCTAACTAAGCCACCTTGGTGGGTGATCTCGCTGCCCTCCCCTCTACGTGGGACCTGACTCCCTGGGGTGTAAATCTCCCTGACAATGCAGGATATGACTCCTGGGGATGAATTTGGACCCAGCATCATGGGATGGAGAACATCTTCTTGATCAAAAGGGGGATGCAAGATGAAAAGAAATAAAGTTTCAGTGGCTGAGAGATTTCAAATGGAGTTGAGAGTTCACTCTGGTGGACATTCTTACGTACTATATAGATGACACTTTTTAGGTTTTAATATATTGGAAGAGCTAGAAGTAAATACCTGAAACTACCAAACTCCAACCCAGTAGTCTTGACTCTTGAAGACGATTGTATAACAATGTAGCTTACAAGAGGTGACAGTGTAATTGTGAGAACCCTGTGGATCGCACTCTCTTTATCCAGTGTATGGATGGATGAGTAGAAAAATGGGGACAAAACCTAAATCAAAAATAGGGTGGGATGGGGGGTGATTTGGGTGTTCTTTTTTTATAAATTTGATTCATTGCAGCTGGTGTGCCCCCAGTGAACTGCTGCTACACCTCTCTACTTGGCCAAGAAGGTCCTGCTTGATCCCCCTCTGCTCACCCCTCCTGACTTGCTTCTTGCCACTCTGGCCCTCCCACCACACCAAACTGCTCAGAGAACTCAGAAACACAGTTACTCTTTTCATGCAGCTCCCTGGCTTACAATACCCTTCTCCTCTCCCTCTAAGACCCTCCCTTCTCCACCCAGCAAATTCCTTCACCTACTCCAAAACTCAGTTCTAATTTCTCCACCTCTCTGAAGTCTCCCCTGATACCCTTCCCCACTATGATATATACAAACACAGTTAAATATGCCTTCCTCTAGGTCTCCACTGCCCTGGACACACACTAGATTATCCATGCTTGCTTCCTGTTCCTGGCACACAGTTGAAGCTCAATAAATGTCCATTCAACTGTTTTTTCAATTATCTTGTAATAGTACCTTGTACATCTGGTCCCCAATTATTCTGGTTGCTCCTTGATAGCCTCCATCACATCCTCAGGACCCAGCACAGAGCCTGGCACTTAGCAGATGTCAGTCCATACTTGCTGACTGAGTGAATGGGGGAGGCAGGGACGCCCCTAGGATTTCCATGCCCAAGAAGGTGGTAGCAGGTGTCTACTTGTAACTGCCAAGGGCTGGAAGAGCTGGTTTCAGTTCCCTCCTCTGCCCCAAGGAACCTGCCCCACCCCCTACCCCAACTGACAAACCTTCCCTCTGAGCTCACCCTCTTCACTTCCAGTCCCCGTGGAACGTCTACGATCTTGCAGACATGATCTACAAGATCATGTAGACATGATCATAGATACGATCGTAGAATATGTCTACGATCTCGTGTCCCTGTCCCTGGTTTGCTCTATACAGAGGCCCTGGAGACTGGGCATGCCACACCACCCTTCCCTAAAACCCAATAACTGGCTTTTACCCAAATTAGGGTTTGAATTGACAAGAGATTTCTTCTGAACACTTATTACTGGGATTAGAGAAATTGAGAATCAGTAAGAGTAAGGGATATTATATGCACAACAGGTGCTATAATATATAGTATATGGAATCTATAGTATATAGAGTCCCTCCCCACATCCGCAGCCGGTAGAAGTCCTGGGGGAAGGTCCCTTTGTAACCTGCATACCCTCCTCACCTCCTCCCTCACCCCCACCTCCCTTTAGGCAAGGCTTGCCGGAAGGTGCCTGGAGATCCTCCCTCACCCCACATTTTCCTTTTTCCTAGGCTTGGGCGTGGCCACGAAGGAAGCTAGGATGGTGTGAGGGTGGCGCTAAGGATCACGGATTATCAAGGATGGGGGCAAAATGGGAGCCCAGACACTCCAGGACAAGCCTCTCCCTAAACTAATCCGCAATCTGCCCGCGGTGGGGGGGGCTCTGTAAGGATGTATGCGGGCAGGAGGCTTCCCTTCCTGCCTAGCCTTGCCGGAGAAGAAGACAATCCCCACGAGACAAGACAGAGACTACCCTTCCCTAATCTCCCCAGACGAGGCAGCTGGGCGAAGGCCGCAACCCCTCCCCCCTCCCGCGGCTGGGCCGCAATCCCTCCCTCTCCCGGCCCCGACTCACTGCCGAGAGGCGCCCGCCCCGGCGCTGCTGGTCCTGGTTCCGCCGCGGCCCCCTGCGGGAACTCGTCACTCCGCGCTGGGGCTGGGTGTGTCGGCCTGGGCGCCCACGCGGGCCTGGGTGCGGGGCGCAGGGCGCGAGGTCCCGGGGTAGCGCGCCCAGCCCCAGGCCCAGACTGCAGAGGCGCGCGGCGTCAGCGCGGCGGGGCGGGGCAGCCGGGCCCACGTGGGCCGGTTCGGTTTTCCGCGGAGCTGCGCGCCTCGGCCCAGTGAGCCGGAACCGCAGGCCCCACCCTCCGGCTGTCTTTCCGGGCCGCCCGGTCTGGTTTATCTCCTAAAGGCATTCACTGCACCGCTTCGCCTCACTGCGGACACGGTGACATTTTCAAAATTAAAGTCTGATCATGTCACCAGCCCTGCGGCTTAGAACCGATCAGTGGCTTCCCCTTGCCGGGAAAATCCTGAAGGCAGCAGCCTCAGGGCTCTGCGCGTTCTGCCGTCAGCCTGCCGCTCCAGTTACGTTTTAAGAGAAGAGAGAAACCACTCTGGGACAGGGCTGGGGTTAAGGACCAGGCGCTCAGGCTAGGGTGTCAGGCAAGGAGACAACGGAAGGCGAGAGTAATTTGTACTCCAGGAAATAAGAGTAGGCATAAGAGTTCTTTCATAGGGAGATGATTTCTCAAGGCTAATACTCCCAGGAAGAAAGAGGTAGTAGGATCAAGGTGTTCCCACCTCAAGGACCTTGCCCCTTCCCGTCATCCATTCGCATTCAGCCCAGGGTTAGAGCACCGACTCTGCACCAGGTATTGCACTGGGGATTCAGAGCAGAATCAGACCTGCTCACGGCCTTGGGAAGCATCCAGCTTGGAAAGGGTAACAGACACAGAAAAGAGTGGGTTATGCCATGTGGTGGGTCCTGCAACAAAGCTAGGAGGCAAATGTAATGAGTACAAAGGAGGGTAAAGAAAGGCTTCACAGTGGTGCTATTTGAGCCAGGCCTTGAAGGATGAGTCTGCTCACTACCATAAAGGGGAGAAGGCAAGGGGACCACATATTCAGTGTGTTTCGGGAACAGAGTAGGCTGGTGTGGCTGGAGCTTGGGGGGAAATGGAGGCAGGAGACAAGGCTGAAGGATAAGGTTGGAGCAGTTGTGGAAAGTCTGGACCACCTTTCCAAGGAACTGTGGGCAGAATGGAGATAATTGAGGCTGTCCCCCAAGGTGCTACCAGGTTTCTTCTCTTTTCCTGAGCTCACATTATCTGTCAACTTCCCTGTGTGGCTTTCGGAACTTAGCCAAGTCATTTTAACCCTTTTGGGTTAACTAGAGAGAATATGCCTTTACAATTGTTAAATACCTTATAGTCTTAAACAGTGTTACTGGGGCTCCCAAGGTCAGGCACAGCCCTGGAGGCCCTTTGATACACTAGAGAGCCCTTAAGGCAGATTAGAAGGAAAGTCATTCCCCAGAATTGGCTCATCTAAAGGAAGAAAGGCCTAGGAGGCCTGTGACCTAGTTGTTTTGTTCATCCATTTCTCAGCTGCCTCTTAAAGGTAAAGTGCCCCTTAGTCTACCGAGGAATGGCTGTGTGGTCACTTTGGTAAGACCCGTCCGTCCCCCCACTCCCAATATGGCTGTTTTTCTCAGCTGTTAAGTGAGGGGAAGGTCTGTCAAATCAGAGGTTTTACAGCCTTCTTCTTTTGAAGCCTTGGAATCTTTTTTTTTTTTCCCTTCCCAATAAAAATCATTGCAATACACCCAGTCTGAGACTTTCTCTCTTCCCCTGAACCCCTCCATGCTAAATGGCTCCTGAAGGGCCTCTGAGGAAGCGTGTAAAGCTCAACTGGGCAGTTTCAAATACACTGCACTAGATGAACCTAGGAGATAAATTCTCCCCTCCTGAGAAATAAAGGCAAAACAACGGGTGTTTGGAGCTGCAGGAAGAATGAGAGAGAGTGTATGCTCTTTCTCTCTAATGCAACCCACAGTAAATGCCCTTTCTCAACCTCCTCTTCCACCAAGAAACCAGAAAAGCAAAATCTAAGGTCCTGAGGTGGTTGAGCATTCCAGAGCCCAAAACAGAGGGAGTGGGCTGGGTGGAGGAGGTGAAGGAAGGAGAAATGAGAGAAGGGGGTGCCTGTTCCACCCCCTTCCTAGCAGCTGCCTCTGTGGGACCCATAATCCCTATGCCCTCTCCCCCACCCCATCCTCTGGCCGCCCACCTCTCCTCCACCCATCCCATTCATCATCAATAGGATGGCACAGCATCAGCATGGTCTTTCAGGGCCTGACAGGTCCTTTCTGGGTGCCCCCCACATGTAACCACTTAACCCCCAGCACAAAGGGCCAGGATGAATGGGCTTGGAGCTGGTGGCTCATGCGGAGGGGGAGGCCTCAATAGGATTTGGGGAGCTGGGTGTATAAATTGCTCTGCTCGAGCAGTCCTCAATGGAGGAGCTGGAGTCGGGGCATGTGCCGAGGGGAGGAGCTGGGCAGCTGCATCCCATCCCTGAACAATAATTTATTCATTCTCCTGGCAAGCACTGAAAAAATGGGCAGGGGGAACGTGGCCCCACAAATCGCCCTCACCCTCAGCTGATTCCCCAGGCAATCGCCACTGTTCAGAGTGCCCCCTGCCACTCATAATTTATTGCCTTCCACTTGTAAAGCTTGCCCCACTTCTTCCCTAAGGAAGTAGAGTACATTAGGGGAGGTCTTTAGTAGCTGAAATTCAGGCAGGAATGGCCCTTTGAATTGGCTGTACCCAATCTCAACCTTATTCTCTTTGAAAGCTTCCTGCTCAGATTTTTTTCAAACCCATTTCACAGCTTGAGAAACTGATACAGGGGGGAAAAAAGGGCACATAGCATGGCAGGTCTCAGGATTGCCCCAAGAGGGAAGGGCAGAGAAAGAAGCAGGGAGTTGGGGGAGTTTAGCTTAGAAACATAGGTAGTGGGAATGCAATAAAGGATTGCTGGATGCTAATGGCTGCTAACATAAGGTACCGTCCTTGTGTCCCCTCTTCTCTTCCTAGACCCTCTCCCTCTGCCACATTTGTTTCCAATTTCCAGAAGATTCTTTGGGAGAACTTTGGGGACTAGGAAATAGAATGAAGTCAGGCAAACAAAGATATTAAGACTAGTAGATAAAAAAGCAATCTCGGGTGGGTGGGTGCTTTCAAGAAGCTAAATTGTGACAAGAATAAATTTGCTCTTGTCCTCCCGCCTCCATACCTCATCTCACCAGGGCCAGATCACACACACACAAAAATAATAAATAAAACAAAAAATCAATAATGTTAGCAGAACAGGGAGAGCCAGATTGAAGTGACCATTCTCAGACTGGCCCCTGGGCCTCTTGGCCCCAAGCTCATAATTACCTTGTCACACAGAAAACAAATCTATTGTGGGTGGTAATCTTGAGACGTGGGAGATGCTGGGCAAGGAGATTGCCCAGCTGGGGAGGGGGAAGGAAGGGGTTGCAGTAGGAAGAGTTATTGGCCTTCATGGCTGGGGAGCAGGGAGGGGAACCTGGCAAAACCAAGGCCTAGACAATTTCAGAAAGTTTCCTTCCCTTGGACAGGAAAGTGGACTCACCAAAGGATGTGATACTGCCCAATGCTGGTGGTGGGGATGGGGGGCAGAGGGCGGTTGTGCAGGGTGAAGGCTCAAGCCCACGCCTCTGAACCTCTGCAGGGCAGGTTGATAGGATGCTACTGCCCTCTGGTGGGCTTAAAGAACCAGCAGCAACTCCTCCAAATGCTGCAAAGAAACTGTATGAGAGTAGGGCTTGGTTGTTTCCCATCCTAAAACCTTGGCCACCAGGACTAGCCCAATCACAGGTTGGATTTCTCTGAGACAGTTTGGCGTGCAGGACATTTATTAAGGATGCCCTTGAGATCAACATCTGTGCAAGGGAGGGGAAGGAAAGCGTGGGCAGATGAAGAAGTGGAGCTACAGTAGAGGGCAGTGACAGCCACAGCCAAGCCCACAAGGAGTTCTGAAGCTAGAATGGAGTTGGCCCAAAATGAGCCAAGATGATCAGGCCTTTATACTTCTGCAGGCATTGGATGTGGACTGTGCTGGAAAGGGGCATAACCTTGAGTCAGGGGCTCTCTGCAGCCAATCCCCAAAGGGCTGACCACTGCAGCTGTCTGTCTGCAGACAGCACTGATGGCAGCTAGGCCAACAAGTACTTCACAGAAGCGGGATGGGGTGACGCATCCAGTGTCCACAGTGTCTATCCCGTACACCACAGACACTCATTAAACATGTATTAAAAGAAAGGCAGGGTTAGAGAGTGTCTCAGGCTCCCGGCTCTGTGGCAGAGACCACAAGCCTCAGTGCCTTGGCACACAGACCCTTGGAAATGGTCAGCAGATTCATGGATTCATTCATTCAACAAGCATTCACGGAGTTTTACTATGTGCCAGGCCTTTTACTCTGTGCCAAATGCTTTTTATTTAATCCTCGTAACTGTGAAGCTATTATTAGCCCAGATGAGATCAACTTAAGTGACTTTCACAGTCCAATGACAAAAAAAAAAAAAGACACACAATGGGACAATTACTGTTGCTGCTGCCAAAGACTCTTGAGGCCAGAAAGGTCTTGGCTCTGTTCTGTGTGTGTGCATGTGTGTACGCAGAGGGACAGTTCCCTCCCTGCTTTGTATCAGAACATTTTCTCTATTGCAGCCAAGGGTATGCCTTCAGAGCCTTCTTCAATTCCTTCCTCATAATGTCACTACCTGAGTTCCAAGATGTAGCTCTGGAGAGCCACCGTCACCCAGGAGGATGCTGGGGTAGCGCCTTCTCTGGATATTTAATGGCTAGACAGCCCTTAATCCCCATGTTCTTTGGTCATCCAACCATCAGGCAGTTATGAGAGGGTAATTAAGTTCTTCCCTAATGTCTAACTTCCGTATCTGCTGCAATCGTTCTAGGATAATAACATTGAAGGGACAAAGGTGGAGATTTCTGCTCCAAAAACCTCTCTGTACCCTGCACTTCTTGCTAACCTACCCGCTATGTGGAAGGGGATGAGGGCTTGGAAAGCTGTCAGCTGCTACTCTACTATGGCCTCGATGCATTCTCTTCCTCAGTCAATTAAAACTCTCAGCACTCCCAGCCATCAACATGAAGATTTTAGTTTTCTCATTTAGATTCCAATCATAAAAAACTTGAGGGAAAAAGAGAGGGAGGGGCCTGGATGTCATGGAACAATTTCTAGGTCTGCCTACAGAGATATAAAACCTCCTCACCACTCCTTGCTCCCTGCTCCCTTCCAACTACACACACACACACACACACACACACACACACACACACACACACACACACACACACACACCCCTTCCCTCCTGGCCCCCAGAACCTAATTTTTCACATTTGGAAAACACAGATGATTTTTGCCTGGGTCCATCTGGTTTTCCAAATAACCTGTCTATTTGATAAATAACGTAAGTTAAATTAGACAAGACAAAGAGAGGGGTGGGCAGTCAGCTTTTTCCTTCCCTCAGCCTCTGAGAAAGACACGAGGGCTGAAAAATCACAACTCAGACTCCCAACTCTGCCCTAGCACTTTCTACCCCTCAGACTGGACCCAGTGATTTTCCTGCCTGAAGCTAGGAGCTGTCTCTTCACCCCCATCCTAGCCCACCAGCCATCAAGAATACCATAGAGCCCTGTTGCATTCCAGGCTGTGGTTCCCTATAAAATGAAAGAACCCAGGTGTCCAATCCCATAGCCTTCTCTGATCACCCTCAGGCTATAGTTCCTTCGAACCCCCTTTTCCCATTATGTATCCCACCACAGGGAAGACCTAAATCAATAAGCTGAAAATGAAAAGCCTTTAAGGTGAGAGGAGAGAAGACAGAAAGAGGGGATGGAAAGGACAGGGACAGTACAAATCAAGAAAATACAACCACTGGGGACAGAGAGGTTTGGCACCTGGTCTCCAGGTAAAATCTGAGGCTGTACCAGCCAAACACAAAGCTGTACCTGTTTTCCCAGCTCACCACTAGAGCCCAGACATGCAAACAGACCTCGATCCTACCACCCTCCCAAGTCCCAGCACACAGCAAGTCACCACTGGCTCCTGGGAGAGGCTCATGGGCCGGTGGGGTATGGAGTTTTCTAGAGGTTCAGCCTCTCCTTCCCACTCAGCCAGCCCCACCCCTTCCTCAGTAGTGGGTGAGCCAGCATTGGAGCAGCCTTTACCCATAACCCTGTGAGCTAAATGAAGCCATTTCACATCAGCCTCATTTGCAGGTTGAGGAAAAAGTTTCAGAGAGAATGACTTACCCAAGGTCTTGCCACTTTTAAGCTAGAGCAAAGTCTCAAAGGCTCCCTTACCAACTACCTATATTTCTACCCCACTAGAAGGCTCAGAGAAGCCACATTCGAAGGCTCCTTTGTAAGAAATTCAGCTCCAAGTTTTTTACTATTAGCTGTTCCAGGCCTCCCATGTGCTAGGCATTATGCTACCCAAAGCACACAAATTTTAACAAAACAGACATGATCTCTGCTTTTGCAGAGCTTACAGTTTAATGGGGAAGGCAGGCCTAAAACAAACATTAAGATGGCAAATTGTGATAAAAGATCTGAAAGAAAAAGAACAGGAAACTGACGGAGGTCACCTTAAGAAAGGGGTAGGGTGGTCAGGAAAGGTGTCTCTGAGGAAGCTAGAGTTTAGGGACAAGGAAGGAGGCATCAAGCATGCCTTTCTGGTTTCCAGTCTGAGTGACTGGGTATGTACCTGTTCCTGAAATGGGAAACACAGCAGATGAGCAGGTTTATAGGGAAGGAAGATCAAATTTTTAGAGTTGTTAACTTTGAGATGCTTCTGAGACAAGGGGCCGTTAAGGAGTGGTCCACAGAAAATGATGCAGCTGTGATACTGGCAATCCTTATGCATGCATGCAGAATAGCACTTGACATAATGCACTCACATTTTCCAAATTAAGCCTTGCAATAATTGAGACAGGCATGAATTACCATTCTCATTTTATAGATAAACGGAAGCTCAGAAAGGTACAGTGCTATTCACTTAACATTTACTGGGACTACTACATTCTAAGCTGTGTACCAGGCAGAGTTGGATACAAATGCAGAAGATACAATACTGTCTCAAAGATAATATAATCAAATATTTCCATGGCAATATTCCTCCCCCAAATATTCTCCCCTATCCTCAAGTACACAAGACCCAGGACAGGAAGCCTCAAGAGTTATGTGACGTAGCCCCAATGATTAAAACCAAAACACCCACTAAATTCTTCCAGCCAGAGCCATTAGAAATTCTCAAAGTGGGGAAAGGTTGTAGAGAAGCAGTTGGAAGAGGAGGAATTCCTTAGGAAGCTGTGAGTACCTTGTCTCTAACCTGTTTCACGCTTCAGAGAATATAATCAGATGTTTCATGGAGAAGACCCTAGAATGGCTTGCGCAACAGTGGACTGAATTAATGGGATGAGATTAGAGACTGATTTAAATTAAGTAAATACTGTGCCCATACTCCAGTGTGGAAAACAAGGAAGAGGCAAAGACTGAACCTGAGCATACTCTTTATTGCCCAGACTCTTGGGCTCTCATCCCTAAGGTATGTCTTTTCCAAGCTAGTGAAACTGAGCCCTAGCCAGTTTTAGCGACAGGCCCTGGGTCTCCACTCATTAAAACAAAACTGACACTGATGGTTCAATGCTTTGCCCACAGAGCATATGGGTCAGGTCACCCCGACTCTCTACTTCAACCCTGTCACCAAGGTCAAGGCTTAGCTTGCCTTATAGCTGATATAATACACACACACACACACACACACACACACACACAGACATATATATATATATATATATATTTTTTTTTGGCTGGTTGTACTTTATTGATGGTACATGACAAAGCAGGGTTCTTGGCTCCTGCCCTTCCTCAGGGGTTGGGGATGGAAGCTGTGGAGGATGGGGGGTGCTCAGTGTCAGGGGACTGATTTGGGGCCAGGACTCCCCAGCAGCTGATGGCCTCTCTCTTCCACTCATGCTGTTCCTGGGGCTGGTGGTCCAGAGTCTCTTATTGCTTGGAGGCCAGGTAGACCTAAGGTCCACCACCCTGTTGCTATAGCCAAATTCACTGTCATACCAGGAAATGAGCTTGACGAAGTGGTCATTGTGGGCTACGCCAGCCCCAGCAGCAAAGGTGGATGAGAGAGTGTCACTGTTAAAGTTGCAGGATACAACCTGGTCCTCAGTGTAGCCCAGGATGCCCTTCAGGGGGCCCTCTGACGCTGCTTCGCCACCTTCTGGATGTCATCGTATTTGGCTCCTTTCTCTAGTTGGCAGGTCAGATCCATGACAGATACGTTAGGGGTGGGAACGCAGAGGCCATGCCAACAAGCTGATGCAGGGATGATGTTCTGGGCAGCCCCATAGCTGTCACACAACATTTACCCAGAGGGGCCATCCACAGTCTTCTGGATGGCAGTGATGGCATGGACGGTGGTCATGAGTCCCTCCACGATGCCAAAGTTTTCATGGATGTCCTTGGCCAGGAGGGCCAGGCAGTTGGTGGTGCAGGAAGCACTGCTGATGATCTTGAGGGAGTTGTCATACTTCTTGTGGTTCACGCCTATCACAAACATGGGGGCACCAGCCAAAGGGGCAGAGAAGATGACTCTTTTGGCGCCACCCTTCAAGTGAGCCCCAGCCTTCTCCATGGTTGTGAAGACACCAGTGCACTCCACAACATATTCAGCACCAGCATCACCCCATTTGATATTGGTGGGATCTCGCTCCTGGAAGGTAGTCATGTGATTCCCATTGATGACAAGCTTCCCATTCTCAACCTTGACGGTGTCTTTGAATTTGCCATGGGTGGAATCATATTGGAACATGTAGACCATGTAGTTGAAGTCAGTGAAGGGGTCATTAATGGTCACAACCTGCACTTTGCCGGAGTTTACAGCAGCCCTGCTGACCAGGCGCCCAATACGGCCAAATCCGTTTATTCTGACCTTCACCATCCTTTCTCAGAGATGTGGCTGGCACTGCACAAAAAGATGTGGCTGTCTGGCGAGCGGGCAGGAGCAGAAAGCCCTTATGGCAGTTAAATTGACATGAGAGGTGACCCAGAGCTTAAGACTCAACTTTTCTTTCTCCAAAGAGAGTGCTTTCTCCCTGGAGCCTAGAACAGAAACCATTTGCTCCCCAGATTTCTCAGGCAACTGATTTTCTTATCCTCAGTGTTGGTCAGCTCCAAACCCTCTTCTCCATCTTTCCCCAAAATGGCACATAGAAAAGCAAGAGGAGAGAAATATCTAGCCCTCCTGCCCAGTTCTCTTTTGCCCAGCAAGGGCTGCTTAGCCTTGGGGACTGTTTAGAGAGCCTAAGGGGAGGAGCAATAATTCACCTTAAGCCCACAGCTATAATGAAGCACACACAAAGTCAGCTAACAAGAAAAAGCCCATTGTGGGATATAACAGAGACCGCTTATGTAAATTCTCCTCACCTGCATGGAACTGCAAACCACTTGGTAAGTTAATTTGATCAGTATCCTGGGCTGAGGAGCCAGGGAGGGGACAACTACAGCAGTTTTCACTCTAGACCCAGAGGGCTTCCCTGGGAGAGAGAGAGTCTGAATATGAAATGCTCCTCAACTTTAGACAGGCATTCACCTCAGAATGAACATTCAAGCTGGACAGAAAATCCTGCCTTCAAGGCGTTGACATTTATTGAAAAACTACATATACATTAAAATGTCTTTATACACATTTTCCCCATTACAAGATTACAAATATACAAACATGAGTTCTGTCCAAGTCAGCATCTTGAATATTAGGGAAAAAAACTGTAGAAAACTTACACACCAATTTCATCAATTAAACTGGTGTTCTCCATCTCCCAGTAAAAACCTGGGACAATCTCATCCAACTTCCCAAGTCCAGAGCCTGAAATGAAACCACAGCATTCACATGGAATATTTTTCCAAAGCAGCATCAATGCTCAGTTTGGAAGGGAAAAAAAATCTAAAATTCTGAAAGCCTCATGGCAGTTCAACTATATTTTGGTTAAACTCCATGGTAGTCTTCTCTCCAAATAAGTAATGAATTATTAAAATGTCCTCTGGCTGGTTAGGGCAATGTAGTCAACACAGGAGAATGCAATAAATAATGGTTATATTTTTCTCATCAGGATGGGAAGAAAAGGAGGTCCTTGAGCAACAGTGTTTCAAAATTGAGAATTAAGTCCCAGGAGAGACCTTTCTGCCCCAGGAAATATCTAATGGGGCCAGGCACTGGGTGTAGACCTTTATCTTCATCCCCACACGCCAGAAAATTAGATCCAAGGTCTTACTGACTTGGGTACCAATTTGAGCCCTTATTGTAGTTAATTGGGAATCTGAGGCTGCCTTGGGCAGAAGCAAACAGGAAAACAGGAGGGACAAGACTATTATCACAGCTGATCTGATTGGTTCCTTGGTCCTCCAAGAGGTCTCTCCCACTGAGTCCTGTTTACTGGGGTGCTGATCCTACAGGTGTGGAGGAGTCATTCTGGTATTAACATTCACCACTTTCTGTAATTTTCCATAATGCCACACTCATTCTTCTGCCTCCCCCTTTACCTACCTATCACAAAGAGGTAACACCCCGGAAGCTGCTAGGATAAAATGTCAAGTGTTTAATGGAAAAAGTGAGACTTCTCCCAAGTATCTCATGAATTTATAATATAAACACTGCAGAATTAAGATTAGTGGTCAACCCAGGAAATAATATGAGGAAAGGAAAGAGATACGCAGAACTGTGCAGTGGAAAGAATTAGAATCTCCATCCACAATCCTTAATGCATTGATTATGAAGGAAGAAGAAATGGATCATCAGCATAAGCATTGATTCCAACCTTCAGTGCCAGGAACTTCTCAAAGCAGTCTCAACGTAGGCGCTGGCAGTAAAGTTGCTGATGTTAGCTTTCCAAGAATTTGAATATGCTTTGCTTCAATCCTGAATTACTATCATCTGTTTTGAGGCGCTTAGGTGAAGGGGGTGTCACTACAGATGGACCTCTTCTCCTCACCTAGAAAGCAGAGAGGGTATCAGGGCCAGCTCAAGACCAACAGCCTCATACAAATACTTACATTCAATCAGCTCTTAAGCAACTCATAGTTAACTCATGGATGATAAACAACAGAAAAAAGAGAAAAATATACTTTCCAGGTAAGTTTAAAAGCCAATGGCCTATTGGGGAGAGCAATCCCCTTGTACCTCATTGGGGAGTACAGGATTCCAAAACTGCAGCATAAGCTTTTAAGCCAGAAATATTTTTTAAATTAAAATTAAATGAATAAATTCTGGTTTTGGAAGGCACCAAATCAGTTTTCCAATTCCATACCTGAGGCTTAGAGGATTCCTTTGCTGCCTCAGCCTTGACAGGAGAAAGTGTATGAAAGACAAAGTTTCTTGAATTTCGGGGAGCACTAGGGTTGAGGTCAGAGAGGGCAGCCAGTTTCTGAAGCACAGCTTTGGGTTGATTTAGCAGTGAGCCTGCCTTCAGCTGAGGAAAGAAGCATTGCTCAATATCAAATCCCAAGTGCCAGTTTCTCCCTACCTCTCCCCACATATTTCAAGGACATATTCCTCCTCCATTCAGATAGGTAATAAATAGCAGGCTCCTTTGACATCTACTTCCATTTCCCATGTCAACTCTCTCCCATAATGGCAGAGAATATTCCCTTACCTTGATCTGGGCCTTTATAACCCACAGACCAAGACCTTGGGCTGAAAATGTCCCCAACCAACCTGGCGGGCACTCCCCGATCTGATGATGTCAAAGGGGTTTCCAAGCAAAGACTTTGATTCCTGAATAACCATAGTGCGATTGGCTGAAGAGAAAAAGAGAGAGGCCAGTTCTAGGAAAAGCTGGGTGTAAGTACTTTTAAATCCACACAAGCTAAGGAGACTTGTAACTAAACCAATAAGTTAAAGCCATAGGAACTCATTATTTTTATAATGGTGACTCTCAAACTATAAGGAGTGGCTCCAAGAACACAAACAACTAAATTGAATTGATCAACTAACTATTAAGAGTAATAACAAGAAAAACAGGAGAGTGATAAGAGTGTGGAATAGTATGTAAGAGCTTCAGCTCTAGAGCTGGGTATACCTTGGTTCAAATCCCAGCTCTAACATAATATAATCCTGGGCAACTAAATAAAGAAGCCGGAATTTACTACTCTGCGCTGCCTTCAAACATAAAGCAAAACTAGCTATATACTCCCAAGTACAACCTCTAATGCCCAATAGTCTAATATCCAAGTATACTGTCTCTCCCCTTCTCTGCAGAGCCTCTTTAAGACAATATGCCCCAGGCCTATGACTAAACTTCAACAGTCTCCAAAGGCTAGAATCACATCCAAGACTCCACCACTAACAATCCAGGGGGCTAGAACTTAAGGAAGACTGAAAGCTCACCATTCTTCTGCAGCGTTCTGGCTGTAACTTTCTTGGCCAGCATCATAAACTGACTGTCTTCTCCTATTTCTTCTTCTTCTTCAGTTGCAATTTTCCCCTGCTGTGCCTAAAAATAAAAATCATATAGCATAAACAGAAAAGTCTACAGCTCTCCCACACAGCTAGCAAGCCTGGGTTATAAAGCTAGGGAACCCAGGATAGCATTTGCTTTCCTTTTTGCAACCGTTTGCTGCCTCAAACAGATAACTTATTTTGGACAAACACAAAGGGAATTGCTAATGATAATGTTACTTCAAAACACAGAAGGAATTAAAAGAGACAGCAATATGTTGCCTAAGATTTTGAATCTATCATGATAGGCTAAGTGACTGGGTCGTCTCCTCATAAACTAGGGTCAGATTAAGCAATGATAATGATAATGATAATGTTACTTCAAAACACAGAAGGAATTAAAAGAGACAGCAATATGTTGCCTAAGATTTTGAATCTATCATGATAGGCTAAGTGACTGGGTCGCCTCCTCATAAACTAGGGTCAGATTAAGCAACGTTCTTGCAGACTTCCTACCTGATCCCGAAGCCACTGCTCTCGTTCAATTCTCTCCTTTCTCCATCTGGCTTCTGTCTCATCAAAGTGTTCTTCAACCTGATCATCATCAGAATCTCTGTGAAACAAGTCCATCTGGGAAGCATCATCTAAAGCAAAGAGTTAAGGCTATCAGCATTCTGCAATCCCCACTGGAGAGAGTGCATGGACAGATACAAAATGAACCCTTATCATTTCCCGTATACTGAATAAACTTTTCCAAACCACTAAGAGAAAACGATGGTTACAGCCAGGTCGTCCACCATAATCTGTTACAGTTTTGATTTCCTATTGCCATCGTAAAATGGACAAACATGTACCTTGTGATCACTTGCTTTAAAGGCAAAAACCAAGATACCTATGTTTTTCCATCGGAATTTCCTCATGCGCCCAGGACCATCACTGTGCAGATCCCCATCAGCAAGATACCTCTCTTGGTATAAACGTAGTTGTCGCTTATCGTCATCCAACAGGGTTTTCCTACAACAGGAGAGATACAGTGTTCAAAAGCAGGGCTATTCTGACTGGTTGTAGGGTCTGTATTAAGAAGCACCCCATCCCTAAGAAGGGCTTCCTGGGATACTGACATGTGTATTTTCTTGATTTGATTCTGCAGTTCCTCATCAGAAGGAAGTGCTTCATCAATTATATCTTCTTCATATTCATCGATCTCTTCCCCCTCATACTCATCTTCACTTCCCACATCACTCCCCGACACCTCTGCCTCATCCTCCAGGTACTTCTTCAATCTCCTGGAAAACAATTTTGAAGATTTGAAAATACAACAATGAATATACACAGAACAGGAAGCCAATCAGAGAAGCAGAATTTAGAGCCTCTAATAACAATAAACTTACATTTATAATAATACATCTTAACATACTGAAAAGCCCATCATTCACTACGTACTATGTTCCAAGAACTGTGCTTTACAGGAATTATCACATTATTTCAGGGATCTCCCCTTCATTTTACAGTTGAGAGAACTGAGGTTCAGAGAGATTAAACAACTTGCCCAAGGTAGGTCACACACCTAGGAGGTAGCCTGGATTCAACCTAGGTTGGGTGACTTGAAAGCCAGAACTCTTAACCTCCTCTATACATTTGGACACACCTGCCAGAATGTTCAAACTATTTTTGTTTTGCACCAGGCACACCAGCCTTAGGAGATAAACCAGAAATAGTATTAGTGTTGGAACCTTTTGATGGGCTATAAGAAGAGTTAGTCTATCACCTTTCTGTCTAGAGTTGACCCAGCAGCTACAATCCTGGTCATGAGAGGCAGGAATTTGGAGGCTTTCTAAAAAATCTGTTTTTTTTTTTTTAAGCCAAGTTACTCTAAATCCTAAGGTCCCTGGGAAATTCTTTCAGGGACCACTGGCTAAAGTTCCAATCTTCTTACCCACCCCAACACTCTTTGAGCAATTCAACTTTCAGCTGTCACTCTTTATAAGATTTCATTTGAACAAAGAGCTCTTTAGTTGAATAAGGTCTAGGAATCACTACCTTAGAAAAATCTATGGATAACCCAAAGCTGTATTATATAGTTAATTTGACAGATGACAAATTATAATCCCAAACTGAACCTAACAGAATGGAATGATGGGCTAAAAGCAATGCTATAAATCTAATAGGGATCAATAAGTGTCCTATATGTGACTTCCAAAAGTCATGCACACATAATATAATATGGAATATCTATTATAATTTTCTTTATAAAACTTTTTTAATGTCATGGGAAAATGCTTATGGATATGTTAAGGAGGGGGGAAGCAAGATGCAAAATTATACATACAAAAAAACTGTAAACGCAGCATGATCTTAACTATATAAAACATATGCATAAGAAATGAAATCACCACCATTAACACTTTCACATATATTCTGGATGGTAGACATGGCTGATTTTTTTATTTAAATATTTCTACATTCTTTTATGTATTCTAAAATAAGTGTTTTATTTTCATGATCAGAACAACAGCAACAAAACACTCAAAAAATAAAAGGGGTCATTTGCCTAAGACGAGGATGAGAGACCTGGAATGACAGCAGTTCATACGAAAAAAGACCCAGAGAATTTTAGTTGTCTTTTAGATCCTCAGGATCTAGAGTTGACCCAGCAGCTACAATCTTTGGTTATATTGTAAGTAGTAAACATCTCAAACAAGGGATGTAGTTGTATCACCATATTCAGCACTTGTGCCACATTTGTGCCGGTTTGGATGTATTATGTCCCCCAAAAAGGCCATGTTCTTTGGTGCAATCTTGTGGGTGCAGACGTATTAGTGTTGGAACGTTTTGACTGAGTGTTTCCATGGAGATGTGGCCCACTCAACTGTGACTGACACCTTTGATTAGTGTGTGACCTCTTGATTGAATGTTTCCATGGAAATGTGGCCCCGCCCATTCAGCATGGGTCTTTGATTTAATCACTGGAGTCCTATATAAATGCTCCAACAGAAGGAGCTGAGTGCTGCAGCTTAGACACACATTTTGAAGACGGCTGTTGAAAGCTGACACTGACATTTTGGAGAACGCCATTTTAAAATTCAATCTAGGAGCCAGCAGATACCAGCCACATGCTTTCCCAGCTAACAGAGGTTTTCCAGATGCCATTGGTGTTCTTCAGTGAAGGCACCCTATTGTTGATGCCTTAATCTGGGCATTTTTATGGCCTTCAGACTGTAAATTTGTAATCAGATAAACCCCCTTTATAAAAGTCAATCCATTTCTGGTATTTTGCATAACAGCAGAATTAGCAAACCAGAACAACACCTAACAATAAAAAGAACATTTAGGACACCCTGGAAACCTCTTCTGATAAGATGCCAAACTCAGAATTCTCAAGAACTCATAAAAGAAAGAAAATCTGAGTTCGGTTAGTCTAGAAGCAAGGTCATGTGAGAAACAGCTGCAGGAACTTACAGATCTTTAGTATAGAAATCACTTACGACATGACCATCTTCAAATACTCAAGGGATGTCATGTGGAAAGATTTTGTTTAATTTGTGCTAATCACAAAAAGCAAATGGAACCAGCAGATTTTGGTAAAAAGGAGACAAGATTTAACTCAACTGTCTGGAGAACTTTCTAGCAATTGAATGGAATGGACACAACACATACATTTGTCTTTTCAACTTCTCAGATTGCTTCAGGAGCTCTTCCTCATCATCTTCATGGCCTTCCAATGCCAGATCTTCATCATCAGAGTCACTGTGTTCATCCTGCAAAATCACAGCATCATACCCAGAGTTAAACGGAATAAAATACATCCTCAACTGGAACAGGATTTATAAACTTCTGCCAAAATACCTCATTCTAGGAAACCGCTTCTGATAAGATGCCAAACAGAGTTCTCAAAAACTCATATAAGAAAGAAAAACCCAAGTTCAGTTATAATTACTTTGTTAGCTTCATACTTACCTCATCACTATCAAACTCATTGTCATTTGGGAAAAGCTGAAAGTCTCCAAATTCCTCCTCTTCAGCTTCATCTTCCCTAAATGCAAATCAACCAAACAATAAGTTGTTGAAAGCAAACTATAAGCAGCCACCTCAGTTAAGAATTTAAAATATCTTCTTAGCACCAACAATCTCTCTGAGCACCAGCAAACAAGGTACCTTATCTTTTTTCCCTGTTGTCCACTAGCTAAATGAAAGTATAATTTCCTTACTATGCAAATGTGACTCCACCCACTGTAAGCCTCTCAAGATATGAAGCTGCTGAAATGACTGTTACCACCAAGCCCAGAGAACCTAATTCCAGGATTTTATAAGACTGGGCCTTCCCAAGTTCCTACCAATCAGAAGACTCACCTGTCCATTGGGAAAGAGCCTGAGCAAAGAGCAAGTGCTTCTTCCATTGGGTCACCAGTGTTGCTCTCCTTCTCCTGCTTATTTAACTCTGAAGGAACCAGAGCGGAAGCATCTACATCACAACAAGGAAAAGATTGGTCGTTAAGGAATGACAGCTTTTCCCAGGCATCTGAAGACATGCCAGTTCAATAAAATTCTGAGGTAAGCTTGCCAAAAAGAGCCCACTACTCATTTATTCAACAAATCCTTACTTCACACTTACTATGTGCACCAAGTACTAAGGATATAGCAGTGAACAAAACAAAGATCCCAGTCCTCAGAAAGCCTATGTTGTAGGTGGGTGGGTGGGGAGTACAGGTGGAAATAATGTTAGCATTTATATGAAATTTACTATGCATCAGACACTGTTCTAAGCTTTGTACTTACATTAACCAAAATGACAAATCACATGGCTAACGCTAAAGCAGTCTCAATTAACACTTTACCACCTTAAGAAAGTGAGAGTTCTAAATGTCACTAGGCAGTGAATTCAATCTATATGTACGATTCCAGCTGTTTACTGGGAGCTGTTCACCTGAAGATAGAGGGTTCTTTTCAAGGATGCTGACTTCAGGTTTTTGGCTGTGGTAAGCCTGACGTGCTCCATTGATATTTACCCTGAGAAGTGAATTTTCCTGAACAAAGATTCAGAAGTTCCTCCATGTTCTCTTTCTTGTCACTCTTCCTGGATAGAGGTTTTTCATCCTGAGACGTGAACTTTCCGGTACACAAATCCAACAGCTCATCCATGTTAGCATCCATGGCATTCTCATCCATACTGGCCAGTGGCAATTGAGGCTTCAAAGCCTGGTACTGATTCCTGTGGTTCCTAACATTTAAGAACCTGCAAGCACCATGAATAGTGTAAGAAATTCTCCAGAGAAGAAGCAAATTAGTGGGTGAAAAACTCTGAACTCATTTCTAACACCAAAGTTCAAAGCTGATTCTAAACCAGAAAACAAAAGATTCAATAGCCTTGTGCTAATCTAATGAGAGAGGGGAGATTTATTTAAAATTAAATGTAATTTCAAAGGTAAAGGGTAATTTCTGGTTTCAGATGATGCTACAGTAAGACTTGGTGTTAAGTCCATGCAGTATGCCACAGGTCATTCTCAATCCTACCCAACAATCATAATGTAATAGGAGGGATACAGGGAAATTTGATGCCCTTACAATACAAGATCTATGCATTCCAAAAAAGGCAGAGATCGAAGGATCAGAATGCCAGTAAGAGCCATTTACGTTTTATTTTCTGGAGACTTTGTTTAAACTGGTAGAATGTAATACTAATGGTCTGTACACCTTCTCTTTCTCAGAAGAGAAAGCACAGATGGAGTGACAGAAGCTCACTTTATTTTTAAACAAAATTAAGCAGTACCCAGCACCATTCCCACCCACAGAAACATAAAACTACCTACCCATCTGCATCCAACAGTTGGCTCTGAGTGTCATCTTCTAAACAGAACTGGAAGTCTCCTGCTCCTAGGAAAAGTGTCTTAGGCTCTGGGGAGGTGTTATACAGATCCTGGGAATCTTCTATGGGAAGTGAAGGCTCAGACAGCTTCCCTGAACTCTGGCACCAAAACAAAACAAAACAAAAACAAAACATTTAACAAATGTCATTCACCGTCATGACAACAACAGAAGTTGCTATTTGCAACATTTAATCTACTCTCAGGCAATTGCAGTTGAGGAGGACAATGCATAGCCAAGAGAAGCATAAAGAAAAATACCTCCAAGAAAGTAAGATCACTGGATGAAGCTTGTTTTTATACACAAAGGGGGTGGCTCTTCTAAACTGAACTACATAAGCTCAGTACCAATGTGATGGGAGTTGGTTGGTGTGGACACACTTTATTTAGCCATGTGGGAAGCAAAAGGAGGAGATTAGAAAACCATTACCATCATACCTTAGAAGCTGAGCTGATCAAGCTGGCTCGAAACAGCCCAGGGGAAGGAGATCTAAAGCCTCCTGCTGCAGGGAAAAAACTCATCCCCCGGCCTGTCTGTCTGTTGCAAGGTTGATAGGATGGAATTGTGGAGCCAATCAGCTCAAAGCTGCTGTTGTGGCTGCTCTCCTTTGTCAGCAATGAGCATGAATCATCTTCATCTAAACAAAGAGAAATAAATTTTAAGTGTGTGATTTCAGAAACGTGGTGGATTTGTTTAGGAAAAAGAGTTGAAAATGAAACTGTCAGGTAAAATTCATAGGTCAGTGCCTCAAATTATATTTCAAAACATTAAGTTGAAGGTAAATTACAGTACTGAAATAGCATTATACAATCAGGGTTTATCACTCTGAGCTAAGTTGACACCTAAAGTTCCTTTCTTTCTCTCACCTTGTCTTATGCCTATGATCACTGTCTCCATTATCCAATCAATTATACATCTCCCTTTGATCTACATGTGATAGAAATACCTCATGGTTCACTGGTTCACTCAATCAATACACTTCTGTGTCCTATTATATGTCCATGGTCAACCATAAAGAAAATGGACTGAGAAAAATTTTCTATTTCATAAATCCCTATCATTGACACATGGAAGACAGAAAAAAGTCACCAAGATTAAAAAAATGGAATCTAATGGAATTGTAAGCAGCAAAGCTGAAGAACCAGAGAAAAATCAAATTCTGAATAGAAGTCACTACTCACCAAGTTTGCTAGACCTTTTGCCTGAGTTTTCATCTGTTTCTGACTTTTCTTCAGCAGGAAAGTAACTGCAAAATGAGAAAGTAAAGAGTACCTATTCCTGCATCTAACAAGAGAGGAAAATCCAAGGGAATCTTACCTTTCCTTAGAGAGAATTGCTTACCCCATCTTAGAAGAGTTGTCCTTAAATAGAAGTAAGGTAGAATCTGACGAGAGAGGCTTGGGAACAGAGAGAAGGCTGACTGACTTGCCAATTTCATTACTGCCATCATTGTTCTCTTTATCCATTTCTTTTTCATCTTTGGTTTCCATTTCTTCACTACTAAGAAGGAATTCTTCAATCTTTATCAATGAAGTCACCCAAGAACAAAAAAATACAAGTCAAAAAATTTTAAAATATGGCTGCTTATTTACAGGTCACAACTTAAATCTGAAAAGATAAACTTGACGGAAGTTCGATCTGACCATTATCATCAATATAATTTTCTCTGTCACTTTTAGAGCTCTTTTTTATACCCTTATTTTTATTTTGCTTACTTTATTCTGATTATTTTACTTTTACCCTCCCAATATTGCTACAAGATTATAAAGGAAGTCTAGATTATCATTTTATTTGGACAATAAGAAGCTAAATGATTAGTCTGAGATTGCAGGACTACTGATGTCAAACCAACCACAGATTGTGATGTGCTGGCCAGCTCAGACAACACTTCCTTCATCTTCTACCAGGATCAAGTATTAACTACTGCTTTCAAGTGACCCCAGCACCCAAACAAGAAAGCTTTTTTTTTTTTTCATACTTAATCCTATCACCTATCTTTCCTAGGTGGAAAACAACATTTTGGAACAAGGGCCAGAGACCCTCTACAGAAACCCTACTCAAGGTATAATGAAATTAACTCAGAAAGGTCTCTGCCTGAGAATGGATCCAGACCTCTACCTGCCCAAGGATAAGAATGCTTTTTATTCTAAGGAAAGAAACCTAAATAAAAAACAGACAAAGATGAAAGTCCTTATTAATGAAAAGCCACTTCAATATTAGCCTTATATTAAAGTATGGAAACAAACAGATAGAAGCCCAGGATATGGCTCTGTGAACTGCAGTTGGTCGATGGTGCTAAAAGAACTGAACAATCTAGGATCTAGGTACACATGACGTAGCTACCTTCATCTCCACCTCTAAAATCTTTCGTACAATTGAATATGTTTATTATACTCTGATTCAGATCTGATTTTCTATTTCCTTTATTCATCATGACTTGGGAGCAGATATTAAAAAGGTAAAAAAGTTACACAATTGCCAGAAACCTCCTGATTGACTTTCTCCTCTTCTTTTTCCTCCTCGTCCTCTAATTCTTTTTCCTCCTCCTCTTCTTCTTCTTCAGATTCATCTGTCATTTCTTCCTCTTCTTCCTCCTCATCTTCCTCCACAAACCCATCTTCATTATCCCATTTAAATAATGCCTGGCGCTTTTGGCGTTCCTCCAGCCTTCGGAGTTTCATTGCTTCTTGCAGTTTAGCTTTCAGCACCTGAAGTTTTTCACCTGCAGAGGAATATGTAAAAATGCTTTAGACATAATGACTGACAACATATACAATAATGTTAAGTATGCATTTTAGGCAACTTCAGAAGTGTTCCAGTTACATTCCAAAAGGAAAATCAGAGACCTTTAGACACTAGGCTTTTGTAACATATGGGGATTATTATGAGCTGAAGTGTCAAAGAGAACTTCCATAATGTCCTACACCCTGGGATAATATACCATTCAGAGATTATAAGGCTTAAACTCACTTCTAATTAAAGAGATACAAGTTGAAATAATGAGATACCATTTTCCACATAATATTTTGGCAAAAATTAGAAAGTTTGATAATATCCATTACTGACAAGAGGAAACAGGAACTCTTATACACTAGATTTAGAGTGTAAATTGGTGCAACTTCTTTGAAGGACAATTAGACGATACATATATCAAAATTTGACTCAATAATTCAACTGCAAGGAATCTTTCATTTAGATATACAAATAAATATATGATACTAGGATGCAATATTTTATGAAATAACCAAAACTAAACAAACAAGATGTCCATCATTAGGAGTATGGCTAAACAAATCATGTTATAGTCATACATTGGAATATTACGTAGCTGTTTAAGAAAACTTCAAAAGCACTAAAATGGGCCCTGCCCTGATCAAGAGGCAGAGTGAGATACTTCAGGGCTCTGTCCCTCCAAAGAAGCTTTGAACAACCAGCATGAACTGGCAGAAAACAGTTAACAGTGTTGCACTTGCAGTAACAAGGCAAGTACCAAATCAAGGAAAAAGCTACTTAAAAGTGGTAAGAAATTGCGGCATCCTGGCTAGTCCTCCCCCACCCCTCACTGGCTTGGCATTGAGCCAGCCCACATTCCCAGTGCAGATTCTTGGTCCTGGTTCCAAAGGGAGCAGGGTAACCATCATGCTGGGATCATGTATGTCTGGCTGAACCTGTCTGGTGGTGGCCTGAGAGACTCATCATCCCGGAACTTGCCCGGCATGTAGAAGGCAGTTCACTGAGCTCTCCTACACAACACTGTGGGAGAACAGTCAAGTCGTGCTGCCTGGGGCAAGGGGTTGCAGGCTGTAGGATTTACAGTGCAGTGCCAAGGACTTTGAGAAAACTGTTTCTTAGGGTAGCATGTAAAGGCAGGAATTCATAGGGCCAAAGCGCATGCCCAATGTGCTGGTTTGAATGTATTATGTCCCCCAGAAAAAGCCATATTCTTTGATGCAATCTTGTGGGGCAGACATATTAGTGGGGATTAAGTTGGAACGTTTGGATTAGGTTGTCTGCATGGAAATGTGCCCCACCCAACTGTAGGTGATAACTGGTAAGATATTTCCAAGGAGGCGTGGCCTTGATCAGTGGAGCCATATAAATGAGCTGATGGGCAGAGAGAACTCAGTGCAGCTGAGAGTAACACTTTGAAGGGAGCTACAGCCAAGAGGAACATTTTGAAGAAAGCACAGGAGCTGCAGATGAGAGACATTTTGAAGACGGCCATTGAAAGCAGACTCTTGCTCTGGAGAAACTAAGAGAGGACAAATACCCCAAGAGCAACTAAGAGTGACATTTTTGAGGAACTGCAGCCTAGAGAGGAACGTCCTGGGAGAAAGCCATTTTGAAACCAGAACTCTGGAGCAGACACTAGCCACATGACTTCCCAGCTAACAAGAGATTTTCCGGACACCATTGGCCATCCTCCAGTGAAGGTACCAGATTGCTGATTTGTTACCTTGGACACTTTATGGCCTTAAGACTGTAAATGTGTAACCAAATAAACCCCCTTTTATAAAAGCCAGTCCATTCCTGATGTTTTGCATTCTAGCAGCATTAGCAAACTAGAACGCCCAAGATAAAGATGCATTGCAGAAAGGATCAGGGAGGCCCCTATGCTTTGGCCTGGAACTATTCTCTGAACTCACTGTATGAGTAAGCTCTGAAGGAGAGCACTCACACAGGTCAATATGCAAATATTGGGAAAAAGAGTTTTCTTTTTTTTCCTTATTCTTTCTTGTTGTTGCGTTTGTTGCTGTTGTTGGCTCCTGGCTTTCAAGGAAAGTGCTGTAATAACACTAGCTGGATACAAGCTTAAGAAACAGACACCTCAGAGTCAAAATTTTAGTGATAACGGATTAAAATATCAAAATGTCAACAAAAGGTTACAAAACATACAAAGAAACAGAAAAAAATTGCCCAGTTAAAGGAGAAAATTAAAACATCAGAAACCATCAAGGAGGAGAACCAGACCTGGGATATAATAGACAAAGACTTAAAAAAAAAAATGGTCCTAAATATGCTCAAAGAGCTAAAGGAAAACATGGATAAAGGAAAACATGAACAAAGAACTAAAGTAAAATGATAGATGAACACAGAGAATGTCAACAGAGAGATGGAAATTATGAAAAGGAACCAACAGAACTGAAGAGCACACTAGCAGAAATAAAGAATTCCCTAGAGGAGTTCAATAGCAGATTGGAGCTGGCAGAAGAAAGAATCAGATGACTTGAAGATAAGACAATTGAAATACTTCAGTCTAAGGAAGAGAAAGAAAAGAGAAAGAAAAATGAACAGAACCTGAAGAACCTATGGGACACATACTAATACATGCACTGTGGGAGTTACAGGAGTAGTAGAAAGAGAGAAAGGGACAGAGAGAATATCCAAGGAAATAATGGCTGAAAACCTCCCAAATTTAACAAAAGACATGAATAAACACATCAAGATGCCCAATGAACTTCAAACAGGATAAACTCGAATAGACCCACACTGCGCCATGTTACAACCAAGCTGTTGAATGCCAAAGATGAAGAAAGAATTCTAAAAGCCACAAGAGAAAAGCAAGGAGGCCTCAATAAGGTTAAGTGCGGATTTTTCATGGGAAACCATGGAGGCAAGAAGGCAGTGGGAAAGCAAAAAACTTCCAACCAAGAACTCTGTATCTGGCAAAATTGTCTTTCAAAAATAAGAAAGAAAAAAAAAAATAAGGAAGAGATTAAGACATTCCCAGATACACAAAAGCTGAGGGAGTTCATCACCACTAGACCAAGCCTACAAGGGATACTGAAAAGAATTCTGCAGGTTGAAAGGAAAGAACAATAGACAATAGATCAAAGCTAAACGAAATAAAGATCTCCAGTGAGGGTAATAACATGGGTAAATATAAATGCCAGTACTATTGTATTTTTGGTTTGTAACTCTACTTTTTACATCCTACAGGACCTAAAAGGCAATGTAATGATAAATCAATGGTTTTTGACTCATAACGTAGTTTGTGAAAAGAACTACATAAAGATGGGGGAACGGAGGGGTATAGTGACATAGTTTGTATATAATATTGAAGTTAAGTTTGTACCAAAGCAAATGAGATTGTTATAGATTTAGAATGTTAGATTGAAGCCCCTTGGTAACTACAAAGAAAATATCAGAGAATATGCAAACTTTTAGAGACAAAAATTAGAATACAGGTTCCAGGGGACAGGGGAATAGGGAGTTAATGCCTAATAGTGTATGGTTTCTGTTCGGGGAGAGGAGAAAGTTTTAGTAATGGAAAGTAATATTGTGGATGAGATTAATCCCATTGAATGGTAAGCCCGGGAGTGGTTGCATTGGGCAAGTATATGTCCCACAGCGTGAGAGGGAAGAAGGAAGGAAAGAAAAAGAACAATTAAAGAGATAATAACAATTAAATGCAATACACAACCCTGGATGGGAACTGGCAAGGGGAAGAAGATGCTCAAAGAGACATTATTGAGACATATGAAAAACTGGAATATAGACTATAACCTTTATATCAATGTACATTTCTTGAACTTAAGAACTTACGTAACTTAAGATGGTTACATAAGTGAATGTCTTAGGAAATGTAGGTAGCAGTATTAAGTGTCCAGGGAGCATGATGTATACAACCTGCATGCAAGTGTTCAGAAAATGGATTGATGGCTACATGGACAGATGAGGGAAGGGGTTGGGAATGATACAGCAAATGTGGCAAAATGTTAAAATTGGTGGATCTGGGCATCTGGAGGTGTAGGGGTATATTGGAGTTCTCTTGTGGGTCTGTATTATTTTTGTAACTGTCCTTGAAAGCATTTCAAAGTAAAAAGTCAAAAAAAAAAAGGTAGTTAAGTGTCTAAGCTCTGGAATTAGATGGTCTTGGTTAGGCTGCTAGTTCTACCACTTATTAGCTGTATAAACTCGAGCATGTTGTTTACATGTTCCGCATGTCATTTCTTCATACATAAAATGAGGATACTAATATCATCTACCTCATGGGGTTGTGAGGATTAAATGAGAGCCTGGCAGAGAGTAAGTTTCCAGTTCACATCCACAATAGTATATGCATATAAATATCCCTAAAAGGACACACAAGAAGTTGTTAACAGTTACCTGAAGAGACTAATTTTCCATTTTTTATCTTTCAGTGTTTTAACTTCTTACACACACACACACACACACACACACACACACACACTGCATTGAGGGGGGGAGGGACGAAAGACTTGTCTCTAATTTGTCCCTAATATATTGTTAAATCAAAAAAAGCAGATTACAAAGCAGAATGCATGGTATAATCACATTTTAAAATAAGTTAATAAATGCATACATGTATGTGGAGAGTTTAAAAAGATAAATACACAAATATGGTTATAATAGTCATCTTTGGTACAGGACTGTGGATATATTTTGTTTATTCTATGTATTTTATAGAATGGATTTATTTACGTTTCTTAAAATAACAAAATGTTATTTTAAGAAACAAAGCCATCTCGCCCACCCCATACCTGTGGGCAATGCTACATGTGAATCAAGTGAGAGGAGGTACTGCTGTCCAATTACCAAAATCTTTGAGGAAAAAGATTCTATAACTTTTCACTATTGGATCTTCAAGAGCCATAAAAACCTATCAGAGTACAAAGCAAAACCCAAAAAGATGCGGACTCAAATACCTGGCTTTGTATGGCTTGCTCCATCTAGCATCTCAGCTTCCAGGGTCACGGGTACCACACCTGCCTTCAGCTCTTCCTTTCCATCAGTGCCCACATCTTTCACTACGATGTTCACATTCACCTTCTGAGCAGGCCTGGGCCTGGCTGCTGGATGAGCATGCTTCCAGAAACGCTGCTTCAAGGCTTCCAGTTCTAAACCCAAAGGCCAACAAGTCTGTCAGTGTGTGATGCTTAAACTCTTGCCTTTAAGATTCCCGTCAAGAATTATGAAGGAAGTTATAACAAAGTTATGGGGGAGGGGGGAGGACACAAAGAGAAACCCCAAATTCCTTTGCTACTAACTCCTCATGTCAAATTCACATAACTTTAACTGGTACTGATGGACTGCTGCAACTGTTTTTCCCTGGTATGTTTCAAAAATCATAGACTTTTTAAATAGAAATTTAGAACTGACATTTCTAAATACGTATAACTGTAAAAAAGTGTATTAAACTGGTAGAAGCAAATATAATCCTCAATTATTCAAGGGCTTAATCTTTCATGGGTTTCAGTCTCCTCTTTTCTATTCCCTATTTTGATCATTTCACTCTTTATTAGCAATCTTACTAAATAGGGGCAAGATTGAAAACAAGAAAGGAACAAGAAAATGAAGATCAGTCTAGTTAATGATGAAATTCAGGGGCAGGATTGGCTAGTTTTTTGGTGCAAGAAACTATTTTACAAGTACAACCAGACAAGAAAATCCCACTTACAGGCATCCCCTGAAACCACACACTCAACCTGTGAACAATGGGAATATATACACTGGGATCAGTAAGTTCAGCGGTCTAATGGCCATAGGGTCCTTTCTCACATTCCCTAAAGTGATTGCTTAGAAAGTCCTTCTTCCTGAATCAGCTGCTGCCTGGGACCAAACCCTGCTCACTCTGCTTAACACTTCAAACCACAGTGTGATATGTTGTGAGAGAGCTGGCAGTTATACAGAGAAAGGAAAGGAGAAGGAGAAAAACCTCCTTTGCGGCTAAGAGACTCTGGAAATTTTCATGTGGCCTTCTCCTCTTCCATGATAAAATATCCAGGATACTCCAATTTCAGTTAATTTTTAAAAACTGAACTTGAATCATACTTTAGTAGCTTTTTGATTAGCATCTACAGATAGTTTTTCTTTCCCTAGAGGGTCTTAGTAGAGAGAACTGAATCCCTAACATTATTAGCAGCAAAAACACAGTTCAAACAAGAGTAGAGAGGGACGCTTTAAATCTGCATGTTATTTTATGGTGGTCCAGTAAGGTAATAGGATTGGAACTAACTGGTGGTGGCAGTAGAAAGGGAACAGAAATAGGCAGGTCATTACTGAAAAGAATTAAAGAAATGGGATTGATAGGGAGATTACTCAGGAAGTAAAATAATAGTGAGGAAGGAGGTGGCTTTGTTCATATCTGCAAACTCTAGGATGCTGAAAGTTCTTAACCTACCAACCCACTGGAGCACCCACTTTTCTTGCCTTTTACTATGTGACTCAACCACCAAACTCCTAGTCCTAGAATCTCTATTTAAGCTCCTCTCTTCCACCAGTTTTTTTCCCAGCACTTTTTATCTCTTCTCTAAGTGAAAAGTCTCTGCCCCAGCTCGTCTCTACCAGTAGCTTGGATCTAGAACTGTTCTCATTCCCATTGCTCATAGACCAGAAATTTATTTCCCAGAGGAAATAAGAGTAGAGATTACCTCCTATCCTGTTGCAGAGAGCAAGAGTAAAATATTTCTGGCACCCCAAAAATTAAATCTACATGCATTCTCTCATGTAAACCTTATTCTAACGTGAGGTTAAGGAAACTGAGCTGTTCCCACTGTCTTTGCTCTTAACCCTTCCCAATGCACCTGCCACAGATTGAACTTCCTAAAATGAACATCTGATTGAGTTATTTCCCCTTGCAAAAAACCTTTTAATGATCCTCTGAGAACAAAGGCTAGTCCAAGCTCCAAGCTCCAAGCTCCTAGCATGACCTCAAAGCCCTGCATCCTATCCTCTGCTCACCCTTGGTTGCCAATCCCCTTTCAATCTTGACTTCAACCAGCTGGAAGACCCTATGTTTTCTCATTTCTGTGCCTTTTGCAGGTCTGTCTCCTCCACCAAGAAAGCCCTCCTCACATCTCTTCCTTGGCATCCCCTACTTGGCTTTCAGGACTAAGTTCTGGTATCAATCAGATCTTTCTAGAAGCTTCCCTGACTCCTCAGTCCAAGTGAAATGCCTCTCCCCTAAACTCCCAATGCATGTTCCACAAGTGTATACCTTGATCACAGAGCTTACCATCCAGTACTATAATGGTCTGTTGCCTATCGATCCCTCCAACTACACTTTAATTCCCTTGAGCGCAGGGACTCAACACCTAACCCAGAGCTAAATCAAAGTTTATTGCATGGATGAATGAATGCTGATACTAAACTCCAGGTATATCATGGAATGGGCTGGTCTAGGAATCCAAAATATTCATCTAAATATTATTTCCAAAGGAAATCATGTTCTAAGTTCAAAATAAGTTCTTACCATGTGTCAGGCACTGTGCTAGGTCCCTTAATAAGCTAAGTGTAATGTTGGAAAAATTACCCAACCTCTCCAAGCCTCAGTCTCTTCATTTGCAAAATAACATTGGGGCTATGAAAATTAAGACAACAAATAAGAAATCTATCAATATCTAGTATAGCATCTCCAAAAATAAATAAATAAATAAGTAAAGTTTCATCCTTTTCCTGTCTCACAGCCCAGGACTGTGTTGATACAACTTCTGGTCCCATAGAACACAATTTAGACGTATCTGATATTTTAAGTACTCAAAAAATGTTTCTTCCCTTCCCTGACTCTTAGTCTGGGACTGTTTATAGTTAACTTCTTGTCCCCATATAACAAATATTCCCTCAGCATTCTGGGCAATAGCTTATTCTCATGCTTCTTTGCTAGTGATGCTAGCTGATTCTGCTACAGAAGGCCTTCACACTCACCTCCTGTTCTGGTCAAACTAACCTACACATCCACCCAATAAGCACTATGCAAAGCTCTATCTGACCCTTCCAGGAATGCCCCCTCCACTTTCACCAAGTCCATCCATTCAATCAGCAAAGAATCACTGAGGATATTTTACATGCCAGATACTGTGACCTAGCATCTGTCAACAATAAGCTATTTAATGGAGAGTTCTTGATCCAAGAAGCACTATTATATAAAGCACTATATATATTTATATATATATATATTTATATGGAGAGCATTATACATATATAAAGAGTACTTCTTTATACTATCCATTTGCTGCATTATTTCAACAAATTTTCATTATAGCCCTGTGAGTCAGATAGTGCTATTATTTCATTTTTTTTAAAAAACATGCCTTAGAGAGGTCAAATAACATACTCAAAGTAAGATTAAGTAGCAGAGCCAGCCCAGAGTGAAACCCTGATCTGGCTACAGAGCCTAAGCTTTTACCTACCAGGACATACTGCCTCGACACAGAGGAGGGAGCACCTCACTCTTCCTAAGAGTCAGGGAAGATTATCAATGTGGTGATACACAGTTCAGTTTTGAAGGCTCATTCATTCATTCAGTAAATACAAATGCCTAGAATTGTGCTGTCCACTGTGGAAGGACTGGGGATAGAGTAGAGAAAAAGAACAAGCTTCCTATTCATAGTATAAAGGGGAAGACAGTGAACAAGTAAATACATGCACTTGCTTTTCAAACCTTCCTTTCACCACACATTTATCCCTTCTCTGAACTCCCACAGCACTTTATTCTAAATGTTTCTTTTAGCAAAGAATACTTTTCCCTTTTCTTCAGATTATTTATTTTTTTCCAATTCAGTGAGGCACTCATTATAGATGTCACTGACAACTTTCTTTCTTTCATTATTGTTATTTGCATGTAAGCACTTTAAGTGTAGGAGAAAATGTCAGCTTTATCTTGGTATGACCTCCGGCATTTTGCATAGTTTAACATTTGTTGAATGAGTGAAAAAAAAATTCAGTTTTGCAGACAATTTACTGAACCTAAACATTACTCTTTAGCTATGATAAATTCAATGTTTTTATGAATATCTTGAAATTTGACACAGGATCATAGAAAAACTTAGAATTCAGTTTGGAAAGGAAGAAGTAAATTCCTAAAGACCATAACAGAACAGCAATGTACCTCTTTTGTATATTATCTATCAACAGGCTTCCATTTTAAACAAGGTTTAGATAATTCTGATAGCCTATTAAATTTACTAAAATGAGATTCTACCTGTATCGAGTACATATGTTGAATAAGATCATGTGTGGTTATTGGTTTCTCCTGTATTCCCTGTTTTCCACAGTGACAAATAATTGAAAGCTGCCGGGATAAATCCCCCATGGGAGACTTCCCACAATTCAAAGGATTACCTTGGTTGGTTTCAGGTTCATCAAGTATCACAAAGGAATCATCATCGGCCCCCAGCCGAGGTTTAACAGAAACATCTATTCCCAGTTGCTTAAGCCTATCCAGAGTGAACCGTCTCCCTTTTTCAGGTGGCACAGCTGCTGTCAATTTAGCTTGCTGCCCGGGCTCTTCCACCTTTCTGTCCGCTTCTCCTTTATTCAGGCCTTCTTCTCCTTCCAAAGCATGAGGTTCAAGTGCCACAAGTGCTCCAGCCTGATACTCCTGGCCCTCCTTGCTCATTAGAAAGCTGGGTTCCTGTTGCTCCACTGAGCTGTCCCCAGGTGAAGGTCTAGGATTATCCTGCTTCTGTTTCTCTTGAATTTCTACCTCTTCACTTCCCACCAAATCCTTACTGCAAGACTCATCTGAGGCAGCAGTGATCTGGGGTTCCTGTGAAACTGCAGGGAGTGGATTAACTTCTTCATATTCTGTGCCTGCTGTCTGTTCAGAACCTTTGCCATGGTGATCAACATTCATTTCAGTTGTATTTGCAGTGTCTATGATTTCTCTCTTGTGGCCTGACTGATACTTAGATGACCTGGAGAAGCGAAAATGAGCTGGATTTGAAAATTATCCTAAATGTAAAACATTCTCAAACCTTAGCATACAATGAAAATCAATTACATCAGTTTTAAGGGAGTGAGGAATCTAAATTTTTTTACTCTAGAAGCTTGTCAAAAAACTGAATGTTTAAGAAAATTATAATCAGAAGGAAAGAGGGTTCTTACTTCAGTAGTGCCATGGCATTTCCCTGGCAAGTGGGCCGGGGTTTACGTTTGAAGAAATCATGAATGGTTTTATTCTCAGGCATATGATAAGGAAGATTAAGTGCAGACTCTATAAAATGGAATAAAACAAGCAAATACAAACACTGTATGTTCTGAAAATGTCATATTCAGTTAACCAATCAGTACAGCCAAGGCCATCATCAGAAATAGAAAAAAAAAACACCATTTTAACAAAGGCAGGCAATAAGTACAAAAGAGCTCCCCTGGAAGACCACTAGCTTTTAAACCTGATTGTGAAATCAAAATGATCCAGGAAGCTTTTTAAAAATACAGAGTCTCAGACCCCACTTCAAAGCTACTGAATTAGACTCTCTGTGGAGCCTAAGAATGTATTTATTTGAAAAGCTCTCAAAGGGATCCTGATGCAGCCAGTCCACAGACAACCATTAAAAAAAAACTTTCTTACCACTACTGCAGTTCTGGAACTATGCACAGTTTATATTAATGTTCCAAGGGCTTTAGGACAGTGTCCACTCACCAATAATTCTAACTTTGATATTCTAATCCAAGTTCATATAAGGAATGTTAAAAAAGAAGAAAAGAACACATAAATCCCCAACATCCAAACTGAGCTTACAAAATTTACTATACAGGTTTGTATTACCTCGAATAAGGCGCTGAGTCTCACTATGCAGTTTTTTTAACGCTTCCTTACTTAACTTGGCTGCCTTCCTTTCCTTAAAGAAACAAAATGCAAGACTACGTTAATGGTGTTTTCCAGAAAGGTATTCATCCTTCAAGAGTTTGCTCTCTCCATAAAAAAGATGATGGAGCAGTAAGCACTAACAAATTCAATACAATCTAAACTCAAGGATTTCATTTATTCACAAGTCTCAGAGAATTTATTCATGCCAATCTATGTGTGCCCTTATTATGTGCAAAGCAGTAAGTTGGGTACCAGGAAAATACAACAGACACAGAAGCCCACAATCACAATGGAAAGAGCTCAGAGGCTACATGACTACACACAGCTCAACCTTACCTTCCTCATGGTGCCTTCTGATAACTCACTTTCTTCTTCAATTGGATAGACTCCACTCTCCAACAACGGTTCCTTTTTCTAAAAGAGACCGCAAGTTGATTAAAATGGACAAAAATTAATGTGATATAAGAGGATGTTTCTTACTTGATTGCTTTTGTACTCCAACATCACTTCGTGCTGCGTAAGTAAGAAATCAGAAATTATAAAATGGCAATTTTTAAAGACACAGTATCCAAAAATGGCTGGAAAAATAAACCAGAGGTCTCAAATGGAGCTTGGATCCTCATTTCTCATACCTCTGTCTTACACTGTTCCCCAAGGAGGGACAATGACTCCCAGGGAACTAAAGAGAACGTTAGGAAGAACAATTATACTTCCAGACACTAAGGAAATGATGCTTTAACTGATGCCTGTCTTTGATTTCCTTCCTAAAACTGTAAGGTTCGTTCTCAGAGGCCACAAGATTGTAAAATTTATACCTCTGCCCTATTATTTACCTGCTTGTTACCATAACATTAAGTATCTTACTCTTTTTTTTTTACATTCTTAAAAGAGCAATAACAAAGTACTAGTTTCCGAACAAGTTAGCATGTCTATCACCTGTACTGCAAGTTTCCAAAATTAACAGCTGAAAAACTCAAATCAATTTACACGTTTTTCTTCAGTTAAAAAAAAAAAATTAAGATACCAACTGTAAATCAAAAAATAAAGCAAAGGTTAGAAGCCCAGCTGGTTTAGCTCTGACTGCAATCGTCCTTTACTTGCCTTGTGCTTTTTTACTTTGTTTTTCATGGCTGTCCTTATTGATTCTAATGACTCCTCATCGTCCAATGGAGAGTTATTTTCCTCCTCCAACCCGCTTTCAAAAAGGTCTTTATCCATAAGAAGACAGCCACTGTCATTAAACGGCTGTTTCACTTCATCTTCCTGGATAATGCATAAAGAAAAAGCACAATCCAATCATTTAAAAATCCAGTATTTCAAAACATCATATGGCAATTTGGATCAGGCCAGAAAAAGCCCATGTTGCAACAGACAAGTTATATGATATGGCATTCTAGAACATTCTAAACTACAGTTATCCTTTGAAGTTCAAGCTGTGATTTTATATAACTGTCCAAAATAAACTTAATAACCAGTAAATAGTTTTTGAAAAACAGTGAAGTATTTATTTACTAACTAGTTTATAAAACTTGACTGATGGATGCATAAAAATCTTCCTTTGAAATATATTTTCATCAGTTCAGAAGCAGTAAAGAATTACTATCTGTGCTCACAAAGAAAACCACAACCCATTCATTTGGAGGCCTCCTCTGAGTATCTGAAACAGAAAATGAGATCAACACATTTCAAATCATATAACCCATAACTTCCAATGCAAAACTATATTCTGAGTTCAGGAACAACCTTGAGGACTGAAAGCAAATTTTCTAAAATGTTAATCTGCCTTAGAAACAGCAAATTATTCCTTAAAATGTACCTCATTCTTTGTTTCCTTCTTTTTTAACCGCCTAATTTTTTCCATCTTTTTTTCCTCTTTCTCAAGTCTTCTCTTTGATTTTACTTTTGCTTTTCCTCCTGTTCCTTCTTTATCACGTATGAGTTTTTTGGCAAGCTGTCTGTCAAGTGTAAAGTCCTCAGATTTTTCAGATTGGAGACTCCGCTCAAAGCAAGGTGTCACTTGGGTTTTAAGATTTTCCTGATACAAAGACTCCTCAGTGTCATTTTCATCACTGTCTGCCAGAGTTTTATAAATCCTTCTGGCTTTTCCATTTTTTCCAGCATATAAATTCTCTTTATTTTCCTCTTCTGCCCTGTCATAGGTAGTTTTCTCTGGAGAGGCTTTTGTGTCCTCTGTTTCAGAGTCACTGTCTTGTAGTACTTTCCTGTTTTTCAATTTTTTACTCACAAAAATCTCTTCATCAGAATCTGGAGGAAACACAATTTTTTAAAAGGTATACAATCATTTGTCCTTCCTCCTTGTCCCCCTACTTTGCAAAAATATATGCAATTATACAAGTGAGACATTACCTTGTGAGATTTTGTAACTACCACTAAGAACTGAATGTAGCAAAGAAACTCTAAAAATACATTTTGAAAAACATTTTCCCTGGAAAAATGCCTCTTGCTGAGAAATGTAATTATATATATTTACAATGTGCCAAGTTGTTCTAATCCTTCGGACAGGTGTTAAAAATCTCTTTATTAGAGGATAAATGTGTTCAACCAGGCCAATATGGTAACTTCTGAACATTCTATACATTCAATAATATAATAGAGACATTTTCAAAAAGGTACAAACATTGTTATTTTGCTTTTATAACAAAACAAACAATAAGATTAGGGCATTAATAATTTAATAAATCAGGAGAATAATGAAATTAATCCAATCCACTTACAAAATAGGCTCCTATGTTCTATTACCAAATACTACAAACCTCTTTCGTTCAAGGGCCCAACTGTTTCACAGCTGCCCTGTCCACTGTCTGAAGGACTATTTGCTTCGTCATGTGAAATGAGTTTTGGATCACTGATTTCTAGGTGAACCTACAAAATGTGAATATACTTTGCATTAGTGAGCAGGTGACGGAAAGCACCGATACCTAATGATACACAGATCATCATAGGTGGATCAGAAACAAGGAAGAAACCAATACAATGGTTCAATGAAGGGACTGCATTAAGAATTACCGGCCAAAAACAAACAAAAATTCATTGGTTGCCTCTGAAGGATGCTATAGAACCAACTCATTATTTTTAATCATGATAAATAAATGAAAAAGAATCAAGCATTTATTATGTTTTTCCTGTGTGAACAACAGTGAACAATAATTTCAGGGTACCCAGATGATTGATGAGAGGAAGTTTCCCCTTAGAGAAATATCCTAGCTAATCAATGAAAAAAAAACAGTAGAATTAGACCATCAGAATCTTAGCAACCCCCTATCAAATAACAGATATAGGCAATGATCCTCAATGGCTAGTAACATCACAAGAAAAGAGAAACAACCAGACTTATGTGCTGCCTGATAGAAGTACTCAAACCACCTAGGAAGCATTCTTGCCAAAACATTCAAATCTGAATCTGATCAAGTCTCTATAGCTAACTACCCATTTAAAGGAAATACAGGGGACAGAGGAACATGTTAAGTAATATCACATACATGCAATCCAGAATGTGGGAAACTCAACAGGACAAACTATATTTGTTTCTCTAACAAATAAATTGCAAGAAAAAAGAGAGGGAGGAGGACCTATAGATTAGAGAGAGTTAAGATATTTATCAACAATTTCAATATACAGACCTTGTTTGGATCTGATTCAAACAAGGTTGAAAAACACTTAAGTCAAAGAAATCTAAACTCTGACTAGATATTTAATATTAAGCAGAAATTCTAAAATTTCAATTTTAGCAATTAAAACTTTAGTATGTTAATAGAATTGTAGTTTATGTTTTTTCAAAAAGCCCTGTTATGGGATGGATCATGTCCCCAACAAAAACATGGTCAGATGCTAACCCTGGTCCTGTCAATGGGAATGCATTTGTAAACAGGATTTTTGAAGATGTTATTAGTTATGGTGAGGCCAAACAGAATCAGGGCAGACCTTAATCCAGTATGACTTGGAGTCCTTATAATAAGCAGAGTAAATGTGGACAGTCAGCAGGAGACAAGAGACAGATGGCCATGTGATGCAGGCAGAGATTAAGTTATGCATTGCCTGCAAGCCTCTACCAGAATGTCACAGACTACAGAGAAAGCAGGATCCTGCCAACATCTTGATTTTGGATGTCTTGCCTCTAAAACCGTGAAATAGTACATTCCTGTTGTTTTAGCCAACCAGTCTGTGATGTTTGTTATGGCAGCCCTGACAAACTAAGACAGCCCTTAGCTTTTAGAGATTCATACTGAATTACGTGTGGATGAAATGATATGATGTCTTGGATTTGTTTCCAAATAATCCGGTTTGTGGGGGCAGTGGGTAAGGATATAGAAGAAACAAGATTGACCATGATTTGAAAATTGCTGGAATTGGGTGATGGGTTCATTTTATCAATCTTTCTAAATTTGTAGAGGTTTATAAAAAAACTTTTTTAAAGTCACAAACCAGAAAAATCTAACGAGAGGTGTGTTAGATGACTTGACCAGTTAGTAACAAAGCTGACCCTAGATGCCAGGTCTGATTCCTCCTTAGTGGTCTCAGGGCTCTGAATTAAAGCTTCTTAATAAGGGGGAAAATATTAACATCTGTAATGTAGCAAGGCAGAAGGCCTTACCCCTTACCCTGGTGGTTTCTCAAATAACTATTTATTCAACTGATGTGAATGTTTGATACAACTATTAAAATAATAACAAAAGGTAACATGTACTGAGGAACCACTGAGGATCATCAGGTATGTGCTGATCATCCTCCCAACAATCCAATAAGGGGAAGACTATTCGTTCTGTTTGCAGATTCAGAAAATAGTGTGGGTAAACACACAGCTCAAAACACGAGGCTCTTAATTTTTTCTATTCCAGGCAATTTCCAGCAGTAGCTGCAACAAAGGCAGGACCAGAAACAGGGTGAGATAGTGACATGTCGAAACACTCAGTAATCAAGATAAATAATATTTTAGTGCAATATCGTTTACAGCATCAAAGTGGCAAACTATGGCTCATGGGATCAGTTGCCCGTTTCTGTAAATAGTTTGATTGGATTGCAATCAAGGCCTGCATTACAGTGAGGAGAGTGAGGCAGGGTGGATCTTGTCTTTATTTGGTATTTTGTTCAATATCAAATCACGGAATTTTTTGCATTAATTTTGATTTTTAAAATACTACATTAAATATATACAAGTGGGTGGGTTTTTTTGGTTGTTGTTATTGCTGTTTCGGTGTTTTTTGTTTTGTTTTGTTTTCTGCCACCTTAAATTTTGCACCTCAGGAAAGAATAGGTTTCTGGAAAAGTCGTTTCTAAGCCCAAATGTCAGCCATCAGCCGGGAGGGCTTGAAACTGTTACTTCCCCACTTTGGGCCCAGTCGGAGAACGTGGGCGGGGCGATGGGGGTGTCAGCGAGATAACACCAAAGGCCCCTTCCAGACCCAATCTGGAACTCCGCAACATTGTTGCCTCTACCCAGAATCCTGCCCTGCACTCCAGAGACCCGGTTCGGCCTGGGTCTTCCTCTTTTGGGGCGCTGTAAGAGGAAGAGCTCCTGCGTCAGGAAACGCGCCAAAGCAGGGAGGCGAGTAGAGGAGAGGAGGGCACGCGCTAGAGAGCGAATTGGCGGCCCGCAGGACGCGCCGCAAAAACTAGGAGAAACTCGTCGAGGAGAGCCGGAGCGCGGGAAGCCGGGACCTGTAGGAAACCGCCCGCGGAAAAGTCTCGCCAGAGTCCCCGGGGCCACTGGAGCCGACAGCGGGGCACGCCGGGAGCTGTAGTCCTCTGAGCCAGGCGAACTCGGCTCTGCTGGTCTCTATCCCTGCCCTCCCCGTCCCTCGGCGCCAGGCCTCAGCAGCCCTGTTAGAGGGATGTGTTTACGCTTACCGCAGAAGCCACCTCTCCCGTCATGATTCTAGCTTCTCCAGCGCTCCGCTCTGGATGAGGCAGCTCTCCGGTTCCTTCAGTCTGTGTGTAGCCGCTCCCGCCGTCTCCAGTCCCGCTGTACCCTTCGAGCTTTCGCGCCCAGCCGGAGCGGAGGCCCGACCTTCAATGATTTGCACCAATCGGGAAGAGGCTTTCTATCTGCATCCCCGCCCCCACTCCGTTTTACCAATCACTAAGCGCCTCCGAGTCAGCTTGACAGTATAATCTGGGTTGGGTTGGCGGTTCGCTGTTTCTCTAGTCAGCTGAGCACGCGCTAGCGTGGAGGTGCGCTAGGAGCCGGGCGGTCGGGTTTCTGGCCTTGCAAGAAGGTACCTCGCTACTGGTAATCTTTGACCTTTGACCCTTGCCGTGGCTCGGTATCTCCTATCCAGCGTAATCTGAGGAGTGAGCCCTCCAGCCAGGGCACCCGAGGGTGTTCTGAATCTTTCCAGGGGGAGTCCCAGGCTCCTGTGGGAGACTTCTCCAATGACTCCAGCCCTTGAGCAGCTATATTCTGTCTGCCTCTTTTTTTACATGACATTCACGCCATTGAGCACCAAAAGGAAAACATTGCGGTCTGCTTACATACCAAAGACTATCCTTGGATAGATTAATTTGAGGATACAGAAAACACCCATTCCACTTCTATCTTTGGACAAAGCAAAAAGAATAACAACTCTGGAGTCAGACTAATCCCAGACAATTCTAATTCCAGTTTTGCCCCTGCGTTGGTTATCTTGTTGCCACTTCAGGTCCATTCTCTGTCCTTTCTTTGCCCTGCTCTGTGTCCAAGCAAGATTAACTCTCCAAGTGCTTTAGTCCAACTCCCTTACCCTCAGGCTTCAGGTTGGGTTAGGCTACTGGAAGGCACCAGGAGGAGATCAAAGGGCACAAGGAAAGAAGGATCAGAGTATTTACCATCTCCCCCGCCTCCCCCACCCCCAGTTCTAGCCACTGGTAGGGTGACCAACTGTCCCAGTTTGCCCAGGACCTTCCCAGTTTCAGCACTGAAACTCCCGCATCTCGGGACTCCTGCCACAGTCCCAGGCAACCTCGGATACTTGGTCATCCTATCCACTGGCTCCCTCTTCCAAGTTTTCTAAGGTGCAGGCAGTGAAATGTTTAAGAGACATTTATTGGTAGAATCAACAAGACTTAGAGACTGATTCAATAGTGGAATGAAAGAGTTGGAAGTATCAGAAATTTTGAATTTGGATGACTGCGTAGAGATGATGATGAGATAAGCAGAGCAGGTTTGAGGTGCAAATGATTGGACAAGTTGAGTTTGATGTTTGCTGGATGGCCAGTAGGGAGTTGAAAATGTCTTTCACAAGCTGCAAAGAGATCTGAAAATACTAATATCAGGAGTATTTTCTCATTTATTCACTTCAAGAGGGAATTCAGGAGGAATAATATAGTTGTCAAGTAAATTAATTAGTTCAACAAATATTTATTGATTCCCCTACTATACGCCAGAAATATTCTAGGTCCTTGGTTCCCAACGTGTGGTCCCCAGACCAGCAAGCAGCATCAGCATCACCTGGAAACTTGTTAGAAATGCAATTCTCAGGCCCCGCTTCAGGCATACTAAATCAGAAACTTTGGGGGCAGATCCCACCACTATGTGTTTTAACAAGCCCTTGAGATCATTTTGATGCACGCTTAATTTAGAGAATGGCTATTGGTAAATAACACAAAGTGCCTGTCCTTTTGGAGCAAAAATAAACAAATAGATGTAAATAAAATTGCAGACAGTGATAAATGTTATTGGGAAACCAGAATGGGAAGGAGGAAGAATGCAAAGACTACTCAGACAAAGTCTCTCTGATGGCCTCTATGATCCCTGCAGTCAGGTAGAGCTATACCAGTTACTAACCTTTTAAAGCTAAGTTTTCTCATCTGCTAAAATGGAGATAACAATATTATTTAAGTTACAAATTTACTGTGAAGATTAAATAAGATGAGACATAACATTTCCAGCATGGAGTAAGCCCCCCCAAAATCTTAGCCCTCTAAATATGAGGAGGAGTGCTATATAGATGCGTATTTGGGAATCATCAGTTTGAAATTAATAATAAAAGTATAAAAAGTGGATAGAGTGAGACCTGAGAGGAAAAGAGGATGGATGATAGGATCTTGTTGGGTGTGGAGGCAGAAGGTAGTTTGCAATAGGTTGAGTAATGAATGAGAGGTGAAGAAAGGAAGACAAAGTTCCTAGAGTACCCTTTTATGAAGGTGGAAGGTGGCAGCAAGGGAAAGATCTGGATTGTTTAAAGGGATTAGCCTGAGCCTGTCCCCATAGATGGCTTTGTGGCCTTATGTAAGTCATTTAACTTTTCAGAGCCTTGTTTTCTCATTTATAGACATTGGATCAGATCATGATTCTCAAATGGGTTTAACTGACAGAGCACCTGGAAGTATGGTACTTATAGGAAATACTTTGTGATACTGATGATTTTAATCTGGTGATATAAATTCAGAAAAGTTTTTACTAGTAGGATCTATCATTCCAGCACACAAATCAGTATTAAAAAGCAATTCTAGGGAGTGCAGCTGTGAGTGACGTTTTGAAGAGGAGCAAGCTTGCTAGAGAGGAACGTCCTGGGAGAAAGCCATTTTGAAACCAGAACTTTGGAGCAGATGCCAGCCACATGCCTTCCCAGCTAACAGAGGTTTTCCGGATGCCATTGGCCATCCTCCAGTGAAGGTACCTGGTTACTGATGTGTTACCTTGGACACTTTATGGCCTTAAGACTGTAACTGTGTAGCCAAATAAACCCCCTTTTTATAAAAAAAAAAAAAAAGCAATTCTACATGTCCGTGAAATAATAAGCCATGGAACTTAACATACTCAGCCCAGTCCAAAGTGTTCTATTTATATTTGTTCACTGGCAGAGAATAAAAAGCAGGTCCCAAAGGTTTAAGAAAGTTTGGAAGGAGAAAATTGACTAAATTATATCTTTTATTTAATCTTGTCTGCAGATTGAGAAAGGCTACCATGTTTAAGTTTCTAGTGCTGCTGTTCTTTAGGAGTGATGTTTGAGAACTACTTGCTTCGCTTTTAAAGTCCTAGACCTCTATAATCACCAAACAAGGGTTTTTAATCTTCATCCTTCGGAAGCACTGCCACCATGTGGCATGTCTTGGTTACGTCAATCGGTCTATGGTTAGCAGGCACTTATCCTAAAACCAATTCTTTAGGATTGCTCAAAAAGATACTTAAACTTTCCTTTGGTGGGGTGAAATGCTTGCATCTTCCAGTATCTGATTTCAAAAACAATCGCATCCCATCATTCTATATAGTTATAAAGCTTCTTTTGGAGATTGCCCTGCTTGAAGGCCAGGGCAGTTTTTCTTTCTTTTTTCCTTACTTTCTTCCTTCCTTCCTTCCTCCCTCCCTCTCTCCCTCCCTTCCCCCCCTTCAGTTTTATTGATATATATTCACATACCATACAATCATCCATGGTTTACAATCAGCTGTTCACAGTACCATCATATAGTTGTGCATTCATCACCACAATCAATTTTTGAACATTTACCTTACACAAAAAAGAATAAAAATAAGAATAAAAAATTAAAGTAAAAAAGAACACCCAAATCATTCCATCTGCCCCCCATCCCACCCTATTTTTCATTTAGTTTTTGTCCCCATTTTTCTACTCATCCATCCATACACTGGATAAAGGGAGTGTGAGCCACAAGGTTTTCACAATCACATTGTCACATCATGTAAGCTACATAGTCATACAATCTTCAAGAATCAAGGCTACTGGGTTGCAGTTCGACAGTTCCAGGTATTTCCTGCTAGCTATTCCTATACACTAAAACCTAAAAAGGAATATCTATATAGTGCATAATGCCCTCCCGAGTGACCTCTCAACTCCATTTGAAATCATGAATACTGCCTCCATAAACATCAGTGAGCAAATGTCCTTCATGTCCCTGCTTTCAGATCTTCCAAGAATATATCTCATAATGAGGTTGCAGGACCCTATGGCACCCACATACTTAGCTTCTTGTGGAACCAGCACACTGTCCTCCAGACAGTCTACTCCATTCTACTTGCCCACCAACAGTAAATAGGTACATCCCTTTCCCCTTGTTTTGTCCAGCACTTTTATCCCAGGGCTGTTTTTCTTGCTTACTGTAGTTAACCCCCTGACCTTTAAAATTGGCACAGGACTGACACATGGTAGATGCTTAATAAATAATTGTTGAATGAATGATTAAAATACCATAGCCTAAAAAACAAAAATGAGAAGTACCAGGGCCTTTTCACCAGGCATAACAGCACATACCATCAGCTATTGTGTGCAGAAGCTCCTTTACCACAATTTGTGGCAACCTAAAGTACCTGTAAAATATTCATCCACTTATTCCAGAAATCTTGAGCACCTATTTTAAGCCTATTCTAGATGCTGAGAATATAAAGATAAATAAAATACAGTCTTGTTCTCAGACAGCTTCGCATTGCTGGGTTGGAGACAAGCAAGCAAACAAGATTATGCAATAGTAGAAGTGCGTGCAAGTGGCTGTGGGGGCCTGAGGCAGGGAAAACTGGCTTTGCCTTGGGAAGGTCAGCAAGAGATGACTGCTGAGCTGAGTTTTGAAGATGAATTGGAGTTCTGCAGGCCAACATGGGGAGGAGAAGGCATGCCAGGCATGTGTAGAGGCTTGATAAAGCATGTTATATTTGGGGAACTAAAAGTAGGTCAGTATGAGGAAATCATAGAAGGGGGGGGACAGGATAGTGGGGGGAGTAGCCTGCACAAAGGCTGAAAGTTAAACAGGGAACAAAGTGTCTCGAATGCTGTGCTTAGGGTTTAGTCTTTAGAAAGAGTATGCACTGGACAGCTAGAGGGACAGTGGTAAAGAAGAGAATGAGATGATGCATGTTGATAAATGTGTTTGACAGATATATGTTTGAGAAAGATTATCTTGGCAGCGGAGTGAAGGATGGATTGGAAGGGGATTAGATGGAGGTAGGAAGGCAGTTGTCTAAATGGGAGATTATGGGGACCTGAAATAAATCAATGTGGTAATAATGGATAGGAGGGGATGGACTGAAAAAAATGACAGGTCTTGTTGGATGATAAACTTTGAGGGACAAGGGACATAGAGGAGTCAAGGGTGACTCCCAGTCTTCTGGATTGGTGAGTGGATTATGGTACCATTCACCAAAATTGAGAATACAGGTTGCTAATTCCAAATACAGATTCACTTTATCTTGGCCCAAGTTAATACGTAGAAAAGAAAGATTTCCCCTTCCTAGCTCACCCCTGTCCATCCATTGTCCAAATCACAGTGGTCTCTTAGCGTCTCTGGTAACTCAAGTGGTGCTCCCCAGGCCCAGGTCTGCCTCTGCATTCTGTTTCCAAACTGCTACCTTTGCAGCACCCTAAACCTTAACTCAGCTGCTTTTTGTATTTCGTTCTTTTTGTATTTCCCCTTCCTAGCTACCTACTAGGAAAAATTTATAAGGGCAATTCTTCTGCCCTGCTTCATGCAATTTTTCCTCAGGTTTTTTGCTTCAGTTTATATAAGAGCATGAGTGTTTTCAAAACCTGACACTTGGTATGTTTTAGTTACTCCTACAGGAAAGTAGGTAGAAAGCCAGGAACTGCGTGGACTGGACACCACAGAGCAATCTGACTTTGGGCATACTTCACACAACAATCATGAAAACGTGGAACTGCTGAGATCAGCGAAATCTGTAAGTTTTTGCGGCCAGGGGACCCGCGCCCCTCCCTGCCAGGCTCAGTCCCGGGGGAGGAGGGGCTGTCAGCTCCGGGAAGGAGAAGGGAGAACTGCAGTGGCAGTTCTTATCGGAAACTCATTCTACTGACGCAAACTCCAACCATAGATAGACTGAGACCAGACACCAGAGAATCTGAGAGCAGCCAGCCCAGCAGAGAGGAGACAGGCATAGAAAAAAAAACAACACGAAAAACTCCAAAATAAAAGCGGAGGATTTTTGGAGTTCTGGTGAACATAGAAAGGGGAAGGGCCCTGAGGCGCATATGCAAATCCTGAAGAAAAGCTGATCTCTCTGCCCTGTGGACCTTTCCTTAATGGCCCTGGTTGCTTTGTCTCTTAGCATTTCAATAACCCATTAGATCTCCGAGGGGGGCCCTTTTTTTTTTTTTTTTTTTTTTTAATCGTTTTTTCTTTTTCTAAAACAATTACTCTAAGAAGCCCAATACAGAAAGCTTCAAAGACTTGCTATTTGGGCAGGTCAAGTCAAGAGCAGAACTAGGAGAGCTCTGAGACAAAATGCAATAATCCAATGGCTGAGAAAATTCACTAAACACCACAACTTCCCAAGAAAAGGGGGGTGTCCGCTCACAGCCATCATCCTGGTGGACAGGAAACACTCCTGCCCATCACCAGCCCCATAGCCCAGAACTGCCCCAGACAACCCAGTGTGACGGAAGTGCTTCAAATAACAGGCACACACCACAAAACTGGGCATGGACATTAGCCTTCCCTGCAACCTCAGCTGATTGTCCCAGAGTTGGGAAGGTAGAGCAGTGTGAATTAACAAAGCCCCATTCAGCTATCATTTCAGCAGACTGGGAGCCTCCCTACACAGCCCAGCAGCCCAGAACTGCCCTGGGGGGACGGCACTCACCTGTGACATAGCACAGTCATCCCTCAACAGAGGACCCGGGGTGCACGGCCTGGAAGAGGGGCCCACTTGCAAGTCTCAGGAGCCATACGCCAATACCAAGGACTTGTGGGTCAGTGGCAGAGACAAACTGTGGCGGGACTGAACGGAAGGATTAGACTATTGCAGCAGCTTTAAAAATCTAGGATCACCAGGGAGATTTGATTGTTAGAGCCACGCCCCCCTCCCTGACTGCCCAGAAACACGCCCCATATACAGGGCAGGCAACACCAACTACACACGCAAGCTTGGTACACCAATTGGACCCCACAAGACTCACTCCCCCACTCACCAAAAAGGCTAAGCAGGGGAGAACTGGCTTGTGGAGAACAGGTGGCTCGTGGACGCCACCTGCTGGTTAGTTAGAGAAAGTGTACTCCACGAAGCTGTAGAGCTGATAAATTAGAGATAAGGACTTCAATTGGTCTACAAATCCTAAAAGAACCCTATCAAGTTCAGCAAATGCCACGAGGCCAAAAACAACAGAAAATTATAAAGCATATGAAAAAACCAGACGATATGGATAACCCAAGCCCAAGCACCCAAATCAAAAGACCAGAAGAGACACAGCACCTAGAGCAGCTACTCAAAGAACTAAAGATGAACAATGAGACCATAGTACGGGAGATAAAGGAAATCAAGAAGACCCTAGAAGAGCATAAAGAAGACATTGCAAGACTAAATAAAAAAATGGATGATCTTATGGAAATTAAAGAAACTGTTGACCAAATTAAAAAGATTCTGGACACTCATAGTACAAGACTAGAGGAAGTTGAACAACGAATCAGTGACCTGGAAGATGACAGAATGGAAAATGAAAGCATAAAAGAAAGAATGGGGAAAAAAATTGAAAAAATCGAAAGGGACCTCAGGGATATGATAGATAATATGAAACGTCCAAATATAAGACTCATTGGTGTCCCAGAAGGGGAAGAAAAGGACAAAGGTCTAGGAAGAGTATTCAAAGAAATTGTTGGGGAAAACTTCCCAAATCTTCTAAACAACATAAATACACAAATCATAAATGCTCAGTGAACTCCAAATAGAATAAATCCAAATAAACCCACTCCGAGACATATACTGATCACACTATCAAACACAGAAGAGAAGGAGCAAGTTCTGAAAGCAGCAAGAAAAAAGCAATTCACCACATACAAAGGAAACAGCATAAGACTAAGTAGTGACTACTCAGCAGCCACCATGGAGGCAAGAAGGCAGTGGCACGATATATTTAAAATTCTGAGTGAGAAACATTTCCAGCCAAGAATACTTTATCCAGCAAAGCTCTCCTTCAAATTTGAGGGAGAGCTTAAATTTTTCACAGACAAACAAATGCTGAGAGAATTTGCTAACAAGAGACCTGCCCTACTGGAGATACTAAAGGGAGCCCTACAGACAGAGAAACAAAGAAAGGACAGAGAGACTTGGAGAAAGGTTCAGTACTAAAGAGATTCGGTATGGGTACAATAAAGGATATTAATAGACAGAGGGGAAAAATATGACAAACATAAACCAAAGGATAAGATGGCTGATTCAAGAAATGCCTTCACGGTTATAACGTTGAATGTAAATGGATTAAACTCCCCAATTAAAAGATATAGATTCGCAGAATGGATCAAAAAAAATGAACCATCAATATGTTGCATACAAGAGACTCATCTTAGACACAGGGACACAAAGAAACTGAAAGTGAAAGGATGGAAAAAATATTTCATGCAAGCTACAGCCAAAAGAAAGCAGGTGTAGCAATATTAATCTCAGATAAAATAGACTTCAAATGCAGGGATGTTTTGAGAGACAAAGAAGGACACTACGTACTAATTAAAGGGGCAATTCAGCAAGAAGAAATAACAATCGTAAATGTCTACACACCCAACCAAGGTGCCACAAAATACATGAGAGAAACACTGGCAAAACTAAAGGAAGCAATTGATGTTTCCACAATAATTGTGGGAGACTTCAACACATCACTCTCTCCTATAGATAGATCAACCAGACAGAAGACCAATAAGGAAATTGAAAACCTAAACAATCTGATAAATGAATTAGATTTAACAGACATATACAGGACATTACATCCCAAATCACCAGGATACACATACTTTTCTAGTGCTCATGGAACTTTCTCCAGAATAGATCATATGCTGGGACATAAAACAAGCCTCAATAAATTTAAAAAGATTGAAATTATTCAAAGCACATTCTCTGACCACAATGGAATACAATTAGAAGTCAATAACCATCAGAGACTTAGAAAATTCACAAATACCTGGAGGTTAAACAACACACTCCTAAACAATCAGTGGGTTAAAGAAGAAATAGCAAGAGAAATTGCTAAATATATAGAGACGAATGAAAATGAGAACACAACATACCAAAACCTATGGGATGCAGCAAAAGCAGTGCTAAGGGGGAAATTTATAGCACTAAACGCATATATTAAAAAGGAAGAAAGAGCCAAAATCAAAGAACTAATGGATCAACTTAAGAAGCTAGAAAATGAACAGCAAACCAATCCTAAACCAAGTACAAGAAAAGAAATAACAAGGATTAAACCAGAAATAAATGACATAGAGAACAAAAAAACAATAGAGAGGATAAATACCACCAAAAGTTGGTTCTTTGAGAAGATCAACAAGATTGACAAGCCCCTAGCTAGACTGACAAAATCAAAAAGAGAGAAGACCCATATAAACAAAATAATGAATGAAAAAGGTGACATAACTGCAGATCCTGAAGAAATTAAAAAAATTATAAGAGGATACTATGAACAACTGTATGGCAACAAACTGGATAATGTAGAGGAAATGGACAATTTCCTGGAAACATATGAACAACCTAGACTGACCAGAGAAGAAATAGAAGACCTCAACCAACCCATCACAAGCAAAGAGATCCAATCAGTCATCAAAAATCTTCCCACAAATAAATGCCCAGGGCCAGATGGCTTCACAGGGGAATTCTACCAAACTTTCCAGAAAGAACTGACACCAATCTTACTCAAACTCTTTCAAAACATTGAAGAAAATGGAACACTACCTAACTCATTTTATGAAGCTAACATCAATCTAATACCAAAACCAGGCAAAGATGCTACAAAAAAGGAAAACTACCGGCCAATCTCCCTAATGAATATAGATGCAAAAATCCTCAACAAAATACTTGCAAATCGAATCCAAAGACACATTAAAAAAATCATACACCATGACCAAGTGGGGTTCATTCCAGGCATGCAAGGATGGTTCAACATAAGAAAATCAATCAATGTATTACAACACATTAACAAGTCAAAAGGGAAAAATCAATTGATCATCTCAATAGATGCTGAAAAAGCATTTGACAAAATCCAACATCCGTTTTTGATAAAAACACTTCAAAAGGTAGGAATTGAAGGAAACTTCCTCAACATGATAAAGAGCATGTATGAAAAACCCACAGCCAGCATAGTACTCAATGGTGACAGACTGAAAGCCTTCCCTCTAAGATCAGGAACAAGACAAGGATGCCCGCTATCACCACTGTTATTCAACATTGTGCTGGAAGTGCTAGCCAGGGCAATCCGGCAAGACAAAGAAATAAAAGGCATCCAAATTGGAAAAGAAGAAGTAAAACTGTCATTGTTTGCAGATGATATGATCTTATATCTAGAAAACCCTGAGAAATCGACGATGCAGCTACTAGAGCTAATAAACAAATTTAGCAAAGTAGCGGGATACAAGGTTAATGCACATAAGTCAGTAATGTTTCTATATGCTAGAAATGAACAAACTGAAGAGACACTCAAGAAAAAGATACCATTTTCAATAGCAACTAAAAAAAATCAAGTACCTAGGAATAAACTTAACCAAAGATGTAAAAGACCTATACAAAGAAAACTACATAACTCTACTAAAAGAAATAGAAGGGGACCTTAAAAGATGGAAAAATATTCCATGTTCATGGATAGGAAGGCTAAATGTCATTAAGATGTCAATTCTACCCAAACTCATCTACAGATTCAATGCAATCCCAATCAAAATCCCAACAACCTACTTTGCAGACTTGGAAAAGCTAGTTATCAAATTTATTTGGAAAGGGAAGATGCCTCGAATTGCTAAAGACACTCTAAAAAAGAAAAATGAAGTGGGAGGACTTACACTCCCTGACTTTGAAGCTTATTATAAAGCCACAGTTGCCAAAACAGCATGGTACTGGCACAAAGATAGACATATAGATCAATGGAATCGAATTGAGAATTCGGAGATAGACCCTCAGATCTATGGCCGACTGATCTTTGATAAGGCCCCCAAAGTCACTGAACTGAGTCATAATGGTCTTTTCAACAAATGGGGCTGGGAGAGTTGGATATCCATAGCCAAAAGAATGAAAGAGGACCCCTACCTCACCCCCTACACAAAAATTAACTCAAAATGGACCAAAGATCTCAATATAAAAGAAAGTACCATAAAACTCCTAGAAGATAATGTAGGAAAACATCTTCAAGACCTTGTATTAGGCGGCCACTTCCTAGACTTTACACCCAAAGCACAAGCAACAAAAGAGAAAATAGATAAATGGGAACTCCTCAAGCTTAGAAGTTTCTGCACCTCAAAGGAATTTCTCAAAAAGGTAAAGAGGCAGCCAACTCAATGGGAAAAAATTTTTGGAAACCATGTATCTGACAAAAGACTGCTATCTTGCATATATAAAGAAATCCTACAACTCAATGACAATAGTACAGTCGGCCCAATTATAAAATGGGCAAAAGATATGAAAAGACAGTTCTCTGAAGAGGAAATACAAATGGCCAAGAAACACATGAAAAAATGTTCAGCTTCAGTAGCTATTAGAGAGATGCAAATTAAGACCACAATGAGATACCATCTAACACCGGTTAGAATGGCTGCCATTAAACAAACAGGAAACTACAAATGCTGGAGGGGATGTGGAGAAATTGGAACTCTTATTCACTGTTGGTGGGACTGTATAATGGTTCAGCCACTCTGGAAGTCAGTCTGGCAGTTCCTTAGAAAACTAGATATAGAGTTACCATTCGATCCAGCGATTGCACTTCTCGGTATATACCCGGAAGATCGGAAAGCAGTGACACGAACAGATATCTGCACGCCAATGTTCATAGCAGCATTATTCACAATTGCCAAAAGATGGAAACAACCCAAATGTCCTTCAACAGATGAGTGGATAAATAAAATGTGGTATATACACACGATGGAATACTACGCGGCAGTAAGAAGGAACGATCTCGTGAAACATATGACAACATGGATGAACCTCGAAGACATAATGCTCAGCGAAATAAGCCAGGCACAAAAAGAGAAATATTATATGCTACCACTAATGTGAACTTTGAAAAATGTAAAACAAATGGCTTATAATGTAGAATGTAGGGGAACTAGCAATAGAGAGCAATTAAGGAAGGGGGAACAATAATCCAAGAAGAACAGATAAGCTATTTAACGTTCTGGGGATGCCCAGGAATGACTATGGTCTGTTAATTTCTGATGGATATAGTAGGAGCAAGTTCACAGAAATGTTGCTATATTAGGTAACTTTCTTGGGGTAAAGTAGGAACATGTTGGAAATTAAGCAGTTATCTTAGGTTAGTTGTCTTTTTCTTACTCCCTTGTTATGGTCTCTTTGAAATGTTCTTTTATTGTATGTTTGTTTTCTTTTTAACTTTTTTTTCATATAGTTGATTTAAAAAAGAAGGGAAAGTTAAAAAAAAAAAAAAAAAAAAAAAACAAGGAAAAAAAAAAGATGTAGTGCCCCCTTGAGGAGCCTGTGGAGAATGCAGGGGTATTCGCCTACCCCACCTCCATGGTTGCTAACATGACCACAGACATAGGGGACTGGTGGTTTGATGGGTTGGGCCCTCTACCACAGGTTTTACCCTTGGGAAGACGGTTGCTGCAAAGGAGAGGCTAGGCCTCCCTATGGTTGTGCCTAAGAGCCTCCTCCCGAATGCCTCTTTGTTGCTCAGATGTGGCCCTGTCTCTCTAGCTAAGCCAACTTGAAAGGTGAAATCACTGCCCTCCCCCCTACGTGGGATCAGACACCCAGGGGAGTGAATCTCCCTGGCAACGTGGAATATGACTCCCGGGGAGGAATGTAGACCTGGCATCGTGGGACGGAGAACATCTTCTTGACCAAAAGGGGGATGTGAAAGGAAATGAAATAAGCTTCAGTGGCAGAGAGAATCCAAAAGGAGCCGAGAGGTCACTCTGGTGGGCACTCTTACACACACTTTAGACAACCCTTTTTAGGTTCTAAAGAATTGGGGTAGCTGGTGGTGGATACCTGAAACTATCAAACTACAACCCAGAACCCATGAATCTCGAAGACAGTTGTATAAAAATGTAGCTTATGAGGGGTGACAAGGGGATTGGGAAAGCCATAAGGACCACACTCCACTTCGTCTAGTTTATGGATGGATGAGTAGAAAAATAGGGGAAGGAAACAAACAGACAAAGGTACCCAGTGTTCTTTTTTACTTCAATTGCTCTTTTTCACTCTAATTATTATTCTTGTTATTCTTGTGTGTGTGCTAATGAAGGTGTCAGGGATTGATTTGGGTGATGAATGTACAACTATGTAATGGTACTGTGAACAATCGAAAGTACGATTTGTTTTGTATGACTGCGTGGTATATGAATATATCTCAATAAAATGAAGATAAAAAAAAAACAAAAACCTGACACTTCCCTAAAACCCCATAAAATCTAATTGGCTTGGTGGTGCTAGTAATGTTTATTTAGACATTTGTGTCTTCAACACTTGGGCAATGAAACCTCAATCTCATATGCCTCAGTCAGGCTAGGGAGACTCCATACACTTTCATTTAGAGAAAACAGATTCTATTGCAGGAGGCAAAGGGTAGTCTCATCAACTTCCATTTTCTATTAAATTTCAGTACCTCCTTCTTGGTTACCCACTGCCTGACCCCCTTCAGACAGGCCAGATAATTCAACTGTACAGAGAAGGCAAATCATATAAGAATACAGTAACTTTCAAGCACAGTGTAGTTGGAGTGGGGAAAGGACTACTTTCTGAGATAGGAGGTGGCACTGGCTAGACAAAACAATATTGTACCCACTACAGGCCCAAAGGGTGATTTTGCCAGTTATATTCATCAGGCAATTTGTCACAGTTGTTATAATGTCTGAGGGTTTACTGGCATTTATCAGGTGAGGCCAAGGTTTCTAAATATCAGTAAGAAATAATGAAATAGGCAAAGAGAAAGAGGGATATAATTTTTGGCAGGGAAAATGGAATGGGTAAAAGCCTGGAGACAGGAATGATGGTAAGATTTTTAGGGAATGGCAACTAAGGACTTCAGGAGCAGACAAGTAGGTGATAATGATGGAAAGGAAGGTGAGGATAAGATGTAAAAGATTTGAATTAAATTCAATCCAATAAGCATCTACTTACTGTCTATTTGGAGCCTGAATATCTGCTAGACACATGGGATATGCAGAGTGAACAAAGCAAGGTATCTTCCTTAGAGGATAAAACAAGCACACAAATGAATAAATTACCAAGCAGATTATGATGAGAGCTACAGGAAAGATATGAAGTCTGTGCTCGGGAAGCAATCTTAGCAGATTGTGAAAATGAAGCATAGAACTTTAGAGTTAACATAGTCATTCATTCACCACGAAAACCTTAATTGAGCATCGGGGTAGATTGTGAGAACAATCTTGGCTTTCTGTATCCTCTTCCTTTTACATTGTGATTTTGCTGTTTCCTCCCATTAAGAGGCAGAATCTAATTCTCCATCTCTTGAATCTGGGCTGAACCTGTGACTTGTATTGGTCAACAAAATAGGGTGAAAGTAACATTGTGTGGCTTCTGAGGCTAGGCCTTAGGGGGCCTTGTAGCTTCCACCTTCATTATTTTAGGATACTGCCACCACCATTTCAGAAACCCAAACTATCCTGTTGAGAGGGCCACATGCAGAAGAATCAAGGCACCCCAGCCAACAGCTATCCATCAGACCTGACCATCTTGGACCATCCAGCCCCACTGAGCCTCCATATGAATGCAAACACAAGGGTGGGAACAGCAAAAGAATTGCCCAGCTAAGCCCAGCCCAAATCACAGAATTGTGGACAAATAAATGGTTGTTGTTTTAAGCTGTGTTCTGGTTTGCTAATGCTGCCGGAATGCAAAACACCAGAGATGGACTGGCTTTTATGAAAGGGGGTTTATTTGGTTACACAGTTACAGTCTTAAGGCCATGAAGCGTCCAAGGTAACACATCAGCAATTGGGTACCTTCACTGGAGGGTGGCAAATGGTGTCCGGAAAACCTCTGTTAGCTGGAAAGGCACGTGGCTGGCATCTACTCCAAAGTTCTGGTTTCAAAATGGCTTTCTCCCAGGACGTTCCTCTCTAAGCTGCAGTTCCTCAAAAACATCACTCTTAGTTGCACTTGGGGTATTTGTCCTCTCTTAGCTTCTCCGGAGCAAGAGTCTGCTTTCAGTGGCCATCTTCAGAATGTCTCTTATCTGCAGCTCCTGTGCTTTCTTCAAAGTGTCCCTCTTGGCTGTAGCTCCTCTTCAAAATGTCACTCATAGTTGCACTGAGTTCCCTCTGCCCATCAGCTCATTTATACGGCTCCAGTGACTCAACTTAGACCCACCCCGAATGGGTGGAGCAACACCTCCATGGAAATTATTCAGTCAGGGTCATCACCCACAGCTGGGTGGGGCACATTCCAAAGAAACACTCAAAGAATTACAATCTAATCAACACTGATAACATCTGCCCACACAAGATCACATCAAAGATAACGGCGTTTGGGGGGGACATAATACATTCAAACTGGCACAAGCTGCTACATCTTGGTATGGTTTGTTATGCAGCAACTGAAAATTGAAATAAGCACCTATTGTTGGCCAGGCATGCGTGATACAGTTTTGTATAAAGTTTCTACTCTCATGAAGATCACATTCTTATAGCAGTAGATAGGCAATAGACCAGTAAGTAGATAAATATTTAATATATCAGGCAGTGTTAAGTGCTTTGAATAGTAAGAATTAGAAAGTGATAGCGGTGGTTGGGGGCTAAAGGGGAAAAGGAGCTATTTTAGAAAGATCCTTTGAAGAAAATATGGGCATGTTCTAGAAAATAGGTTTTCATGCTTAATGACCCTCTACCAATTATTAGCAAGTTTTTGCATGATATTAACCCAGATCTTTCTAACTATATTAAAATCCATTTATAGAATCAAAGAAAGTCAACTCTGAAAGAAACTTTAGAAATTGGCTCTTTCTCCTCACTTAAACAAACTGAACCCCAGAGAGGGAAGGTGCTATATTATCTATAATTTACTTTGAATATTTCAAACTAGAAAGTGTGATATACATGTGTGTTAACTAGTTTCAGTGTAAACCCTGGAGGCCATTAGTTAGCATTTGAAGTATCCTAATAAGAAATTTAAAAAAACTCTAGAAGTGGTTAGCATCTGAGAAATTCCAATCAATAGTCCACGTTCTAGTAGCAATTATTACAAGAACTTCAACTATCTTCATCTCCTATCAGCACTACAGAGCAATTAGATATGGCTAAATGTCAAATATCTTTTTTATGGGTGAAATGAGTGGTGTTAAGATATGTGACTTGGCTAGAAACATTGTATGGGCACCTCCACCCTTCATGAACAAGATGTAAAAATCTAGCAGGCCTAGCAACCATATTTTTCAGAGTGGTGTTAAGGGCTAGGACCTCTTCAGTCCTTTCCTCCCCTATCACCTTATTCTGACTGGGGGGAGGGGGTTAATTTAATCCTGCTGCTAGAATATTCTCATTTACCTAAAGTAAACCTTTCATGCTGTGTACTTGGCAGAGTGCTTCAATGCGCCAAGAGCTGGGATTCCATCAAGCTTACAAGTTGTATGACTGGTTTTGCCTGCTTGTTAATAAATATTTGAACGGGTGGCAGGTTTAATTCTGAGACTTGCTTCCATTGTACACATCACTTGGTAGTAAGGTTTGAAGGAGAAACACACAGCCCATCTTTCAATGTTGAAGGCTAATAATATCTGCCTTCCTCCCTTCAATAACAAAAACCACTCAGTAATTAATAAATAAATATTATCACAATATAATTAATAAGTGAACAAATTGGCTTGGGTTAATTTGCAACAATATGTTAATCAAACATATTGATTCTTTCAACCATTATAGGCAAAATCAAACCATTGGGACCCAGATTACCAAAGAGAAACCAACCAATGTTGAGTTAAGGTGTACAATGCAGTGTTTGAGGAAGTTGGGCTTGCTTCAGCCTGGTGAATGGGTTGTGGAGAAAAACACTGGAGACAGGAACACCAGTGAGGAGATTGTTGCTACAGCCCAGATGAGGCAAGAGTCAGAGGCACAGCAAGGTGCCAAGGGGCAAGCATGGGCATTGACATGAGAGCAATGCTGGTTCAGATCCTGGCTCTGCCACTTATTAGCCATGTAACTGTGCAGAAGTCACTTCTCTCTTCTCAGATTCAATTTTCCCCAAATCAGGTGGTGTTTAGTTTCCTAGGCTGTTTAAAGCAGATATAATGAAATGGATTTGGCTTAAACAATGAGAATTTATTAGCTTATAGTTTGAAGCCTAGAAAGTGTCCAAATCAAGGCATCATCAAGTCAATGCTTTCTTCCCAAATATTGGCTGCCGGCGATCCTTGGCCCCCCTGCCACATGGCAAGGCATATGGCAGCATCTGCTGGTCTCTCCCTCCTCTTCAGGGTTTCATTGATTTCAGCTTCTTACTTCCATGCTTCCTCCCCCTCTCTCTCTCCCCCTCTCTTTTTCTCCCTCTCTCTCTCTCTCTCTCTTTCTTCCCCCCTCCTTCCCTCCGTCTCCCTCTCTCCCTCCCTCTCCCTCTCTCCCTCCCTCTCTCCCTCCCTCCCTGTCTGTCTCAGTATTCATTCCATTTATAAAGGACTCCAGTAAGAGGATTAAGACCTTTCCTGACTCAGTTGGACCACACCTTAACTGAGTAACCTCATCAAAAGTTCCTATTTACAATGGGTTCACACCCACAGAATGGATTAGCAATAAGAACATGTTTTTCTGGGATACATAGCTCCAAGCCACCACAAGGGATGATAGAGAACTAAAGAAGGTGCTGTATGCTTTCAAGAAACTCTCAGTCTTACTATTCTTTCTGTTTATTATTTTTTTTTTCCTTTGAGCTGTCACTAGCTGACCAAATACTGACATCAAATTTACCTATTTTTTTATATTTAATTTTATTAGAGGGTTATAAGTTTACAGAATTACCTATTATTTTTAAGAAGTAACTGCTATGCCAAACAATAGGCTAGGCCCTTTATGTACATTATTTAATCCACACAACTAAACCTACAAGGTAAGTACTGTATTGTTCCCATTTTTGTAGATGGTAATTAAAACCCAAAGAAGAAAAGTGGGTTTATTATTCAGTATCTCATAGTTTATTCTTAGTGTTTTAAAACAGTGAGATCATACAGTATTTGTCCTTTCGTTCTGACTTATTTCATTTAGCATGTTGTCTTCAAGATTCATCCATATTGTAGCAAGCACCAGCACTTCACTTCTTCTTACAGCTGAATATATGCAAGTGTATGGATATAACAGATTTTGTTTACCCATTCATCTGATGATGGACACTTGTGATACTTCCACCTTTTGGCTATTGTGAATAATACTGTCATGAACATTGGTGTACAAATATCTGCCCGAGTCCCTCCTTTCAATTCTTTTGTGTATATACCTAGGAGTGGAATTGCCAGTTTATTCTCTGTTTATTTTTCTGTGGAACCTCAAAATTTTTTCCACAATGACTGCACCATTTTACATTCCCACCCATGATATATGAGGGTTCCTATTTCTCTGCATCCTTGTCAACAGTATTTTTTTTATATTAGCCATTGTAGTGGGTGTGAAGTGGTATCTCATTGTAGTTTTAATTTTCATTTCTCTAATGGCTAATCATGCTGAGCATCTTTTCATATACTGATTGGCCATTTGTATATCTTCTTCGGAGACATGGCTATTCAAATCCTTGGACCATTTTAAATTGGGTTGTTTATCTTTTTGTTGTTGAGTTATAGGAATTCTTTATATATTCTGTATCTTACATCCTTATCAGATATATGGTTTCCAAATATTTTCTTCAATTCTGTAGGTTTTCTTTTCACTTTCTTGATAATGTCTTTTGACACACAAAGATTTTTAATTTTGATCAAGTCCATTTTATCTATCTTTTCTTTTGTTGCTTGTGCTTTTGGTGTAAAATCTAAAAAATCCACTATCTAATAAGAGATCTTGAAGATATTTCCCAATGTTTTCTTCTAGGAGTTTTATAGTATTAGCTCCTATATTTAGGTCTTTGATCCATTTTGAATTATTATTTTTTTAAACAATGTGGACAATCTGCAATGGACATGAGTGAGATATAAAGCTTTTGTTGTTATAAGTCACTGATATTTTGGAGTTATTTCTTACTGCAGCATAATGTATCTTATCCTGATAGATATACTGGCTATTTCCTAACCATTCTTTCAGAAAAGGCTTTACCTCTAGTGGGGTTCTATAATGGATGTATGGCTATCCAATATTTGATGATACAAATAAATTTCCTGTTTGGGGAAGCCACCATTGAATGAGTTTGGGCAGGAGGCATGTTCTGCCTCCCACTAAGGAAGCCAAAACAAACAGAAAATTTTTCTCCCAGATTCCTTGCAGCTAGGGAATAGACATGTGACTCAAACTAAGTCATTTGGAAACTCCTTATTCAGGACTTTGGGCTTGAGTGACTGATACAAAGAAGCAAGAACAGTATGGTATGCCATTAATTCTGTTGCTGGTGGCAACATCCAGTGTCCAGTGGAGTGACAGCAGCAACAGCAAAGTTAAGGGGTTTAACAGTGTCTGGTGGAGAACAGATAAGCAGGCTGTTCCAGTGGTATGATAGGGCTGTGCTCCAGTCTGCCTTGTCCCCTCAGGTCGTGCCTAGAAAATGAACAGCAGCTAGAGAAGCCTGCTTCTACAATTTTCCCAAATGATTCTTTGATATACCCAATATCATTCCAATCAATCTCTCTTCCTCCTCTTCTTTTTTATTAGAGAAGTTGTGGGCTTATACAACACTTATGCATAAAATACAGATTCCCACATACTACCCTATTATTAACACTTTGTGTTGCTGTGATACATTTGCTACAATTGATGAAAGCACATTTTTATAATTGTACTATTGACTATAGTCCATTGTTTAAATTAGGGTTCACTGTTTGTGTTGTGCAGTTCCATGAATTCTTTTTTTTTGATTTTTGTTCTACTACTGCGTATATAACCTAAAATTTTCCTTACAATAGTATTAGTTACTCATCTGCCCTTTGAACCCTTGTCGTATTTTTTAATTACAAAAATTCTGTAAATCCTAAATACATTTCACATGCATACATAATTTCAAGGAACTCACATATATATATATGTATATGTATATGTATATGTATATGTATGTGTATGTATGTATTTTTGAACAAGTCTTTTCTATTTATCTAGATCTAGATATTTATCATTTCTGGTGCTCTTCATTTCCTACTGCAGATCTGAACTTCCATCTGGTATCACTCAGCTCCTAAAACTTCTTTTAGCAGTTCTTATAATGTAAGTGTGCCTGAAACAAATTCCTTCAGCTTTTGTGTACCTCTAAGTGTTTTTATCTCACCTTCAATTTTTGAAGGATATTTTTCTGTTGTTTTTTTTTTCTTACAACACTTTAAAGATGCCCTTTCCAGTGTCTTCTGGCCTCCATCTTGGATAATTCATCTCTCCTTTGTATCATTGTTCCCCTGTATGAAATGTCTTTTTGCACCGGCTACCTTTAAAATGTTGTCTTTATCTTTGTTTTTCACTATTTTGACAACAATGTGTTAGGTGTTTTTTTGTTTGTTTGTTTGTTTTTTCAATTGTGGAAACATATACACAGCCTAAATCTTCCCATTCCACCCCCTCTGTAGCATCCCATTAGTGGGATTAATCACATTTAGAATGTTGTAATGCTATCACCTTCCCACTATCCATTACTAGAAATTTCCCTTCACTTCAAACAGCAACTCTACACTCACTTCTTAACTCCCCATTGCCCCTTCCCCCACTTCTCATAACCCATACTCTACTTTTCATCTCTATGGTCATATTCTCTGATAATTTCTTTGTGTTTACTGTGGGGCTTAAATTTAACCTCTTAAATCCGTAACAATCTTGGTTTTCTTTGATACCAACTTAACTTCAATAGGACATGTAAACTATGATCCTATACTCCTCCATTTCTCTGCCTTTATGTAGTTCTTGTCAAAAATTACGTATTTTACCTTGAGTCCAAAACCACTGATTTGTCATTAGAGTTTATGTATTTTATATCCTGTAGGAAGTAAATAGTGGAGTTACAAGTAAAAAATTATTGACTTCTATTTATATTCCATTGTGGTCAGAGAATATGCTTTGAATATATTCAGTTGTTTTGTTTTTTTTTTTAATTTATTGAGGCTTGTTTTATGTCCCAGCATATGGTCTATTCTGGAGAAAGAGCCGTGATCACTAGAGAAAAATGTGTGTCCTGGTGATTTGGGATGTAAGGGTCTATATACGTCTGTTAAAATTCCTATATTTCTCTCTCCTTTCTTTGTTTCTCTGTCGGTAGGGCTCCCTTTAGTATCTGAAGTAGGGCAGGTCTTTTATTGGCAAAATCTCTCAGCATTTGTTTATCTATGAAAAATTTAAACTCTCCCTCAAATTTGAAGGAGAGTTTTGCTGGATAAAGTATTCTTGGTTGGAAATTTTTCTCTCTCAGAATTTTAAATATGTCATGCCACTGCCTTCTTGCCTCCATGGTGGCTGCTGAGTAGTCACTACTTAGTCTTATGTCGTTTCCTTTGTATGTGGTGAATTGCTTTTCTCTTGCTGCTTTCAGAACTTGCTCCTTCTCTTCAATATTTGACAGTCTGATCAGAATATGTCTTGGAGTGGGTTTATTTGGATTTATTCTATTTGGAGTTTGCTGGGTATTTATGCTTTGGGTATTATATTGTGTAGAAGGTTTGGGAAGTTTTCCCCAGCAATTTCTTTGAATACTCTTTCTAGACCTTTACCCTTCTCTTCCCCTTCTGGGACACCAATGAGTCTTAAATTTGGACGTTTTATTTTATCTATCATATCCCTGATATCCATTTCGATTTTTTAAATTTTTTTCTCCATTCTTTCTTTTGTCCTTTCATTTTCTGTTCTGTGGTCCTCTAGGACACTGAGTCATTGTTCAACTTCCTCTAATCTTGTATTATGAGTATCCAGAGTCTTTTTAATTTGGCCAACAGTTTCTTTTATTTCCATAAGATTTTCTATTTTGTTATTTACTCTTGCAATTTCTTCTTTATGCTCTTCTAGGGTCTTCTTTACATCCTTTATATCCTGTGCCATGCTCTCATTCTTTGACTGTAGTCCTTTGATTAATTGCGCCAAGTATTGTGTCTCTTTTGATCATTTGATTTGGGTGTTTGGGATTGGGTTCTCCATATCATCTGGTTTTATCATATGCTTTAAGATTTTCTGTTGTTTTTGGCCTCTTGGCATTTGCTTTACTTGATAGGATTCTTTCAGGATATGAAAAACACCAGTCTCTAATTTGTCAGATCTACAGCTTGGTGGCGCACACTTTCTCTAACTAACCAGCAGATGGCGTCTGCAAGTCTCCTATTCCCCTCAAGTCAGTTCTCCGCAACTTTGTCTTTGTGGTGTGTAGGGAAATGATTCTTGTGGGGTTCAATGGTGCACTCAGTCTGGGTGTGTTGTTGGTTCTGTCCACCCTGAATGTGGGCATATGTCTGGGTGGTTAGGGTGGCAGGGCATCTTTAATATTCAAACCTCCTAGGTGTTCCCAGAGATTCAAGGCTGTTGCAAGAGTCTAAGCCTTCATTTCAGTCTTGCAACAGATTTTCTCTGCCGCTGACCCACAAGTCCCCAGCATTGATGTAGGGTCCCTGGGTTTTCTGAGCAGGCCCCGCTTCTCAGCTGTGATCTTCTAGGACCTCTGCTGAGGGAAGGCTGTGCTATGTCACAAGTGTGCGCCTTCCCTTAAGGGAAGCCCTGAGCCGCCAGGCCGTGCAGGGGCGCTCCCAGCCTGGTGCAAAAATGGCTGAATGGGGTGTCTCAACCCCCTCTCCCTTTTCACACAGCTCTGCCTTCCCAGCTCTGGGACAACCAGCTGTGGGCGCACCCAAGGCCACTGTCCATGGCTGATATTGTGGTGTGTGCACAGTGCCATGGGATACACTCCCCATCACACTGGGTTTCCTGGCACGGCTCTGCGCTGTGGGCCCGGCCCCACGCTGGAGTGTCACCAGCACAAGGGGAAGCCGGCTGCAAGGGGCGCAGTTTCTTTCTCTTTTTGTCTCTCCCCTCTGTCCCCAAGACAACCAGAAGTGGGTGTGGGGAGGGCTATCCTCCACGCCAGACACCAAGGCATTGGCTATAGCCCACTCCTGCAGTGCTTCACTGCACAGTTCTCACTGCTGTATCTGCAGCCACTCCCGGTTTTTTTTTGTTTTTTGTTTTTTGTTTTAAAAGAACTAGTCCATCTCCAAATGCCAACCCACAGTTTCCCCACACCACAGCACGGCCGTGGGACTTCCAGCCAGCTTACTCACTCGTTTCAGACTGCAGACTCCCAGGTTCACCAAGTGCACAGTCCTTGTGTTTTAGCAGACCTTGTCCAGCTTGTGCATCATTGGAAGTGGTGTTCTGGGTCACTTTCTGGTTTTTATCTAGTATTTTTCATGGAGGTGTTTTTTGCCCTGTCTCACCTAGCTGCCATCTTAGGTTCTCCTCTAGGTGTGGTTTTATATGTATTCATCCTGCTTGGGATTTGCTAAGATTCTTGGATCCGTACATTGCTATTTTTCATCTATTTTAGGAAATCTCAGCCATTATGTCTTCAGATACTTCTTTTGCCCATTTTCTCTTCCCTCTCCCTCAGAGACTCGAATTACACACATGTTAGAACATCTAACATTGTCTCAGTACTTGGACAAGCATTCTGTTCCATTTTTAAATTCTTTTTTTCTCTTTGCATTTTAGTTTGGATAATTTATATTGACTTGTCTTCAAGTATGCTAATCTTTTCCCTGCTGTCTTCGGTCTGCTATTAAGCCCATGGAAAACTTTCTTCATTTCTGATCTTATTTTTCATTTCTAGCATTTCTGTTTCATTCTTTTTTATAGTTTCCACTGCTCTGCTGAAATTCCCCATCCATTCATGCATTTTATCCACTTTTTCCACTAGAACATTTACATATTTATCATAGTTATTTTGAAGTCATTGTCTGATAATTTTGACATCTGAGCCGTTACTTCATCTGCTTCTAGTACTGCTTTCTGTCTTGATCACGGGTTACATTTGTTTTGTTGTTCTTTATGTGTCTCATAATTTCTAGTCTATGACAAACATTTTGTGTAAAAGAATGGTAGAAACTGAAGTAAATAGAAAAGGTTAAACTCCTCTTTGTCAGGTCATTAGTGTGGGAAAATAAGTCAATCTAACTTATAATAGAGCTGGGTCTCAGCTTTGCTGCAGCTTTAGTTAAATTCAGTTTGCCACTGGCTTAAAATGTTTTGAGGGTGGAATTAGGACTACCTCTTTGGCAGGGCTTGGAATCTGGGTCCCAGCAATAATAAAAATGTCTTTACTTTAAGCTGGGTTGCCAGCTTTCTGAACTGTGAGTGTTCTTTCTCTCTCTACTTTGTAGCTCAGCTGTCAGATTTGAGCGTGGCTGGATATTTAGTCCCACCCCTGACTTTCTGTTTCTCAGGAGATTGCTCTTACCCTATTGACCTGCCTCTAGCCTTGGCAAGGTGGCTGCAGTACCTTAGTAAAAGTCTGCAGTGCCTGTTGTCACCTTTCTTTTATATATATATTGAGATTGTTCACAAACCATACAATTATCCAAAGATCCAAAGTGTACAATCAATTGCCCATGGTACCAACATACACCTGTGCATCCATCACCATAATTAATTATTTTTTCAATTTTGAACATTTTCAACACTCCAGAAAAGAAATCAAGACAAGAAAAAAAAAATAAGGAAACTCAATTCCTCCCATACCCATAACCACCCACCCTCCATTATTGATTCATAGTTTTGGTATAGTACATTATTACTATTGATGAAAGAATGTTAAAATACTACTAACTGTAGTATATAGTTTGCAATAGGTATATATTTTTCCTATATGCCCTTCTATTATTAACTTCTAGTTATAGTGACAAACAGTTGTTCTAGTTCATGAGAGAGACTTCTAATATTTGTACAGTTAATCACAGACGTTGTCCACCACAAGATTCACTGTTTTATACATTACCATCTTTTAACTTCCAACTTTCCTTCTGATGACATACGTGACTCTGTGCTTACCCTTTCCACCACATTCACAGACCATTCAGCACTGTTAATTATTCTCATAATGTGCTACCATAACCTCTGTCCATTTCCAAACACTTAAGTTCACCCTAGTTGAACATTCTGCTCATAAGGAGCAACCGCTCCCCATTCTTTAGCCTTGCTCTATATCCTGGTAACTTACATTTCATATCTATGAGTTCACATATTATAATTAGTTCATATCAGTGAGGCCCTGCAATATTTGTCCTTATGTGTCTGTCTTATTTCACTCAATATAGTGCCCTCAAGGTTTCCTCATCAATGCATCAACCCTCAAGGTTTCTTCATCAACCCATTCACTCAATATAGTGCCATCAAGGTTTCTTCATCAACCCATTTAAGATAGTTTTGTTCACACACCATACATTCCATCCTAAGTAAACAATCAATGATTCCCTATATAGTCATGTATTTATGTATTCAGCACCATCGCCACTATCTATATAAGGACATCTCCATTTCTTCCACAAAGAAGGAGGAAGAGTGAAAGAGGATAGAGAGACAAAAGAAAAAGAAAAATGAAAGAGAGAAAAACAAAACAAAACATGACAGCTAGTAAGCAGCAAAAAGAAAGAATTAAAGTAAAGTACAATAAACAGTCAGACAACATCACCAATGCCAAGAGTCCCATACCCTTCCCCTATGTCCCCCTCCCCCATATGCATTTAGCTTTGGTATATTGCCTTTGTTATATTAAAGGAAGCATAGCACAATGTTTCTGTTAATTATAGTCTCTAGTTTGCACTGATTGTATTTTCCCCCAATCCCACCCCATTTTTAACACCTTGCAATGTTGACATTCATTAGTTCTCCCTCATGTAAAAACATATTTGTACCTTTTATCACAATCGTTGAGCACCTGAGGTTCCAATAAGTTATACAGTCCCAGTCTTTACCTTTCTTCCTTCCTTCTGGTGTCTCACATGGTCCTAACCTTCCTGTTTCAACCATGCTCACAGTTATCTTTGTTCAGTGTACTTACATTGCTGTGCTACTATCTCCCAAAATTGTTTCCCAAACCTCTCACTCCTGTCTTTTCCTTTCTGTCTGTAGTGCTCCCTTTAGTGTTTCCTGTAGAGCAGGTTTCTTGTTCACAAACTCTCTCATTGTCGTTTGTCAGAGAATATTTTAAGCTTTCCCTCATATCTGAAGGACAGCTTTGCTGGATATAAGATTCTTGGTTGTCAGTTTTTCTCTTCCAGTATCTTAAATATATCACCCCACTTCCTTCTGGCCTCCATGGTTTCTATTGAGAAACCTGCACATAGTCTTATCAAGCTTCCTTTGTACGTGATGGATCGCTTTTCTCTTGCTGCTTTCAGGATTCTCTCTTTATCTTTGGCATTTGATAATCTGATTATTAAGTGTCTTGGCATAGGCCTATTCATATCTATTCTGTTTGGGGTATGCTGTGCTTCTTGGATCTGTAATTTTATGCCTTACATAAGAGATGGGAAATTTTCATTGATTATTTCCTCTATTATTGCTTCTGCCCCTTTTCCCTTCTCTTCTCCTTCTGGGACATCCATGATATGTACAGTTCTGCATTTCATGTTGTCATTTAATTACTGGAGATGTTGCTCATATTTTTCCATTCTTTTCTTTATCTTTTCTTTTGTGTGTAGACTTTCAGGTGTCTTGTTCTCCAGTTCCTGAGTGTTTTCTTCTGCCTCTTGAGATCTGCTGTTGTATGTCTCCATTGTGTCTTTCATCTCTTGTGTTGTGTCTTTCATTTCCATAGATTCTGCCAGTTGGTTTTTTGAACTTTCAATTTCTACCTTATGTATGCCAAGTGTTTTCATTACATGGTTCATCTTTTTTGCCGTATCTTCCCTAAACCTTTAAATTGATTTAATATTAGTTTAAATTCCTGTATCTCAGTTGAAGTGTAAGTTTGTTCCTTTGACTGGGCCATAACTTCAATTTTTCTTAGTGTAGGTTGTAGTTTTCTGTTGTCTAGGCATGTTTTCCTTGGTTACCCTAATCAGGTTTTCCCAGACCAGAACAGGCTCAGGTCTTGGGAGGAGGCAATAATATCTGGTTTCCCTGAGGGTGTCTTAGACGGTTGATACACCCTGTGAGGCCTCAAGTCACTGTGCTTTTCTGCCCAGCAGGTGACACCTGTCAGCCTGTAGCTCTAGACTGGTTTAAGGAGGTGTGGCCCGTGGCTGTTTTCCCCCAAGCTCTGGGGTCTGGTTCTGAATGGAAGGTGGGTAGTAGAACTGGGCCCCACCTTTTTCCTCTTGGGAAAGATACACCCTCTAGGGAGAGGTTATTTGCATTTGAATAGTCTCTCTGCCTGTGCTATCTCCAACCTTGCCTGGGTCAGAGCACTGGGAACTGAAAATGGCTGAGGCTTTCTCCACTGAGCCAAAAAAGGGACAGAAATCCCCCTTCAGGGCCAGTTTGTGGCCACTCTCAGTTTCACCTATTGGCCAGAGACAGCACTTGGTCCTCTGGACTCCTCCTCCCTTCCAGAGAGGTCCTCTGGCTCTCCAAGGTCAGTCATCACCAAAAGCCTCTGTCTGCTTATTAGGGATTCATATCTTGTATTGAGTTGCCTATGTTTGTTAATTTAAACCCCAGTTGGTGCTCAGCTGAGCTATAGTCGCTTGCTCAGAAAGTGCTGCTCTCTAGCACCACGAGGCTTTGCAGTTTGGGCCATAGGGGGAGGGGGCTCCCAGCTTGGGTCCATACTTTTTACTTACAGATTTTATGCTGCAATCTCAGGCATTCCTTCCAATTCAGGTTGGTGTATGATGAGTGGACTGTCATATTTGTCCCCCACAGTTATTCCAGATTATTTACTAGTTGTTCCTGGTTGTTTATTAGTTGTTTCAGGGGGACTAACTAGCTTCCACTTGTCTCTATACTGCCATCTTAGACCTTTCTTTTTTAATGAATACATTAATAAATAGTTTAATAAAAGGCTTTTCCCTTTGTATCCCAATTAAGAAAAAAGGAACTTGTAATTGAATTTCACTATTGGCCCATAAATTCTACTCCTGGGAAAATAATTAAAAGATTCAGAATGACCTTTCCCTCTTATTGGAACTGCAATCAAGACTAAATGCTCAAATATTCAGATTCTTTAGTAAGGTTGCAGAATCCTCTCCATCACTAACCTCAATTACAGAGCAAGCAATACCACCTCTGGGGCCCAGGACTATCCAGATGGATCACTAATCTTATTTTTAAAAAGAAGGCTATAATCAGGGTACTGGCAAAAGATATTGTTTGAAAGTTAAATTCAATAGACAATAAAGGGTACAGAAAGGCTTTGTTTCTGAGACTTGAAATCTTAAAATTTTTGTCTTACAAATTAAGAAAGCAAAATATGATCTAGCGTCTATAAAAGTTTCACTCACTAAGTTTATTTTTCAGAAAACCTCCAGAGTGTCTCTATGCCAGATAAGTCCCAACCCAGAGGCACCAGTCTCTTCAAGAACAGTCAACCAGCTGCACCCCTCCCCCCATAATGTCAACACCCCTTTTCAATATGAACAAATTAGAGTTGTCATTGCCCAGATATCCCTGAAGACTGAGACAGTGATCAAATGAATGGGAGGAGTAGCAACAGACAAGATAGGATTTAATAAAGGATTATGACTACTGAATCATTATATAGATTTTTTTTTAGTCTCTAGTGTAATAGAACAACTAGAAGGAAATAACTGAAATTGTAGAACTGTAAGCCATATCATACTTTGAAATTCGCTCTATAACTACTTGTTAAACCATACTTTGAAAGTTACCACTTTTCTGTGTATATATGTTATATTTCACAATAAAATGTTAAAAAAAAACCTTAAGTTAAATATATGTATATATGTATGTTTGTATGTATAATCTAGCCCTAAGAGGAGAGGCAGCATACCTGGTAGTTAAGTATGTGGGCTTAGGAGTTAGAATACCTGCACTCAATTTCCTTCACCTTGGACTTGTATTTAACTCCTTTCTGCTTTAGTTTCTTTAGCAATCAATTAGAGATAGGGGTAGTGCCTCCCCCACAGGGTCATTGAGGATTACATAGATAATACGTAATGATTTATTTTATAAACTAATATATGAGCACTTAGAATAACAAGCATTTGAAAATGCCTTCTGTTTTTAAACACCAATTTGACAGATTTAGACACACCAGGATGTGTGGACAATGATACAAATTTAAAACTTCTGGCCCAAGTCACCAACTCCATACAATACTCTCAGTGAAAAGTTTCCAAATATTCTCCGAATATAATTTGGAGACTCCTTTCATTGTTACCATCACTTTAAGGACTTAATACAATTGTGCATATATTTCTACTTGTAGATCTAAGGGGCATATAAGGTTTGACAACAGGGAGGAGTCAACCTGAGTTGGCTTCTTGGGAAATAGGAAATCAGGTAGCTGAAAACTGGATGGATGGACCTGGCAGAAATACTCTGGCCCAGTTCTAGCCTTTGGGAAAAAGAAAAAGAAGAATACTTTGGAAGACCAGGGGCCCCAAGAACTGTAAGGAATTGTGACTTCTATGGGGCAGAAATCACAACTCTCATGAAATACTGACCCAAGGAACTATTAAATTGCTATACATCTGATGGCCCCAAAATACTGTTATTAAGGGGGAATAAGTGGTGACTTGAACATATATATTGATCTCTTGTCCTTCCTGGAGCCCCACAAAAAGAGAGTAAATAAAACTGGAATAAACTCACAAAGATAAAGAGAGTTAGAGAGGAGACATCAGAGGATGAAAAGATGAAAAACCAAATGGAGGAATTAGCAGAAGTGAGAAAGCTGCATAACAAGTGTCTACAGAGGTGGCACTAATGAGAAGTAAGCCATTCCCTGCCACAGAACTCCAGCTAAACTGAAGTGTTGGATGGCCCAGGAATGCAGGAAGAAAGATGCAGGGAGAAGAACAGGTTGATGATAAGATGATTGGTTGAAAGTCACCATCAGGATCAGTCAGCCTTCAGGTCCCCTCCACAATCTTGCACCTGTCAAATGATCACTCCTCCCTGGTAGTAGTCTGGAGGAGCCTTAGGAGAACAGGGAGATTCATTGCAAGTCTATATACCGAAAGATGAGACTCACACTGCTCTAGGTCTACTCTTACCCCAACTCCACAATCTCCTTATGCTGGTGGCTAGGCTATTCTCTCCCTAAGCATGTGTGCTGGTTTGGATGTATTATGTCCCGCAAAATGCCATTATCCTTGATGTAATCTTGTGTGGGCAGAAGTATTTAGTGTTGGTTAGATTGTAATTCTTTGAGCGTTTCCATGGAGGTGCGACCCATCCAACTGTAGGTGATAACTCTGATTGGATAATTTCCATGGATGTATGGCCCCGCCCATTCAGCGTGGGCCTTGATTAGTTTACTAGAGCACTGTATAAGCTCAGATAGAAGGAGCAAGCCAAGAGGGATACTCTGAAGAACACACAGGAGGTGAGAGAGGAGCTGCAGATGAGAGACAGTTTGAAGATGGCCGTTGAAAGCAGACTTGCTCCGGAGAAGCTAAGAGAGGACAACCACCCCAAGAGCAACGGAGAGTGACATTTTGAAGAGGAACTGCGGCCTACAATCAAACGTCCTCAGGGACAGCTATTTTGAAATCAGAACTTGGAGCAGATGCCAGCCACATGCCTTCCCAACTAACAGAGGTTTTCCGGACACCATTGTCCATCCTCCAGTGAAGGTACCCAACTGCTGATGTGTTACCTTGGACAATTTATGGCCTTAAGACTGTAACTGTGTAACCAAATAAACCCCCATTGTAAAAGCCAATCCATTTCTGGTATTTGCATCCCAGCAGCAGTAGCAAACTAGAACAGCATGAAAATGGAGAATTCATCTCTGGGAAAACTGAACAGCTCCAGAGAAATGATCTAAAGTTGGAACTTCTATTACGAAAAGTTACCAACTGACAAACCCACCCCTGCATAAAGAATTCAATTCAACCCACCTGACTCTTAGAGGTGAATGGACAGGCCTAAAACAGAGACAAAAACAAGCAAAAAGAAAAGGGGACTCTGAAAAAGAAAACAAATATGACACCTGCCTGGCTTAGATTCTGGGATTTTGCATGCTTTTCCTCCTGTGTCACCGGATTGTTCCTTCTCAATCTTCTTTGCTCATTTCCTCGACCTCTAAATATTACAGTCCCCAGGACTCAATCCCAGAAGCTCTTCTCTTCTCCAGCTACATTCAGTCCTTTAGTGATCTCATCCTGCCTTGTGGCTTTAAATATTATTTATAGGCTGCTAACTCTCAAAGGTATATCTCAAGACCAGATCTCTCCCCTGACTCCATATGCTAATTCAGCCTCTCAATTTGATGACCTAATAGGTATTTCAAAACCAATGTATCTAAAAATGTACTACTGATCTTTTTCCCCAAGAATCTGTGACCACCGAAGTCTTCCTAATATTAATAAATGTCAACTTATTAATAGAAAAATTAATAAACATCTTTCCAGTTCTTCAATCCAAAACTTTGTGTATTAGTTTGGGTTTTCCCAGAAACAGGTAAGACAAGGATTCAAATGCAAGTAGTTTATTTTGGAGATGTAGGGACCACTAGTATGAGAGTAGGGAGGGGGTATATGTAAGACAAGGCAGCCAATAAGTGTGTATTATTAAACCAGGTTTCTCTGATTAATCCTGCCAGGAAACTCTGGGAAGTGGTTAAACACATGCCTCAGAATTCTCTCACCTGAGGGGCAAGGGAGCTGGGGGATTTATACAACAACTCCTGAGAATCACTGCTTGAGGGCTGCCCCTAGGGGTTGTTAATTTCCCAGCACTTCCAGTCTACAGTTGGCACTGTCAGAGTGGCTCTCCTTTTGCACTTCTGGAAAAGCCCTCAGGCACAGAGATGCAGCTACTGGAGCACTGACAACACTGAAACTTTGGAATCATCCTTCATTCTTCTCTTTTTCCTTGTATTTAGTCCATCAGCAAATTCTGTCAAAACATATCTAGAATCCACAGTTAACCACCTTCACTCAGGCCACCATCGACATTCACCTGGATCATTGCAGTAGCCGGCTACTTGGTCTCCGTGCTTCCAGCCTTGCTTCCACTCCTATAGCCTATTGTGATCCTTTCAAAGCTCAAGTAAAGGTTATATTACTTCTGCTCAAAACCCTCTAGTGATTCCCCACCTTCTTCAGAAGGAAAAGCTCAAGCTCTTAAAATGGTTTACAAAGCCGTAATTATAGTAGGCCCATCACTTCGTCTCTGACTTCATCTCTCATCACTCTCCTTGCTTGATCCATTCCAGCCTGCTATTCTCCTTTTAGTTCCTTGCACTCCTATAGGGAATTATGCTCAAATAGGAGTAAACAGAAGTCTGTATACTGAATTGTGAACAATAGCAAAGGTTTAGAAAAGATAAGAAAATTAAGAGGATGAATCTAGCAAGTTCAAATAATTAATAAGACATTGAGATAGGGGAAAAAGAGAAAACAGAAGGAGAAATTATCAATAAATAATCTAATAAAACTAAGGAATTTAAGAACAGTATTTTTAGAATAAAAGTGTTCATTGAGTACATAATGAGTACATAATGACTGAAAAAGAAAGAAAGCCATAGCTGGGTATATTATTTTGAAATTCCAGAACACCAGGGATAAAGAAAAGATTCTATAAAAAGTTCCAGAGAGGAAAATAGGTCACATTCAAAGGATCAAGAATCAGAATGGCATCAGTTTTCTCAGAAGCAGCACTGGAAAACAATGTAGGAATGCCTTCAGTATTCTGAAGGAACGTTATATCTGACTCAGAATTATATCTCCAACCAGCAGTCAAGTGTGAGAGTGGAGTAAAGACATTTTCAGATATTCAAAGTATTAAAAAAATTTTGCTTCCCTTACATTTTTCAGGTAGCTCCTGAAGGATGTATTTGTTCAGTGTAAATAAGGGAATAACAATAAGCAAAAAAAAAAAAAAAAAAAAGAGGGATTCCAATACAGGAGAGGAGAGAGGAGGGTCCCAGAACAAATACTGTGTGTTAGGCCTAGGCAGCAAATTAAAAACAAAAAATGTGATTTAACTGTAATGGGAGAATGGAAGGAGGAAAGGGGATAGGTAACTGTTAAATGCAAAGCAACATCTGAAAGAATTGAAAATGGAGAGCAAGAATCTGGGATGTGGAGGTATGGAGTAGAAGACTGCAGGTGTGTGTGTGTGTGTGTGTGTGTGTGTGTGCCTTTTGACTTTTTTTTATTAGAGAAATTGTGGGTTTACAGAACAATCATGCATAAAATACAGGTTCCCCATATACCACCTTATTATTAACACCTTGCATTGGTATGGTACATTTGTTACAATTGATGAAAGCACATTTTTATAATTGTACTATTAATTATAGTCCATGGTTTAACTTAGGGCTCAATGTTTGTGCTGTGCAGTTCTGTGGATTTTTTTAAAAATATTATTCTAGTACCAAATACACAAAGTACCTGTTATGATAGCAAAAAATTGGGAATGTAATTAACAGCACTGAATCACATATTTGAAAATGGTTAAAAGGAGAAATTTTGAGTTGCCTTTTGACTTTTTTTAAACAATGTACATTGTACTACTTTGATAAAATTGCTGTTCTGGTGTGTAGGTGAGAGATTGCAAGGGATATTTATAATTAATTCTTTTACTTTTTTAACTCTATTTTTATGCAAATACTAGTGGAATACATTACCTTTATTTTAAACAATCTATGAAAACAGGAATCTAGAGAATAAAATGTATAGAGCCCTTTTTCTGCCTCCCACTTCCCTCATCAGAGGCGACCTCTATTAATATGTTAGGTGTACAAGTCCCTGACATTTTTCTGTGCGTTTTATAGTTGTTCACTAACAAGCACATACTATATTTAAATCAATGCATATATTCAATCACTGGATTTTTTTCACTTTAAAAATTATTAGAGTTGCAGTTCATATAATTTGTTAGAAATTATTTCATAATATTAGTGTGACATAACTCTTAACCATTCCCTTTGATGAATATTAAAGTTGTTTCTGTTTTTCCTATTGCAATCAATGTTGCAATGAACAAACATTCTTGCATATGTTGTGCATCTGTTTGTTTGTGTAAAAATTCAAATTTCTCTAGAACAGATACCTAGAATAAAATTAAGCATATCAGGGGAGGCAAATTAAAATTTTGATAGATTCTAGCAAAATGCCTTCCAAAACCTTTGTCCCAATTTACAATCCTACCAATACTATAGTATTAATTTCTCTCACCCTTACCAACTGGATATAACTAATCTTTTCATCTTTTCATATATTTGTTAGCATTTATATTTTTCTGTGAATTGCCTATTTTTCTACTGTATTATTAGTCTTTTCCTTATGGATTTGTAAGAGCTCTTTATAGTTAATTTTATGATTTTTTTTGTCATAGAGAAGTATTAATTTTTCATGCCATTAAATCTATCAGTCTTTTTCTTTATGGCTCCTGAACTTTATGTTTTGTTTAAGAATAACTTTCCTACCCCCAAAATTTGGAAATATTCTATATTTTCTTTTTTTTTTTTTTGCTTTTGCTTTTAAAGTTTATCTATTTTAAACGAACCAGAATTTATTTTTGTGAATGGTGTGAAGAATGGTTAGAATGTTTTATTTTTTCCTAAATGGATAGTTAGTTGTCCAAACAACATTTGTTTTAGCCTTTCTTTCCCCCTCTGATTTGAAATGGCATTTTTATCGTGTTCTGAATTCTGATAAATAGATCAATAGATCCATAGATATCCAATTTAGGACCTCTATTCTGTTCCACTGATGTTCATCTACTCTTGGGGCAATAAATAATCTATTTGAATAATTATAGCTTTATAGCACATTTTGCTATGTAATAGGGTAAGTCCCTCCTCCTACTTGTGAACATTCTTGGCTATTCTCACTTTATAAAAAATCAGCCTGTAAAAGGCACATTTTAAGAACTAGATTAATTTAAGGAGAATGAATGTGTTTAAAATAAGTGGTTTTCCATGTGTCATGTCTTATTCAGATCTTTTTATTTTATATTCTACAATAAAACTTCATAATTTTCTTTACATAGGACTTTCACATTTCTTATGTTTATTTCTTATTTCTTTATAGACTTTGCAGCTATTGAATTGATTCTTTTCCATGACCTATTCTACTACATTATCACTGGTCTATTGGAGAGCTATTGATTTTTAATATAATCGTCTTATTAACTCTCTTTTTTTTTCCCACAGTTGAGAAGTTTTTATTACACAGTATCCACACGCAATGATAAAACTAGGATAAAACAAACGGTCAAAAAAAAACTGCTTGAAGGTGTTGAAGAGCAACAAGTACATACAGGACTTGCGGAGTTACAATCTCTGAGTAAAGGGGAATCCCAGTGACATGAGCGCCATGTCCACCCTGGCTTTTCTGCTGAAGCATTTGACAGTTTTCGGAGTGAGATTACAAAGTGCCAGAAGGAAGAGGCAGCCTTTCTGTAAGCAAAATATAGGGACTTCTGGTTCGAAGTAGGATTTGGTGAGTAGAGACAAGACAACAACTAAATAAATGGGGATTCATTAAAATGTACATGCTTTAAGGATCAGAGAATTGTGCTACAGAGAGGGTTACTTGAACTAATATTCCAGAAAGAGAAGAGACCTTGTGACAGGAGGGGAGATCCACACAAAGAGAAATTTGATTAGTGCAGACACTGAGAACCATAGGCAGAAAGGCACTACTGGAGCATTAAAAAAGCAGATGGACAGGTGGACTGTGGACTTGTACAGCTTGGATTGAAATCTAGAGAATCTGCAAACTTGGGGATGATTTTCCCCACAGGCTATCAGCTAGGGGCTGTACAAGAAAGGCAGCTTCATCTCTCCTGCAGTTCTGTGGTTCTTTGGAGGTAACATCCAACTACAGGAATATGCCAATGACATGGTGGTAGATGGGTCTTGCCTGCAGATATTTCATATGGTTATCATTTCTTGTTCTTCAAAGCCGCTTTCCCTGCCCAAACTCCATAGTTCCTCTCCTTGCTCCAATTAAGAAACCACATTTGATTGGCAGACCTGAAATTCCACTGAACCAGATGACTGATAATCTCTGCCATCACATCGCTGAACAGCTTTCTCTGGGATGTGTCTAGGAAAGCCCACCCTTCTTGGGAGAAGTCTATAGCTACATCTTGGAAGGCCACTGACACCAGTGGTTGCACTGTCAATAGCTCAGCTGACAGCTGTCTTCCTTTGGGTTTCCATTACAACCAGAAAAGCATTAGTAGGGCAAAGTGTGGGTGTGGCCCTGAATAGATCCAGAGCTGAGGGTCTCTCTTCTGTGAGTCATGCGGGACTCTAACTCTTTTAATACTAATAATTTTTTACTTGATTTGCTTGGATTTTCTAGATAGCCTCTTTTATCTGCAAACAATGGCTCTACTGTCTCCTTTTTCCAATATCTGTACCTTGTCCCTTTTTCTTATCTGTCAGCAGTAAAGTACACTGATACAATGTTGACTAATGAAGGTTATAATTGACATGCTTTTCTTATTATTTACTTTAGTGAGGTTTTCATTTTGCCATTATGCATTGTAACAGATAATTTGGTGTATTGACCTGCAATTATCAGATGCATGAATGTGTTACCTCAACAATTTGTTTACTTAGAGATGCTCATTAGGCAGACAGTAAAACATCATGGAAGAGAAATTCTGCAACTGATCTCTCTCGTCTCATGAAAATGCCTAGGCCAGGAGACCAAGATGGTAACAGTTTGTATGAAGTGAGTCTTTTGGAGACTAAGGAGCTGTCCAAATATTTCTCATTTATTCCATATACCCCTTCCCAGCACAGCTTGTGCATATACAGTAACATGATCAACCTAACAATATACATCTGTATTTAACATACAGAATTTAATTTAATATAATACATCTGCATATAACATTTACATACCTATTTATAGCTCCAGATGATTGCCTTTATGGGGTTCATGGTTTGGGCCTCCCCATCACATGACTCTCTAAAAGTACAACTCTTTGTCTTTGGTTTCTGGTAGATATTTTTTTTTATTGAGTTATAGAAAGATATTCTTAATAACACTAATATTAGCTAAAATTATTATAGTGTTTATTACATGCTGATTACTGTTGAAAATGCTTTACATATATTAACTCATTTCTTTACATTAGGAAGTTTCCTTCTATTCCCATTTGCTAATAGTTTTGTGTCTGTGTGTTTACATAGGAATGAGTATGGGATTTTACTGCATGCTATTTCAATATCTGTAGGGATAAACATGATTTTTCTCCCTTATTTTGCTACTGTAGGAAATGATAGAAATAGATTTCCTAGTGTTAAGTCAGAACCTCATGGAGCTTTCTAATTCATCGACTACTGTCACTTTTCACTAATTATCCCGCTTTCCTCATGTTCTCATTTTTTCTTTCCCAATCTGGTATATCATTGTAATCATCATGTTGTAAATATTTTTAACTCTCTTGTCATTTTTTCCTTTATTTAACGCTTTCTTTTAACTCCCTCTAAACCCAAATGAGCACCTGACATGACTGGGAAAATCACACAACTGTGCTGTCTCAACTGAAATTTATGACTACAAACCTTTAAAAGGGTACTCGACACTGCCCAGGAATCCTGTTATCTTTTCCTTGTAGTTTTGTTTCCTACTCTCCAATATGACCTTTTCTTTTCCCTTCAGACTTCCAATGCATTCTCCCCTCTTCATTGTCATATGACCTCAACATATTTCATCAAGAAAATAGAAATAATCAGACAGTTACACTGTCATCTTCCTACCACCAAATCTATCAACTTTTTTTATTGCATCAACATCCTTATTCCCTGCTTTTTTTCTCTTGGATCTGTTCTAGATCTCATATCCTCTTGCCTTCTCAATGACCAAATTCTCTCTCTTCTGTGTCATCAATTTCGCCTTTCCTAATGGATCCTTCCCATCAGCAAATGTGCATGTCTTAGTTTCACTTATCTTAAAATGCAAACTAGAACAAAACTCAAAACCCTGCCTTGACACCATATCTCTCTCCAGCTACCACCCCACTTACTCCCACTATTAACAAAACATTTGGAAATGCTGTCTATATTTTCTCTCTCTACTTCTTATCCTCTTACGATCTCAGAACACTCCATCCTTTTAACCTCTTCCTTCCACAGAAAATCCTTTTTTCAAAACTACCATTGACCTCAGGTTGCCAAATACAATGTTCATTTCTCTGTTTTACTTGACTTCTAGGAAGCTTTTAGCATGATTAGCCACTTCCTTCTTGGAACACTTTCTTCTCTTAGTTTTGGTATCCCCTGTCCTGATTTTTTTTCTACCAGACTGGCTGAGCATCCTCAGTCTCCTTTGGTGGCTTCTCCTTATCTAGCAAACCTCCAGATGTAGAAGTGACTGAAGACTCTGGTCTCTGCTCTCTTCTCTTTATATACTCACTCCTTTGGTGATCTCATCCAATCCCAGTGGTTTTAAACACTACCTGTATCTAATGGCTCCCAAGTTCGTATCTCCAGACCAGATGTGGCCTCTGAACCCCAGACTTATATATGCTATTGCCTCTTTGACAGCCCTTTTTAGGTATCGAATAGACATTTGAAGCTTAACAGGTCCAAAACAGAACTTCTGATCTTCCCCTTTCACTTAAGTAGAATATCTTATTCTACCAGACAGGCTGTCTAGAAGAGAAGCTAGACACTGAAGAAACCCAAATCTTTTTTATTTCAGTTTTCAGTCTTCCTTCTCTTCCTCTAAGCTTCCTCTTCCTCTAACCATAGCAACTCTGGTGGTTTTAAAACATGGCCCCAAATTCTTTGACATCTCTTATATCAAGAAGTAGGGCCTATGACCCCTCCCCTTGATTCTGGGTGGTCTTGTAAACGCTTTGATCAATGGCAAATGGTGGAAGTGATACTATTTGACTTCTAAGGTGATGTCATAAAAGGCTACGCAGTTTCCACATTACTCACTGGCACACTTTCTTGGAGCCCTGAGCTTCTGTGTAAGAAGTTGGACTACGCTGAGGACATCATGCCAGAGAGGATATCTGTAGGTTCTGTGGACTGATTGTCCCTGAGAACAAGTACTAAATGTGCTAAATGTTGGGGAAGCAGAATGCATGAGGTAACGTCCCTGCCTTCAAGAATCCCCTCTTGCTATAAGCCCAAGAAGAGAATCTAATTGCACCAACACCGTCATGGGTACTTGCTTCTCTTCCTCTTCCTCTTTTTTTTTCTTTTTTTTTTTCTTTTTTTTTTAAAGAAAATTTTTTTGTGTCAACATATATGCAACACACAACTATAACCATTTTCAAGTATACAGCTCAGTGGTGTTAATTGCATTCACGCTGTTTTACTACCATCACCAACATCCATTACCAAAACTTTTCCATCACCTCAAATAGCAACCTCCTCTTCTTCCCCTCCTCTTCCTCCTTACCCTCTCCTCTACCTTTCCCATATCTTCCTGCTCTGCTTTCTCTTTTTTGTTCTCCTTTTCCTCTTTCTGTTTATAAGCTTTAGGTCATGTTTTCACTCATTTATATTTGCAGGAGGGAAATCCAGAATCAGGAAAGGAAAGGAAAGGAAAAGAAACTTGTCTGTTATTATTACAGTTATCTATTGCTCAGTATCAAATCACCCAAAACCTAGTGGCATAAAAGAACAACGATTTTATTACATTCATGGATTCTGTGGGTCAGAAATTCAAAGAATAATAGGAATGGCTTGTTTCTGCTCTGCAACGTCTAGGGCCACAGTTGTCAAGATTCAAATATTTGAGGGTGACCCAACTGGCTGATGGCTGAATTCATCCGGAGGCTTTTTACCTCACGTATCTGGCCCCTTGGCAGGGATAACTGAAAGACTGGCCTCAGCTAGGACAGTCAATTGGAGCACCTACACTTAGCCTTTCTAGCATAATGGTCTCAGAATAGTCAGACTTCTTAAATGACAGCTCAGGGCTCCCAGAGAGTGCTCCAGGGAGCAAGGTAGAAGCTGCATGACCCTTTAGGACATAGTCTTAGAAGATGCATAGTATCATTTCTGCAATACTCTATTGGTCAATGCAGTCATGAATCCATCCATACTCCAGACCCAGACCCCACCTCTTGAAGGATGAAATGTCAAAGAATTTGTGGCCATGTTTTAAAATCACCACAGTTCTCAGCTTAAATGTCATTATGTCAGAGAGGCTATCCCTTTTCACTTTTTCTAAAATTGCCTCCCCCAGGTACTCTATCTAATTTGGTTTATTTATCCTACAACTTTTATCTCTTTTTTATTATATTTTTTTGTTTTTTTTTGTTTTTTTTTTTTTTTTTTTTTTTTTTTTTTCCTTCTTATTGTCAGTCACCTTGAAACTGTAAACCCCTTGAGGTAAAGAACCTTGTATTCCCATTACCTACAACAGGGCCCTGTATGTGCTGGGTACTCAGTAAATATTAGTTTAAAAAATTGACCAACACATTTTACAATAAATAAGACTCTAAGGAACCACAAAAGTCACCTGACCCTATAGTTTCATCATCTCTAACATGTTTGAACAGCCCCAGGGCCTGGACCTCACCACTGTATGAGACCCCTTCCTTCTTTGGACCACTTTGAATGTTAGAAAAATCTTCTTAACATTAGTCATTTTCCCCAACCTACAGGTAAGGGAGGTGTATTATTTAGGGTTCTCTAGGGAAACAGAATCAATGAGAGATATCTATGAATGTAAGATTTATAAAAGTGACTCACGCAACTGTGGTTATTTATGAGTCCAAATTCCATAGGGCAGTCAGCAAACTGGCAACTCCAATGAAGATGTTCAATGAACTCCTCAGGAAACAAACTGGCAACTTCAGTGAACTCCTCAGGAAATGAACTGGGATCTTCAACGAACGTGTTCGATGAACTCCTCAGGAAACGAACTAGCAAATTCCACAAACTTCTCAGGAAACCCTTCACTGGGCAGCCGAAGAAGAAGTGAAGGTCCTCTATCTGTCTTGCTTAAAAGTCTTCAACTGATTGACTGGATTAAATCCAGCCAACTGCATTCTCTCATTGTGGAAGACACACCCTTCATTGATGTCATTGGCCACAGCTGCAGCCAATTGACTAATGATTTAATAAACCAGCCTGTTGGTTTATTAACCAGCCACAAACGTCCTTGCAGCAATGGTTAGGCCAGTGCTTGCTTGACTAGACAGCTGGGTACCATCACCTGGCCAAGTTGACACATGAACCTAACCATCACAGGCGGCTTTTTGGGGGCTGAGGAAGAAGACAAAGGACTTGCTTACTTTCTGAGCCCTTACTAAGTGCCAGGCACTGTGTTAGGTGCTTCACATTCCTTATGTCCTTTAATCCTCTCAATAACCCTATAAATCAGGTAGTGTCATCTCCATTTTACAGATGAGGAAGCTGAAGTTCAGAGAGGTGAAGTGACTTACTCAAAGTCACATAGGTAATAAAGCATAGAACTGGAATTTGAATCCAGAGTTGACTCATTCTTTAATTCATTTCTTTTACATCATCCTTTGGAAGGAAGAGAAAAATCAATTGTCCAGGTTAAAAAGTGTGGAAGAAATAGAGGCTGAATATAAAAGAAAAATATTCGTTGATTTGTTTGTCAATGCCTGATGGATTGTCCTCCTTGTTAGCTATGCCCTTTCATTGACAGAAATGGTTCAAATCAAATACAATTGCCAGGTTCTCTATTCCTGGCCCTAGATCATAGATATGTAGGAAACTGTCTGCAAAATGTAAAAAATGACAGTATGCTGGAGGTTCTACCCAGGGTAGGTAAGCAAGAAAATGAAATAAAAGGCATCCAGATTGGAAAGGAAAAAGTAAAATTACCTCTATTTGCAAATGAGAAGACCAAATATTTATAGAGAGAATCCTAAGGAATCCACACAAAAAAACTGTTGGCATTAATAAATGCATTCCGCAAGGTTGCAGGATACAAGATCAATATTAAAAAAAAGTTGTATTTCTATACACTAGCAATGAACAATCATAAAATGAAATAAAGAAAACAATCCCATTTACAATAGCATCAAAAAGAATAAAATACTTATGAACAAATTTAACCAAAGAAATGCAAGACTTGTACACCTAAAGCTACAAAATATTGTTGAAATTAAAGGAGACCTAAATAAATGGAAAGATATCTCATGTTCATGGACTGGAAGATTTAATATTTTTAAGATGGCAGTAATCTCTAAATTGATCTACAGATTCAATAAAATCCTTATCAAAATTCTAAGTGCCTTTTTTTTTTGCAGAAATGGATAAGCTGATCCTAAAATTCATATAGAAATATAAGAGATCCAGAATAACCAAAACAATCTCAAAAAAGAAAAACAAAGTTCAAAGCTACACTAATTAAAACAGTGTGGCACTGGCATAAGGACAGATATATAGATCGATGGAACATAATTGAGAGTCCGGAAATAAACCCATGTATCTATGGTCAATTGATTTTTGACAAGTATGTCAAGTCTACTCAATGGAGGAAAGAGTAGTCTTTTCAATATGCAATGCCTGGACAACTGGATATCACATGCAAGAGAACAAACCTCACACCATATACAAAAATTAACTCAAAATTGATCAAAGATCTAAATATAAGAGCTAAAACCATATAACTCATAGAAGAAAACATGGGAATAACTCTTTATGACCTTGGATTAAATAATGGTTTATTAAATATGATACTAAAAACACAAGCAACCAAAGGAAAAAAAATAGATAAATTCAATTTCATCAAAACCACAAGTTTTGTGCTTCCAAGGGCACCATCACAGAATTTTGCACATCATGTATCTGACATAGGACTTGTATTGGAATACATAAAGAACTCCTACAATTCAAAAATGAAGAGACAAAGACCCCAATGGTAAAATGGGCAAAAGATTTGAACAGACATTTTCCAAAGATAAATTAATGACCTATAAGCACATGAATAGATGTTCAACATCATTAGATATTAGGGCAATGCAAATCAAAACCACAAAGAAATGCTACTCCATACCTACTACAATGGCTATTATCAAAAAAAAAAAAAAAGGGAAAATACAAGTGCAGATAAGGATGCGGAGAAACTGGAACCCTCACACGCTGCTAGTGGGAATGTAAAATGGTGCAGCCGCTGTGGAAAACAGTTTGGCAGTTTCTCAAAAAAGTTATTACACAGTTACCATATGTCCCAGCAATTTCATTCCTAGGTATATATCCAGGACAATTGAATACTTATGTTCACACAAAAACTTGTACAAATGTTCATAGCAGCATTTTTCATAATAGCCAGAAGTGGAAAGGACACACATGCCCACCAACTGATGAATGGATAAACAAAATATAGTATATCCACACAGCGGAATATTATTCAGTCATAAAAATGAAACACTGATACATGCTACAATATGGATGAATCTTGAGAACATTATGCTAGGTTAAAGAGCCGGTCATAAGAGGCCATATATGGTATGATTCCATTTATATAAATTGTTCAGAATAGACAAGTCTGTAGAGACAGAAGTATATTAATGGTAGCCTAAGGTGATAAGAGAATGGGGAGTGACTGCTAATGGTTACAAGGTTTCTTTTGGAATGATGAATGTTACATAATTAGGTAGTAGTGATGGTTCCATAGTCTTGTGAATACATTAAAACCACTGAATTGTACACTTAAATGGTGAATCTTATGGTATATGAATTATATATTTAAAAAATGCAAAAGAACAAGGCTGCCAGTTAGAGCAGGTGGAACAGAAATTCCATTTGGAAGCCAGGTGCTAGCTCTTGGTGAGCTGGCTTGGTTCAATGTGGATCCCTGTCCTCAGTCAGAATGGCTCCAATTTAGCATCCACTTAAAATTTTTGTTTGAACAAGGGGTTTCCCAGCTAAAGAAGAGTAAAAGCACCTGGTCTTGCTGATAAACTGCAAAGAAGCTTCTCCTTGACTTCTGAGGGCCAGGCTTTGTGGAAAGCTGGTGTGAAGAGAGGCCAGGTTGTGAAAGCACTGACACAAACCAGCAGGCCAAACAAAGATGAAGTGGCACAAGCAGCACGGGTGGCTGGAGCCCTGCCTTCTGGCACAGCGACCACTAGCAAGGCTCTCTCTAGTGCTGTCTGGCCTCAGAGGAGCACGGACACATTCGAGAAGTTCAGTTCCATTCATAAATCTTGACCGAGCATGTTCTCTATGGCAGGCCCTGGCACCCAGATGGGTGAGCCAAATCCTTGTCCTCAGGTGGCTCAGGCACAGGATGTGTAAACATGTTCAGTCCCTGCCAGCTCTGCCTCCCTGTCTTGGACTGAGGTGAGATTTTGAGCTCCCCATCTCTCAAGGAGCATGCAACAGTGTGTTGAGGAGCAGAGAGATGTCACATTGCATGTTTTAGCTAGGGGAAAGGTGGGAAGGAAGAACTAGTACTTATGGGGCACTTACTCTGTGCCAGACACACAGGAGCATGCACATATATCATTTAACTTCCTCCTCACAACAGCCTTGAGCATTAAGGGAAGTGAGTTACTTAGAGCTAGTACATTGTGGAACTGGGGGTGGGGTGGGGGCGGTGGGTGAGTTTGAATCCAGGACTGTCTCCAGAAAGTCTGTGCTTTGGAGAAGCTGGAACTTTATCCAGGTTGTTGTGTTTTTTTTTGTTGTTGTTTGTTTGTTTTTTTAACCTTGTACTCTCCACTGGCATCATTTCTAGTTCCCACCATTTACACATTCACTCGCTGTCTTGCTCATTCATTCATCCGTATCATAAATAACCCTAAGTAGGAACTTGGTGCCAGGTAGGGTGTTAGGCAATAGACACACAAACATGAATACCTGAATAAGGGCTCAGCCCTGCCTTCAAGGATTTACAGTGTAGTAGGGGCTAGGGCTGGATGGAGACATGAGACCAGGAGCTGAGTTAATTACACCAAGGAGGGCACAGTGGTGGTTTGGGCAGAAGGCAGGAGCATAAAGGAGTGGCTTTAACATGAGGATTCAAGGTTTGGGCTCTAGAATGGGGAAAAAGTATTGCCAATTGCCTACCCATCCCTCACCCTGTCCTTGAGGTGTGTGGGGTATCGGAGAAGGAGCAGCCATCATCAGAGAGAGCTGCAGGGGAAGTGGTATTCCGGGGCAGGGTTTCCTCTATGCCACTGCCGGAAGCAGAGGGAGGGCTTGCCAAACAGAAGTTTAGGGGAGTTCACTGACCACAAAAGTTTGGCTTCAGAGGGCTCAGTAGGAAGGGTTTTCAGGAAGGGGACTGTGGATGTCTGAGTATAGTGAGTTTTGGAATGAGAATGTAGAAGATAATTAAAGTGGTCAAGCATGACAGGGTTGAGAGACTAAAGAACAAGACATCAAGGTCCCAACTGGAACTATGGGGTAAAGACGTTTCTATTGAGGTTTCTGAGGCTAAATGGTAACACTATTTCCAGTCCAGGGAACAAGCTATTGTGTCCGCTCAGGATGCCAAATAGAATACTGGGAAAATTTGTTGGTAAATGGGGGTGGGGAAGTCAGCCTCCAGGCTGGAAGCCATCAGCACTGTTTAAACTGTGGGAGAACTGAGCCTAGAATGGAGAAGAAGGGATGTGGCTATCAGGTCAAAACTTGACCTCTACTTGGTTCTTCTTACCCTCTTAGCTATGAACCGGACAGTTTATGTAGTGGCTACTTCCTCCCCATCAAACCTCTGTTCCCCTTATTATTGTTTCCAGTTAATATCTCTTTTACCAGAGAGGTAGCATGGTACCTTGGAAAGAACATGGAGTACGGTGCCAGGAGACTAGAATTTAGTCACTAAATTAAAAGTTCTGATTCCACAGCCAGTCAGAGAAGGAATCAGCTGGGATTTGAATGCAGTTTTTAGAATTTAGTCACTAAATTAAAAGTTCTGATTCCACAGCCAGTCAGAGAAGGAATCAGCTGGGATTTGAATGCAGTTCTTTGGACTCCAATTTTTCCAAACTTCATTGTTGTGTCACATAATGCAAATCATAACTTAGCGTCCCTGATCTTCAGTTTCTTCATCTGTACAAATACTTAATGACTCCTACCTTACAGGTGGTTGTGAAGATTAAATGACGTATGCCTGGCCACATGGTGTGCCTTTACAAATTTTTGTTATTACAAAAATGAATTGGCTCTGTACCTGCAAGTGGTAAGTGCTAAGTGAATGTCTCACTACACATACACACAGTTCCTTTTTAACTGGTGAGCAGAAGCCTCCTTGCTTCTGCAGACTAAAACTGCTTCGTGGCCTGTAGTCCTATGTTTTCCAACTAAAAGTCTGGAAGCCCCAATTATGCTAGGTCTGCTGGGCTGGTCATACTGCCTTGGTGGAGGAGCTGCTCCCTTGGCCACTGACTGCTAAGGTGAGGGCACCTGAGAAGCAAGACCTCTTCCTAGGTGACTGGTGACTTGCTGAGGTGCATGTCCAGGGACCAGCAAAGAATGCATCATTCCTCAGCTCATTCTGTGGTGTGGGATGAAGAAATGGAGACAGGAGGAGACACGCTGAGTCTGAGGTGATCCTAGAGTCCTCTGACCCGGGAAAAGACAGGGGTAAAAGAAGTGGTCTGGGATGGGAGGAGAGATGTAGGTGATGTGACTCTCAGGACACTTTCCACAGACAGAAGGGGAGCAATGTGCGTGTGAATCAGCAGAGACTAGAATCCAGATCTTCTGCGGGACACTGTATCAGGAGCACTGAGGGGATCGCACGTACCCCACACAGCATTGCCGGGGATGGCCGCCCTGGGCAGATCGGGCAGCGCGGGCGGGCGGGCGCGTGCCCGACACGGCCTCGGGGCACTGCCCCCTCCAGGCGCGCGCCCGTCCCCGCCCCAACCCGCCCCCTGCCCGCGTCGAGCTCTGTGGACCCCGCGTCCGGGGCCGCGCACGCCCCCTTCGCGAGTCGGGACCCCGGGCCGCGCGCGCCCCGCACCTCCTCCCAGCCCGGCGGGCGCGCGCGTTGGCTCCCGCTCCTGCTGGCAGCTGCGGCGGCGGCGGCAAGGATTGTTTTTGTTGTCGCCGAGGCCGGAAGAGCCGCGGGAGCCGGGTCCCTGTCCCCGGGCCGCGCGCCGCCGCCGCCGCCCCCTGCCCAGCGCCCGCGTCTCCGCGGCGCCCCTCCAGCGCCAATATTCCGGAGATCAAGCGTTACGCGGCGGCGGCGGCGGCGGCGGCGGCGGGGCCCGGAGCAGGAGGCGCCGGGGACCGGGGCGAGGCGGCCCCCGCCGCGGCCATGGAGGCGCTGGGACCGGGTGAGGAGCGCGCTAGGGCCGGGGCCGGGCCCGGGACCGATGGGCCGGCGGGTGGGCGCGCAGGCGGGACCTCGCTGTCCGGCAGCCCCAGCCGGCCTCTGCTCGCCCGGGCTCGGGGTGTCAGGCCTCGGGGAAGGGAACTTGTGCTCTATTGCACCAGGCGGGGGAAATTGACCTGGGCCTGGGGGGCGGGGACCGCATGCCAGCCTGGAAGATGGGCCAGATCTCGAGGTCTAAGGAAGGAAGGCCCGGGAAGGTGACCCGCGCTCCCAGGTGGAAGGGAGACAGGAGCCACCTCTGGGAGGTGGTCTGTGCTCCAGGGTCGCGGCGAGGACACCGCGTATGCAGCGGAGGCTCGGCCCGGACCGGGTAGGGACCCCCCACCTACTCCCAGGAGTGTTCTTGGTTTTGAGCCGCACCCCTGTTTTCTTTTGCACTGGCAGATGGTCCAGAGCCCGCATAAGAGGAAAAACGTTCCCCAAGCACCTCTCACGACCCCGAGGGCTAAGGGGCGAAGTACCCAACCTTTCTCGAAGGCCCTGAAGTCTCGTGGATCGTGGTCCCATGTCTCTGTTTATCTGTCAGTCTGTGTGGCAGTTGCAGAGTGGTCCGGGCTAGCCGCTTAGTGTCAGGGGAGTTAGCAGCCAGCCCAGGCTGGCTTTAATGCCCCGAGTTTTCTTTAACTGGGTTATAGGTGGTTGTGAGGATCAAATGAAGGAGAAAGTGCCAGGAGACTGTAATTTGCTGTGGATATGGCTGTCCTCTGGTTGTTTCCCCAACTCTGCCCAAACTAGAGGAACCATTCCAGGGTGTTACAAATGTCCTGTGAATTCAAGTCTGGTTCTCCCACATGGAACCCCAAAAGGTTTCTAATGCTTTGGCTAAGTAGGGCAGGGTTTTAGGAGTGTGGTGGAATTAACTTTAATAGTCAAACCTCATCTATCTAGTGGACTTAGTTGTGGAGCATTTCTTTTTTTTTTTTTTTTTTTTTTTTTTTAGTGCATAGAAAATTCAATTTACCATTTGAGTTTTGAAACTTTGCAGGTTTGTATACTTAGAATCTGTTTGCATAGCTGAGTGATTAAGCCCCACCCTAATTTGCTGCTTAAAATGTGTTTTAAAGGCCTTCATCATCAAATTTCATTTGCCTTTTAAAAATAAATTATTTTGGCACACTGATATTATTTGATAAACCTCAGTGTGAGTATTGTCCTAGGTTATTGTAGATACATCCCCTGACTAAAGTCCTGATCAAGTCTTTAGGAATGTAACAGACTTCTGTTCAAATCCAATCTAGTAACTTAATAGGTGTATGACCTGGGGCAAATTGCTTCCTTTGAACTTCCATTTCTTCATCTATAAAATGAGGATAATATACTTATGTGCTTCAGGGTTGTTGTGAGAATGAAATGAGATAATAATGTATGTGAAAGACTTATTGTAGAGACTAGTGTTTCTTCCTTCCCTCCCCTATCAGTAACTTATTACTGAAGCAACTGTTGCATTTATTAGCTGATATCAAAAGAGACTATGTAACTGTATGCAGAAGCTGAATTTCATGGAAAGTATCCACTTGATGTCAGGAAAGGCCCAGGGTCTCTTTTTTGGTCTCATTTTTAGCTTTTGTGGGTTTGGGGACTTATCACCCAGGATTGTTCAGATGGTGGAAAATTAATTCTCACAAACACATTTATAAGACACCAGTGAATAAGTCAAAGTGTCACAACTCTTTCCTGCCGACTGGAATATTTTCCTGCCTGCTGTCTAGCAAACTCCCTTTTTTGATGTTGTAGTACCTTGGAAACCTGATTAATGCCAAGAAGCTACTTGCTGAGCATAGAAATCAGAGCAAAGGGAGTTTATAATCTTGTGGAATATTTCATCCAGGCTGTTTTAGAACCTAGAGAAACATTCCTGCTTCTCTGTTAGAGCACACCTACCTAGTGCTTTATGTCCTGCCCACTTGAACAGTCATTGAAGCATGCTTGGTCTTGCTCTCTTCTACTCCTCAACCCTTGTTCTGTTTCTGACAATAACTCAGAAATATAATGAATGAGATCATACTTATTTTGGTTATATTGATCCTCTGTGAGGTAGGCAGGACAGGTATTATCCCCATTTTACAGATGAGAAGACTGAGGTTCAGAGGGCTTAGGTGTCTTCATCATGGTCTCAAGGCTGAGTGGTGAAATGAGGACTAGGCTCAGGGTCATCTGTCTTCTAATCCAATGTCCTCATCTTCATTTACGGCTGAATGTTTCCATTCTATATTACTCATGTTTATTACCATTTCAGAGAATTTAGTTTTCTGACTTTGTCACTCAATTTGGGGGATGCTCCCCATGTAAAGTCAAGGGACGTTTGAACACTAACTGTAAAATTTTCATGGGTGCAATAATAATAGCTAACATTTATTGAGTGCTTAATTTTGCTAGGCATTGTTCTAAGCCTTTTATGTACATCATCCCACGAATAGCTTTATGAGATAGATGCTATTATTATCACTCCCATTTTATAGATGAGGAAACTGAGGCACAAAGAGGCTAAGAAACTGCCCCCTCTCTCCCCATTATGCAGCTAGAGAGTATTGAAACCCAGATTCAAACCCAGGCAGTCTCAGGAACTGGAGAACAAAATGCCTGAAAGCCTTCATGCAAAGGAGCAGATGGAGAAAAGAATGAAAAAATATGAGCAATGTCTCCGGGAACTTAAGGACGAAACAAAGTATGAGAATGTACGTATCATTGGTGTCCCAGAAGGAGAAGAGAAGGGAAAAGGGGCAGAAGCAATAATAGAGGAAATAATCAATGAAAATTTCCCATCTCTTATGAAAGACATAAAATTACAGATCCAAGAAGCACAGTGTACTCCAAACAGAATAGATCTGAATAGGCCTGCGGCAAGACACTTCATAATCAGATTATCTAATGTCAAAAACGAAGAGAGAATCCTGAAAGCAGCAAGAGAAAAGCAATCCATCACATACAAAGGAAGCTTAATAAGACTATATGCGGATCTCTCAGCAGAAACTATGGAGGCAAGAAGGAAGTGGTGTGATATATTTAAGATACTGAAAGAGAAGAACCACCAACCAAGAATCCTATATCCAGCAAAGCTGTCCTTCAAATATGAGGGAGAGCTCAAAATATTTTCAAACCCAGGCATTTTGGTTCCAGAGCCTTAGCCACTGTGCTTTATTGCCTTGTAAGTAGACAGTTTGCTAAATTCCAGGAAACCAGCTTTTGGAATGCAAAACTTTAGAATATAGTTTCCTAAATAAATCTTCTAAATTTATGAAGAGAATGATCACTCACCTTCTAACTCTTCTCACTTTCCAGGGAAAAGAGAGACATACAATATTTACTTTTCTCTACTTCATAATTCCTTTTCTTTCAATTCCTCTGTCTCTGCCCCTTTGGCATCAAGTACTTCAGAGAATTTTAGTTATCATAGATTGTGAATATATTGGGGGAGAAAAAGCCCTGGGCTGGGAGTTGGGAGACCTGGACTCTAGTCATGATTTTAAATCAGAGTCATAGTCCTTGGGCAAGAAATTCAGCTTTATGATACAATGATTGCTTAAGTGTATCTTAGAATATGCAGGACTGGTTTATGTATATGATTTGATTGGATTAATTCAGTATGCCTATCACCTATGACATTATATATTACTTACCTCTTACCTTGTTTGTAAATATCTTATCACTCCTAGGATAGATTCCTTATACACCAGAAGCAGAACTCAACTCCAAGCAAAAATAATACCTTTAGTATAAATTATGTGCTTTTGCTTTATTGAACAATAATTGTTAACTTGGGGGTATTAGGGACAACTAAATTTCTGTTTAGTTTTTTCTGGAATTGCTACAAGGATTATCGATATTGTTCAGTTAAACATTTATTGAATTCCTACAATGTGCTGGTCATTGAATTAGGTATTGGGGGAGACAGTGATGAACTGGCGGTCCATTTCTTCCAGGAGCTTACTGTCTAGTGCAGGAAACAGAGTAATTTAACAAGTGATTTCTACATGCTTATACTAAGTGCTCCCACATACAGAGTGTCTTGAGAACACATAGGGTAGATTCTCCAGTCTGAAGAATCTCAAAAGGCTTTCCAAGGTTACACCTGACCTGAGTTTTGAAGGATGAATAAAATTTAGGGGAAGAATGAACAGTCAATTTAATTTGTGAAAAGATTTTTAATACTGTAAACATTAGTATAAGGTGATCTTCAACAACAGACCCAAATTTCATTAGTGTTTGTTCTGATCTTCTTAAATGATATTAAACCAGAGCACCTTCTTGCTTCAGAATTTTCTCTCCTTAGTGAATTTTCTTTGTTCTCAGTGAGATGTCATTGTAGTAAGAAAATCTGTTGTAACTTTTCATTGTAACCACACCTTACTCAACACCTATTTGTAGCAGAAAATATGTTTACATGTTAGGTCAGTATCCACTTGATATTATCATCAAAAGGGAGTAAGGTTTGTTTCTAGACAAGTATATCACAAACTTTGTTCCACAAAACCCTTTTCTGCTGGACATTAATAGATGTTCAAATTAAATTAAAAAAAAAAGATACAGTTCTGGGGAAAAGTCTGCTGGGTAAATGATGAGTTAAACAGACTAATTTATTACATGACTTTTTAGAGATTTTAATATGATAAATGTACATTGGAATTTTAAGAAGGGGAAAGAATATGCAAGGTTTTATTTAGCTAATGAAATCTTTTTTTTTTTTTTTTTTTGGTGGCACATCATGTGAACCATCAGTAGAATAGTTTGAAAAGAGTGCTGTCTAGATTGGGGTTTCTAAACCTCAGCCCTGTTGTTATTTTGGACTAGATAATTCTTTGTTGTAGGGGACTGTCCTGTGCATTGTACAATGTTTAGCAGCATCCCTGGCCCCTACCCACTAGATGCCACTATCACCCCCCATTTGTGACAACCAAAAATGTCTCAGACATTTGCCAAATGTTTCTTGGGGGTGCAAAATCTCCTCATTTGAGAACCACTGTTTAAACTGTAAGTTCCTTAAAGACTCTTTCTTCTTCTTGAGTCCAGGGTGCAGGTTAGGCACATAATAAATTAATAAATGTTTGTTGAGTAAATAAACTTGACAATCTTAGATTGTCCAGATTCTAAAAATGTCAGTTTATAGACAAGAAGGTTTAGCATTGTTTCACTTTTAAAATTAGCAAGTAAATTGATAAATATAGCTGTTGCTTAATCTCTCTTCTCTGCACAACCCATTATAATGCAGGCTAATTTTTTGGGATTAGTAGATCATCTCCAGCCTGACCATAATGATGGATACCACAGTTTAAAATGGTTTTATTTTAAAATGCATATAAGTTTGCAAGCCTAGATACTAATGCTCTTGAAAGATTTTATATACTAGCCTACATCTGAGAAGAATTCATCAATCCATCTATCTAATTTTGATGTCCTCATATTCAAAATGACAGCAACATGGCAAAATATTTAGAAATCTGGAGAACCCTAGATCAACTCCCCAAACTCTTTATATCAGAAAATGGTTGTTGAATAATAAGATTTAAATAACTGTAGCTATCATCACCATCATCATCATCAAGGAAATATTATCCTTCATGACCAAGTAGTATATCAAATATCTTTCAATCTCCTTAGGACCACCAACCAGCCTGTTTCAGCCACCTCGTCGTCCTGGCCTTGGAACTGTTGGAAAACCAATTCGGCTCTTGGCCAATCATTTTCAAGTTCAGATTCCTAAAATAGATGTGTATCATTATGATGTGGATATTAAACCAGAAAAGCGGCCTCGTAGAGTCAACAGGTAAGGATTAGAAAAAGTAGTCTTTGTGCATCTAAATGCATATAATTCATTTATTATATATCATATTGTTTTGTAAATTCTTTCAAGATATGAGCTTTGTTTTTCTCTAAGATAGTAAGTTTCTTGATGGCAGACTCTCAGTTTCATACTTGGCACTCCTCCACAGATTCTCAGAGTAACAGAAATATATAAAAGAGGCGAAGACATTAGCATCTATGAGAAACAGAACTATCTAGAAATTCAAATTTTATTATTAAGGGTTAGAGTTGGACATAAGAAAAGTTTAAGTGTAAACACAGAAGAATCATCATGAAGTATTGAAAAAAGTAAGCTCAGAGTGAAACTATTTATTTCTAGCCTTGTCTGAGAGGGGTCTTGATGAAATGCGTAAGTATTGTGAGCTGTATGGCAGAAATACAACAGGTGTGAAGTATTCTGTAGTAAATATGTAGTCCTGTAGCAAATATTCTTACAGTGTGCTGAGAACACCCACTTTCCTTTTTTTTGATTCCATGTAGTGATATTCAAGCAGTTTTTGATATCAAGATTCTTACTTTTCTAATGATGCTTTTGTTGTCAAGTAAAATGTTTTGTGCTGATTGCTTTTTTTCACTTTATTATTATTACTATAAATCAATAATTTGGCTTTTTGGTGCAGCTCAGTCTCATGTGAGGAGGCCATAATAGTTTGGCTGTTGTCCTACTGAAAGATCAGTAGTAGTAGAAGTGGTAGTAATGGCTAACATGGATTCATTCAACAAATATTTTATTGAGTGCTTATGATGTGCCAGATATTGTTCTAGGCTTTAGGTAGGTATTATTATCAGAATTGTACAAATGAAGAAACAGACATGAAAGATGAACATGTCCAAGGTCATGTAACTCTGCCACTTAATAGTTGTGACCAGAGGCAAGTCACTTGCCCATTCTGAAATTCTATTTCCTGTCTTTAATATGAGGACAATAATCGTTACCCTGCTTGTCTTACAAGATTGTTGTGAATATTAAGTGAGAATAGAAGTGAAAATATGTTGTTAATATAAACTCTTTATTGTTATAGTTTAAGCATGTAAAGTGAGAGATTACCCTTCTCTAGTATGAGAATACGCAAATCTTAAGCTGGCTTTGTTATGGGAAGTATATTTCTCCACCATTTTTTTTCATTTCTACATTTCTACATTTCTTTACATTCTACATTTCTGCATTTTTCATTTCTACATTTCTCCACCAGTTTTTTCAGTTGCATGATTTGGTTTCTAAACATGTGACTTTACCACAGATTTCATTGCATTAGCTATTGTGATACATTTTGGCTTTTAAGATACAGTTTCCATGCCCAGAGCTCACTATTGTTGGTAAGACTGCACATGTGTAGCACCTGACTTTTCACTGACTCTAGCATTCCAAAATCTCACAGATCCCAGGTCTGTCCATATCTTAAAGTGTATACTTCATTTTCCCTGCATTTGCATTTATTTCAGGGCATACATGCAATATATTCTCCCATATATGCAAGAATACCTAAGTAAAGCTATGCATACTTGATTGAGAGAAAGGCTTTTAATCTAAAAAGAAAGAAACTGCATCAGTACTCTTTTTGGAATTAGAATATTTCATTACAGTTCCTCGTCTACACTGTTTGGGAGATTGTAGAATACGACAAAACAATATGCAGAATAATCAATCACCAGTATTAGGCAAAGGGGTTGACACTCTTTTGGGTATGATACAGGTTAGAATGATTAATTCTCAGATTTCTGAATTCCTGCCCAGTTTCTTTTCTAAAATAAGGGTATTGATTTGATTACAAACTTATTATCATTTGATGATGAACATCCATGTCAAACTTAGATACCTAAGATTGGTTATTCTTATACAATTATGTTTTTTTATAGTAGAGGATTTTAGAAAGCAGGAATTTGAAAGGATGCAATAAGGTTTATGCTCTTTCCTTTTGTTCTTTGCTTCTGTTATTATTTCACAGTAGCTCTTGTTAACTTGTTGCTACTTTTTAAAATTACTTTTCAAATTACTTGAATAAATTGTAACTTTAACTCTTATTCTTTCTGAGTAGTTTTGACCTGAACTTAGACGTTGATAGGTATGGTGATACTTTCCTTACTGTTCACTATTTCTCCAAGCTAACTGCCAGTGTCTCCATTACTGTTAAGGGAGGTGGTAGATACAATGGTGCGGCACTTCAAGATGCAAATATTCGGTGATAGGCAGCCTGGCTATGATGGCAAAAGAAACATGTACACGGCACATCCACTACCAATTGGACGGGATAGGGTGAGTGTTAACAGCTTGATATGTGTGTTAGACATGAGTCATTTAGTAATAATTAAATATGATAAAAATACTTCCTTTCTAATAACAATTCATTCTTAGACTTGTTTCTCATAGTGATGATTAGATTTGTGTTACTCTTTCCAGATTCTCTTATCCCTTAGTTAATGAATGACTGAAAATGAATTGAGCATTAGAATTTAGGTTGCTATGTCATCTTTAAATATATTCCTAGTTCCTCAGTGTTAAAGTGTTACCTGAATCTAAACAATGGAGTTTTGTAAATTATAGAAACTAATATAGTACCCACTTGTGAAAATGGGTTTGATTTAGATAGTACAACAATGACTTTTAAAAAACATTTATTTTTAAAATTAGAAAAATAATACATGAATATATGTTCATTATAAACTTATTCAGATGATCTAGAAATGCTGTGGTTTCTTGTCTTCCCCACTTGCCTGCATCCTTCAATTCCAATTTCCTTTTCAGAAAAAAATCTGAATAACAGTTTGGTTTGTATCCTTTCAGATCTATTTTGTATACAATGACTATGTATGTATATATGTTTATGTATATTCTCACTTTTTGCATATTGTTCACTGATTTGTTTTTTCACTTAACAATACATCTGGTAGCTCTTTCCATTTCTGTACCTTTAGATCTACCTTATTTTTTAACTATTGCAGAATATTCTGTATTAAATTATTTCACAATTTGTGACACTTAGGTTGTTTCCAATGTTTTGCAATTACAGAAAATGTTTAATAGACATCCTTCTGCATATTGAAGTCTCCTGGAATCTTTCCCACAGCCCTTGAAATGTGTCTTTGTATGTTTTTTTCCCCTTAGGTTGATATGGAGGTGACACTTCCAGGAGAGGGTAAAGACCAAACCTTTAAAGTGTCTGTTCAGTGGGTATCAGTTGTGAGCTTACAGTTGCTTTTAGAAGCTTTGGCCGGGCATTTGAATGAAGTCCCAGATGACTCAGTACAAGCCCTTGATGTTATCACAAGACACCTTCCCTCTATGAGGTTGGTACCTTGGCTTGGATTCTGTCCCACAAATGTCAGACATTTTTGGTAGGTTGCATTGGAGCCATCGAAACAATGCATAAGTCATAGTTCAAACTTAGGTTTCACTTCGTGAAGTTGAGTGAAATGAAAGACCTTTCAAGTTTTTACGGTGAAACATGCAAACTCTTATTTCTTCAGGTATACTCCAGTGGGCCGTTCCTTTTTCTCACCTCCTGAAGGTTACTACCACCCTCTGGGAGGGGGCAGGGAGGTATGGTTTGGCTTTCATCAGTCTGTGAGACCCGCTATGTGGAATATGATGCTCAATATTGATGGTATGGTGGAACTCTCTACACATTATACTTTTGGCTGACTTTTGGGGTCCTTTCCCTTCCCCTGAAGCAAAGTATCCTTTCTCTCTGTTTCTTAGTATCTGCAACTGCTTTCTACCGGGCTCAGCCTATCATTGAGTTCATGTGTGAGGTTTTAGACATTCAGAACATCAATGAGCAGACCAAACCCCTAACAGACTCCCAGCGTGTCAAGTTTACCAAAGAAATCAGAGGTAGGTATTTGCATGAATGCAGTCTCAGAGAGGCAGCTCAGCATGGTACAGGAAGCATAGGCTTTGGAATCAGACAAACCTGAGCTTCCATCCCAGCATAGCCAGTGGGACCTTGGACAAGTTACTTAACCACCATAGTTTATTCATCTATAAAGATAATAATATATATCTTATAGCATTGTGAGAATTAAATGCAATTAAATGTATAAGCTTCTAGCACAGTACCTAGCACAGATCAGGCACTCAGTAAATGTTATCCTTACCCACTTAAAAACTTCCATTTTAATAAAATAACACAAGTTCATTTATTCTCCTTTTGGAATTTCTTGTCTTGCTTATTTGTTATTAGCTATCTTCTCTCACTAGAATATAAACATTATGAGGGCTGTCACCAGACCCTAGAATAAGTGCCAGAATAAAGTTGATGCTTAATAAATTAAAGTGAAATTAACATCTTTAGTTGTCTGCATACTAATTTCTTCTGCTTAGCCGAGGTTTTTTGCCTACAAATGATGAAGTTGTCCACATATCTTTGCAACTTTTGCCCTGAACAATGTGATGCCTTTTTGAAGATAATGTTTAATGTATGGATCTGTTTTTGTCACTAAGATTTTAATTAATACTAATGTGTAGGCTTTTTTTTTAACTTTAGGTCTTAAAGTTGAGGTGACCCACTGTGGACAGATGAAACGAAAATATCGAGTTTGTAATGTGACTAGACGGCCAGCCAGTCATCAAACGTATGTTAACCACAGCTAAAATTATACCATTACATTTTTGGTAACAGAGTGAAGCTACTTTCATCATTAGAGAAATTGGTATCCTGAACTAATAATTTTCAAGATCACCGAGATCAACAGCTTTAAAAAAAATGTATTAATCATTTTTATGATGATAGTTATAAAACATTTCCTGCCTTTAATTCAATACATGACTTAAAGGAGTACGTTAAACATAGATTAACTCTTACTGAATGAGGCAGTCATCATTACAAGCATCATTTGTTATACTATTGTGATTTTTAATATATGGCCCAGAGGGTCTATTAAGGCTGATAACTATATGAGCTGGTCATGTGAAGACATATATTGCTTTGACTTTTTGTGTAGATTTCCCCCCTCCCATGGTAGCTAGCTGTCACTTCTTCCAGTTGTCAGTGTGTACAGCACACTCCTTTCTACTTCCCCAGTCTAATTTTTCTAATCACCTATCTTCGAATCCTCCGTGAACTAGGCCTAAATGAGGCAATAGAGATGAAAATGTTTTTTAAATTACCATATATGTTAGTTTTGTTCTTGTAATCAAGGTGATTAAACTCATGTCTTACATACATGTAAATATTGGCTCTTCTAAGTAAAAGGTGTTATTTTGAGACATTTAAACTTTACATTTTGGTTGCTTATAAGACTTTTATTTATTAGAGAAGTTGTGGGTTTACAGAACAGTCATGCATAAAATACAGGATTTCCGTATACCATTCCATCACCAATACCTTGCTTTGGTGTGGAACATTTGTTACAATTGATGATAGTATAATTTCATAATTTTACTATTAAGTCAAGTCCAGGGTTTAATTTAGGGTTCACTGTTTGTGGAATGTAGTTCCATGGATTTTTTTTAAAAAATTTTTTCTGCTACAATATATACAATCTAACATTTCCCCTTTTAATCACATTCAGATATATAGTTCAATGCTGTTAATTGCGTTCACAATGTTGTGCTACCATCACCACCATCTAGTACCAAAATATTTCCATAATTTCAAATAGGAACCCTGTATATTTTAAGCTGTAAAGTCCCATTCCCTGTCCCCTCTCCATCCTCTAGTAATCTATAGACTAGATTTTGACTCCATGAGTTTGTTTATTCTAATTAATTCAAATCATTGATATCATACAATATTTGTCCTTTTGTGTCTGGCTTATTTTGCTCAACATGATGTCTTCAAGGTTCATCCATGTTGTCACATGTATCAGGACTTCATTCCTTTTTACAGCTATTTCTTTTCTTCTACTTGCTTTGGGTTTAGTTTGCTCTTCTTTTTCTACTTCCAGTTTTGAGGTGAGATCTCTGGCTTGAAGTCTTTCTTCTCTTTTATTGTAAGCCTTTAGAGCTGTTAATTTCCCTCTCAGCACTGCTTTTGCTGCATCCCATAAGTTTTGATATATTGTATTTTCATTTTCATTCACCTCAAGATATTCCCTAATTTTACTTCTGATTACCTCTTTAACCCATTAGTTGTTTAAGAGTATGTTGTTTAATTTCAACATATTTGTGAATTTTCCATTTCTCCTTCTGTTACTGATTTCTAACTTCATTCTGTTGTGGTCAGAGAATATACATTGTATAATTTCAATATTTTTTAATTTATTGAGACTTGTATTGTGTCCCAACATGTGGTCTGTACTGGAGAATGATCCATGTGTACTCGAGAAGAACATGTATTCTGTCTTCATTGGTTGCAGTGTTCTAGATATGTCTGTTAGGTCTGTTTGGTTTAGTGGATCATTCAAGTCCCGTACTTCCTTATTGATTTTCTGACTAGATGTTCTATCCATTATTGAGAGTGGCATGTTAAAGTCTTCTACCATTAATGTAGAACTGTCAATTTCTCCCTTCAAATCTGTCAGTATTTGCTTCACATATTTTGGAGGCTCTGCTGTTAGGTGCATATATATTTATAATAGTTACATCTTTGTGTTGAATTGTCCCTTTTATCAGTATGTAATGACTGTCTTAGTCCCTCATAACTGTTTTTTACTTAAAGTCTATTTTATCCTATATTAGTATAGCCACTCCAGCTCTCTTTCAGTTGTTATTTGCATGGTATATTCTTTTTCTATCCTTTTACCCTCAACCTACTTGTATCTTGTATCTTACCCTCAATCTACTTGACTTTAGGGTGAGTCTCTTACAGATAGTGTATAATTGGGTCATGCTTTCTTATCCATTCTGCCAATCTCTGCCTTTTGACTGGAGAGTTCAGTCCATTTACTTCTAAAGTCTAGAGACTGGTAATACAGGAATTTCCTCTGTCATTTGCTGTTTAGCCTTTGTAAGTCTTATACCTTTTTTGTCTCTCACTTCCCTTAAAGCCTACATTTATATTTATTTTCTTTTATGCATTGTACCATATTGAGTGCCTTCTCACTTCTATCTGGATATATTTTTCATCTACTTGCCTTGTGGTTACCATAGGCTAAAATTTAGCGTCCTACATATATACCAATCATATCTGGTTTGATACCAACTTACCTGCAATATCATGCACATTTATTTTCCCTATTCCCCTCTGTTCCCCACCATTAAAAAAATAATAATATTGATATGCCTTCATTTATTTAACCATTTACACATTGATGGGTATATTAGTTTCCTAGGGCTGCGGAAATAAATTACCACAAAGTTGGTGACTTATAACAACAAAAATTTATCCTCTCACAGTTCTGGAGGCCAGGAGTCTGGAATCAAGGTGTTGGTAGGGCTACACTTGCCTCCAAATGCTCTAGGGAAGAATTCGTCCTTTCCTGTTCCACCTTCTGGTGGCTCCTGACATCCCTTGGCGTTCCTTGTCTCGTAGCTACATCGCCACCGTTTCTGCCTCCACAGTCACATGGCTCTCTCCCCTTTGTTTCTGTGTCTTCTTTTCAGTCTCTTATAAAGATATCCATCATTGGATCAGGGTCCACCCTAATCGGGATGATCTCATCTTGAGATACTTAATTACATCTTCACATACCCTATTTCCAAATAAAGTCACATTCACAGATGCCAGGGGTTGTTAGAACTGAGGCATATCTTTTCCCCCACCATTCTTTGGGTACTTGTTACCACTCATATTGTTGTACATTGTATATCCAAAAACCTAGATTTATCATTACTTTTTTATGCATTTGCATTTTAGCACCTGTACGAAGTAAGAAATGGGGTTATATACCAAACAATACAGTACAATAATACTGGCCTTTATAATTACCCAAATAATTACCTTGACCACAGGTCTTTATTTTTTTATGCTGCTTTGAACCACTGTCTGGTGACCTTTCATTTCAGTATGAAGAACTTCCTTTAGCATTGCTTCTAGGGCTGGTCTAGTGGTGATGAACTCCCTCAGCTTTTTTTTTTTTTAATGCAATTTTATTGAGATTATTCACACTCTATGCAATCCATCCAATCCCTCAGCTTTTATTTATCTGAAAATGTCTTACTCTCTCCCTCATTTTTGAAAGAGAGTCTTGCGGATGTAAAATTCTTGGCTGGCAGTTGTCTTCCTTCTGCATTTTGAGTATTTCAACCCATTGCTTTCTTGCCTCCATGATTTCTGATGAGAAATCAGAACTCAATCTAATAGGGACTCCCTTGTATGTAATACCTTATTTTTCTCTTGCAGCTTTTAGAGTTCTCTCCTTTTCCTTTGTATTTGTTAGTGTAATCAATATTTGAATGGTGTATTTTTCTTCATGTTTATCCTGTTTGGTGTTCTCTGAGCTTCTTGGATGTGCATAGTCACATCTTTTGCTAAGTTTGGGAAATTCTCTGACATTATTTATTTGAATATTCCTTCTGCCCCTTTCTCTCTTCTCCATCTGGGACTCCCATAATGCATATGTTGATATGCTTGATGGTGTCCCATAGCTGTCTTAGGCTATTTTCACTTTTCATGTTCTCTTTTCTTTCTGCTTCTCAGCCTGACTCATTTCAAGTATCTTGTCTTCAAGTTCTCTGATTCTTCTGCCAGCTCCAGTCTGCTCTTGAAACCCTCCTGGGCATTTTTCATTTTAGTTATTGTGGTTTTCAATTCCAGTAGTTCTATTTGGTTTCTTTTTAAAATTTCTATGTTTACTTAGACTCTCATATTGTTCATTCATTGTTTTTCTGATATCCTTTAGTTCTTTCCTGTACTTTCCTTCATCTTGAGCATTTTTTTGCTGCCGTTTTTTTTTAATTTTCACCACTGATGCATGAGAAATAGCATTTGCACTATTTTATGTGCTTTTCTCTGATTTTGAATATTTGAACGTCTTTTCATGTTTAAGGACCATTTTTCTCTTGTTGATGAATTATCTGCTCCTTGCAGTTTTTTTAAAGCTTTTAAAAGCATTTTTAAAAAAAACTTTTAAAAGCGTTTTTTTAAAAGACTTTGTTCAGTATGTCTACATTCTCGTCTTCTTCATTGGAGTTTTCTGTATTTTTTCCTCTTCCTTTGGATGGGCCATCATTTCCTGTTTCTTTGTCTTGGACTCTTTGGTTGCACACTGTCCATTTTAATATTTTAAAATGTTAACTCTGGGATTTACTCCTGGGATGTCTGTTTCTTGGTTTTGTAACCAGCTGGTGATAAGATAGGGATTTTCTTGAGCTTCAGCCCTCCTATCGGGATGGTCTGCCCAAGGTGAGTGCGGTGTGCAGGGGGTTTTCCGTCTTTCTGGGCCTCTGTCTTGTCCTGGGCTTCTGCTTGTTAGTGGTTTTAGAGTTCCCCTGTTTACAGGAGTTTGGTTGTCCCCTTTATTTCCCAGAAGACAGGCCTCCCTCTCCAGGGTGTTTGAAGCTGGCAGGCCTTTGTCCCAAACTGTCTACCTCTGTAGTTTTCTACACTCCTTTCATTGTCTCAAGCTACTTTTGCCTGGAGGGCAAATTCTGGGAGGAGGGTCACCCCAGAGAGGACTTTCCCAAGTCAGTTTTTCCCAGCCAAAATAGAGCCAGGGACACTAGAAGGGGGCGCTGACTAGCTCCAAAGTGCAATGGAGAGGGGATCAAGAACATCTCCAAAATCTTCTCCGATGTCTCACTAACACTGAGCTTTCCTGGCCTGCCCAGCAAATGCAGCCCTTTAGGTAACTGTCCCCTGTAGTCCTGAGTAAGTGCTGCATGTTTAAATCTCCACCGCCTGTGCCCCTGTCTGGGGAGGGTTGAAACAATGGCTGCCTCCACTGCCTTTGTCTCGTGGTGGTCGTGGGTTGGGGGTTTGAAACAATAGCTGCCTTCAGAGCCTAGAACCAATGATCCAAATTTGCTCATCAAAAGCCGTGATCAGCGATTGGCCGTGCCCACCCCTGTTCTTGGGAAAGAGGATTTTTATGTCCCTTTCTGTCACCAGCAGCAAGCCATGGACTGGAACCCATGGGGGCCTGCTGCGAGACTGGATGATGGGTGCCAGTAGCTGCTGTGTGGAGAGAGCGGTTTACAGGTCTTTACAGTAATTTATCTGCCTTTTCCTCCCGCTCTTCCCTGGATGGTGTACAGTGTTCTTCTGGCCTCTGGAGTTTCAAAATAGTTGTTTCAGACAGTTTCTGCCTGTTGTATCAGTTGTTTTGGTGGGAGGACTGAGTCCTGGAGCTCCCTACTCCACCATCTTCCCTGAAAGTCAGAAGTCTTTTGTTGTTGTTGTTTTTATTTTAGTTTGACTTTGTTTTAGATCAGTGGTTCTCAATTCTCAAACTTTAGTGTGCATTCAAATCACCTGGAGGGCTTTGTTCTAGATGGTTGAAGTTTTGGGGTAACCTCTGGATAAGTGAGGTATATTAATTCAATCTAACTTTAATAAATTCTTGAGCATGACTTCATGAACATATTACATGAATTTCTTGAGATGTAAGATGAAACTCTGTCTATTGTTCATATATGCCACAGACTTCATTCTTTAGGGAAAAAATGTTACCAAAACCTCGTGAAGTCACTATTTACAAATTGTAGCATTTGTTTCAGGAAAAACTGTGACTTTTTCATTATTTAATCAATTCTTATAACCCTGTATAAATATTTAGATTTATAGGCCAATATAATCTTTGTACAGAATTTAATATCACACAAATGATATTTACTGCATTGTTACTCTGTGGGGCTATGACAATTAAGAGAGCAACATTAAAGTAATCATTATACCAAGTATTTGGGAGAATTCACCCACTAGAAGAGACAAATAAAGAGAGCATTTTAGACCATGCTTCCTAGTTTATACCAACTATACTGGCACAATCTCAATTCCGTGTGTTTGGACTTATTGCCTCCAAATCCACATGTATTTTTCCTGGTTTGGGGATTAGAAAATGTGGCTTCAATAACTACACTGCACTCATTTTACAAAAAGCTCTGTTAAAGTAACAAAACTCCAATGTGAGTGACTCCAAGTCCTTATTTGACTTTAAGCATCTTTAAGAAGCCAGTGAGAGATTGTATTTGTGTCTGCAGGTGTTAACTGACCTCTAGCAAATCTATGTATTTTCTGGTTCTGTACCTTCTTCTTTTTTTTAAATTCTTATAAATTTTTAATTTAAAAGTTTTCTCATTCAGGCTTCAACAAACACAGAAAATTCCAAGAGAATCACTGGTCTAATTAAATTCTAAAATGACTTAAGTGAAAATGCTCAACTAAAGATTGACCTTTATTTTTTAATCAAGGTAGAAAATGTTAGTAGGCTGTTTGTTAGTTTTAAAAAAATAGAACTTGAAATTTCTGAAAAGATATTCTCTCCTATAGTTTTCCTTTACAGCTAGAAAATGGCCAAGCTATGGAATGTACAGTAGCTCAATATTTTAAGCAAAAGTATAGTCTGCAGCTGAAATACCCTCATCTTCCCTGTCTACAAGTGGGACAAGAACAAAAACATACATACTTGCCACTTGAGGTAAGCTAAACTAAATTCAAACTCTTGAATGTGTTTGAAAAGCTGTATTCTAAACTAGTGATGGAATTTAGTACTAACATCTAAAATATTTTGGGCAGATATCCTATATAACAGAATTTTCATTTTTCTGGAAATGGAGCATGTAAAATACAGTTTGGTAAAGGCTTAAGATATAGAACACCATTCCGTCAACTCCAATTTCTCTTTGCCTCTTGGTAGGTCTGTAATATAGTGGCAGGACAGCGCTGTATAAAGAAGCTCACAGACAATCAGACTTCCACGATGATCAAAGCAACAGCAAGATCGGCTCCTGACAGACAAGAAGAAATCAGCAGACTGGTCAGTAAGGCATGGTCTTCAAGATAAGTTGGGTGTAAGAAGAAAATACAAAGCAAAATGATAGAAAACTCCTGATGGGACACAGTTACTCTTTGGTTTTTATATATTCAGGCTTTCCTGTCCTTTAGGTGAAGAGTAACAGCATGGTGGGTGGACCTGACCCATACCTTAAAGAATTTGGTATTGTCGTCCACAATGAAATGACAGAACTCACGGGCAGGGTGCTTCCAGCACCAATGCTGCAATACGGAGGCCGGGTAAGCATTATAAAAATTTTCTTAAGCAAGTTTCTTCCACAACGAGTCATGAACAGAATAATCCAGAATTCCCACTATACCACACTGAATTTATACTTAGTTTTGTTCATTATTGCTAGTTGTCTTTTGGCTAATACCAAGTAGACTTTGTTTCTCCCCTCATCAACATTAAATGGTCTTGGATTGTAATGTCTGTTCTCTTTTCTTTCCTTTTTTTTTTTTTTTTTTATTTTTTAAGAATAAAACTGTAGCCACACCCAACCAGGGTGTCTGGGACATGAGAGGAAAGCAGTTTTATGCTGGCATTGAAATTAAAGTTTGGGCAGTTGCTTGTTTTGCGCCTCAGAAACAATGTAGGGAAGATTTACTAAAGTGAGTATCTTCATATTTTCAGCTCAATAATATTCCTTCCAGACATGAAAATACCATCTTTGATGTGAATGTGCTGTGTACTCTGGCACTAAATCTCTGACTCCTGTAGTGACACCAACTGGCTTATGAAAAGGATCTTTTATTATAGTGAATTTCAAACTTGGGTATTACATTAAGAATCTGCCTCAGCTTCCATGCATTTAGAGTGGAAATTTGTGACTTAACAAGCCTGGAAGAGTACCCATTTGGCAAATTCTTGAGTTCTTGTGTGAGGTTTCCACTGTTAACTCCCTTGATATTAATTGTATCTTTTCAGCTAAGTAAAAAAACTAGCTTATTTTAAATCATTTTAGTTTACTAGTGAGCTTGTTTTTAGTGCAGGATCAAACAAAGAATATTGCTTCACGTCTTACAGATATAGCTTCCTAAAGGAATTTAGTGAGAAGGGTGGAAAAATCAAGGCAAGAAAAAGGAACTGGAATGAAAAGGAAGGAATCCTTTAAATTATTGATAAATGTGCAAAAGAAATTATTCTGAAATCTTCATACATAGTTTGAAGTAACTTTTTAAGTCCAAAATTTAAAACCTGAAAAGGAATTTTACTTTTTTTAAGTGATAGTTTCTTTTGACATCTCTATTGAATCAAATCTGTTAGAAGTTTGAATGTATTCCTAAATTCACTGATTTTATGATAGCATGTTTCTGTGTTCTGAGTTGAGCTATAAGTTTACCTAACTATTCCTGTTCCAGTACTTAACAAAATACATATTACCTGAAATTTTGACTCTACTTTACTGTTCTTCAGTTGAGACATACTGATTTGAAGGTTTAATGGTCTTTGACTTATTAAACTTTTTGACTATAAAAAAAAAGTCTTTGAATAGGAATGCTGTTCTACTCCCTGGGACCTAGCTAAGGCATAATTACTTAAAAATTAAAAATTTTATCACAAGAGAAGAAAATCACAGACCAGTATTCTGTATGAGCATAGATACTAAATCCTCAACAAAATACCAGCAAATTGAATCCAACTGCACATCAAAAGGATTATATACCATAATCAAGTGGGATTTATCCCAGGAATTCAAGGATGGTTCAATGTAAGAAGATCATCACATTATGTAATGTATATATATGTGTAATATACCCCATTAATAGAATGAAAGGAAAAAAAATATATATATGGTCATCTCAGTTGACACAGAAAAGGCATTTGACAAAATACAGTGCTCTTTCTTGATAAAAGCACTCAGAAAAAATAGGAATAGAAGGAAACCTCCTCAACATGATAAAGAGCATATGTGAAACACCCACAGCTAACATCATACTCAATTGTGAAAGACTGAAAGCTTTCCCTCTAAGATGAGGAACAAAACAAGGATGCCCACTTTCACCACTGCTATTCAACATTATACCAGAAGTTCAAGCCAGAGCAGTTAAGCAAGAAAAAGAAATAAAAGGCATACAGATCAGAAAGGAAAAAGTAAAACTATCCCTATTCACACATGACGTGATGCTATATAGAGAAAATCCCAAAGAATCTACAAGAAAGCGACCAGAGCTAAGAAATGAATTCAGCAAAGTGGCAGGGTATAAGACCAATACAGAAATATTCACTGGCGTTTCTAATACACCAGCAAAAAACAATCTGAAAAAATAAATCAAGTAAACAATTCCATTTGTAATAGTAGCTAAAAGAATAAAATATCTAGGAATGAATTTAACCAAGGAAATAAAGGACTTATATGCAGAAAACTACAAATCATTACTGAAAGAAATTAAAGAAGACCTCAATAAATGGAAAGATATTCCATGCTCATGAATTGGAAGACTTGATATCATTAAGATGTCAATATTACTAAAGTGATTTATAGATTTAATGCAATCTCAATCAAAATTCCAACAGCTTTCTTCACAGAAGTGGAAACACAAATCATCAAATTCATATGGAAGGGCAAGTGGTCCCAAATAGTCAAAACCATCTTGAAAAAGTAGGACAAAGTTGAAGAACTTGCCCTTCTTGATTGTTACAAGCAAGAGTACTCAAAAAAGTGTGGTACTTGTACAAGGACAGACCAATAGACCGATGGAATAGAAACAGGAGCATAAAAATAAAGCCATACATCTATAGCCAACTGATTTTTTTAAAATTCAGTTTTATTGAGGTATATTCACATACCATAGAGTCATCCATGGCGTATAATCAACTGTTCACAGTATGATCATATAGTTGTGCATTCATCACCCCAATCTATTTTTGAACATTTTCCTTATACCACAAAGAATCAGAATAAGAATAAAAAATAAAAATAAAAAAGAACACCCAAATCATCCCCCCATCCCACCCTATTTTCATTTAGTTTTTGTCCCCATTTTTCTACTTATCCATCCATACCCTGGATAAAGGGAGTGCGATCCACAAGGTTTACACAATCACACTGGCACCCCTTGTAAGCTACATTGTTATACAGCTGTCTTCAAGAGCCAAGACTACTGGGTTGGAGTTTGGTAGGTATTTACTTCTAGGTATTTACTTCAGGTATTTACTTCTAACTATTCCAATACATTTAAACCTAAAAAGTGTTATCTGTATACTGCATAAGAATGTCCACCAGAGTGACCTCTTGACTCCATTTGAAATCTCTCAGCCACTGAAGCTTTATTTCATTTCATTTCACATCCCCCTTTTGGTCAAGAAGATGTTCTCCATCCCACAATGCCAGGTCCAGATTCATCCCTGGGAGTCATCTCCTGCATTGCCAGGGAGATTTACACCCCTGGGAGTCAGGTCCCACATAGAGGGGAGGGCAGTGAGATCACCTGCCAAGGTGGTATAGCCAACTGATTTTTGGCAGAGACCCAAGTCCACTCAATGAGGGAAGAATAGTCTCTTCAACAAGTAGTGGTGGGAAAACTGGATATCCATATGCAAAAGAATGAAAGTGAACCCTACCTCACACCATATACAAAAATGAACACAAATATGTCAAGGACCTAAATATAAGAGCTAAACTTATAAAGCTTTAGAGGAAAACATGGGAGAACATCTTTATTAGGTGATGTTTAGATGATTAGATGGAGGATTAGAACATCTTCTGTATTAGGCATTGGATTCTTAAAGTATGCACCACAAGTTCAAGGAGCAAAAGAAAAAATAGATAATTGGAATTCATCCAAATTAAAAACTTTTGTGCATCAAAGGACATTATCAAGAAAATGAAAAGACAACCTACACAATGGGAGAAAATATTTGGAAACCATATATCTGATAAGGGTTTAATATCCAGAATATATAAATAACTCCTATAACTCAGCAACAAAAGACAAACAACCCAGTTTAAAAATGGGCAAAGGACTTGAATAGACATTTCTCCAAAGAAGATATACAGATGGCCAATATATATATGAAAAGATGCTCAACATCATTAGTGATTACAGAAATGAAAATTAAAACTACAAGACACCACTTCACACCCACTAGGATGGCTAATATCAAAGCAATTGTCAGCAAGGATGCAGAGAGGTAGGAACCCTTGTACATTGTTGGTGGGAATGGTGCAGCTGTTGTGGGAAAAATTAAAAACACTGTGGGAACACTGTGGCAATTCCTCAGTAAGTTAAACACAGAACTATCATATGACTTGGCAATCTCACTTCTAGGTGATTCTTTTAATTCTAAAAGAATGAAAAGCAGGGACTCAGACAGATATCTGTACACCAATGTTCATAGCAGCATTATTCACAATAGCCGAAAGGTGGAAGCAACCCAAATGTCCATCAGTAGATGACTGGATAAGCAAAATGTATTATATACATACAGTGGAATATTATTCAGCCATAAAAAGGAATGGAGTTCTGATACATGCTACTACATGGATAAACCATGAAGATATGTTGAGTGAAATCAGTGAAGCATAAAACGTCAGATATTGTATGATTCCAATTATATGAATTAACTAGAACATGCAAATTCATAGAGATAGTAAGTAGAGTACAGGTTATTGCGGTGATGGGGGAAAGAGGAGGGAAATGGGGCACTAATGCATAATGAGTGCAGGATTTCGATTTGGAGTCATGGGAAAGTTCTCGCAATGGATGACAGCGAGGTTAGCACAACACTGAATGTGATTAATCCCACTGAATGGTATGCCTGGGAATGATTGAAATGGGAAAGTTAATGTTGTATATATGTTTCCATGATTTTTTTTTTTAAAGAGTGACTAAAAAGACAATGACAACTAAATGTAATACCTGATCCTGGACTGGATCTAATAGTGGAGGAGAAAAGGCTCAAAAGCACATTATTGGGGCATATGAAAAAATTGGAATATAGACTGTAAGCTTTATATCAATGTTAAATTTCTTGATCTTGATAACTGTACTTAAGGTGGGTACATAAGTAAATATCCTTGTTCATAGGAAATATACACAAGAAGTAATAAATGTTCAAGGAGGATGATGCATACAACCTATTCTCAAATGTTTAGAAAGTAGATAAGTAGATAGATGATAAGAAGGAAGGGAGGAAGGATGGAAAGAAGGAATAAGGAGGATAGATGATGGATGGATGGATGGGTGGCTGGGTGGATGGATGGAATGATATGGCCAATGTGGCAAAATGTTAAAAGTTGGTGGATCTGGGTATCTGGGTAGGAGTTATGTTGGAGTACTCTGTACAGGTTTCATATTATTTTTGCAACTCCTGTAATTTTGAAATTATTTCAAAATAAAATGTTTTTAAAAATTAATGACAATAATTTGATAGCTTAATAATACAGATTATTCCCTGCTATAATTGCAGAGATACAATTACTCAGTTTTGGCTAGCAAAGATTTTGTTATTGTTGTTATCTGTTTTTAATTTGGGTAAAGAATTGGCAGATCTGTGTGTTAAAGGGAAATTAATGGCTAAAATTCTAAAATGTACTCTGAAATGAAAGCACTATGATACTGGTTCTATTTTAACAGGAGCTTCACTGACCAGCTACGTAAAATCTCTAAGGACGCAGGAATGCCCATCCAGGGCCAGCCATGTTTCTGCAAGTACGCGCAAGGTGCAGACAGTGTGGAGCCCATGTTCAAGCATCTGAAAATGACTTATGTGGGCCTGCAGCTAATAGTGGTTATCTTGCCCGGGAAGACACCAGTATATGGTATGGACCCTGTTTAATGCTGAACAAGGGTGATTTCAAATAGTAGAAGTGAACGGTCAGGAAAAGCTATATTATGCCGTAGTCACAAACAACCCCAACCTCTTTGTGGCTCAAAGCGACAAAGGTTTATTTCTCACAACTGCTGTGTGTCCATTGAAGACAGACTGGGAGCTCTGCTCTGTGTCATCATCTCATTCTCACTCTGGGACCCAGGTTGGCAGAGCAGCTCCTATTTGGAATATTTAGGCCCCATGGCAGGAAAAAAAAAAGAGTTCTGGGGAGTCTTAACTTCTGCAACCCCTTGGCCACAAATTGCTGAATAGTCCTACCCCACATGGATGGGGGAGTGGAGAGGGGGGCCAGGAAATGCGGTGCAATCCTAACATAAGCCCAGAAGTAAGGAGAACTGAAATGTTTGGTGAAAATCACTGAGAACTATCAGAGTAGGGGAAGAGTGGGGGAGCCTGCCACTTCCACAAACAAATCTGTTTGGTTTGTATCTATTAGAAGAAGAATGATACACAGTTCTTTTGGCCATTATCCAAGCAAAGGATTTAGGAATCACAGGCACTAGCTAGACTTTTATAAAATTTCCTCAACCCTCTCACTATTTGCTTCTTTGGTTACCTTCTGTTTATCCCTATGTTTAGAGAGAGAGAGAGAAAAAAAAACAAACAAACTTAAAATTCAAAGAGCTGGTGTGTTTATTAAGAGGGAGGAGCTGGAGCTAGGGAGACCGATTCCTTTGCCAGACCAGTCCAGTGGGAAAAGGGACTTCAAGGGATTGAGCGAGTGGTAGCAGGTAGCACTAAAAAATAAAGGAAGCAGGAGGGAAGAAAGGAAAGGGGGCAGGTCTTTCCAAACTGGAAAAAAAAGTTAAAAAGTTAAAAGGTTAAAAAAAAAAGAAAGCCCTGGGGGTTTAGCAGATGAAAAGATTGACACCTGAGAAGCATCTAGCACAGTGCATAGTATATAGTAGGTATTCTCTAAATTTTAAAATGTGGGTTTGTTTTTTTTTAAGTCTTAGTAAATAGAATATTTAAACATTTTTAAACTAACAAATTAACTTATTTTTGTAGCGGAAGTGAAACGTGTTGGAGATACCCTTCTGGGCATGGCCACACAGTGTGTCCAGGTAAAAAATGTAGTGAAGACCTCACCCCAAACTCTTTCCAACCTTTGCCTGAAGATAAATGCAAAGCTTGGAGGAATTAACAATGTGCTTGTACCTCATCAAAGGTAAGATTCTTAACTGTTTCTCCTTTTTTGGGGATCTAACTTAACTGTTTGTGGTCAAGCTCACAAATCTCAAGTAGGCATCTTGATTATTTTTCTTACATATTTATACACTTGAGTAACCACCACCCAGATTAAGATATAGAACATTTCCAGTACCCCATCAGGCTCCCTTGTGTCCCCTTGTAATAGATTATCTGTCATTGTAGATTAGTTTTGCTTGTTTTTGTACTTAAACTGGAATCATACAGTATGTACTTTTTTATGTGTCTGTCTTCTTTTGCTCAGCATTAGGTCTGTGAGATTCATTCATGTTGTTGCATTTAGTAATAGCTTATTGCTTTTCATTACTGTGTATTATTCCATTGTATGAATAGTCCACAATTTCTTAACCTATTAATCTATTCTACCATTGATGGATATTCTTGTATACTGATTGTATAATTCCTTGCATAATTTTTGGTGAATGTGCCAGTTTGAATGTATTATGTCCCCCAAAACACCATTATCTTTGATGTAGTCTTGTGTGGGCAGATATATTAGTGTTGATTAGATTGTAATTCTTTGACTGGGTGTTTCCATGGAGATGCGACCCACCCAACTGTGGGTGATGACTCTAATGGAGGCATGGCCTCACCCATTCAGCATGGGCCTTGATTAGTTCACTGGAGCCCTGTAAAAGTTCAGACAGAAGGAACGAGCTTGCTACAGTCAAGAGAGAAACTGAAGAACGCACAGGAGCTGAGAGAGGAGCTGCAGCTTACATAGAAATTTTGAAGATGGCTGTTGAAAGCAGACTCTTGCTCCGGAGAAGCTAAGAGAGGACAAATGCCTCAAGAGCAACTGAGAGTGACATTGTGAAGAGGAGCTGTGGCCTAGAGAGGAACATCCTGGGAGAAAGCTATTTTGAAAACAGAACTTGGAGCAGACCCCAGCCACATGCCTTTCCAGCTAACAGAGGTTTTCTGGATGCCACTGGCCATCCTCCAGTGAAGGTACCCGATTGTTGATGTGTTACCTTGAACACTTTATGGCCTTAAGACTGTAACTGTGTAACCAAATAAACCCCCTTTATAAAAGCCAATCCATTTCTGGTGTTTTGCGAAAAGGCAGCATTAGCTAACCGGAACAGTGAACTTAAGCATTCTTTCTCCTGTCTGTACCTATAACTCAGGAGTTGCTGAGTTATAAAGAAGAAATATATTTAGCATAATAGATGCTGTCAGACAGTTTTCCAAGTGGATATGCCAATTTACATTTCTACTCAGAGTTTCTAGTTGCTCCATATCCTCACCAACACTTGGTATTATCAGTCCATTTAATTTTAGCTATTTTGGCTGGAGGTAAGGTTTTAGTTGCATTTCCCCAATGACTAATGAAGTTGAGCACATTTTTGTATGCTTATTGGCTATTTGGTCATCCTCTTTTGTAATGGGCCTGTTCAAGTCCTTTTCATATATTTTAGATTGGGTTGACAGTCTTTTCCATTAATTTGTGGTTTCTGGATACAAGTCCTTGGTAGGATATAGGTGTTGCAAATATCTTCTCCTGTTCTGTGTTTTTCCTTTTGATGAACAAAAGTTCTTAATGTTAATGAGATAGAGTTTAATCAGTCTTTTCTTGTCCTGTAAAGAAATATTTTCTTCCCTGTTCTGGTTTGCTAATGCTGCCATTAAGCAAAATACCAGAAATGGATTGGCTTTTATAAAGAGGGTTTATTTGGTTACAAATTTACAGTCCTAAGGCCATAAAAGTATCCAAACTAAGACAGCAACAAGAGGATACTTTCACTGAAGAATAGCCAATGGCATCTGGAATACCTCTGTTAGCTCCCAGGTTGCATTGCTTTCAGCTTCTGATTCCACTGGCTTTCTCTCTGAGCATCTGAGAATCCTCTTTTAGCTTCTCTGGGGCAAACTCTGGGCTTCATCTCTTAGCTTAGCATCTTCAAATGTCCATCTGTCCGCATCTTCAAGCGTCTCAGCGTCAGCAAGCATCTCTTGGGGCATTTTGTCCTCTCTGCTCTCTATGTGAGCTCTCTTCAAAGGACTCCAGTTGTCTAATTAAGGCCCACCCTGAATGGGCAGCATCCACAGCTCCATGGAAATAATTTAATCAAATGTTTCCACCCTAATCAACAGACTAATCATTCTGCCCCTACTAGATTGCATTAAAGAATATGATTTTTTGGGGGACATAATATATCCAAACTGGCACATTCCACCCCCTAGACCCCAAAAAGACATGTTCTTTCCATATAAAAATACATTAATCCCATCAAAATATTACACAAACTTAAATCATTTCAGTAACAATAGGTAAGTACAAGATCTTGTCAAAATCAATTACAGGTGTGGTCTGTCCTAAGGCAAAATTCTCCTCTGACTGTGGACCTGTTAAACTTAGAACAAGTTATCTACTTCCAATATACAAAGGAGGGAAAGTCATAGGATAAATATTCCCATTGCCATAGGGAGAAACTGAAAGGAAAACAGGGTTCACAGGACGAAAACAATTCCTAAAATGCACAGGGCAAACTTCATTAGATTCGTTAATCTGAGAGTCATTTATCAAATGACGTTTTATCCTTGAGGCTTGAGGGAGCAGGAGTCCAGCCCTTTCCAAGGGCCTTTGCAGCATCCCTTTTTTCTCCAAATGCTGGGGTGAGTGTTCCAACATATCCACGCATTGGGGAGACCACCTTCTTCCCTGCCCTGCCCTCCTCAGACATTCGGGTGACACCTGGAATCTCTTCCATCTCTTGGGCCCAGACTCCCCTCTCCAAAGAATGGAGTGGCAGCCAGGCTCTCCTCAATCCCCAGGGAATGTGCTCCACCCTCCCTGAGCCCTGGGGTGGCAGCGCTCTTCCTAAGCATTGAGGCAGAAGGCCCGCCCTTCCCATGTGCATGGGTTGCTCGGCTCTCCTTGCCCAAGATTTCTTGGCTTCAGACCTTGGCTTCCGTGGTTTTGCCTTCTCTGAAGAAATTTTTCCTTCAATCTCTCCCTTTTCTGTCCCTTTTAGTCCAGACTGGCAGTGGTTCCATTTATATAGATCTCGCAAAAAAAAATTTGTGGTTTTGGCATGTAGCATACAGGGGTCAAGACCATCAGACAATAGGACTTTCTACAGATCCTTTCTGGATAACTCCATCTCCAATCCTGGTTTGTACTGAAATGGCTGGCTGGTTCCAGGTTTTGTTAAATCCTCACATGGTGTTGTAGCCTCTGGGGTTTCACTTTCTGGAAGCCCAGAGTTTTCCAGACCATCAATTTCTGGTTTCTTTGTACCCAAGAGTTCAGTTCTCAGCTCATCTCTTTCCTCTCACATTTTACTATAAGCTGCAAGGAGAAGCCAGGCTGCATTTCCTAACTTTAGCTTGGAAATCTCTTCAGCTAAGTGTCCCAGCTTGTCGTTTTCAAATTTTACCTTCCGTCTGATACCAGGACTCAATCTTGCCAAATTCTCTGCCACTTTAAAACAAGGATTGCCTTTCTTCCAGTTGGCAATGACACATTCATCATTTCTATTTAAGGCCTCATCAGAAGTATCTTTAGAGTTTGTATTTCTACAAACAGTCTCTTCAGTGAAATCTAGGCCTTTTCTATCAAGCTCCTTACGATTCTTCCAGAATCTTCCCTTTATCCATTTAAAAAGCTGTTTCAACGTATTTGGTATTTGCAAATTCAGCAGCACCTCTCTTCTCTGGTACCAAAATCTGTTCCTGTTTGCTAGAGCTGCCATTTTGCAAAACACCGGAAATGGATTTGCTTTTACAAAGTGGATCTATTTGGTTACAAACTTACAGTCCCAAGGCCATAAAGTGTGCAAACTAAGGCATCAACAAGAGGATACTTTCACTGAAGAATGGCCGATGGCATCTGGAACACCTCTGTCAGCTGGGAAGGCACGTGGCTGGCATCTGCTGTTCCTTTGCTCCAGGGTTGTGTTTCAAAATGGCTTTCTCCAAAATGTCTCTGGGTTTCTCTTAGCTTCTCTGAGGCAAATTCTGGGCTTCATCTCCAAAAATCCTTCTGTCGCATTTTCAAGCATCTCTTAGCGTCAGCAAGCATCTTTTGGGGCATTTTGTCCTCTTTGCTATCTGTGTGAGCTCTCTTTAAAGGACTCCAGCAATCTAATTAAGACCCACCCTGAATGGGCAGAGTCCACATCTCCATGAAAATAATTTAATCAAACGTTTCTACCCTAATCAACAGACTAATCACTCTGCACCACAAGATTGCGTTAAAGAATATAGCTTTTTGGGAGATGTAATATAGCCAAACCAGCATACTCCTCTTACAGGGTTTTCTTATAAACTTGAATTTGTCAGATTGACTCTGGAGTACCCAAATACCAAGGTGGATATTATAAACAAAGTACTGGCTGGGCATTGGGAGGCTCCAAACTTGTGAGTGTTTTTTTTTGTGTGTGTTTTTTTGTTTGTTTGTTTTTGGTGAGAAGAAATAACTTCTTTTTACTGGGGTAAAATTCACAAAACATAAAATCCACCATTTTAACCCTTGTGAATCTTTAATATCTTTGGGCCTCGGTTTCCTTATCCATGGAGATAATAGTATTTGCCTTGTCAAATCTAAAAAGTTTTTATGTGAAATCCTGTACATGGGAAGTTTAAAATTTGGGGCTGTGGTATTAGTGCCATACTTGAGAAGAACGTGAAATTGAGTATGTTCATATCACAGTTCTCATTTTTGTTATTGAATGAAACCCCTAGGTAATTAAACCCTTCCTGTAACATTGGTGATGAGTGTACATGCCAAACGGGAAGTTAACCTAAAGTTTGGGGTCATTTAATTTTCCCCCAAACATTTGGGACAGCATGGCATGGTGATTTAGATTGCTTACTCTGGTGTCAGACTTCCTGTGTTTGGATTTCAGCTTTACTATTTCCTGACTCTGTGATCTTGGACAAGTCACTTATCCTCTTATGTCTCATTTTTTAAATATGGAAAATTGTAATAATAATTGTACTACCCTCATAGAATTGTTGTGAGGACTAAATGAGTTAATGCATATGAAGTACTTAAGATAGTGGCTGGTACATAGTATAGGAAGCTGTTAGTGTGTTATGGATATATATGATGTGTGTAAATGTTAGCTGTTATTAACTGCTCTGTGCCAGTCCCATGTTATGCATTGACATAGAGAGTTAAATAAAGCACAGGCTCTGGCCTCCTATTACATGAGATTGTCAGATTTGAGATGCCTTCTTGATTATGCTTTAAGAATTCATACTCATAGTCCCAAATTCTACCTTTAAGAATTTAAAGAACTCCTAACTTCATACTATAGTTTATTTGACCTTCTTTTTTTTTTTTTTTTGCATAGCTTTTGCCAGAGAAGTATGCATAGTATTTTTCTCCTTAATTCCTTAGAGAAATCAGTGCCAAATAAGCAAATAATTATTAAAAATATGTATTAAATGCCAACTATGGACTAGGCAGTGTTCTAGGCACTAGGGATACATCAGTGAACAAGAAAAAACAAAACAAAATGTTTGACCTCATGGAACTTACATTCTAGGAGGGGTGGGGAATAGACAATATACAAAATAATTAAGTAAAATGGGTGATATAAGTGATAAATACTATGGAGAAAAATAAAGGAGGTAAGGAGATAGATTTTATTCTCTTCCCTGAGTCTCACATCTTAAAAGAACTGGGTTTTTTATGCTATTCCTTGTATATTCTGCAATTCTGTATCAGTTGTAGAAATCCAAAGATCTCAAGAGAGCCTGTGCTGGGGATGTTTTCTCTTTACACATAGAGATTTTATTAAATTTGGGTCAGGTCCTCTTTTTTAAATCTTCCCTTTTTAGTATACTAGAACTGTGTTCACTTCAGTGAATAAAGATTCATTGTACGGCATTGCACAGATATTCAGTGGGCCTTACGTTTCTCTCCCAGTGGGCACAAGTCTTTATTCTCTCTTACCAGATTGTATCTTTGACTACATCTGGTGAGTCTGCTAAACCCAAACATTTTCATCTGTATGTCTGAGTGGCAACATCTCCTTAAATCTGAGCAGGCCCTCGGTGTTCCAGCAGCCTGTCATCTTCCTGGGAGCAGACGTCACACACCCTCCCGCGGGGGATGGGAAGAAGCCCTCCATTGCTGCTGTTGTCGGCAGTATGGATGGCCACCCCAGCCGGTACTGTGCCACCGTTCGGGTGCAGACCTCCCGTCAGGAGATCTCCCAGGAGCTCCTCTATAGCCAGGAGGTCATCCAGGACCTTACAAACATGGTTCGGGAGCTGCTGATCCAGTTCTACAAGTCCACGCGCTTCAAACCCACTCGGATCATCTATTACCGTGGAGGGGTATCCGAGGGACAAATGAAACAGGTACTCTCATTATCCTATTGTTGTCCCTTGGGGTTTCTAGGAGTCTGGCAGAGCTTCCTCTCATCGATCACCCTGAGTAAATCAGATCTGAGAAATGCTAGGAGAGTTCTCAATTAAACCTAATTCCGTTTCTAACTTCTAGGTAGCTTGGCCAGAACTAATAGCAATTCGAAAGGCATGTATTAGCTTGGAAGAAGATTACCGGCCAGGAATAACCTATATTGTAGTGCAGAAAAGACACCACACACGACTCTTCTGTGCAGATAAAACAGAAAGGGTAAGAAGACATAGTGTAAGCTTTGTTATCTGAGGCTGCTGCAAGTGAATGTGTTTTTGAATGGCTATTCATATACTCTTTTTCCCTGAATGCAGAAGTAACTAATGATCAAAAAAATATGCTAATTGCAGTTGAGCTTAGATGATCAATTCTGAAAGATAAGTTTCAAGACTGAACATTTCTCTCATGTGACCAAATTGCTGATTTCAGGGGTTTTAAGAGGTCAGATACATTCCAGGTAGATTTCGGTGATACAGGCAACTTCCAAAGGGAAGGCTTCTCTGCTTGGACTTTATTGCCATTTGCTGCTTTTTGCTGCCAGTGCCTTTGCCAGGGTTCTAAAGGACACAGAAGGATTTCTCTTCCAAAGTATTTTACTTCAGAGCAGGGGATTCTTAGGGCACAAATTGAATGTTTATGTTGTTACATTTCCTAACCATGGACAAGTTACTTAATTTCCCTAAGCCACAATATTCTTATCATTAAAATTGGATTAAAAAACAATACATATCTCACAGGATTGTTGTAGGATTAGATTAATAAATCAGTGTTAACTTTGGGCATAATTCCCAGAATTTGATAAAGGGTTATCTGTCTAATTATAATCTGATATTTATGTATAAAATAATTACACATAATTACATGTAAAATTTTTACGTGTACATAATTTACAGGTAAAATAATTGCAGGTACATAATGTTGAATCATTGTTTCTTTGGTCTTATTTATCACATTATTTCATCTTGTCCAGCCCCTCCATGTTTCACCCCCAGAGAACAGATCTTTCTGTTGCCTGATCTTGTGGGTCACTCATTATTTTCACTCTCATTCCATTTGCTTTATTTTCTAGTATACCCTTAGTTTTTGTCTCTAATCCAAGGCTGAGCTGTTTCTCTTTATTTTCTGAATCATTTGAGAACTAAGGTTCTTTTCTCCTTGGGACCCAGGTCCACCAGTTAGTCTAGATTAAAAGTGCTGTCTTTTAAGTTGTCTAAACCCTCATTCAATAGTATTTCTTAAAAAAATTTTTTTCATTAGAGAAGTTGTGGATTTACAGAAAGGTCATGAACAAAATACAGAATTCCCATACACCTGCTCCCATTTTTAACATTTTGCATTAATATGGTACCTTTGTAACAATTAATGAGAGAATGTCACTATAATGTACTTCAATAGTATTTCTTAGACTTTGCTAATACAAATTCTCCAAACTCTTGTCTGAGCTTTGGGCACAAAACATCCTGCCATCTCCTCAGCTGCTCTTGTCACTTCTCCATCCCTCTGTCAACTTGCTATCCCTGTAGCTTTGGGACCTGGATTATCTTTCTAAAGCCCCATGCTGTCTTAATAGTTTTGTTCTTTATCATCCAGTGTCACTACTAACTTTCAAAACTTACAGCTCCAGTCCTGCATCTTCTTTGTCCCCCGACACTCACCAACATCCTCAATTCTCTATTTAAAAAAAAACACTCCTTTTGCCAGTCTCTAACTCCAAATCTGTCATTTGTCCATTTCCTTTACTTCTACTGTTAGGTTGATAGGGGTTGCTGGAAAAAAAGTCCTTTGTTTAATAAGGAACCATATTACAAATTTATAATAGGAAATCTCAGCCAAGCCTTTGAGGCTGTTTGGCAATCCTTTCACTTATCCAATTCCCTGTAGCTTCTGTTGCAAATTTTTATACTCTTCTTAAGCCTGCTCCCCATCCATGACGCCTTCATTGCCAGCAAAGTCCTATGTTCTAATTCTCCCAGGAAACAGAATCTAGAAAGCATGGGTTTTTTTTTTTTCAGCTTCCTCTTCTCTACTTTCAATCTTAGATCTTCACCTTTTCTTGTCTCCTTCCTCAAATCTGGGAGACTTATCTTTCCACCTATGTTTTTTCCCCCCTGACCTATGTTTTTGATTGTTAATACTTTCTGCCTTCTCTAGAAACTCACTTCATTAATTTTATTAATTATCCATTATTTTCCAAAATTTCAATCTTTCCCGTTCTATTGCCTCCTTCTCCTCACCCTATGAAGTTGCTTGTCTTCCTCAGTCTGCCCAATAAACTTTCCTTTACCCCACTTCTACCTCAGTCTACCTGCTACCTTATGTTTCCTTCCTTTCATGACCAAACTTTTAGAAAAAATTCACTTGACTTTCTGTCTGTACCCTCTCACATCATACTTCAATTTTCTGTAGATTGACTTCTGTTTCAATAACCCCATTGAAATTGTTCTCCCTATGACTTGCTCAATTCAAATCCAGGGATACCTTGTCAGGTTCCCACACTGACCTCTTTGCAGCATTTAAGATAACTATTCCTTCTTTAGTCTTGGCAATGTGACTTTTAATACCCGTCTCTAGAATCAGGTGTTCTTTGACTCCTCTTCCTCCTTTTGCCCATTAAACATGGATATTTCCTGGCCTTTCATGCTTCTCTTCTCTACCTCAACTCTCTCCTTAGTCTCACCTACTTTTCTGTGTTCACTTTCTTACTTATAGATTCCTAAATCTGTGTTTCCAGCCCCAAACCTCTCTATGCAGCTCCTGACCCGCACTTCCAGTTACTACCAGACATATTTATTTACATGCTCTATAGTTGTTGTTTCCATCAAGTTAGGCAAGGTTGTGCTATGGTAACAAAAACACAAAATTCTTAGTGGCTTACAAAGGTTTATCTCTTATTCATGTTACACATCCATTGTGGGTCTGCTGCAGCTGTGACCCTGTTGTCCTCCCTTTGGCGCCCAGGAGACAGAGAAGCTTCTATCTGGAACATTGCCAGTCATTGTGGCAGAGGGGAACAGATACACAACCAACCACATGCTGACCCTTAAAGCTTCTGCCCAGAAGTAACACATTGCAGGCCACATTTTAGCAGCCAAAGCAAGTCACGTGGTGACTCCTGAGTTAATTTGATGGGGAAGTATAATCCTCCCCCAGGGATGGGCATCATAGGGAGGGAACGAGAATATTTGGCAACAGTGATACAATCTACTACAGGCATTTCAACAAAACTCGTTTTAACCTTCTACTTTTGTTTTATCTCCATCCAAAACCTATTCCTCCTCCTATTTTCCTTATACTCTTTTGCTTGGCATCACTGTATATTAAGTCAGCCATGCTAGAAGCTTCAGAGTTGCCTTTAAATAGTCCTCTGTGTTCTGCCCTGAAATCTCTTCTGTGTCAATCCTTCCTCTTGTGTGTTCCTGCTGCCCTAGGCAGAGCTCTTTTGTATTATGGAAGACTCCTTCCTATCTGTCTCCCTAGCTCCCATTCTTCCTACACAAGGGTACCTCCACCCTGCTATCAGGGCTAGGTTTTTAAAATACAGACCTTATGGTGCCACTCCCCTGCTCAGAAATCTTCAAGGATTCCCCATTGCCTGCCATATGCTTTCCTTGGTATTCAATGTCTTCCCCAAGCAACCAAAACATAACATTTTAATAAATTTTTCACCATACCCTTCTATACCTTCCATTTCCCTTATATACTGTGCATTTTCATCCCTGGAATGACCTCATCCATTCCAACCCCAGCCTCATTATTCGTTGTTTTCATTAAGATACAATTTAAATACAGAAAAATTCTCTCTTTTTAATCTACTGTTCTGCAGCATTTGACAAGTACCTTTAGTGGTGTAACCACCACCACAATCAAGATATAGAACAGTTCCATCACACCAAAAAACTCTCCCATGCCATTACCTCCAGCCCTTAGCAACTATTGATCTGTATTCTGTTCCTATAGTTTCACCTCTTCCAGAATGCCAGATAAATGGAATTATGCAGCCTTTTGAGTCTGGCTTCCTTTACTTAGTAAAGTAAAGTAAAGATTCTTCCAAGTTATTGTATGTAACAACAGTTTGTTCCTTTTTGTTGCTGAGTATTATTTCATGATATGAATGTATCACAGTTTATCCATTCCCAGGTTTAGGGATATTTGGGGTGTTTCTAGTCTTCATCTCATCCCCCTTTTCAACCTGTACTTATTCTATAAGGCAAGGCTCAAATATCCCCCCCCCCCCATTGCATTATGTATGGTTTTCACTGAGAGTAGGAAGATAAGTTCATTTGTTCTCTCTCTGTCTTTCTCTCATCCCCAGCATCTCCTGCAGAGCCTGGTGCATGAGTGCTCAACCAGTAATTGTAGAATTGAATATGCCTGGCTCCCCCTTTTCCCCAGGGCATCACTGCTTTAGACTGTCATCTCTAGGTCCCAAAATATGCTTTTAAAAAAGGAGGTTCCATGGTCAAATAAGTTTGGGAAATGCTCTATACTCTATCTCCCTCTTTAAGATTATACATTACTAAATAAAGGTTCTGAAAAGTCATACAGTAGAAAAGCCCTTTTAACTTTGGTTGAACTCAGTATTTCTCAGATTTGTTAAACTATAAACCCTAAATGCATCCTGCAGGACTAATTCCTGAAGAATGCACTTTTGGGAGACTGACATACAGTATTAGAACCATTATAACTCAGTTATACATTGTTCAGCTAGATACCCAAGTTCACAAATGAATTTGATGGAAGGAGATTTTTCCATACTCATAGATGTTATTATATACATCAGTGTATGATCTTCAGCTGAAGGTAGTAATAGTTAGAATGGAGCCAAAAAGCCTTCCATCAAATTTGTGTCTGTATGCTTAAGACTTCCTCATATACTCTGTTGAACCTACTATACAACCTACTGAATAGTACTCTATTGTTCTGCTGTACAACAGAAGAGGGTGAAAATTGACCAAATGGCAAGATATAATTCCTTTCCTTGTAAAAGCATTTCTACAGTTCCCCGCTCTGTTGTCCTAGAAGTTTGACTTTAGGGTTTTGGCTGTTGAAAAATCTTAGAATTCTAAAAGTGTAAGTGATCTCATAGGTTATCTAGTCTCATCTCCCAATTTTATAGTTGATTAGTTCTGGCCTGAAGATATTCTGCCTTTTCAAGGTATGAATCCTGTATACAAGGTTTATGTGGCTAGGGCTAGAGATGAAGCTCTGGTTTCCCAATGCCAGTTTCTGTGCTCTTTCTGATAATGCATGTGCTAGAGACTTAACTTTTTTTATTGATCCCAGAAAAGTATAAGTTTTGCTGAACCTGGTGAACCAGTTCAAAGATTCCTTTGCTTGAATTTTTACTGAAAGATGTGGATATTTTTTATTCCAAGAGAGGAATAAAACTGATTTTTTTCAGGAAGCTTATCCATCTTAAATGCCATTTTTTTTTCCTCTATGAACATACCAATGTGTCTTCTGTAAATAGATGGCAATTATGCATCCCAAAGCCACAGGTAAAATAATTCTTTGTCTGTTTTCCCTTAGAGAGACCCTGGAGTATATTTGTTTGAGACAATACTTAAGAATTAAAGGTTAGGTTAGGGAAAGTTACAAGGGATTCAACAACTTGAATTAAACTGATTTTAAGATTTCACTTAAGAGCAGTTTACCAACTTCTTACCAGCTAACACATAAAAGAAAAGAATGATCTGAGCACAGTTTGGCACTTTGATGACTACATTTTTTTTTTCTAGGTAGGGAAAAGTGGCAATGTACCAGCAGGCACCACAGTGGATAGCACCATCACACATCCATCTGAGTTTGACTTTTACCTCTGTAGTCATGCAGGAATTCAGGTAATTTGGATACTGGTCTAGATCATTGACTTGATAAGGTGATGTTTGTAAATTCAGCAACCAGCTTGAGTAGACTTGTTATTACGCACTGTGCATAACTTTGTTAATGCGTGCATCCTAAAACTGTTACCTTTTGATCTAGGTATCTGCTTATAGGTGTGCTAGGTAGAAATACTTCTGAGTTTGAGGAGTAGGTTTCAGGTCTTCTCTCCTGTCAGGTAGGCAACCATGTCAGAAATTATATTAAACATATTACTCTCTTTTCAGGGAACCAGCCGTCCTTCACATTACCAAGTCTTGTGGGATGACAACTGTTTCACCGCAGATGAGCTGCAGCTGCTGACTTACCAGCTGTGTCACACTTATGTGCGGTGCACACGCTCAGTCTCTATTCCAGCCCCTGCATATTATGCCCGGCTTGTAGCATTTAGGGCAAGGTATCATCTGGTGGATAAAGATCATGACAGGCAAGTTTCTCAGGCACAATAAAATCTCTTCCTGCCTCTTTTAGCAGTGTGTTAAAAAACTGAGCTACTTCAGAAAACTTTTCGAACGATTTGAACTTCTTTTTAGGATGTAAATTGCAAGGATTAAATAAAATTGCATGTACCTTTGAGAACTTATAATGTGACTTTTAGTCCAAGAAGTGCTCAGGCTTGTTTTTACTTGTATGGTTTGTCTAAAACCTGCCTGAGGAAAGAGTTTAATTTGGAACTGCCTGTGATTTTCCCATAGAACCAAATGTATTTCAGTTCTCCTCAGTTCGTGAGCAGCCTCAAAACATGGTCAGTACATCGCCCTGGCTCTGGATAGAACAGTGACAGTCCTGTAGATTCCATCTCCAACTGGAGTCCTTGCCAGTTCACTTTGCTTTTAGTGCAGTCTGGAAGAATGTGCCAGAGTGAGCCTGCAGGGGAGGGGAGGAAGGGACGCCAGGCCATTCTCACTCCCAGTAGGGATCTCAAGAGAATCAGATGTTTTGACCTGTTAGTGAGCTACTATTAAATAGCCAAACAAGCTCTCTGCATTAATTTTCTTTTCTAAATGACCATCTGTGAAGTGTAGCAGTCTCTGGGCTCTTCCCCAATTCTGAATTCAGCTGCTAAATAGTAGACATTCCACTGCAAGTCTATTTCTGTAAGGGCTGAAGATACACTATTAAGGAAAATGCCCAGCTGTGGCTTTGTACCTTCCGTTCTGTAATATGTGTTCATTCATTCAACACATTTATTAGGTATTGACTGTGTGCCCAGTACTGTGTTAGGTACTAAAAATACTAAGTGAGTAAGACATGTTTCCTGCCTGTGGGGATTTTATGTTTCAGTATGAAGACAATACAGGCAAAAATAAGAACTGACAACCAGTCCAAAGCAGTGTGGATAAAAGTGCAATGGTACATCAGCCAAAAGGCAGTCAGAGAAGATTTCATAGCTGGATGGGCAAGATTTGGGTCTCTAAAGAAGGGGAAAGGATTTTCCAAGCAGAGGAAAAAACATACAGAAAGGAGGGAAAGCAAGTGACATTTTTGGTCAATAACAAGTTTTCTTTGGCTAGATTGTATTAAAGGGGAACAGTAGGGATGAAGCTGAAAAAGGATGTTCAAGTAAGAATGCTTTTGTTAAATGAAAAAAAATCTGTTTCTGGGATGGAATAGGCAGGACTTGACAGTTATTGGGTGTGAGTGGCAGAGGAGAGGATGAAGTAAAAGATAACTAGGATTTTATGCTTATATGATAAGGGTAATAATAATAATATAAATAGAGAAGTTAGAAGGGGGATAGTAATTTAAAATTTACCAAGACCTTTATATCAATCAGATGGTACCCTTACCTTAAGAGGTATGTTCAGAATTTAATATTGTTACCCTAAAAGACTATCATTCAGATGAATTGTTACTTTTCCAAGGTCATACAGCTAGTGAAGGGAAACCAAGAAGAGACTGTTGGTACAGTAACACTCACCAAGTGTTCATTCATTTATTCATTCAACAAATGTTTTTTGAAAGCATGTTAGGTGCAAGGCACCACGGATACGGTGGTGTTAAGGTAGACAAAGTCACTGCTTTCTTAGAGTGTTCATCCCAGTGGGCAAATAAATAATTATCCAATTAATAATTTAATTTCATTGGTGTTTAGTACCATGAAAGAAAAGTATAGGATGCTATGAAAGTATGTTCCAGGTGGCTCTGACCAGGACTTTGCATTCAGGGAAGATTTCTTTAGGGGAAATAACATTGACTGAAGGCCAAAGGATAAGTAGGAATTAACCAGACATATCAGGCAGTGGAGGTTCTTATATAGCCCCCATTAAGGTTTTGGGTCTTTACAGACATGATTTTATTAACTCTTGCAACAACTCTATTATATAAGTTATATTACATTTTTCATTTATGCAAACTGGTTTAGAGAGACATAACTAATTAGTTAAGGAGACAAGGCTTGAGCCCAAGATCTTGTTGAATCCAATACTTTTTGTAATACTTGAAACATGGGAAGTTTGAAGTGGTCCTTCATTATACCTGTTTTTTTGCTTTATTCTCTTTACAGTGCTGAAGGCAGTCATGTGTCAGGACAGAGCAACGGCCGGGATCCTCAGGCCTTGGCTAAGGCTGTGCAGATCCACCACGATACCCAGCACACAATGTATTTTGCCTGAGATTCCCAGAAAAAGAACTCAACCAATTTGGCACCCCATGCAGCCTCAAAATGTTTCAAATGCCTACAGCCTCTAGAGAGAGCTAAGTTGACTTCAGGTGGTCTTCTACCAGCAGCTCGAAATAGTTGCACTGAATCTATACTTCACAGCACTGTCTGACGCATCAACAAAATTGAGCCATTTTTTAAAAAGAAGTAATAGATACTCATAGATTGTCTTTTCTGATGCACTGGACTGAATTTTTACCTCAATGTGCAAAGGCTGATCAGCCTGAACTTTCTAAAGGACTTCCCAAGAAGGGTTTCTATGGAATATTTTGCTAGCTGTGGTGTTGTTCATCACATCCCTCCAGTCTTATAAAAGAAGATTATTCCTTTTTTTTTGTATTCATCGAGTGGGGCATATACCTATATGGGAGAGAAAAACCAATCTACTTCAGTTCAGCATAACTCTTTAATCATGTGGGTCCATAGACTTTTTAATGGAGATTTCTGACTTCACCACTGCAAATGCCTTTAACAAGCATTAATTTTTGCAAGTTTTACAGAGTTTTATTAATTTTACTACTTTATCTTATTGATCTCTGCAGACTTGTGCTGGTGCAAGTACAGGATGCCAGGCAATTGCACTATATTTGGCTGCAGATTCAGACAGGCAGTTCTCTTATTTGGTTGGTTTTTGTGAATGTGTAACATAAACAGGTGTAATGCATGTCACAGTGATAGATAACACTGCCATGGTAAAAGTACTCATGTTTTGCCCCTCTTTGAAAAAAATCAGCTTTTAGTATTTTTCCAAGTTTTCAGAAGTGCCCATTTTATGCTGCTGTGTGGTTTATTAGATCTAAATGATTTTTAAACTGTTCTCATAGAAAGTTAACTTTGGCAATAAACATTTTTTAAGGTCTTCCTCTTCTTCCCCCTGACAGTGTAGTTTTCTAGATGAGATTTCGGTATGATTTTATCAGCTATTTCTTATATTTCATAATCTGGCAATTTCTGAAACCAGTCAGAAAAGACATATATATCCATGCCTTTTTAAAGAATTATTTTTACCTGTTTTATAGCCACAATTGATGTTCTGTCACTTTGTTTTAAAATAAGCTAGAACCAGGATGCTTCCTTATTGGATAGGCTTTGCCAGTCCTTAAGGTACATTAAATGATGCTGCAACTTGCAAAATGTACCAGCATTAAAATTGTTTTTTCTCCCTGGGAATCAAGGTTACTCACATAATTACTAACAGTGCAAATTTTTTGCTTCTCTTTTAACCTGAAATGTACTTGGTGGGGTTTCCTTCCTTTTGGTAAACTAAAACTGTGGAGAAAAGTTTGCTTTTTCTTAGGAGATTCTGGATTCCACTCACAGGGAGACAGAATTCCTCTCTTGTCCAAACAAAGGGAGTTGATCTAAAGCAAGCACCAATTCAAATATAGGGGAAAATGTATTCTGTATTTAATGTAGATAATACTTTGTGAATGGACAACAGTTACATAGAGTCTTGGTAGTTCCAACCAGTGTTTCCCAAGTCCAATTTTTACTGACTTGTAATTCTCTATCCTGGAACCTCAGGAGTGAGAGAAGGAGAGGGGGATAAAAGGCCCAGAGCCATACTCTATATGGCTGAGGAAGGTGCTGGAGGAAGCAGCTGACACAATGTTGTAAAAAACTATTTTGCCTCCTCCGTCCGGAAACTGCTGGTGGGGAAACACTGGATGTAATGGAGAAGGGTGTTTGCTTGAACTCATTAGCCAGTCCAAATCTCCTAAACTAGCCTTCTCAAAATCCCAGCAATATAAAGCACTGTTTTTCATCAGTCTTTCAAACAAGCTTGTAAATATACTGAAGTTTACATTTCTATGTGCTGTCGATCAGCGGCACCACCAGTGTTTGCTGAGACTGGTCCTTCGAGAGAACTTTATAACGTTTGTTGGGTCCTGTAGCTCATTAAGATGAGTGCAGACGTTCTTATTCTCTGCAGATAGTGGGAAGAACACAAGCTCTGTTACCGAGGCACAACATAGGCAGGATGGAAGAGATGGCAGATGCTATTTTCTTAAGATTTTCTTTTCTTTTCTTTCTTTCTTTTTTTTTTTTTTTTTGCAAATACCTCACTTGGATAACATAAATCAGGACATGTTGGTGAGGGACTAGCTGCTGCTTTTATCATACTTGTTCAGGGAGAGCACAGAAAAATACCCTTCAGCATGGCCACTCTGGACCCAAGAGGAGGAAAATTGGAAGTTTTTTAGGAGAAGGAGGACTCACTAGAGTTCAGGATGTGAAGAACTCTAGGTGGCTGGCTGGCTGGCCAGCAGGCACCACACCTGCACTTGAGTGCCTCGGACTTGCTTGTTAATTACGCACAGAAGAAGCCTCACTTCTCACCATCTCCTGGCATGCTTGGAGCAGGGAGCAAAGCAGAGTGCCCGGAAGCCCTGTTTTCGCTTGCCTATGGTTGGGCTGTATGCTCAGCCTCAAACTATACAGTTTGTGATACCTTGGTCAGTCCCAGTACACTGGGGCAAATCAGTGTGGTGGAGGAAAAGCCGGGAGGCCTATTTTTATATGAAAACAGTACCTTGAAGGGTGCTATGCTTTCATTGCAGACAAAAGGAAAGAAATACGGAAGAACTAGAATTATTGGAAAATTGCTGAGGGGTGATCTGTAAGAGGTAATCACTGCACAATCAGAGTTGCAGCAATACTAATTGCAAGCAAGTCTGAATGCATAGTTTTAATTTAATTCAGCTTGACAGTTTGACTACATAACCCCTTGGGACTGACCGAATCGTTATGCATGTGTCAATCAGTGGGAGGTGTGCATTCTCTAGAAGTAGTTTTAGGGTGTTTGGTTTTAAAAAAAAAATGCAGCCTGTTCAGGCATTGTCATATGGTGTGAAAGATTTAAATGTAGCAATGTTAAATAGTAACAATTTGGGGAGGAGTGGGGCTATTAAGAGAGTGAAGACTGAAATGTTGAACCAATTATGTTTTGTTGTTATGGCTGTTAGCTGTTTAATTCTGAATGGTTTATAAAGTGAACTAGCTGGCTGAACGCAGCCAGCTGTCTGGGCAAGCAGAGCCTATTCATTCTTACTGTAAGTTCTATTTGCTGCTTCCAAAGGTAATGATTTTCAAGCAGACATGTTCTGTATGGTCTGTATTTTAGCATCTGGTGCCCAGTCTATATCAGAGTGTACTTACCTGGCTTAGCTACCTACCCTTCCTGTGGGAAAAAGTAATCCTTGTGGAGATACACTGTTTAACAAAGCTCACCCTCTTTGCCCTGCTCTAGCGACCTTCTGTGGATGTGCTGTAAGATTTTCTTGCTCAATAGCAAGGTGGTAGCTCTGCTTTCATTTTAAGAAAGTGGAGACAGAGGGCACTGTATCAATACCATTTCAATTCCAAGGATTTTTCCTTATAAAATTAAAGGAAAGATCTTGTTGATTAACAATTTTCTTATCCCTTGCTATTGACATGTTCATGCTCTTCCTATGTCTGGTGGCTGAAAATGTTTGCATTTGTTTGCATTTACCTAATGGTGTAATTTTTGTTTCTATAATTGTTAGACTTGTAATGTTTTAAAATGTATTTTACTATATTTGGACTGGATGTATGTCTCTAGCAATACGAGGTACTTTCTAAACTATTAAGGGAGGGGTTATATCCCCATGTTGAGATAAGATGATGATGATTGTTTAAATTTTGCAATGTTTGTTTTGTTTTGTTTTGTTTTGTTGGCCTGCAGGGATATTTTGTGTTCATGTGTCCAAAAAGGAATAAATTGGCATTCTTGTGCCAAAAGCTGTTTTTCTTGTCAACTGTCTAACAGATATGGAGTACACTTTAATAGCACATGGTTGCATTTTCAAAACGATTTCCTGAATTTGGTGACTTATTGAGAAAAAGAACAGTGGGAAAGCTTTCTGCTTTGGACTCCTGGATCTCTCTATTTTTAGAAATTGCACTTTAGGAATTTTCAAAGAGCTTTTCACCAACACTTTATATATGAAAACTTTTACAAGATTCATCAGGGTCCTGAGTACAGTTCTGAATGGGAAGATTTTTTTTTAACTGATTGCCTTGAGAAAAATCTGCAATCTCCAGAGGGCAGTGTGGCCACATACTACATAAGACTGGAGGAGAAGAGACCCTAGCTGCCCAAATTCACCCAATCTGGAGCTAACCAGCCTCATATGTCTTTCTTCAAATTCTTACCAGCAAAACCATTTTGTTAAGGCATGGCAGGGGCGATGCAGAGGTATGTACAATATGGCCCTTATCGTCAGGGAATTTATGGTTTACCAAGGAGCATGTCTTGCACACAACGATCTCTACTACAAGGTAGTTGTTTTTTCTGTCAACACAATATCCCCTTCTCCATATTTGTCATTCATCAAGCCTTTATTGTGAACCAGCTACATGCCAAGCTCTTTCTAGCTGCTGGGGGGGCACATAAGAGTAAAAACTCAATTCTTCAAAGAGTTCTAATATAGTATGGGGTGGGATGGAGGAGGCAGCAAGATGAGCATTATCTGAGTACCTACGATATGCCAATCACTTTATTTACCAACATCTTCAGTCCCAGCAACAGTCCTTTGAGGTTGATTGTGGTATCCCCATTTTGGATGAGGAGGCAGGTTCAGAGAAGTTAACTAACACATGGGTTATTGAGTGGCAAAGCTAGAATTTGAATCCAGCCTAACTTTATTACACTTGCTGCTGAGCACAAAATTACAGAATACTGTGGGGAATTTAGAAGAGGAAACAATTTTTGCCATGGGGAGTCAGAAAAGACTTTACGGTGATGGTGAATTTAGGGTAGATCATGAAGCATGAGGAGGAGTTTGCCAGGTGGGCAAGGGGGAGGAGAGGATTCAAGATACTCATAATCTAATCCTTAGAGTAGATTATGGTATCTATGAGTTTTTGTCTATCCAAATGCTTTCACTTTCTTCTTCTTTGGGTGATGGAACCCCTCTCTTTCTTATGAGAAACCCATTATTTTGTGTGATTCAAGTGTGGCCAAATGCTCTTCCTCCTACTTCATCCCTGTGCCCTGACTTATGTCATATTCACGTCCATCTTTGAATCAGTCACTGAGGGGAGATGTTACGGTAGCCAGGAATGGCTCCTGTGCCCACATCTGTGTTTGGGGGTGGTTGGTGGCCAATGAGTAGGGAGAGTCACAGATTGATCAGCACTATTACAGGGAATGTGTCACTTCTGTCTCTTTCTCCATCTCTTGGCTCTAATTTCCTCTGACTTTATTGCCCAGAAGCTAGTGGCAAGTCTTCAAGGAGAAAAGGAACAAAATCAGATGGCAGGGGTGGGGGTGGGGGTGGGTAGGAGGAAAACTAGCTACTATATTACAAATATTAAAGATATATATTATACACATTGACTAGATAATGAAAGAAATGAATTTAGTCTAATAAACATTTCTGGAACTCCTATTATGTGCTAGGAAATACAAAGATGAAAAACACAAATTCTGGCCATCAAGGGGTTCTCTATATGGGGGACATACATACATATATATATATATATAAAAGGTAGCTTTGAGGTTAAGTGCTATGAGAAATGTATCCAAGGAGATTTGGGGTCACTTAAAGAGGTCCCTAAGCCAGCCTGGGGGGTCAGGGAAGTCTGAGAGAAAGTTATGACTGAGCTGTTCCAAAAAGAGTAACCAAGAGTTTTATAAATGGACAAGGTAGAAGAAGGCATTCTAAGAATTCAGGTCATAGGCAAAGGCTCAGAGGGGAAAAAAGAATCACGATTTGTTTGAATAAATTACGAGCAACTTTTAGTAATTTTAAACAATAAGGGTTGAGAAAAGGAATAGAGGTAATAAGGTGGTCAAGTACAGAGGCAGATACTAGTCCCCAACAGAACAGGACTTCTACAGCATTCTAAGGAGTTCAGATTTTTTCCCATAGGTGCAGGAGAATAGCAGAGTCTGATTTGTGTGTGTTATGCTGGCGGTAGTGTTGTAGGTAAGTTGAAGTTGAAGAAAAGGGAGTTGTATAGTTTTATTGTGACAGCCTGAGCAAACATTGATGAGGCCTTAATTACATGGAACTTTTAACAGGAGGTGGGACCTGGTGGGTTTGCATAGGTTGGTGTGAAATACTGACACATCTCAGGGTGATTTGGACAGAGAATAAAAATATATATGCAGGGCCCCCCTGAGGAGCTGGGGGAGGATGCAGAGGTGTTGGGCTTCCTCACCTGGATTGTTGCTAGTGTTCTTACAAACATTGGGGACTGGTGGTTCGATGTGCCAAGCCCTCTATCAGGGGACTTGCCCTTGTGAGACTCGTTACTGCGAGGGAGAGGCTAAGCCTGCTTATGGTTGTGCCTAAGAGTCTCCCCCTGAGTGCCTCTTTGATGCTCAGATGTGGCCCTCTCTCTCTAGCTAAGCCAGCTCAGTGGGTGTACTCTCTGCCTTCCCCCTTACATGGGACACCTGACTCCCAGGGGTGTAAGTCTTCCTGGCAACATGGGATATGACTCCCGGGGATGAATCCGGACCTAGTGTCATGGGATTGGGAGCATCTTCTTGACCAAAAGGGGGATGCGAGGTAAAGCGAAGTGGAGTTTCAGTGGTTGGGAGATTCCAAGTGGAGTCGAGAGGTCACTCTGGTGGGCACTCTTATGCACTATATAGACAAAACTTTTTAGGTTTTTATGCATTGGAATAGCTAGAAGTAAATACCTGAAACTATCAAACTGCAGCCCAGTAGTCTTGATTCTTGAAGACGATTGTATGACAGGGTTGCTTGTTGGAGGTCACAGTGTGGTTGTGGGGGCCTTGTGGATCATACTCCCTTTGTCCAGTGTGTGGATGGATGGATGGAAAAATGGGGACAAAAAACTAAATGAAAAATAGGGTTGGGGGGATGATTTGGCTGTTCTTTTTTACTTTTATTTTTTATTCTTATTTTTACTTTTTCTGATACAAGGAAGGTGTTCGGGGGGTGGATTGGGGTGATGGGTGCATGGCTGTGTGGTGAGGTTATGAACAGTTGGTTGTGCACTTTGGATGATTGTGTGGTGTGTGAATGTATCTCAATAAAATTGAATTAAAAAAAAGTTGATGAGGCTTGAACTTGAGCAGTGATGATACAATTGGAGAGGAGGGATGAACACAAGAAATATTCAGAAAATAGAAAGCAGAACTTGGTGACAGAGTGGTTATGGAGAATGAGGGGCAGGAGGTAGACTCAATAGGAGGACTCCCAGGTTTCTGGCTTGCTTATATAACAGTTCCACTGAGAGACGAACACAGGAAAAGCAGATTTGTGGGAAGGAGGAAGGTGTTAAGTTCAATTTTGGACAAGCTAGATTTGAGGGCTGGCAGATGTGGACTAGAGAAAGAGATCTATAAGCCATTGGTATATAGGTGGTGATTAAAACCATTCAGATGTGTGCCCCAGGAGATCATGAAGGATGAGAAGAGGTGAGAAGCATGTAGTACTATGGATCACATATTTTAAGGGTAGTCAGAGTAAGAGGCATATTCAAAGGGCGTGAGGAATGGCCAAAGAGGCAACAGAGAACCAGTTGCCCTAGAAACCAACGAAAGGGAATAGTTTATCAAGAACATGTAGGATAAGGGATTAGCTGTGTGACATTGGCCAAGTTACTTAACTTCTCCTAGCCTCAGTTTTCTCATTGGTAAAGTGGAGATAGTACTAGTACTTACATCCTGAGGTTGTAAATATTAAATTAGATAATATATGTAAATACTTGGAAGCACTTCGATGTAAGCTACCAAGAAGAAAGCAGTGGTCAATGATCCAAAACTTGTGTAGAAAGACAAGATCTGAAAAGTGTCCATTGGAATTTGCTTCAAGGAGGTTATGGGTGACCTTGGTGAGAGCAATGTCTGTGCCTAGAGGAGGCAGATGCCAGACTAGAGATTTGAAGAATCTGCCTCTATTGGAGGACTAGATATAAGGTGAAAGAATGAATTCTGATGTTGGCTGGAGTGAGAAGTAGGGAGAGATTATTTTCAGAATGGGAGAGATTTCAGCATATTTATATACTAAGGAAGGAATCAATAGAGGGGGAGAAACTGGAATACTGGAAAGAGAAAAGATACTTGATGGAGGGAGGACTTGAAAGAAGTTGGAGAGCCACAGTACAAGTGGAAAAAACTGGGAGAGGAACTAATTGGCTGAGGGACAGAAGTGGGAGACCAGCTTATCACTGTATAGCCCTTTGTAACTTTTTTGAAGTATACCATACATAAAGTACTGTATACAAATCTTAAGCGAATAGCTTAAATTTTTGCAAAGGAAACATATCCATGTAATTCTAACCTAAATTTAAAAACAAGGTTACCAGCACCCCAGAAGCCCCCTGAGACCTCTTACCAGTCATGCCTGAGCCCATTCTATAACAGATCTTGACTTGTAGAACCACAGATAGTTCTGATTGTTCTGAAGTTAATATAAATGGAATCCTATGGAATGTATTCTTTTGTGTTCGGCTTCTTTTGCTCAGTTTTATGTTTGCAAGATTCATCCTTACTGTTGCATGTAGCAGAAATTTGTTCATTTTTATTTCTGTATGGCATTTCATTGTATGAATATGGACAATCCATTAACCAGGTTATTTGTATATATTTTTTTGTTTCATAGGTTTCATTTCTTTTGTTGTATACCCAGAAGTAGATTTTCCAAAGTGGTTGTAGCAATTCACACCCTCACCAGGACAGTGTAAATGTTCCAGTTGTTCCACATTCTTGCCAAATACTTGATATTTCAGTCCTTTTAGTTGTAGGCATTCTGGTGGGGGTGTGGTGGTATCTCAATTTACACTTCCCTAATGACTAATGGGGTTGATTTTGTATACTATTGGCTATTTATACATCTTTATTTTTTTCTTTTTCTTGCTTTCCTTGTTTTCATCTAGTCTCATTGTATTTATGCCTGAAGAACTACCTTTAGCATTTCCTTTAATATAGGGCTACTGATGAAAAACATAAAAAAATTCTTTTTGTTTTTATGAAAATTTCTTTATTTTGCCTAAATTTTGAAAGACAATTGTGATAGGCAGAGAAATCTAATGTGATGAGTTTTTTCTTTTGGCATTTGAAGATGTCATTCCACTGTCTTTTAGCTTCCATTGTTCTGTTAGGAATTCAGCTTTCCACTCCTTTGAAGATAATTGCCCTTTTCCCTCTGGTTGCTTTTAGGGTCTTCTCTTTATCTTCAATTTTTTGCAGTTTGACTATAATAGGCCCATGTATATTTTTTTAATTAAATTCAGTTTTATTGAAATACATTCACACACCATGCAATCATCCATGGTATACAATCCACTGTCCACAGTATGATAACATAGTTATGCGTTCATCACCACAATCTATCTCTGAACATTTTCCTTACATCAGAAAGAACCAGAACAAGAATAAAAAATAAAAGTGAAAAAAGAACATCCAAATCATCCCCCCATCCCACCCCATTTGTCCTTTAGTTTTTATCCCCATTTTTCTACTCATCCATACACTAGATAAAGGGGGTGTGATCCACAAGGTCTTCACAATCACACTGTCACCCCTTGTAATCTACATTATTATATAATTGTCTTCAGGAGTCCAGACTGCTCGGTTGGAGTTTGGTAGTTTCAGGTATTTACTTCTAGCTATTCCAATACATTAAAACCTAAGACGTGTTATCTATATAGTGCATAAGAATGTCCACCAGAGTGACCTCTGGACTCCATTTGAAATCTCTCAGCCACTGAAACTATTTTGTCTCATTTTGCATCCCCCTTTTGGTCAAGAAGATACTCTCAGTCCCACGATGCCAAGGCCCATGTATTTTTGTAGTATGTATCCTGCTTAGGACTTAGATTAGTGTTTGGAAAAATAGCATACAGTATCTGACACATAACAGGTGCTTTTTAATGTATATTAAACAAATGAAATCCACAGACTCCCACAGACATTAAGGAAGTAGTACTTGAACACTCCTCCATCTAAGCCTTGCTCTCTCCCTCATCTTGTCTTATCTAACTCTGAACTGCAGTCGCTGTGATCTCTTTCCTTGATCCTTGAACTTAGCATTTGGACCTTGTTCCTCTTGTGTTTAATCCTGCTCTCTCCAACTTCCTTCACTTAGCTGCCCTCAGAGTCTCAGTGTCCCCTGTAACATTAACTCCCCACCCCCAGGTGTGTGTTGGAGGAGGGGATTGAGGCATTAGGAATAATGAAGAGTCTATTTTTTTTTTCGTATTAAAAAAGATTCCAACCACAATGGCTGCTTATTTTGCATATTACCTTTCAATGCACACACATTTTTATGTAGTTGTAATCTTAATGCATATAGGATTTTGTATTAATTTAACCATTACTTAATGAACAGTTATCATTTCTGTTCATTTTGCGGCCATAATAATTCATTTGGCAAGCATTTTTGAACATTTACTGCCTTCCTGACATTGTGTTAGGCATTGGAGCTTCAAGGATAAAGTGCGGTTTTTCTTCATGGTTTTGAGATTTTTATATAATTAGAGGGAGGAGGATGCTGAGGAATGGGGAGGCTATGTTAACAAAGGAGAGCAGCAAAGTGTTGCATATGTACTACAGGAAGTGCAGGCAGGTACACATGGGAAGGAATATCAGGAAGTTGTCAAGAAGGCAGGAAGCCTTGAGCTAAGTTTTGAAATACAAGTAGGTTTCACCAGTCAGATGGAGGAGATGTTGAGGTTTTAGGAGGTTAATAAATCATACCCTTGTCTTTGCACCAGTTCAGAACCAACTGAAAGATAGATATAGATATCAGATAGATGGATATAAAGCAAGATGTTGGCTTTATTGCTGACCAGCCAATAAAAGGACATGCTTAGACTTGAGGGCCAGTGAAGTGCCAATACTTCCCTTTATTTAATATACTTGCCCACCCAGTTACAGCACAGTACAACCATGGCTTTCCCTCATGGAAAGAGCCTACTTCTCTAAGCTTATTGGTTAAACACTCTAGAATAAACTTGACATTTAAAAAATCCCATTAAAACAGCATCAAACATATGAAATGCTTAAGGATAAATTTGAAAAAAGATGTGCAAGATGTACACATTGAAAGCTACCAAACATTGCTGAGAGAAATCAAAGAAGACCTAAATAAATAGAGAAATAAACCATGTTTATGGATCAGGAGACACGATATTGTTAAGTTGTTATTTCTCCCCAAATTGATCTACAGATCTAACAAGATCAAATTCCAGCACGTTTTTTAAATAGAAATTTGCAAGCTGATTCTAAAATTTTTATGGAAATGCAAAGGATCTAGAATAGCAAACACAACTTTGGAAAGAAAAACATAATTGGAGAACTTACACCACCTGAGGTGTGCAGACTCTAAGGTGGCCCCCTGGTGCTCGTGCCTTTGTGCAATCCCTGCCCCTTGAGTGTGGATGAAACCTGTGACTTGCTTCTAACCAGTAGAATATGGCAAAAGCGATGGGATGTCACGTTCATGACTATGTTATGTTAAGACCCTGTCTTGCTAGCAGGCTCAATTTAGAGTCTCCTTCTCCTTTCTGGCTTTGAAGTAAGCAGCTGTGTTGAGGAAGTCCACCTGGCAAGGAGTTGTAAGTGGCCCCTAGGCCTGAGGGTGTCCTTTGGCTGACAGCCAACAAAGAACTGAATCTCTCAGTTATACAGCTGCAGTGAACTGAATGCTGCTATCAACCATGGCAGCTGGGAAGTGTACCCTTCCCTTAGTTGAGCCTCCAAATGAGAACCCAGCCCTGGCCAACACCTTGATTGCAGCCTAAGAAGAGGATCCAGCTAAGCCAGGGCTCCTGACCCACAGGGACTGTGAGATAATAAATGCATGTTATATTAAGCCTCTGAATTTGTGATAATTTGTTACACAGCAATAGATAGCTAATATACGACCTGATCTCAAGACTTACTATAATGTTACAGTAATCAAGACAGAGAAGTAGATCTATGGAAAAGCATAAGGTCCAGACACAGAGCCACACATAAATGGACCACCAATTTTCAATGAAGATGCCAGGACAATTTAATGGGCGCAAACTTCAGAACAAATGTGCTGGAGTGATTGGGTAGCCATGTGCCCAAAAAAAGGACTTTGACGGCTACCTCTAATATGCAACAATTAGCTCGAAATGGATGATAGACCTAAGTGTAAGAGATAAACTACAAAACTTCTAGAATGAAACATGGTAGAAAATCTTAAGTGACCTTGGATCTGGCAAGATTTAAAACCTGACAAAAAAAAAGCACGAACCATAAAAGAAAAAAATTAATAAACTAGATTTTATCAAAATTTAAAACATTTGCTTTCAAGAGACACTGTTTTGAAAATGAAAAGGCAAGCCGTAGCCTGAAAGAAAATATTTGCAAAACATATATCTAAAAAAGGACTTGTATCTAATAAATACAAAGAATTCTTAGAACGGAATAGAAAAAACAACCCAGTTTAAAAATGGGTAAAAGATTTGATTACTTAAGAAAATATACAGATGACAAATAAGCACTTGAAAAAATGCTTAACATAATTTATCATTAGGAAAATGCAAATTAAACCCACAATGAGATACCACCACATTCTGACTGGAAGGCTAAAATAAAAAAGACCAATAATACCATGTTTGGAAGGATGTAGAGCAACTGGATCTCTCATACACCTATGGTGAGAATGTAAAATGATATAATCACTTTGGAAAAACAGTTCAGCTGTTTCTTAAAAAGTTGTTTAAGTTCCTCTTTAAAAGTTATGCTCCTACCATAAGATGCAACCATTCCACTCTTAGGTATTTACCCAAGATTAATGAATGCATTATGTCCAAAAAAGTTAGATACAGATATTCATAGTAGTTTTATTTGTAATAGTCCCAAACTGGAAGCAACCCAAATGTCCATCAACATGTAAATGAATAAACAAATTATGTTATATCCCTACAGTGGAATATTACTCAGCAATAAAAAAGCAACAAAGGATTGATAACCACACCAACATGGCTGAATCCCAAAATAATTATGAGTGAAAGATGCCAGACCCCCCCCCCCCAAAAAAAAAGAGTTTATTCCAACTATATAAAATACTAGAAAATGAAAGCTAATCAATGGTGACAGATCAGTGTTTGCAGCGGGGAAGGCAAAGGCGGGGGCGGGGGGGAGGGAAGATTACAAAGGCACCGGAGGAAACTTTTGGGAGAGATAGATATGCTCATTATCTTGATTAGCGTCATGGTTTCACATGTGTATACTTACGTCAAAACTCATCAGATCGCATATTTTAAATAAGTACAATTTTTTGAGTTTCAATGATACCACAAAGGGGGTTGGGGGAAAAACGCAAGCTTCCCGCAGCAAGGTCGAAGTGAAAATAAAACCCAGGGAGTAGCTAAGGCGCGCATGCTCAGTCCCTCCTCCACTCACCAATCAGATACTTTAGTGTGAGGAGAGGCGGGAGAAGAAGCTGGGAGAGGGTGTACTCTAATTGAAGCTCTTCCCTGTGGAAAGGCAAGGCGACGGGAGTAATTGTTCCGCTTGCTTCTCGCTGTAAGTATAAAGCATTCGGGCAGAGGGGGCGACCGAGCGGGCTGCATGGCCCTGCCACGCGGGCCTGGGCGGGGAAGGGAGGGGGCTGGAGCCTTACCTAGACGTGTGAGTATGCTGTCTCCAGGGTGCACGAGGCCCTCACGCAGAACTCAGGGCTGGGGCCCCCCCAAGGGCTCAGGGGAGCCATCGAAGGCACGCACTATAATCGGGTGTTCAGTTTGAAAGAGCGTTTTGAAGCTGTGTGAAAAACGGGCTCAAGAGGGCCAGGAACCAACCCAGTCAGAGGCGGTGGCAGTATTTCTTTTCCCTGTTGGTCTCCCCAGTGAGCTGTTGAACTCTGGAGGGAAGGACTATTACTTACTTCTAAAGTACCTCTTCCCTACGCGCACCCTTCCCCCCGTGCCTGGCAGTCACTGCATTTTTGTGGAAGTGGTTGAGTAATCTTAGGGTCATACAGCTTGGAAGTAAAAGCCAGGATTCAAATCTAGATCTTTTTAACTTAAGAGCCTTGCTTCTTTCCTACAGAGCATAATGAAAACCTAAAAATAGTTGGTATTTTGGGATTCATCAGTCTGATCGATGCAATGATTTTGCCTGCCCTAAATGTCCCCCATAGATAATGGGGGGTTTCTGAGCGTTTGTGGAAGGATTTGTGTGTTTTCCAAAATTGCACAAATTTGAGTCAACAAATAGTATGCACCCACTCTTTTCCAGGCACGCTATTAAGTGCTGGCTGTGTCTGTGGAGGAGGGTGAGACTTTGTCGCTACCTCACATAAAACAGACAAAACGAGATAACAAAAAAGTATGCAAAGTGCTCTCATAGAAAGTTGTGAGATCTCTTTTTTCCTGAAGTTTTGAAATTTTACTATGATGTGCTCTTATGTGTCGTCCCCCCCCCCCCGCAATGTGCTGAGCATAGAATGTTCCCTTCCTCTGTGGAAATTTATGCCCTTTAGTTCTGAGAAAGTTTCTTGCATTAGATCTTTGATAATGTCTCTTCTCCATTTTTTCTCTTCTCTCCTGATTGAGATATTCTGTTGGTCGGATGTGGGACCTAATGAATGGCTCTTTTGATTTTCTTTTTTCTTTTCTCTTCTATTTTCCATCTCTGTTTTTTGTTCTGCTTTCTAGGATAATTTCTTCAACTTTATCTTTAAATGGTCTTTGAATTTTTGATAGACCTTTGAATCTATGAATTTTGCATTTTTGCTATTTTAATATTTCCTTTAAATTATTCAGGCTGTAGTCGCTTGTTTAATGAATGCAGTATCTTCTTTTATCTTTCTGAGGATATAAAATGCAATTGGAGGAAGTTGTTTTGCATTCCCTTTTGGGTGGTCTCTATTCCCATTGATTTGTGTTTACTGTTTGTTTTGGTCTTTGACTTTCGTGTTGGAGACTTTCCTCAAATAATAGCTAATATTTTTGAGCATTTACGGTGTTATTGGCAAGGTTCTAAGGTCTTTCAAATATTAATTTATTTAATTCTTGTAACAACTAACGAGTAGGTGCTATTACTTCCAGTGTGTAAATGGTGAAATGGAAGAAATGAGAGCTTGAGTAATTTAACAAAGGTCATACGGCAGACAGTCTTGTTCTAGGGCCTATGTGCTTAACCACAATTCCATACTGCCTCGTATTTAAAAGTGAGACCTGGTTTCCTGTTAAAGGTGGTAGATTGTACACCTACATTTACCTCTGTTTCCTCCAGCATCCTCACAAAACAGTAATAAGTGGATTTTTTTTTTAAGGCACAGATTCATAAGGACATAGAAAATAGGAGAGGAGAAAACAGGGATAAATTTTTGGAAGCTGGAAAGCATGTGGACCTGTGGTAATTGACAGCAGATCCCAGAAAGCTAAATCCTAAAATAATATAGGAGAAAGCCAAAAAGCAAACCAATTTTTCCTGCAGACCACCTCCCTTCTCACTCTTAATCGCTTTCTCACACACACAGACACATATACGTTGGGAAATGGAGACAACAAGAAACTCTGGACAAGGTGGAGAAAGTGAGACTGAAAACAGGATAGAGTGAAAGAAGGGTAAAAACCTGTCTGACTATCAGATACTCTCCAACTTTACGAATCAGATGAGCCATCTCTGCTATATCCAACCTAATAATAGAAGATTGAATTTTATTCTCTGGAGAGGATAAAACAGAGAGTCTCAGTCTGGGAGACATTAGGTATAATTGAGGCCAGGAGTGCTACACCGAAAACAGGTATTAAATGAATATTTACACACTAAGTATTGAGGCAATATTCTAAGCACTTTATATGCATTAAGTAATTTATATTCTTCCAACAACCTCAGGAGGTGGGTCTTACATTTTCCTAGATTTACAGATGAGAAAACTGAGACCCAGAGATATAAAATTAGTTGCCTGTGGTCACATAGAGATACAAAATAATATTTGTAATGTGTATGTATGGTATAAAGAAGGATGGTACAACAAACACCTGTGTACCCACCATTCAGTTTATAGCAAAAAAAGGGAAAATATTATCTTTACCTTTTTTTTTTTAACTTTACCTTTTGAGGTATTCCATGTGTTTCTTCATTATCCAATCCCATTCTTCCCCCATCACATATTACCACCATGTTCAAACTGTGGTTTACCATTCTCTTGCTTTTCTGTATTGTTTGTATCCTTAAGCCATTTATTGTTTTCTAATGCAAATTTTTAAATTTTTATAGAGCCATACTGCATACATTTTTCTACTTGTTTTTTTTTCTCTCAATATCATGTTTCTGAGATTTATTCATATTGTTGTTTGTAACTGTGATTTGTTTTCACTTTTCTCCATTGTGTGAGTATTTCAAAATTTATTTATCCATTCTATTAAGGGTGGATTTGGTGTTGTTTCCAATATTTTGCTATTATGAACAGTGCTGCTAAGAACATTCTTGTGCATGTCTCCTCTTGGCAAATGCTAAAGTTTCTCCAGAGTGGGTATGCACATCTTCAACTTTGTAAAATAGTGTGATGTTTTTTCCAAATAGGTTGTACCGATGTATTCTCTCACCAACATTATCTAAAAGTTCCTATTACACTACTATGTCCTTAATTTTTGCCCAAGTTAGTGGGAGAAATTGATGTATCATTGTGGTCATCCTTTGTATTTTCCTGATAAATAATGAGATTGAGAATCTTTTTATATGTTTTCTCACCATTCATGTTTCCTCTTCTGTGAAATAGCTATTCATGATTTTTGCCTATTTTGTATAAGGTTGTCTATTTTTTAATTGATTTGTATGAATTCCCGATATATATTAGGTAATTACCATTTGAAGATTATATGTATTGCAAATATTTGTTCCCAGTTTTTGCCTTATATTTTCACTTTCTTTCTGATGTCTTTTGATGAGCTTAAGTTCTTAATTTTAACATGGTTGAACTTAGAGTCTTTTAAAAATGGTTGGTTTTTTTTTTAATTATTTTTTATTTTAATTCCTTTTGAATACAAATCACTTTTTGCCAGCTAGGAAACAGAATCATGCCAGTCTAGTCCTCTAGTTATCTAGACCCAGTCTTTCGATCTTCAGCAGAAGGCTGTAATAATACAATTGCTAACAATGGGCTTGTAAAACTCAACGTAACCACTCATCTGCATTTTTCATTAGGAAACAACCAACAGTCCAGTCCTTAAAGGCATGATGTAAAGAACATCTTGATCTACAACAGGACAGAACGACCCAAATCGTATGCTGGCCACCCTATCGGTGACCCATATCGTAACTGGCCAAGGACTGGTGAAGAGAGAAAATGTTTATATTTTGAAAACCTGCCCTCAGGTTTTCAAATTTCCTGGTTGCTGTCAATAAGAAATTAAGTGAATATACTACAGATGCATCTACCTTAGTATTTGATTTTACCAAGATTTTTCCTGGAACACAAAGTTAGAAATAACTGTTGGAGATAAGATACTTAGATATTTTCAAAATAAATTACTTAGTAATAAGAAATTATACATAACTGCATTTTTCCATATGTTGCAAGAACAATTTGACAATGAGGACTATTTAAAACAGTCAACTCTAAAAATGGTGGTAGGTGGCAACACTTTCCACTACAGAATAGGTTAGTGTGTTTTTTTTTTTTTTTTTTTGTATGAAAAATACATTGCAATTTTATTGTTGGGAAATACAGCATTACTATAAATACACTATTGTTGCAATAATCATTTAGATAAGGTTTTTTTTTTTTTTAAATCTTCATTTTATTGAGATATATTCACATACCACGCAGTCATACAAAACAAATCGTACTTTCGATTGTTTACAGTACCATTACATAGTGATACATTCATCACCCAAATCAATCCCTGACACCTTCATTAGCACACACACAAAAATAACAAGAATAACAGTTAGAGTGAAAAAGAGCAATTGAAGTAAAAAAGAACACTGGGTACCTTTGTCTGTTTGTTTCCTTCCCCTATTTTTCTACTCATCCATCCATAAACTAGACAAAGTGGAGTGTGGTCCTTATGGCTTTCCCAATCCCATTGTCACCCCTCATAAGCTACATTTTTATACAACTGTCTTCGAGATTCATGGGTTCTGGGTTGTAGTTTGACAGTTTCAGGTATCCACCACCAGCTACCCCAATTCTTTAGAACCTAAAAAGGGTTGTCTAAAGTGTGCGTAAGAGTGCCCACCACAGTGACCTCTTGGCTCCTTTTGGAATCTCTCTGCCACTGAAGCTTATTTCATTTCCTTTCACATCCCCCTTTTGGTCAAGAAGATGTTCTCCATCCCACGATGCCAGGTCTACATTCCTCCCCGGGAGTCATATTCCACGTTGCCAGGGAGATTCACTCCCCTGGGTGTCTGATCCCACGTAGGGGGGAGGGCAGTGATTTCACCTTTCAAGTTGGCTTAGCTAGAGAGACAGGGCCACATCTGAGCAACAAAGAGGCACTCGGGAGGAGGCTCCTAGGCACAACCATAGGGAGGCCTAGCCTCTCCTTTGCAGCAACCGTCTTCCCAAGGGTAAAACCTGTGGTAGAGGGCTCAACCCATCAAACCACCAGTCCCCTATGTCTGTGGTCATGTTAGCAACCATCGAGGTGGGGTAGGCGAATACCCCTGCATTCTCCACAGGCTCCTCAAGGGGGCACTACATCTTTTTTTTTTCCCTTGTTATTCTTTTTTTTTTTTTTTTTTAACTTTCCCTTCTTTTTTAAATCAACTGTATGAAAAAAAAGTTAAAAAGAAAACAAACATACAATAAAAGAACATTTCAAAGAGACCATAACAAGGGAGTAAGAAAAAGACAACTAACCTAAGATAACTGCTTAACTTCCAACATGTTCCTACTTTACCCCAAGAAAGTTACCTAATATAGCAACATTTCTGTGAACTTGCTCCTACTATATCCATCAGAAATTAACAGACCATAGTCATTCCTGGGCATCCCCAGAACGTTAAATAGCTTATCTGTTCTTCTTGGATTATTGTTCCCCCTTCCTTAATTGCTCTCTATTGCTAGTTCCCCTACATTCTACATTACAAACCATTTGTTTTACATTTTTCAAAGTTCACATTAGTGGTAGCATATAATATTTCTCTTTTTGTGCCTGGCTTATTTCGCTCAGCATTATGTCTTCAAGGTTCATCCATGTTGTCATATGTTTCACGAGATCGTTCCTTCTTACTGCCGCGTAGTATTCCATCGTGTGTATATACCACATTTTATTTATCTACTCATCTGTTGAAGGACATTTGGGTTGTTTCCATCTCTTGGCAATTGTGAATAATGCTGCTATGAACATTGGCATGCAGATATCTGTTCGTGTCACTGCTTTCCGATCTTCCGGGTATATACTGAGAAGTGCAATCGCTGGATCGAATGGTAACTCTATATCTAGTTTTCTAAGGAACTGCCAGACTGACTTCCAGAGTGGCTGAACCATTATACAGTCCCACCAACAATGAATTAAGAGTTCCAATTTCTCCACATCCCCTCCAGCATTTGTAGTTTCCTGTTTGTTTAATGGCAGCCATTCTAACCGGTGTTAGATGGTATCTCATTGTGGTCTTAATTTGCATCTCTCTAATAGCTAGTGAAGCTGAACATTTTTTCATGTGTTTCTTGGCCATTTGTATTTCCTCTTCAGAGAACTGTCTTTTCATATCTTTTGCCCATTTTATAATTGGGCCGACTGTACTATTGTCATTGAGTTGTAGGATTTCTTTATATATGCAAGATATCAGTCTTTTGTCAGATACATGGTTTCCAAAAATTTTTTCCCATTGAGTTGGCTGCCTCTTTACCTTTTTGAGAAATTCCTTTCAGGTGCAGAAACTTCTAAGCTTGAGGAGTTCCCATTTATCTATTTTCTCTTTTGTTGCTTGTGCTTTGGGTGTAAAGTCTAGGAAGTGGCCGCCTAATACAAGGTCTTGAAGATGTTTTCCTACATTATCTTCTAGGAGTTTTATGGTACTTTCTTTTATATTGAGATCTTTGGTCCATTTTGAGTTAATTTTTGTGTAGGGGGTGAGGTAGGGGTCCTCTTTCATTCTTTTGGCTATGGATATCCAACTCTCCCAGCCCCATTTGTTGAAAAGACCATTATGACTCAGTTCAGTGACTTTGGGGGCCTTATCAAAGATCAGTCGGCCATAGATCTGAGGGTCTATCTCCGAATTCTCAATTTGATTCCATTGATCTATATGTCTATCTTTGTGCCAGTACCATGCTGTTTTGGCAACTGTGGCTTTATAATAAGCTTCAAAGTCAGGGAGTGTAAGTCCTCCCACTTCGTTTTTCTTTTTTAGAGTGTCTTTAGCAATTCGAGGCACCTTCCCTTTCCAAATAAATTTGATAACTAGCTTTTCCAAGTCTGCAAAGTAGGTTGTTGGAATTTTGATTGGGATTGCGTTGAATCTGTAGATGAGTTTGGGTAGAATTGACATCTTAATGACATTTAGTCTTCCTATCCATGAACATGGAATATTTTTCCATCTTTTAAGGTCCCCTTCTATTTCTTTTAGTAGAGTTATGTAGTTTTCTTTGTATAGGTCTTTTACATCTTTGGTTAAGTTTATTCCTAGGTACTTGATTTTTTTAGTTGCTATTGCAAATGGTATCTTTTTCTTGAGTGTCTCTTCAGTTTGTTCATTTCTAGTGTATAGAAACATTACTGACTTACGTGCATTAACCTTGTATCCCGCTACTTTGCTAAATTTGTTTATTAGCTCTAGTAGCTGTATCATCGATTTCTCAGGGTTTTCTAGATATAAGATCATGTCATCTGCAAACAATGACAGTTTTACTTCTTCTTTTCCAATTTGGATGCCTTTTATTTCTTTGTCTTGCCGGATTGCCCTGGCTAGCACTTCCAGCACAATGTTGAATAACAGTGGTGACAGCGGGCATCCTTGTCTTGTTCCTGATCTTAGAGAGAAGGCTTTCAGTCTCTCACCATTGAGTACTATGCTGGCTGTGGGTTTTTCATATATGCTCTTTATCATGTTGAGGAAGTTTCCTTCAATTCCTACCTTTTGAAGTGTTTTTATCAAAAGGGGATGTTGGATTTTGTCAAATGCTTTTTCAGCATCTATTGAGATGATCAATTGATTTTTCCCTTTTGACTTGTTAATGTGTTGTAATACATTGATTGATTTTCTTATGTTGAACCATCCTTGCATGCCTGGAATAAACCCCACTTGGTCATGGTGTATGATTTTTTTAATGTGTCTTTGGATTCTATTTGCAAGTATTTTGTTGAGGATTTTTGCATCTATATTCATTAGGGAGATTGGCCGGTAGTTTTCCTTTTTTGTAGCATCTTTGCCTGGTTTTGGTATTAGATTGATGTTAGCTTCATAGAATGAGTTAGGTAGTGTTCCATTTTCTTCAATGTTTTGAAAGAGTTTGAGTAAGATTGGTGTCAGTTCTTTCTGGAAAGTTTGGTAGAATTCCCCTGTGAAGCCATCTGGCCCTGGGCATTTATTTGTGGGAAGATTTTTGATGACTGATTGGATCTCTTTGCTTGTGATGGGTTGGTTGAGGTCTTCTATTTCTTCTCTGGTCAGTCTAGGTTGTTCGTATGTTTCCAGGAAATTGTCCATTTCCTCTACATTATCCAGTTTGTTGCCATACAGTTGTTCATAGTATCCTCTTATAATTTTTTTAATTTCTTCAGGATCTGCAGTTATGTCACCTTTTTCATTCATTATTTTGTTTATATGGGTCTTCTCTCTTTTTGATTTTGTCAGCCTAGCTAGGGGCTTGTCAATCTTGTTGATCTTCTCAAAGAACCAACTTTTGGTGATATTTATCGTCTCTATTTTTTTTTTGTTCTCTATGTCATTTATTTCTGGTTTAATCCTTGTTATTTCTTTTCTTGTACTTGGTTTAGGATTGGTTTGCTGTTCATTTCTAGCTTCTTCAGTTGATCCATTAGTTCTTTGATTTTGGCTCTTTCTTCCTTTTTAATATATGCGTTTAGTGCTATAAATTTCCCCCTTAGCACTGCTTTTGCTGCATCCCAGAGGTTTTGGTATGTTGTGTTCTCATTTTCATTCGTCTCTATATATTTAGCAATTTCTCTTGCTATTTCTTCTTTAACCCACTGATTGTTTAGGAGTGTGTTGTTTAACCTCCAGGTACTTGTGAATTTTCTAAGTCTCTGATGGTTATTGACTTCTAATTGTATTCCATTGTGGTCAGAGAATGTGCTTTGAATAATCTCAATCTTTTTAAATTTATTGAGGCTTGTTTTATGTCCCAGCATATGATCTATTCTGGAGAAAGTTCCATGAGCACTAGAAAAGTATGTGTATCCTGGTGATTTGGGATGTAATGTCCTGTATATGTCTGTTAAATCTAATTCATTTATCAGATTGTTTAGGTTTTCAATTTCCTTATTGGTCTTCTGTCTGGTTGATCTATCTATAGGAGAGAGTGATGTGTTGAAGTCTCCCACAATTATTGTGGAAACATCAATTGCTTCCTTTAGTTTTGCCAGTGTTTCTCTCATGTATTTTGTGGCACTTTGATTGGGTGCATAGACGTTTACGATTGTTATTTCTTCTTGCTGAATTGCCCCTTTTATTAGTATGTAGTGGCCTTCTTTGTCTCTCAAAACATCCCTGCATTTGAAGTCTATTTTATCTGAGATTAATATTGCTACACCTGCTTTCTTTTGGCTGTAGCTTGCATGAAATATTTTTTTCCATCCTTTCACTTTCAGTTTCTTTGTGTCCCTGTGTCTAAGATGAGTCTCTTGTATGCAACATATTGATGGTTCATTTTTTTTGATCCATTCTGCGAATCTATATCTTTTAATTGGGGAGTTTAATCCATTTACATTCAACGTTATAACCGTGAAGGCATTTCTTGAATCAGCCATCTTATCCTTTGGTTTATGTTTGTCATATTTTTCCCCTCTGTCTATTAATATCCTTTATTGTACCCATACTGAATCTCTTTAGTACTGAACCTTTCTCCAAGTCTCTCTGTCCTTTCTTTGTTTCTCTGTCTGTAGGGCTCCCTTGAGTATCTCCAGTAGGGCAGGTCTCTTGTTAGCAAATTCTCTCAGCATTTGTTTGTCTGTGAAAAATTTAAGCTCTCCCTCAAATTTGAAAGAGAGCTTTGCTGGATAAAGTATTCTTGGCTGGAAATTTTTCTCACTCAGAATTTTAAATATATCGTGCCACTGCCTTCTTGCCTCCATGGTGGCTGCTGAGTAGTCACTACTTAGTCTTATGCTGTTTCCTTTGTATGTGGTGAATTGCTTTTCTCTTGCTGCTTTCAGCACTTGCTCCTTCTCTTCTGTGTTTGACAGTGTGATCAGTATATGTCTCGGAGTGGGTTTATTTGGATTTATTCTATTTGGGGTTCGCTGAACATTTATGATTTGTGTATTTATGTTGTTTAGAAGATTTGGGAAGTTTTCCCCAACAATTTCTTTGAATACTCTTCCTAGACCTTTACCCTTTTCTTCCCCTTATGGGACACCAATGAGTCTTATGTTTGGACGTTTTATATTATCTATCATATCCCTGAGGTCCCTTTCGATTTTTTCAATTTTTTTCCCCATTCTTTCTTTTATGCTTTCATTTTCCATTCTGTCATCTTCCAGGTCACTGATTCGTTGTTCAACTTCCTCTAGTCTTGTACTATGAGTGTCCAGAATCTTTTTAATTTGGTCAACAGTTTCTTTAATTTCCATAAGATCATCCATTTTTTTATTTAGTCTTGCAATGTCTTCTTTATGCTCTTCTAGGGTCTTCTTGATTTCCTTCATATCCCGTACTATGGTCTCATTGTTCATCTTTAGTTCTTTGAGTAGCTGCTCTAGGTGCTGTGTCTCTTCTGGTCTTTTGATTTGGGTGCTTGGGCTTGGGTTATCCATATCGTCTGTTTTTTTCATATGCTTTATAATTTTCTGTTGTTTTTGGCCTCGTGGCATTTGCTGAACTTGATAGGGTTCTTTTAGGATTTGTAGACCAATTGAAGTCCTTATCTCTAATTTATCAGCTCTACAGCTTCGTGGAGTACACTTTCTCTAACTAACCAGCAGGTGGCGTCCACGAGCCACCTGTTCTCCACAAGCCAGTTCTCCCCTGCTTAGCCTTTTTGGTGAGTGGTGGAGTGAGTCTTGTGGGTCCAATTGGTGTACCAAGCTTGCGTGTGTAGTTGGTGTTGCCTGCCCTGTATATGGGGCGTGTTTCTGGGCAGTCAGGGATGGGGGGTGGCTCTAACAATCAAATCTCCCTAGTGATCCTAGAGTTTTAAAGCTGCTGCAATAGTCTAATCCTTCAGTTCAGTCCTGCCACAGTTTGTCTCTGCCACTGACCCACAAGTCCTGGGTATTGGCGTATGGCTCCTGAGACTTGCAAGTGGGCCCCTCTTCCAGGCCGTGCACCCCGGGTCCTCTGTTAAGGGATGACTGTGCTATGTCACAGGTGAGTGCCGTCCCCCCAGGGCAGTTCTGGGCTGCTGGGCTGTGTAGGGAGGCTCCCAGTCTGCTGAAATGATGGCTGAATGGGGCTTTGTTAATTCACACTGCTCTACCTTCCCAACTCTGGGACAATCAGCTGAGGTTGCAGGGAAGGCTAATGTCCACGCCCAGTTTTGTGGTGTGTGCCTGTTATCTGAAGCACTTCCGTCACACTGGGTTGTCTGGGGCAGTTCTGGGCTATGGGGCTGTCGATGAGCAGGAGTGTTTCCTGTCCACCAGGATGATGGCTGTGAGCGGACACCCCCCTTTTCTTGGGAAGTTGTGTTGTTTAGTGAATTTTCTCAGCCACTGGATTATTGCGTTTTGTCTCAGAGCTCTCCTAGTTCTGCTCTTGACTTGACCTGCCCAACTTGCAAGTCTTTGAAGCTTTCTGTATTGGGCTTCTTAGAGTAATTGTTTTAGAAAAAGAAAAAAGGATTAAAAAAAAAAAAAAAAGGGCCCTCCTCAGAGATCTAATGGGTTATTGAAATGCTAAGAGACAAAGCAACCAGGGCCATTAAGGAAGGGTCCACAGGGCAGACAGATCAGCTTTTCTTCGGGATTTGCATATGCGCCTCAGGGCCTGAGCTCGGGCCTGAGCTTTGCCCTTCCCCTTTCTATGTTCACCAGAACTCCAAAAATCCTCCGCTTTTATTTTGGAGTTTTTCGTGTTGTTTTTTTTTTTCTATGCCTGTCTCCTCTCTGCTGGGCTGGCTGCTCTCAGATTCTCTGGTGTCTGGTCTCAGTCTATCTATGGTTGGAGTTTGGATCAGTAGAATGAGTTTCCAATAAGGGCTGCCACTGCAGTTCTCCCTTCTCCTTCCCGGAGCTGACAGCCCCTCCTCCCACGGGACTGAGCCTGGCAGGGAGGGGCGCGGGTCCCCTGGCCGCAAAAGCTTAGAGATTTCGCTGATCTCAGCAGTTCCACGTTTTCATGAGTGTTGTATGAAGTATGCCCAAAGTCAGATTTCTCTGTGGTGTCCAGTCCACGCAGTTCCTGGCTTTCTACCTACTTTCCTGGAGGAGTAACTAAAACATACAGCTCACCAGTCTGCCATCTTGCCCTGCCTCCCGGTTAGTGTGTTTTTGTGCGTAAGAAATCCTTCCCCACATATCAAGGTCTCTTATTTTTTTTCTACACATTTTTCAAGGCTTGTCTTTCACATTTAAGTCTTACTCCATCAGGATTTGATATTCGTGTGTGGGATAAGGTAGGATTTCAATTTTATTTTATTTTTCCATTTAGATAACCAAATGTCCCAGTTCTCTTATTGATTAATCTGTCGTTTGCCTAGTGGTCTGCAGTGTGGCCTGTGTCATACCATCATTCTTTCCATACCTGCTTGGGTTGGTTTCTGGATTCTCTATTCTGTTACACTGGCCACTACCTCACTGCCTTAATTACCATAGCTGTAAAATAAGAATGGATATTTGGTAGGACAAATTCCAGTACCTTATTCTTTTTCTTCAGAAGTGTCTCTTCTATTCTTGGGGACTCTTTTAACCTATACAAACTTAAAAGTAAGCTTGTCAAGTTATTCACCACACAAACTGAATCTGCTGCCCTGATGTATTTGAGAATATAGTAATGAGACTTCCTAGCTAGAAGCAGAGCTTTTCTCTCGATGTATTTTGGTAACCTGTAATGTTTTTTAATGCAGTTTTAAAAAGTTTTGCTACACAGGTCTTGCACAGCTTTTGTCAAACTTGTTCCTCGGTGCTTTCTTATTTCTGTTACTGTTGTAAATTATTATCTTTTTAATGCAATGTATTTTTAAAAATACTAATCTATATCCAGTGGTCTTGCTAAATTCTCTTATTTTATATATAACAATTTTCTATAGATTATTTTGGGTTTTCTTTGTAGGCAACCATATTTTCTGTGCATAATGACAGTTTTGGTTCATCCATTTCAGTCTTTCTAACTTTTTGTTTTTCCTTTGGTACTGCTATGCTGACTAGACCTCCAGGACAATGCTTACAAAAGCAAGGGCCTGTCTGTCTTGTTCCTGATTTTTAATGAGAATGCTTCTAGTGTTTTACTATTAGGAATAAAGTTTGTATTTTGTTATTGATGTATCTGGATTATGGGTATATGGAGTTCATTAATGCCATTCACACAAATTTTGTGTATATTTGAACATTTTCACAATATATTAATATAAAAAAGTGTTTGTTACAGGGTTTGGGTAGATATTTTTAACCATTTAAGAAACTTCCTTTTTCCTAGTTTGCTAGGAGATTTTTTAGAACATCATGACTAGGTGATGAATTTAATTAAAATTAATTTTGTAATTATTACCTTTTGCCTTGTCCTAAACAATACAAGGATCTGTAGAACACTTTAACTCTGGTAACCTCTTCTTCCAGCTTACATGCCATTGACTAATATTTTAGTTCTGTCCTTTTTTAAAAAAATACCTTTACCTTTCTTGACTATCAAGTAGTCACCACCTTCAATGGTTTTTTTTTGTTGTTGTTTCTTTCATAGCACTTATCTCAAAATATATTCTGTTTGTTTACTTGATTATTGACTGTGTCCCCTGCTAGACCATAATCTTCATAAAGTCAAGGACCACATCTGCTTTGTTCACTGACTAATAGGCATTTATAAATGTTTGTTGAATGAGTTAATGAATATTTATATTTTAGAAAGCTCACCCTAGATTCAATGGGAGAATGGGTCCAAGGAAGCAGGGCTAGAAATAGGGAGTTAGGAGTCTGTAGGACTTATCCAGGCAAGAGGTGATCTGGACTTGGGTATTAGCAGTACAGATATAGAAAAGTAGAGAGGATTAAAAGATAATAGGAGGTGAGAACCACAGTATTTTATTTTCATTCTGATATGGGGACATGAGTTAAGTGGTGATTTTTAGGGTTTTGTCCTTGTTCTACTCTTTGTTTATGCAACACAGACTCTTTTAAGAGTCTTTTTTAAGAGTCTTTTAAAGATGCCAGTGGCTTCAGTTTCTATCTCCATGCTTATAACTCTCAAATAAAGATCTCTAAGTGAAACTTTTCTGAGTTCTATATCATATATACAACCATGTACAAGACTTCTATACTAGGTTATCTTGCAGGCACCCTAATCTCAACATGTCAAAAACCACACACTTTATCTTTCTTGCCAAACCTACTCTTTGTCTAGTGTTTTTAGTCTCAGGAAATGACACCACCATCCTCCTACTTGCTCATGCCAGAAGGCTATTAGGGGGTGTCTCCCTAAGAGGAGAAGGGATATTAGTTCCAGCCCATTAAAGGATGTGACTAATTTGCTTTTCTCTTTTTATTTTTTACTTTTAAAAGAGTAAAAGAAAGTGTGTTAGTTAGGGTTCTCTAGGGAAACAGAATCAATGAGAGGTGTCTCTGACTATCAAATTTGTAAAAGTGACTCACTTAACTGTGGGTATGCACGAGTCCAAATTCTGTAGAGCAGTCAGCAAACTGTCAACTCCAAGGAAGATGTCCGATGAACATCTCAGGAAACGAACTGGCAACTTTGACGAACTCCTCAGGAAATGAACTGGGATCTTTGACGAACATGTTCGATGAACTCTCAGGAAACAAACCAGCAACTTTGACAAACTCCTCAGGAAACACTTCTCTGGGCAGCCGAAGAAGAAGTGAAGGTCCTCTATCTGTCTCACTTATAAGTCTTCAACTGATTAATTGGATTAAATCCAGCCACTTGCATTCTCTCATTGTGGAAGACACGCCCTTTGGTGTGTCATCAGTCACAGCTGCAGTCAGTTGACTGATGATTTAATAAACCAGCCTGTTGGTTTATTAACCAGCCACAAATGTCCTCACAGCAATTGTTAGGCCAGTGTTTTCTTGACCAGACAGCTGGGTACTATCACCTGGCCAAGTTGACACATGAACCTAACCATCACAGAAAGTAAGGCCATGAAAATGGATGAGATGATATGGAAAGAAAAGAAAACAAGGTTCTGCTCCCAGAACAGAGCAGACGACAAGGAAGAGAAGGGAATTATCATGTATTCAGCACCTATGAGTGCTAAGCTGTGGGCTTGACATTTGCCATTCACAAATTAATTTAATCTTTCCATTACCCTATGAGATTTTTGAAGGTCAGGAAATTATAATTTACAGAGGTCACATATCTGCATGTGGTAGAGTGGAAATTTGACCCAGGTTTGTCTGATTCCAAGTATTTTAGTATGTAACTGTAGAATTATAAGTCAAAAAGTAGAAACACTGTTATGGCTTTGATATATATTACCAGATTGCTTTCCAAAGGATTATTCTGGTATAAAATGCCAGTGTACTAGTTCCATCACAATATCTTGATCATTTTATATGTAATACGTAATAATTTTAAAAAAATTAATGGATATAGAATGATGCCTCATTATTCTACATTGAGTTTCTTATGAAGTAATGATAACTGTTTCTGTTTGTGAAGACTGTTCTTTTCCTTGGCCCACTGATATACAGAGGCTGTATTTATTGTAAACATTTTTCCATTGAGCCCCCTCATGGACTAGTGGAGGTGAAGGAAAATAGTAGGAATTATTGCTCCCCTATCCTTTCTACTAACCAGTGGCTTGGCAACATCCACCCAGGTGGATTCTGGGTGAAAATTTGAGTTGTTAGTTGAAATTTTTTTGCAGAGGTCAGGGTAGAACACTCCAACATCTTTGAGGTTCATTTTGTATATCTTCGTCTATCTGGGGAGGACTCCTTTCCTGGTCTTATGTGACCTTAAGCCTCAGTATCTTGGAGTTCTGTTCCTAGACTCGGATGTTCTCACGATTCTTCATCCACTCAGGAGCAGCCTCTCCCAAAGTTTCTGGGCTCTCCTGTTCTGCCAGGCCAAGTTTAATGTTTTGGGGCCTCTGTGTATGCTGCAGAAGACCCAAGGAAATAGGCTTGATCTGGGTCAGATGAGTTCCACCCTGGATGGCAATGAGCTGTGACTCTGGGTGGAACTAACTCTGTGAATTTGCCTTGGGTGTCAGAACCAGGGACAGCTCCTCCAGTCACCTTTCCTGCCCTTCCCCTGGCTTGGGCTAGGGAGAGATTAGGCAGAGCTGGGCATGTGTACCTCTCTAGCCACTTTTCTCATTACTTCTGGCTTCTGTCTTTATGCTAGAAAAACATTACTCATAGTGCTTGACATATGTGCTGTTTCTCGTCTTCATACCCTCTGCTAATACTGCCTGGTATACCATTCTCCTATCCTTCCTTTGCCTGGCTGTTTTCAGCTCATCCTCCCAGGCCCATTTAAGTAGGTGCCTCTTCTAGGAAACCTACCCTGATTACCCTTGGAAGGGTTAAACATACCTCATCTTAAATTTCTATGGCACCCATTGCCATTGCATTCAAAGCTGCATTGAAATTATCATTTGTGCTGTCCAGTCTGGTAGCTACTAGCCACATGATTAAGCTTTTGAATCTGTGGCTAGTCCAAGTTGAGATATGCTGTAAGTGTAAAACACACACCAGATTTCAAAGACTTACATAATAAGAGATATGTCTACATATTAAAATGATAATATTTTTTCTATATTGGGTTAAATAAAATATATTATAAGATATTTTCTTTTATCCTACCATCATTTATTTCTCTTATTTTTTTTTCATGTCTTATTGTTCTGGCTATCCAAACCAATATTAAAGTAGTATTAGTGATAACTTTGTTCCTGTTTTTAAAGAGAAAGTGTCTACTGCTTTTCCACCACTTAAAAATACTCTAATATCATGTGGCCCTCTCTCTCTAGCTAAGTCAACTTGGCAGGTGAAATCACTGCCCTCCCCCCTGCATGGGATCAGACACCCAGGGTAGTGAATCTCCCTGGCAACATGGAATATGACTCCCGGGGAGTAATGTAGACCCAGCATTGTGGGATGGAGAACATCTTCTTGACCAAAAGGGGGATGTGAAAGGAAATGAAATAAGCTTCAGTGACAGAGAGATTCCAAAAGGAGCTGAGAGGTCACTCTGGTGGGCACTCTTATGAACAATATAGACAACCCTTTTTAGTTCTAATGAATTGGGGTAGCTGGTGGTAGATACCTGAAACTATCAAACTACAACCCAGAACCCATGAATCTTGAAGACAATTGTATAAAAATGTGGCTTATGAGAGGGGACAGTGGGATTGGGGGGGGGGGGCCATGGGGATCACACTCACCTTTGTCTAGTTTGTGGATGGATGAGTGGAAAGGTGGGGGAAGGAAACAAACAAACAGACAGACAGACAAGGGTGCCCAGTGTTCTTTTTTACTTTAGTTGCTCTTTTTCACTTTAATTATTATTCTGGTTATTTTTGTGTGTGTGGTAATGAGGGTGTCGGGGATTGATTTTGGTGATGAATGTACAACTATGTAATGGTACTGTGAACAATCAAATGTGCGAGTTGTTTTGTATGACTGTGTGGTATGTGAATATATCTCAATAAAATGAATATAAAAATACTCTATTATCATGTTAAGGATGAGTGATTTATTTTATTAGAAGTATTAAATTTTGTCAAATATTTTTGTTATTATTACAATTATATATTTATTTTTGATTATCTATAGGTAATGGTATATCAAGATATTTCCTTATTTTTGGACCATACCTAAATTTACCCTCATGTTTGTGGTTTGCTGTTCTTTTAATGTCATATAGTATAGTATTTGAGAGTGTCAACTCTGGAGCTATACTGCTTGTGTTCAAGGTCTGCCTCTGTCAGTTGCAAGCCATGTGAACTGGGGGAAGTTATTTATCCCCTCCATGTCTTTTTTTTAAATAATAATACCTGCCTGTATTGATTAATCACTATTGCTTGTCACCCCAAGCCCACCCATCTGTTCTATTATGCCCCAGGATTTTTGTGAGAATTACATGAGTTAACATATATAAAGAATTGATTAGAACAGTGCCTGGCACTTAGTAAGTACTTTATAATATTAACTATTGCTATAAGCGCAAGTATTTTACTTGTGATTTTTGTATCCATATTTTTGAGATCTCTATTTTGTAATATTATCATCTGATAAAAGATCAGAATCTTTATCAGCTGTTATGAACAAATTAAGAAAACTCTCCTTTCCTTCATATTCTAGAACCTTCATATAACACAGAACCAAATGATCTCTTTCAGAAATTGTTGGAAATATTAAATGGTAAACCTTTTGGGCCAGACATTCTTTGTTCATCTTAGATAACTTTTTTGGTGTCCTCCTCAGTTGTTCCTCAGTTTTTGCTTTTGTATCCTTGTTTTGCATTTTACTCAAGGTTTCAAATTCATTAGCCTATAGTTACATGAACAGTTCTCTGTGATGAGTTTTAAAATATGGGCATGTTGGATATGTTTGCAATCATGATTATGACAATGGTTTCACAGGTTTATACACATGTTGGAACTGATCAAATTGTACACTTTATATATATGTGCACTTTATTGTAAGTCAATTATACCTCAATTTTTAAAAAAAGTATTAAAGAATTTTATCAATTTCAAGTCTTTTCAAAGTACCCACTAACATCTATTAATTCTATTGTTCATGATTTCTGATTTTTAAAATTACTCCCTGAAATATGTAAGAAATACATGTTTATTGTCAATAAAAGGGATGCTGCATGCAAGAGTTGTTGATCATTCATTTCCTAATAACAGAGTATACAATTTGTTTTAAATCTATTAATTGATATAATGTTGATTTCATTGTCCCCAGGCAGTTTTTTTAATATTAAAAGGAGGAAAATATAGATGGCAATGCAAATTTTTTTTAGGCTGTCCTTATTGTTTTGGGGCCAGGAAACTCTGGGTGTGGAGAAGATGCATAGATGGAAAGACCTGGCCTCAGCCCATGCAGCAGTGGCCCTTGGATGTGAGTTAGCAATGGATTAACATGTGAGGATTGAACTGAAAACAGAGGATCCAACAGATTTCTGGGAAGGTACATCAAGGATTACTGGAAGAAGTTTATCAGCATAAAAAAGCAAAATGTTATCTGGATTTCCCTTATACTCGACCATTTTGTAAAGCTAGGTGTGAAATCCCTGATGCTGGAGACACTCTAAAGAAAAACCCTGATGGGCTGGGGTTGGGCTTGACTCCACTAGCCATGCTGGAGATGGGTCAGAATAGTGGTCAGTGCCTTTTCACAAAGTTAAGTGTGAGGTTGGGTATTCAACATAGGGGATTCAAACCCTTCTTTTGGGATGCTGAGCTCCCAGCTCAGTTATCCCAGGGCAAGGGTCTTGCTATTTCTGAAGATTTTTTTTCTGCCAAAAGCTTTCCTTTTTACATTTGGTTCATGGCTTGTTAGAGGGCTGAAAGGTTGCTGGTTAAAAAGATGCCCCCCTGGCTGGTGGAAGGGGCTCAGGCAGAAGCCTGGATGCCAGGGAAATGCAGAGGGGTCCCCCAAAGGCCTCCAGGTTCCAGGGGCTCCTGGTCATGCTTGAGAGTGAGCCTTTCAAAGAAATACTTGCCTGGCTCAATCAGTGCGCCTGCAGCCTGCAGAGGATGGTTAGGTAGTTGCCCATCTTCTTGATCAGTTTCACCTCCTTCTCTAGTAAATGGCTCTCCAGGAAGTCACAGAGATGAGTGTCTGTGTTACCAAAACCCAGGGCATGCAGATCCAGAAGGATTTGGTTCACGTTCTTCTCCAGGGCCATGGTGGCTTCCATGGCATCCAGGGTTTTACCCCATGGCTTCTGCATGTCCTGGAAAAGGATGTAGCTGCTGCATTGCTTTGCATCTTCAAGAGATACTGGGCACCCTCCTGCTTCTCTTTCGCCAACTCTTGGAAGAAGTGGTCTATGCCCTCAGGATCACACTGTCGTAGTCAAAATAGAAGCCCACAGAGAGGTAGGTGTAGGAGGCCCACGCAGGCATGTTGACCAGGCAGTTGATGGGGGCTTTCACTTTGGCAGAATAATTCTGATGGATCTGAGAGCTTGTAGTTAGTCGACAATGAGGAGACAGAAAAAAATGATGTTAGCTGTTTGCAGAAGCAGGGGATGGCCAAGAAGATGGTTGCAACTGTAGAAGTTGGAGGATGGTCAGAGGCTGAGTAGGGATGAGGGAGAGTGCCTGGGCCTGTTTTGTCCAAATACTAGTGAAGTAGGAGACAGATCCATGGGATGGCAGGCACACTGTTCTGAGGATTTTTTGATGGCAATCTTTTTGATTCAGGTCAACCCAAATTTACTGATCACTCTGGGCACAGCTTGTGCTAAGCACTAAAGGAGGACAGGTATGCATTTGATATGATCCCTGTCCTTAAGGAGCATCAAGTGTGAGTGGCAGATGATTATGATAGTAGCTAACATTTTGCTTGCATTTTCTAGACACTGTTATAAAGTCTTTATATGTATTAACTCATTTAATCTTCATAACAGCCCAGTGAGGTAGGTTCTATTATCATCCCCATTTTCCAGAGGAATAAATTGAGGCATAGAGAAGCTAAGTAATTTGTCCAATGTTACACAGCTCATAGATGGCAGCACCAGAATTCAAACCAAGAAATTGTGGCTCTACGGTCTTTGTTCTCAACCACTAGTATATACTGCAGAATAACAGTTCTCAAAGGGTGATCTCCAGACCGACAACATCAGCCTCACCTGGAAACTTGCACATGCTTGGGCCCCACTTCAGTCCTATTGAATCAGAAACACTGGAGGCAGGGCTCAGCAATCAGTGTTTTAACAAGCCCTCCAGGTTTTTATCATGCCTATGGTTTCAGAACCTCTGCTGGAGAGCAGCAAGCCATGCTATGATGAGTGTCAGAAATTAATCTCATGGGTAGTCACTGGGTATGGTCCATCTCTTAAGTTTCCAGCCCTTTCACAGCATCTAGTGTAAAGTCAGCATCAAAAAATACATTTTGATCAAATATGTGGGAGAGTGTTGTTTGAGCTGGGTCTCACCACCTATCAGTAGCAGACTTATTGGGAGGAATGTTCCCAGAAACTGTGTGACTAGTAAGGAAGTGGTTGTGATACTTCTGGCAAGATATGATAAGCGTCTGCACCAGCAGAGGGACCATCAGAATGGCAGGGGAATACTGTGAGAGCAGTTGAGGAAGTGAACATGTCAGGACTTGGTGAAGAGCTGAATGGGGGGAAGAAGCAAGAGAGAGAAAGAGGAACTGTCCTTTCTAGGATGAAGGTGCCATTCACTGAGACAAGAAACAGAGAACAAGCACGTTTGTGTGAGGAAGATAAAGAGTTGGGTTTTGAACTCCTTAAATATGAAGTGCTGGTAGGATATCCAGGTGGAGCTGTCCAGCAGACACTTGGAAATAGGCGTCTGAGACTTGGCCGGAGATAGAGGTTTGGAAGGATAGTTGAGCCAAAAGAGTGGATAAGACCTTCAAGGGGAGAGTGGAGAGTGGATTGAGAAGGGAGCTGGGTTTGGAACCACAGTGAACCCTGTTATTTAGTGGGGCAAAAGAAAGAGGAGGCCCTTGAAGGAAACTGAAAAGGAATTAGGCGATAAGAGACCTCAGAAAATGCAGAAGCCAAGTAGAAGGATCAAAAAGGAACAGGAGGCACAGTGTCAGAGACTGCAGAGAAATAAAATAAGAGTTGTAAATTATCCATTGGATTTCGACACAAAAAGTCATTTAGGTGACGTCGTGAGGGCAGAAGCAGATTGACAGAGTTGAGGCGAGCTATAGATGAGGAAGTGGAGGCAGGTGCCTCCCAAGTCCTCAGATAGAGCTCTGTAGCTGCACTTAAGTTGAGACTGTGAGGCAGGGTCTCTTTCATATCCGTGGTCTCAGCGCCCAGTGAGTTCAGTGAAGAGAGGGTGGCGTCAGTGAGTTCAGTGACTAGGGACGAAGAAAGACTTCGCGGAGACAGTCGCTTTCCAGCCGCGGCTTGAAGGATGAGGGTGATTGGGAGGAGAGGTGGGAGGCAGGGCTCCTGGGTGAGATGGGGTGCTCGAGTGCTTGAGGTGGGATTGGGTGTGAGGTGGGGTCCCTGTAATGTGCTTGTGGTTCTGTATGAAGGAGGGGCTGTGTGTAGGTTTGGAGGGGACTGTTCGGGGAAGAGGTACAGAGCCAGAGGCTGTGGCGAAGATGCCTTCCCCCTTCCTCCCCTACCCATCCCCTCCCCCATTTATGCCGCTGCGCGGTACCGCGGTTCCTCCACCGGAGCCCTCCCGCCGGGCTGCATGGCGACGGGTGACCGCCAGGGGCCGCTGCCGCCGGTCCCCGGTGCTCCCGCCCCTCTCCATTGGCCTTTGTTGCCGTCGGAGCGCCCCGCTTGACTCGTTCCCGTCCGCCCCCTGGGCCTGGCGGCCGCGCCTGCGCACTGACAGCTGGCCGGGCGCTCGCGGTGGGAGCTGCTGCAGGCTCCGCCGCGGCGGAGGCAACGGAGGTTGCGGGGGCGGCGGAGCGAGCGGCCGGGCTTCGGGGGGGAGCCGAGCCCGGCCCGAGAGCCCGAGCAGTGAGAGTGCGGCGTATTTAGGCCCCTCACGCTGGATTCCACAGTCTCCGGGCCGCCTGACCTCCGCACGGGTATATGGGATGGAAGCGGGGCCCTCGGGAGCAGGTAAGGGCCCCTGGGAGTAGGGGGTGATGCATGCTCCAAGGACCAGGAGGGTCCTGCGTGAGGAGTGGGGTTTCGGAGTAAGGGGAGGGCTCTTGAGTTAGGAGAGGGTCTCTCATGGGATGGGGGGCCCAGTTTGAAGGAGGCTGTGTGCAGTTCCGGGGGAGAACCCTGTGAAGGGAGCTCCGGGATAGGGACCGTTTGTAAAAGGAGGCTGCATGCAATCCTGGTTGTGGGAAGTAATCTGGGAGAAGGGCCTGAGCGCACGGAAGGACTCGTGGAAATCCGGGGAGGCCTAGGAAGAGGCCCTGCAGGTGGCAGGGGGCGGGCTTCAGGTATCCAGGAGAGGAGGGGGGCCGACACAGATGGGCCCAGAGCTGCCGCATGCCGGGGGCGGCGGCTCAGCCGGGCTAGGTTGGGCTAGTGTCTCTTGGGAGAAGGCGCCAGAGCTGGGTTGTGAGCTCCGCCCCAGGCGGGCTTGACGCGGGGGCGAGGGTCAGGGGGCGGTGGGTGGGGACCCAGCCGCGGGATTCCCCCTGTGAGTCTGGGGAGCTGGAGCGGAGGCGCCGGAGCATGCGCAGAGATGGCAGCTGGAAGGGGCTGCCCGATGTGGGGGCGTGGCTGCTCGAGGCACCCCCCACCCATCTCCAACCCAGTCCTGATTTGGCTAGGAAAAAGGAGCGCGGGTGGACGGGGTGCATCTCCAACGTTACGCTGGCAGAGGGCAAATGAAGATGGTCCCCTGTTAATCTTGGGGTCTTTTATACTTGGCCCCGAAGCCCCTCAGTCACAGTTTCCCAAGAATAGTTTTGGGGAAAGTGCCAATGTGCCTTTCTTTGACACTTGGATGAGGAAAGACCAGGACAGAGGCAGTGTTTGGGGTAGCGGGGTAGGGGCGGGTTCTCCTTGAAGACGGGTCTTAGAAAGGTTTTGGTTACTGAGAGACCAAGATCAGGACCAGGTACACCCGGAAGGGTTTGTCTGCCTGGTTTACGAGTTTCTGGATCCAAACTGAGTAGAATTGGGACTTTAATCCAGGGATAATGATCTTTCCATTGAAATGTCTCTTAAGGTGATAGCCTGATCTCCTCCTGTACTAGAATATTTTCATGACTTCTATCCGCCACTGGGTATCTTTGGATCTGTAGTCTTTCCTTCCTTTCTCCACCTCCCATAAACTGTCAGGACCATTAGACCCAAGGTTGCCCAGCTAGCCTATGGCCACAAGCAGTTGTTTGGGGTGGGGGGTTTTTAACCTGGATCCTGGTGTGCTGAGTCCCAGGTGATAGCTCAAACTTCTCCTAATTCACAGGCAGAAAGAGAGAGACAGATAAGAACAGAAGAGAAACCGAGGCAGGGCTTTCCCAAGAAGTCTGGAGTCCCCAGGATGAGCTGTGGTTGCTGGCACCTTCTGTGTTCTAGGTCTTTTACCTGTGATGGGATGAGGTGCAGTCTGGACCCCAGGAATCCTTTAGGATTCACCACCTCCTTCCATTTGGTCTGGAGATGGGAATAGGATTTCGATTTGGGAAAGGAACTGCATTATATTTCTGATGGAAGGATCTTGTCTTTTACCCCTTATCCCTTCAAAGAAATCGCTCCTACCAACTGACTCAAGTCATCCATTCAGTGGTGTATGAGTACTTGGTGACTATCAAAGTATGGGAATGGGAGCAACTGACTTCAGTGGAAACTACTTTCTCCTTCCCTCAGGCCCCTCTCCCCATCCCAAGAGTGCCCCTGGTCTAAGGTGGAGTCTATTTGTAACAACTTGTGGTTTAGAGGAAGGGATGGGTCACATAGATCCAGATAGATTTCTGAAAGCTGACACCCATTCCAGACTGCTGGTGAATTCCTAATTGGCTCTGGAGTGATGAAAAAAAAATTGACTTTTTTGTTTGTTACAAGAAATAAGGTTCTAGGGAAGGGGATAGATCCTGGTGTCTGGAGTCTACGGTAGCCTTTGCAAGAACCTGGTCTTTGCTTCATCAGCTGGTGTAATTGAAAGTTAGTCTGGAAGCTTTGGACGGAAGAACCCTATAACTGCTTCCTCCGCACGAGACTATTCTCTTGGGAACTGGGGTGTTGTCTGGAGGTGGCTCAAAGACTCAATGCACAAAACTAAGCCTTATGCCTAGGTGTGCCTGCTGTGCTCAGGTGAGTTCCAAGGACGTCTACCGAACTGGGAGCTCCCTGAGGGCAGAAGCACTGACTGATTTATCTGTGGAACCAGCAGGTGTGCCTGGTGTAGGCCTTGACACAAAGTACATGTTTGTTAATTGAATTGAGTTGTATTCAAGTGTGAACGTACATGGTTAAGGATATATATGGATATTTGATAATTTGTGTCTACTCATGTGTTCACATCCTTTTTGGATTTGCTTGCCCGCCAACTAACCCAGCCTTGAGTTTGTGTCTTTTGAATAGGCAGTCTGGCTCCCTGGGAGGTGTGTGGGACTCTACAGGGAAGGAATCCCTGAGCCAAGGCTTTGAGCTCCGCTACTTTTCTTTCTCTGGGCTAGTTGGGGATGGGGGGAGGGGGAGTGTCCTTTTCAGGGTCCCTCCCTCCTTGCTTCTGTCTGCAGGGAAGGGCCCTCGCCCCTTTCCCCCAAGGCCCAAGCTTTGTCCTCTGTGCTGGGGCCCTCATCTGCATCACAAAGTGGCCGTCTGTCCCTGTCTGGGTCTGAAGGAAAGTGTCTCCCTTTCTCAGACTAAACGCTGGGGGTGGGGTGAGGGGGATATTGTACAGCTGTAAGAGGTGCAGGGGGATGGGATGGGAGAGAGGGTCCCACCTCCCCCTGCCTTCCTGAGGTCAGAGACGGAGGGAGATGCCGGCTCTCCTGTTTTCCCAAGGCCTCCTTGGAGTGGATGGTGTTCTAATGCTAAATTTGGTGTGTAGTCCTATTTCTGGGGAGAGAAGGCTTTGAGGCTAGAGTGCTGTTGTTTGAGGCTAGTGTGCTGTTCCATCCCCCATCATTTCCACCTACCCCCCAGCTCTAGGTGATGTCTCTCTCCCAAGGCCTTAACGTTTATTCAGCTTGCAAAATTGAAGGAGGTGAATGGTATAATCCAAGAACTTAGAGAGGGTGGTACAGTGCCTCTTACTGGCTGCATCCACAAGGTTGTATGTTTGCCCTGTATAGGGTTTATCATTGTTTCTGAGCAGTTGCAGGTGTTGTGTTTGTGTGCTGTGAATGCTTGTGTTCTTGTGGTGTGTCTGTGGAAATGTTTGTTCATTCATTTACTGTCTGTATACTGAACACCTCCTGTGTGCCAGGCACTGGAGATTGAAAGCTCAGCCTCGGACAGTGAGGGGCATATGTATAAAAGCAAACTGTCTAGGTCTATGTGTCTATCTATGTGTGTGTGTCTGTCTATGGATTTGTGTGCCAATTTCTTTCCAGCTCATTTTGGGGTCAGTGGCTAAGTGCTAGTACTTAGGTTTTCTTTTCCCTCCGAATTCTGGAGTCCTTGTCCTGTGACCTACCCCCTCCCCAACTGGGCCTCCATTTCCCTGTCTGCAGAGTGGGGCTGGGCTGGACAGGTGGTAAGAAGACAGGAGCAGCTCAGCTCTGGAAATCGTGCTCCTCCTCTGAAAGGTTCTGACCTCTTCCTGACCCCCCAGCTGAGGGTACTCCCCATCCCCCCAGCCTGGCAGACTGTGAAAGCAGAGCTCTGGTGATGGTAGGTTCTGGGCTGGTTTATCCCTCTCCCCTTCCACCTGGGCTGGTTCTCTACTGCCCAGGACAATAGTAGCTGAAGACAAAGGCTCCTCTTAGGCAGTATCCCTTCTTCCTCTTTTTCCCTCTGAGCTGGAAAATAAGACTGGGGCCGCATGCAACCAGGCTGGCGGCAAGAAAGGAGAAAGGAGCTGGAGCTGGCCCCGCCCTAGCCCCTTCCCAAGGGCCCCTCTGTCTTGAAATTGATCCCTTCTGCTACTGTCTGGACCCTCTGTGTGGAAGGAGCTGTGGGGCATAAAGGGGTCAGCTAAATATAAGCTGAAGAGGCTGCAGAAAATCTTAAATTCTCCTTCCCAGAGCCAGTGTCTCCTCCTTTTCCAGCATTCTAATTGCTGCTCTCCTTCCCAAGTCCTCTAACTCTAACCTCCGTTTGTCTCAATCTACTGTATTCCGCCTGTCTTCGTTCCTAAGCTCTTTCTTCATTTGAGCTTTTCTTCGTGACTCTCCCCAGTTGCAGTGTTGCTCCTTGCTCCCGCACCTAACTCCAGCCTTCCCTCCTTCCCTTGGCTCCCACTTCAAGCCTTTTTCTGTTGTGACCTCAAATTCTGGCCTCTTCTTCGGTTCCCTACTTCAGGCTCTGCCTTTCCTTAGCCTCCAAACTCTATCCTTTTAGCCTTTTCTTCTTTACTCTCTCTCCAACCCCAGCCTCTCAGTTGCCCTAATCCTATTTCAACCCTCCCTCCCGCAAAATGGCTTCCTTTAGTTCTTCTCCCTGCTCACATTGCAGAGGAGCCTTAAAAGATGCTGCTGCTTTGCATTTAGGATGGTCAATGCATGAGAAGGGCATCTGGATGGCAGAGAAGAGGGCATTCATGGTCTTCTAGATACCTGGTAGAGGCAGGTGTTTTAATCTAGTAGAAGAAAGAAAGGGTTTTGTCTACTGGGAGCCAGATTGAATCCCTCTGCCTAATAGGAACTTAATATGCATTTACTTGATGAATATAAGATAGACAGGGATCATTTTCCTGGCTGGAGAGAGAGTAAAAACCAGACGAACATGAGCCCAGAATGTCAGAGCCAGTGGAAGCCCTCAGCTGAGTGGGGTAGGCGAGAAAGAGGCTTCCTGGATGCTCCTCTGTTCTTGTTCTGGGCCTCGTGCCTTCTCTGTTCAGTGTAGTGAGGAGGAGGTTGCCAGACTTTGACCTCACCAACCTCTTTGTCTTATAGCTGCGGGCGCCTACCTGCCCCCCCTGCAGCAGGTGTTCCAGGCGCCTCGCCGGCCTGGCATTGGCACTGTGGGGAAACCAATCAAGCTCCTGGCCAATTACTTTGAGGTGGACATCCCTAAGATCGACGTCTACCACTACGAGGTGGACATCAAGCCAGATAAGTGTCCCCGCAGAGTTAACCGGTAAGTGATGAATATCCAAGCCATCATGCCCAGGAGTCTTGACTTTCCCAAGTCTCAGAACCTTGAAAGAGGGGCCAGAGAGGTAAAACCAAAACCTCTAGTAGAGGTTGGTATCACAACTCCAAGAAAGTTTTTGAGGAGGAGATAGCATTTTCAGAGTCCATCAAAGGTAAAATAAAGTAAATGCTGAAAAACGTCATTGGGTTTGGAGATGATTGATGATTTTTGCCAGAGCTATTTCAGTAAAGTAGTTGGACCAGTAATCTGGCCACAGTGAATTAAGGAATAATGGGAGGTGAGATAGTAAGGTTACTGACAGCAAGTAGCTTTTTCCAGAAGCTTGGCAATGAAGTTGGGGAGAGAGGGAATATGTTGGCTAGAGAGGACTATAGGGTTCAAGCACAGAGCCTAGCACATTTCAATATTTGTTGAAATGAATGAAAACATTTTAAGAACCAATCATGGATATTTTTATAAACTGAGGAGACAGAGCCAGTGGAAGGAAGGAATGAGAGTGGGATGTCCTTGCTGAAGGAGGACATTGCAGGTTACACAGTTGGAGGCATTAGCTTACACAGAAGAAGCAATGTTTCTTTTAAAAATCAATTTATCTTACTATTATTTGAAAACTATACATACACAATGTAAAAACAAAAGTCCAATATCAAAAAAAAAAAGAGTAGTAATGAAAAATATCTTATTACTCTGCTCTCCAGTCCCCCAGTGCCTCTCCCTAGGGTCATTCATTACCATTTTTGAGTATGCTTCCAGAGATTTTTCTGTGCAATGCATATATCTGTGTTTAGCTTTATTTTAAACCCCACAAAATAAGGGTCTGATAAACCCATAAAATGAAGGGTCTCATATTCTGCCCCTTACATTTCTCCATTGAACAACAGATTTTTGGAGAATGGTACATATCAGTACTTACAGATCTGCCTCATTCTTTTATATAGTTCCATAGGTATTCCATTGAATGGATATATTATAACTTAATAAATCTATTGAGGAATATTTAGGTTATGTCTAAACTTCTGCTACAAAAATGAAACTGCACTGAATATTATTTTATATAGATACATTTTTGCCCCCAAATGTGAGTGTATCTGTAGGATTAATTCCTAGGAGTGGAATTGCTGGCACAATACATTTTAAAATTTTGAGATCCTGTCAAATTTTTTTTATAAGTTGTACCAATTTATACTACTATCTGCAGGATATCAAGAGTGCTTGTTCTCCATATCTGCAACAATCCAATCTATCAAATTTTTTGATCTATGGCATTCCAATAGATGGAAAACTATATCTTGGTCTAATTTTAAATTGTATTTCTCTATTGAGTAAAGTTGAACATACTTTCATATGTGTAAAAATTTTATATGGAAATGACATTTCAACAGTGACAGGAAAGGAGGAGAAGATGAGGGCATATATATGTTTGTGTGTTTGTCTGGGAACTTGAGGGTGTTTTGGAGTTTGCTTCCTGATAGGAGGCAGGAATGGGCTCTGAGGTTAGAGGATAATAGTCCATGAGGGATGGAACTGGTCAGGGACATGAAAAAGATTGCTGGGCAGCAATGAGGCCCAGTTGGGATTGAAACCATGTGTTTATAGTTGTGCCCAGCTCCATTTTGAGTGTTTTTATCCAGTGGTGTTGATGGGCTTTGGTTAGAAAGTGGAGAGGTCAGATGGTTGGATGGGCTGGGATTTTGAAGATAGATGAACACTCTGGCATCTAGGCTGTGGAGGACAGGAAGGAAAGTCAAGAAAGAGATGACAATGAAGAGAAAAGGGGGTGGGGTAGAACTAAAGCCTTCAGGGAGATGGAAGAAATGGGGTTCTTATTCCACAGTTTATTCCTATTCTGGTTCAGATCTCTTGCTTATCTACTTTTTCACTTCTCAGCTTGGGGTTTGGTGAGGGGAGCGGCTTGGATTCTGGGTATACCCTAGGATGAAGCCCTTCGTCTCCGCTGCTCAGAAGGCCCTCACACCCACTCTTTCAGGTCCTCTAGAGCAGCAGCAGCACCTGGGAGCAGGTTAGAAAAGCAGAATTTCAGGCTTTGCTCTAGACCTATTAAATCAGAATCTGCGGTTTTTAAGACCTCTATGTGATTCACATGAATGTTGACGTTTGAGAAGGACTATCTAGATGAGATAAGTAGCTGCTAGGAGTGAGTATAAGTGGATGGAACATTGCCTGGACTTAGAATTACTTCCAAAAGCTTGAAGTGGTAGTCTCTCAGCTTCCACAGGCCACTCCTATCCCCCACAGGGAAGTGGTGGAATACATGGTCCAGCATTTCAAGCCTCAGATCTTTGGTGATCGCAAGCCTGTATATGATGGAAAGAAGAACATTTACACTGTCACAGCACTGCCCATTGGCAACGAACGGGTAAGGTTGGGGGTCAGGCTAGGCCTTTGTCAGGGGCTTTAGGGTGGGACTGAGCTCATATAAACCAATTTGGAGTCTGGCAGTCCAGAGCTCCTTTTTGTCTTTCGTGCTGAGAAAGTGTGTTTTAGAGTGAGGGGTGGTTAGGTGCTGATGTTTATTTAGTCTACTGTGTGCCTATCCCTGTCTCAAGCAGACTGAGATTAGATTTAAAGTAGACCTAAAGGATTTCCTGCTAGGTGTGCTTTAGAGGGACAGAAACAGTTAGCCGAAGTTTGAGGACAGGCCTCCTTGCTCAGAGCACCTAGCATGGGATGATGGCTGGATTTACTCTGGGGTATTTATTATAAATCCCTATCAGCTCAAGGAGCAGAATCATGGCAAAACCATAGGGTGGGGGGCAGATGGAGCAGGGCAGGGAATGCCAAATTGTGGGAAAGAGATGATTGTCCTTCAGCCCTTTCTCTTGCCCTCCTGAAGGTGGACTTTGAGGTGACAATCCCTGGGGAAGGGAAGGATCGAATCTTTAAGGTCTCTATCAAGTGGTTAGCCATTGTGAGCTGGCGCATGCTGCATGAGGCCCTGGTCAGTGGCCAGATTCCTGTTCCCTTGGAGTCCGTGCAAGCCTTGGATGTGGCCATGAGGCACCTGGCATCCATGAGGTACTGGGCATAGTTAGTATCTGGGCTACGAGCGGTGGCAGAACTGCTATGTGGGGAGGAGGGGAATGAGCACAATATTAAGGTCTCATTGTGTGCCTTTTAAAAAAAAGAAAATCCATGAAGCCCTACCATGTGCCAAGCAAATGTTAATATACAAGTAGATGGTTTAAAGCCCTGTCCCTGTCCCTCTTAAATCTCTTTGGGCCTAACCCCATCTGTCCCTGTAGGGCAGAGAAAGGATAGACACTTGCACAAGGTCAGTTACACAACCAGTAAAGTTTCAGAGCTGGAATTAAAGCCCTGGTGTCCTGCCTTCCAGGCCAGGGCTCCTCCGTGCCCAGGATGCCTCACAGGGTGGGGGCCTGTGCCCGAGGGACCAGTTCTCTGCCTGTCCCTGCCAGGTACACCCCCGTGGGCCGCTCCTTCTTCTCACCGCCTGAGGGCTACTACCACCCGCTGGGGGGTGGGCGCGAGGTCTGGTTCGGCTTTCACCAGTCTGTGCGCCCTGCCATGTGGAAGATGATGCTCAACATTGATGGTGAGTGGGGAGAACTATGGAACCAGGGGCACCCTGAGCCCAGTGACCACACTCCCAGCCTCATCCCTCCCAGCTCTGCAACCACACTCCTAGTCTAATCCCTATGGCCCTGGGACCTCCCCTATCCCACTACCCTATAAGGAAGAGGGTGTAAAGAGCAGTGCCTACATTTATCCTGGAATATGGAACCTGAGCTGAGCGCTCCTTGCCCTGTCCCCACAGTCTCAGCCACTGCCTTCTACAAGGCACAGCCGGTGATTGAATTCATGTGTGAGGTGCTGGACATCAGGAACATAGATGAGCAGCCCAAGCCCCTCACAGACTCTCAGCGTGTTCGCTTCACCAAGGAGATCAAGGGTGAGGATCCAAGCAGGTGGGGAAGGGAAACAGTGCTAAAAGAGAAAGTCTTTAGCCCTAAGAGGACATCCCTTTGGGATATATGTTCAGAGGAGAAGCCAAGCTTGGGCACATGGACAACATATTCCAACCCTGACATGCAGTGTGTGTTTCCCAGGCCTGAAGGTAGAGGTGACCCACTGTGGACAGATGAAGAGGAAATACCGTGTGTGTAATGTTACCCGTCGCCCTGCTAGCCATCAGACGTAAGTTGGCAGGGCTGCTGAGCCAAGCTCTGTTGGTGGAAGAGGGCTGAGATTTCAACACCCTCTACCCCTTATTGGCCCTCAGAATGAGCCTTGCACTGGCCCTATCTTCACAGATAAGCTGTGGGAATTTGTCACCCCCCACCCCCTGCCTACCTTCCCAGATACTCTCCCTACTGTTTTTAACTTTTAGTCTCCACCTTTCCCCTCTGAGCCTTTACTGTAAAACAAGCATGTTTCCCTGATTCCTGTTCTGGAAATGTTAGGATCTCTCTCAATTTATTCTTCCTCCCAATAAAGAAAGCTGGGCTTGTCCTTTGGGAAGCTATGATTCATTCCATCCCCTTCTTGACTTCAGACTATACTGGACTGTGAGTGCTTACTCTGTGCTAGGCTTTTTGCTTAACACTAGAAATACAGATGAGTCAGTTGTAGTTCTGACCTTTGTGGAACTTGCCTCTTAAATCTGTGGTTTCTTCCTTGGGATTCCATATTGCCTGCTTTTTCTGTGAGTGGCAGTGCTCAGAGAAGAGGCTGGGTCGGGGTCAGACAAAGTCCAGGGCTTCCCATGGTTGTGGATCTAGACAGGTGGGATTGAATGCTGGGTTATGACACCTCCTTCCCTTCCCCCAAATAGGTTTCCCTTACAGCTGGAGAGTGGACAGACTGTGGAGTGCACAGTGGCACAGTATTTCAAGCAGAAATATAACCTTCAGCTCAAGTATCCCCACCTGCCCTGCCTGCAAGTTGGCCAGGAACAAAAACATACCTACCTGCCCCTAGAGGTGAGGCTGCCTTGGAATGGTTGGTCTGGGGAACAGACATTGTACCTGCACACGAATTGTTAAGAGGTCTCTTTTTCATTCGTAGTCTCTCATCCTTATTTTGAAGTTTGGACAACTGTTACTCTGAGAGGTGTAGGTAGTTATCCTATGAAATGTAGACCTCATTCTTATCTGTAAGTTCTTTCCTTAACCTCATCCTGCTTTCATGTTCTTTCAGGGCTGTCAGACAGAAGTGCAAACTACATTTACTGTTTAACAAGTAGTTAGCTCACTCAGGACAGAGATTGCAGATGCCCACACACACATCTCTTAATTCCTCTTTCCCTGCTGTCTGGAGTTGAGGAGCCTAACTACCTGGGGATACAGGTGTCCCTCATTCAACAAAAAATGGAGATGAATGTTACCCATAATGTAAATCCTATTTCCCCAATGACTGGTGTGTTCCTTTTGAAGAATTTTGGCCCCAAGATTTGTTATACTTTCATACTTCGGCAAACCTTTGAATTCCTGCAATTAAAGAAAGAATAGTAATGCTATTTAAATCATAGACTTCTAGTGTAAAATCATTGTATTTGGTTTGGTGTAGTCTCGTCAAAATGTCTAATGAGAAACTACCAGTGACTGCTTCATTGTCTGGTCCAGTGCTGCTCAAAGTGTGATAAGTGGACCAGCGGCATTGACATCACCTGGGAGCTTATTTGAAATGCAGCATTTCAGGCTCCACTCAGAACTACTGAATCAGAATCTCTATTTTAACAGAATCCAAAGGATTTATTGTGCATGTTAAAGTTTGAGAAGCATTGACCTAGACTACCCTCTTACTTTGTTCTAGCAGCAGGAGTCAGATAGCTGGGACCAAAGCTCAAATCTGTGAGCTTCTGGAATTGCAGAACTAACCAGAGGGAATTAGACTGAAGGGAGAGGAGATTCTAAAACCCAAGAATTCTGACTTGTTGAATAGCTGCTGATATACAGAGAGTGGAATGACGTCAATATGTTCTCTGAAATATAAATATAACTCTTTAGGGACAGTCCCAGCTAAGTAGACAGGCTTTAGGTAATAGCCCCTACAAGCTGAGATTTGTTAGCAAATTAATAATATTACTTCTTTTCAGACAGTAGTTTCCAAAGTGAATAATTTATGTAATGGCTTATGTCTTGATTTTTACAGTTGTTTGTTTATTTAACAAATATTTATTGAGCTCCTACTATGTGTCGTATACCCTTCTGGGTATTGGGAATACAAGGGTTACAAGGTAGCAAGGTCTTTACTGTCATGGAGCTTGAATTCTAGAAAGGAGAGAGATAGACAAATAAGATGGTTTCAGATAGTGGTAAGTGCTATGAGAATGATAAAACAGGTTAAATGGGTAAAAGTACGGGTAGAGGGGGTGGAGAGCTACTTTAGTTATTGTGGTCAGGAAAGGTCTCTTTTAGGAGATATTTCAGCTGAATTCCAAATTATGATATAGAATCAGTCTTATAACAATATGTGGGCCTTTCAGGCAGCAGGAATAGCAAGTACAAAGGCCCTAAAGCAACTGTGAGCTTGGAGCTTTTTGAGGGATAGACAGAAGGCCATGGTGGCTGGTATGTAGTGTATGAGGGGAAAAGTTGTAGGAGATGATGCTGGAGAGAGGCACAGGGTCAAGTCATGGAGGATATTGTGACCAGGTGGGTTTTGTTTTTTGAGAACCGTTTTATTGAGATTATACCATACGTTTTAAAGCATACCATTCAGTGGTTTTTAGTGTATTCACAGAGTTACACGAGTATCACTACTGTGTAATTCCAGAACATTTTCATTCTCCCCCCAAAAATCCTGTACCTATTAGCAGTCGCTCCCCATTCCTTTTTTCCTCAGCCCCTGGAAACCACTGATCTACTTTCTTTCTCTGTGGATTTGCTTATTTGGGACATTTCAGATAAATGGAATCATATAATAGATGACCTTTTGTGTCTGGCTTCTTTCATTGAGCATAATGATTTCAAGGTTATCTATGTTGCATCATATATCAGAACTTTTTTTCTTTTTATGGCTGAATAATATTCCACTGTATGCATATTACCACATTTTGTTTATTCATTTCATCAGTTGATAGATGTTTGGGTTGTTTCCAGTTTTGGGCTATTATGAATAATGCTGCTGTGAATATGTGGACCTGTGTTTTCATTTCTCTTGGGTATATAACTAAGAGTGGAATTGTATGTTTAACATTTTGAGGAACTGCTAGACTATTTCCCAAGTGGCTGCACAATTTTACAATCCTGTCAGCAATGTATGAGTGTTCCAATTTTTGGCCAGGTGGGATTTTATTTTAATTGTTATAGGAACCAATTGGAGGGTTTTAAGCAGAATATCAATATGGGCTATTTGAATCGCCACAGCTAGAAACCAGAACTAGCCAGTGCCTCCATTGTAGGTCTTAGGTCTTCCTTAAATAGTTTTCCAGACTAATGAGAGTGTCAGCAAATTTGTCTGTTCATTTCCTGATGGTTCCTTCCTCCCTGCTTTAGTCTTTTGCTAGTGTTGATTGTATAGCTGAAATCATCCGTAGAGAATGCTACAACTTCAATGTCCTTTAAGAGAGCAACCTCACAAATTTGAACAACCGATTTTTTGTTAAGTGAATTGACTAGGTTGTGTAGTCTTGAGGTACAGTTAAAAGCAGGTGATGTTGTCCTGGTTTTCCCTCCCATTGTTCAGCATGAATACTGGGAATTAGAAAGGGAACCAGTACTTCAGAGTGTTGACCCTATGGGAGCAAGCTATCCGTTTCATCCCATCTAAAGCCTCATGAGATAACTAGTGTTTTTCTCATGTTAGGGGTTAAAGAAGCAGAATCTCAGAGAGGTTAAGGGACTTGCCCAAGGTAACATCACCTAGAAGTGTAAAGCTAGGTTTCAAACACAAGCCTTTCAAACCTGCTGGATCTATACTGCTACAAGGCTTCCTGTTCACACCATCCCAAACACAGTATATTGGGCAGTGGAAATCTTGTACATCACTAGAAAACTTTTCTGATCCCCATGGTATTCTTTTGGGCCCAGAAGAAACTGAGTGGCAAGAAGTTCCTCACACAGATGTCAGCCAGCAGAGACGAGGATATCTGTAGGCTGGACTCAGTGATCATCTGTTGCTGGAGCTCAAGAGTTTAGAGCCATCCCTTGTCCTCCTGGTGGGGTGCATGATGGAGCAACTGACAGCCTGTCATCATTGGAGAACTGCCTACTACATTAGGAATCTAATTTGTGTATATTGAGTTTTTAGTATTCAGAAGAGCTCTAAATTTGGTCTTTTGGTAAATAATTATTTATGCTACAATTTATTGAGTGTTTACTGTGTCACAGAGCTGTGCTCAGCCCTTTAAGTGCTTTATTTGATTTCATCTCCAGACAACCCTGTGAGATTGTTACTCTTCTCCACATTTAACATAAAAGACCAGAGGCTGAGGAACATTAAGTAACTTGCTCAAAGTTACATAACTACTAAGCAACTGTGGCAGAATGTGAGCCCAGATCTGGCTCTGGATCCCAAGTTCTTAATCATGAAATGGCTGTATTGCCTTTTGTATTGCACATGGATATTTTCTAACTTGTCAAGTAAAGTTCAAGAGGGGTGTATATATATGCGCTAGGGGTTTTGCAGCTCCCTTCCCCAGGGCTGACAGCTAGGGCTTCTTCCCTTACTGTGAGATTCTGGGTCGACTGCACTCAAGCCAGAGTTACTTGTCCTTTTCATTTCCTCAGGTCTGTAACATTGTGGCTGGGCAGCGCTGCATCAAGAAGCTGACTGACAACCAGACGTCGACTATGATAAAGGCTACAGCTAGGTCGGCTCCAGACAGACAGGAGGAGATCAGCCGCCTGGTCAGTGGTGCTGCAGAGAAATGCATGCTCAGTTCTTCAGTCACTGGGGTCCCTGTTAGTGTAGATGCTCTTTTGCCCCATTGGGACTCTCAGGACAACAGAAATCTGGATTTGGTGCCAGGGACTCCTTAGGGCAGCTTTTGCTTCTTGATCCTATAGCAGTTTTCTCCCTATCTCCTTTTCCCTCATGTGTTTTGTCCCTGTGTTGTCCGTTCTCACTTTCCCTCATCTTCTACTTTCCCCTCTTTTTCAGGGTTATTCCTTGCCACCCTCAGCTTCACTTCTGGACTCTCTTCTTGGGACCCAAGGGGTAAGCAGTATTGCCAAGCGGCTCCTCTCCTGAGATCCCCTTCTTTTGCCCTGCAGATGAAGAATGCCAGCTACAACCTAGATCCCTACATCCAGGAATTTGGGATCAAAGTGAAGGATGACATGACGGAGGTGACAGGGAGAGTGCTGCCGGCGCCCATCTTGCAGTACGGCGGCCGGGTGAGCAGGGTCAGGGCCAGACATCTCTGGGGTCTCTGGGGGAGGTTGGATTGTATAGCCAGGGGCCTTTGCTCCCCACCCCCCTGGCCCTGTTGAGGCTCACCTGGGTGTCCCCTCTGCCTATTCCCAGAACCGGGCCATTGCGACACCCAATCAGGGTGTCTGGGACATGCGGGGAAAACAGTTCTACAACGGGATTGAGATCAAAGTCTGGGCCATCGCCTGCTTCGCACCTCAAAAACAGTGTCGAGAAGAGGTGCTCAAGTAAGGAGGGTAGTGTGTTTGGGTGGAAGGGTGGGATGGATCTTAGACCTGCTTTGCCTCCTCCTACCCCAAAGAGCCAAAATTTGATATATAGTCTGCTTTCTTTGACTATTTACACTGCCTCCCATGTGCTTTCTGGTTCAAACTTCTGTCTATTCCTTTTCTGTCTATCTGTGGTCAGGAGTTTGGGTAACGGGCCATATCCGTATCAGAGACCATGATTTCAGGGTATGCGTCTCTTAGGGAGGCCTAAATTATTGTTAAAATTATTGACATTGGTGGTAAATAGTAGTAGTGATGACTATAATATTTATGCTAACATTGTACTAAGTACCTAATTTATATTCTCTCATTTCATCTTCACAGTGAGTAGGTGGTGATATTTGCATTTTCAGGAGACTGAGGCTCAAAGAGGTTAAGTAACTGGCCCACGGTTTGCACATCAAGAAAGTATCAGAGTTGGGATCAAATCAGATCTGAGTCTTCAAAGCTTGAATTCCTAATTGGAAACAAAAAAAGAGCAGTGTGCTCAGTCGGTCCTCTGAAATGTCCTCTCCTGTGTATGGGATTTGTTCAGTCAGGTCCAAGTGACCTGAATAAGTGAACGTGAATCGTAAGGACCTCTGAGCCACATGTGGCTAAGGGGCTGGAAAGAGGAAGGTCATATAGCCAAATGGTTAAAGGATCAGAGGTTTGGGGAGTAATGGTCTTGAGTGAGTGCATGAGTAAGTGCCGCCTTTTATTTTTTAGGCTTTATTGAGATATATTTCAAATATCACAAAATCCATCCATGTAAAGTTCCTGCAGTCAGTGGTTCCTACCATCTTTTGAAGCGGTGGCTTCTTATTCTCTCTGGACCTGGAGTGGGGTCAGTGTACCCTGGGGATGAGGAAGAGTCAATGGAGCTGGCCACTTTGGGCAGTGATGAGGATAATGGAGGGTTCAGCTGGCCAGGGGGTTTTCATAACAATTAGATCAGCAACCACTGATGAATATAGGGGCTCTGGCTGCTTTGTCACCACCCTTCACCCCTCTCCCCTCATAGATGCACAACTACCATCATCACAATTGTAGTGTCTCTTAAATGAGTTCTTAAATGTCCTCTTTCCTGGGGTTTTGGGATTTTAGCCCCGTTTAGGCCTGGCTGTTCCTGGTCTAATCCTGGTATTGGAGGACTGGCCCTAACAATATTAGAAAGACTCCCCTTGGAGCTCTAGCTCTCCCCCTTTGTGCCTCAGTCACCTTGTGGAAAGTCCTATTCTCTATATGCTTCTCACTGACTCCCATGTCCTTCCCCTGCCCATTTCTTTTGGTAAACAATCCACTTGTTTTATACATTTTGGACTGAAAAAAAAAGATAAACCCAAATTTTCAGAGTTGGGATGGGTCAATTCATCAGACATTCCCTTCTCCCAGTGACCCTAGATAAGGGTGAAGAACATGGCTTGTGTAATTGGGCTGGTGGTACTCAGATGGATGTGTGGTTCTGGGCTAAAGATAAAGATTGGGGAATCCTCAGCCGTGGGAGTGAGTACAATTGTCCAGGGAGACTACGCATAGTAAGCAGATGGCTGAAAACAGAACTCAGAGAAATTAGAAAGTAGTTGGAGTCCCTGAGGGTGTATGAGGGGATGGAATCCAGAGCACAGGGAAAGGGCATCTGTCTTTTCCACTGAAATAAGAGGGGGAAGAGATGAAGGTGGCTGTAGAGTTGCGTTGGAAAATCTGGTAGTTGAGGATGGATGAGGAAGTCTTAGGTTCCACCCTATCGCTTTTAGGACAGGATTTCAAGACTTATCCCATCCTAGAACATCTCAGCACACTTTGTGTTCCCTAGCACTGGAGACAATATCTCAAGTATGATCTGGCAGTCAAGAGAAGATTGGGAATACCACTTTCCTTGGAATAGAGACCCACTATTAATAGGATCTGGTGACACTGGCTTTTTTAGTAGTTACACTGCAGTTGTATACAAGGCATAGAAATGGCAGAACTACTGATGGTAGTCCATCAAAGCCCTAGCTGTTATTTACATGAAACAGTTGTTAGGTTGTATTTTTTTATTCTAACATTTATTTTGAAAAAAAAAAAAATTTTAATACAAAATAAGATGAAGGATAATATAGCAACACCCATGTATCCACCATCCAGTATTTTGTTACTTTACTTTATCCTTTTTTAAAAAGTAAGTAAAATATTACCAATGAATTTGAAATTTCTTGAAATCCTCCATCTTAGTCCCATTCTTCCTTTCTGATGCAGCCCCTGTTATGTATTATTGTAACCTTTCTATCCAATTTATCTTTTCTTATATGCCTCTCTATATAAAGGACTTTAAAATTTACATAATATGCTGTATTTATACTTCTTGCATTTTTCACCAAAAAAGTGAAAATACTTATTTAGTGAAAATACTAAATAAGTGAAAAATATGCAATTTTTTTACTAAGTATGATTTTGAATCTATATTACTGATAGTTATATTTATATGCTCTATAACACCCCCTAAAGAATTGCTTCCATTCTTCGTTTGTATGTTATTGCTTTTAATCTAAATACAGTATTGGCGCAAATTACATTTCCTAGTGCTCATTTCAGTCTGTTAGTTTCACCTGTCAGGATATTTATGTGGCTTGATTTCTTTTTTTTTTTTTTAAATCTACTGCAAATGTACCCTCTCTTCCAACTTTATCTCCCTTTCCCAGGGAAAAGCCCTAAATCCCAAGGAATGAAGCTCAGTTAATTATTGGCTCTCAGCCTTCAAAGAACCAGTAGGGGAGGAGGGAGCTCGTCTTTACTGAGCATCTCCGAACATTGTAGGAACCTCATTTTATTTCATTTTGAGCAGAGAGGGCTTCCTTTTGGGCATCTGCCTATTGCTAAGGACATTAACAGAACATGGGAATTGGCTACTTCAGTGGGGCAAGGTGGGGACTCTGAGAATTCCTATAGGTCCCTTCTCTGGACCCCCTCAGCTCTCTGCTTGTACTTTTGAGTGCTTTGCACACTCTGTCTTGTACTACTCAACTACATGTGTGTTTTTTTTCCCCCACACTAGCTGTGATCATGTCTCCTTCATCTTAGAATCTTTCTGAGCCTCTCATAGTGCTGAGCACCTGAGATGGAGGTGTTCAGTCAGCGGTATTAAAGGGGCACTGACTGCCTTCTGTCATGACCATATTTGTGCTGCAGGAACTTCACAGACCAGCTGCGGAAGATTTCCAAAGATGCAGGGATGCCCATCCAGGGCCAGCCTTGCTTCTGCAAATATGCGCAGGGGGCAGACAGCGTGGAGCCCATGTTCCGGCATCTCAAGAACACCTACTCTGGGCTACAGCTCATTATCGTCATCCTGCCAGGGAAGACGCCAGTGTATGGTACAGTTCTCTTGGGACAGAGATAATGATGATGGGTCTCTTCTCAGGGTAGCTCCTCAGAGGCTCCAAGGGAGGACTTAATGTGGATTCATGGCTCTGGCCAGCGCTGTTCCTTAATGTCAGTGCTCCTCTTACAGAAGGAAGGGATTTCAGCTTGTATGAGCCATTGCATCATCCCAGCCTGCTTACCTGCTCACACTCTCTCCCAGTAACATACACTGGGAGTAACATAACATACACATACACCTCTATGTTCTGGTCTGTATGTTGTGCTAAGCTGGGCCAGATACAGAGAAGGGTAGGAACAGATCTCTATCCTTAGGTGTGTGTTGTCTATTAGGTCATTGTGTACACACACCCCAGCAGAATGTGTGGTGGTTCTGTTAGTCTTCTGTTGCCTGGGAATGACTTGGATTTTTTGAGAGATTCTCTGTCTTCCTGTCTCCCTCTTTTTTTAATAATAGGAATGACTATATACATTTCTGGCTCAGCACTTTTCCCTGTACTCCACGTTCCCTCTCTACCTGTCTTCCCTCAAAGGAAGAGATGTTCCTCCTTGTATGTTGGCCAACCCCTCTGTGCTTTTTCTTTCCTTTCCATCCTACTGTCTTTGGGATTTCACACCCTTCAACTCTCAAACATCTTCAGATTCCCCATTCTAGAGCACATTACCACAATTCTGCCATCTCCTTTAACTTTTGTTTTCCTATTTTACTTTTTTTTCTACTTTGAACTTCTTAATGAGTTCTCTTTGTTGTCTGGTCCTTTTTCTTACCAGCCACTCACTCCTTAGGTTCTTTCATCTACTTTTGTGGCATACCCCCTCTGTAGGGAGTCACCTGTGGCCTTTCTCAGTTCTTCTCTTCCCTTAATTTGGTATTTCCTTGATAGTGTCTCCCAATGCCTGGTATTCCCCAGGTTTCTGTCCTCTGTGATCTCTGTCTTTACATTTTATTGAAATTCTCATTCATTTCAGTTTCTTTAGTCATCACCTTATATGTGTTAATAAATCTTGATTCAACTTTGAACTCTCTGCAACTCCTGTCTTTCCCTTCAGTCTTCTGTCCCTTACTTCTACAAGAATTTATTGATCACTTACTATGTGTCAGACACTGTGCTTGATCCTGGGATACATTGGTGAGTAAAACAGATGTGGTCTTTGCCCTGATAAAGATTTTTGCGGACCATTTCTTCAGTAATTGTTCTCTTCTCCTTTGACTATGAGTAAACCCTTCTCTTTACTTTTCTGTGTTTGACATCACCATTGCTTCTGGGTACCTTTAGTAGTCTGTCTTTTCTTTGCTTCACCTTCGATGTTCTTTTTTTTTTTTTTTTTTTTTTTTCAAACAGTCTTTAGGGTTAGGGTTAAAATTTCCTGCTGTCTACCCACACTGTCCCAACTTGGTTCTAACCTTTCTTCTCAAATATTTCGTAGTTAGTTAGTTACCAGATGAGACTTTTTGTGACCATACTACCAAAAAAAGCCTTCACTGGCTCCCATTCACAACTACATAGACGGTTTTGAGGTCCCCGATCTTAGTTTATCCTTTTCAGCTTTATCTTGTACTGTTCTCTTTAACTAGCCATAATACAACATAGTGAAAGATCATTGGCTCTGGAACTAGACAGAAATGGATTTCAATTCTTGCTGTGCCAGTCTCCTGGCTTAGGCAAGTTACCTAACCTTTCTGAGCCTCATGAATTAATTATATAAAAAACAGCATCTAACAGTGCCTAGCACATAGTAGACACTCTGAATGCAAACTCCTTGTCTGTGCTTTCCAATCTCTGGTTTTGCTCACTTCATTTGCCTTTACCTGGAATATCTAAGTACTCTTCTTATTCCCCAATTTATCATTAAAATTATCTCCATCCTTAAGACCCAGTTTAAATGTGACTTATTTCTTGAAACCACCTCTTTTCATCCCTCGTGGAGGGTGAACTCATCGCTTTCTGGATTCCTCTAGGAATTAGTTTATTTGACTGGTAACCAATAACTACCTTGTTTGATATTACTTTGAGCATGGAGTGGATCTGATTCTGCTCTTCTTCCCTCTACACATAAAAACCTGAGGTAGAGCCTTCCACTGATGAGATACTCAAGAATTACTTAAGGAGGGAAGTTGGATGATCTCCAAGCCATGTCTTTCGTGGACCCAAAATTGATGGCCCTTGGATGGAAGATAAGGGAGGTTGTTAGAACTGACTGACTTGAGTAATTATCCATGTTTCTGGTCCTTCCATTAGAGGGAGAATCCATTGTTTTGGTTTGCCTCAGGAGTATTGTACAGTATGCTTGGGGAAGGCAGTGCTTTTTCAGAGAAATTTCTCTTCCCTGGGCTTAGGAATATTACCCTTTACTACAGCCTCATACCTTGATTAGGGCCTTGGGTCTCTTGCACTTTCATGCTGTTTCTTGATTATACCATCTGGACAGTGGGGCCATCTCCCAAGGAATTAAGTCAACAAATAAAGAGGAGTGGTCAGGTTCTTCCCCGCAGGAAGACCGGTGAGAGGAAACCTCCCTGTGACAGACAAGGAAAGGTCCATTTGGCATGTGGGTGCTGTAACAGTGTAGACGGGCAGTGTCACATTTGCCCATTTCTAGTTTGGTGCCATCACTCATCCTGCCTTTTCACTCCTTCCTTTCAACTAATTTGATACTATTGGCTTTTATTTCTGTAAAGTTTTAATTGAAATATACATATAGAAATCTTATATCTGTAGCTCAATGAATTGCCACAAAGTGAACACAACAATGTAAGCAATACCAGTTCAGATAGCATAACATTACCAAAAGCCATGCTCCCAGTTACTATAACTCTCCACGAATGGCAATCACTATTCTGACTTCTAACACCATGGATTAGTGTTTGTTGCCTGTTTTTGAGCTTTATGTAAAAGTGGACTTGTACAGTATGTACTTTGTTGTGCTTTGCTTTTTTCACTCAACATTATGTATCCTGTTGTGTGAAGTTATTTGTGTGTGTACTGTGTAGTTTTTCCATCATATAAATATACCACAATTTATTTATTCTTTTTACTGTTAATGGCCATATTTGGGTTGTTTCCAGTTTTTGGCCATTACAAATAATGCTTCAGTGAACATTCTTATACATGTCCTTTGAATATATGTACCTGTATCTGTTGGGTGTGTATTTAGAGTGGAATTTAGGTGTACCAATTTATACTTCTATGCACAGTTTATGAGAAATACAAATGCTTCACATCCTTATTAAATTTGTATTGTCTTTTTCATTTTAGTCATTCTTGTGGGTTTTTAGTGATATTGCATTGTTTCCTTGATGACTGATAAAGTTGAGTATCTTTTTATATGTCTACTGGATATTTCACTAGCTTCTTGAGCGAAGTACCTGTTAAAATCTTCCTTTTTTGTTGACTTATGTGCCTTTTTCTTCCTGGTCTGTAGGTGTCCTTTATAATCCCTTTGTTGAATATTTATGTGTGTTTCACATATCTTCCCTGCACTGTGGCTTGCCTTTTTACTTTCTTAATGTTGTCTTTTGTTGAACAGAATTTTAAAAGTTTACCGTAGACCAATTTATCAGTTTTGTTTCACATTTAAGTCTAGAGTCTCTCTCTGCCAGAAGCCCTGTTGGTTTCTCTCTCCCCTCTGCTGGCCCTCTGCTGGTGCAAAGCCTGTATCTCAGCCCCTGCTCACGCCTAGAATCAGCACGTTCCCAGGGTAAAAGCAGCTGCAGAAGATAGCTCGTGTCTGTGAGATTCTCTCCCTCTCTGGCGTTTTAGACCCTCCCATTGTCTCAGGACTCTCTGCTGCTTTCAAAAGATGATTTCTTTACTTTATTTGGCTTTTCTGAATGTTTTCTTCAGGGGCACTGGTTTGCCACTAACTAATCCATTTCTCTTGGAAGTGGAAATGATCCCTTTAGCTTTTTAAATATGCTCAGACTCTTCCTTTTGAAAACATAACAAACTCTTCATTAATCCTACATCTTTTCCTTGATACCTTATATCACCAAATGAATTTTTTGCCTGTGTATATTAAAATTTTGCCTTTGTTTCACTAAATTTAAAGTACATTTCTGGTCCTCGTTTTACCTGATCTCTTAACAGCATTTCACTTTGTTGACCACTTGCTTCTTCTTAGGACACTCTCTTTTCCCCATTGTATTCATGGTACAGTGCTGTCCTGGTCTTCTTCTAGCTGGAGTTTTTTCTCCTGTGCAGGCTCATCTCCTTCCTGTTCTGCAAATATTGGAAGTTCCTCAAGATTTGGCTCTAAGCCCTCTTCTGTTCACTTAGTGATCTCATCTAAGACCATGCCTTCAATTACTACCTGTACCTAAATTTCTCACAAATTTGCATCTCCATTTCAGGCTACTCTTTTGAGCTTCTAATCACTATACCCAGCTGCCTAGTAGATACCCTAATGGGGATGGCCAAACAGCACTTCAGATTCAAAATATCTCAAAAAGAATTTTTGATCTGTTACAAAAGCTAGAAACTCAGAAAATATCCATAAAACTTTTCCCTTACTTGCATGTCCAGTCCATAACTGAATCCTTTAAATCTCTCTTGAATCCATTTGTTTCCCTCCATCTTGACAACTGTCTTCTTAATCTAAGCTACCCTCATCTCTTCCCTAATCAACCTAATGACCACATTCTTTCTTTTACACCATGGTCCTCTTGCTTTCCTTTTATGCTACTCTGGCCTTTCAGTTTCTTAAACATAGCTTATCTCCTCCATAGTGCATTTTTGCATGCTCTTCCCTCTGCCTGGAATGCTGTCTCCCAAACTCCCCCTCTCTTGCAAGTCCTTTGCTGCCTTCAGATTTCAGTTCAATCATTACTTGCCTAAGAATCTTCCTGACTAGGTTATTACCCCCTATTATATATAGCTCCCCTATATAGCTCCATGAAGTTTTCTTTCATAGTATTTATCACTGTTGTAATTTTTGTGATTTAAAAAATTAGTCACTAAATAGTAAGCACCATAAAAATAGGAACCCTCTGTGTTTCTGGTTACCATTTTGTTCCCAGCACCTTGTATAGCACCTGCCATCTAGTAGACATTCAGTGAATATTTGTTGAATGCACTAATCAGTTCTCTCCATGCCCATAGCTGAGGTGAAACGTGTTGGAGATACACTCTTGGGAATGGCTACGCAGTGTGTGCAGGTGAAGAATGTGGTCAAGACCTCGCCTCAGACTCTGTCTAACCTCTGCCTCAAGATCAACGTCAAACTTGGTGGCATTAACAACATCCTAGTCCCACACCAGCGGTATGAACTCTATTTCCCACTTTTCCTTGTCAAGGTACCATCCTGGGGATTGATGAAGAGACAGAACCTTGACTAGGCAGAGTGAGTCAGACACAAGGGCGAGAGGACCAAAGTGGGTGCTAGGATGGTTCCAGGAAGAGAAGGTCCAATTCCTTACTGTTTGTCTTTTCTTTCTTGCTCAGCTCTGCCGTCTTTCAACAGCCAGTGATATTCCTGGGAGCAGATGTTACACACCCCCCAGCAGGGGATGGGAAAAAACCCTCTATCACAGCAGTGAGTGATACTCTCTTAAGGTTCTCCTCTGAGCTGTGAATCCTCAAAGCCCTTGACCCTTCATAAGATCTCCTTCCAACTGACCGTCTTCCTTACCCACTCTCTTATCTTAACAAAACTAACTTTGTATGGTGTCTTTTTTCTAGGAAGAACAGTGAGAGTGTAGGCTGTGGCCAGAAATGTGGCCCAGTCTCTATCACTTTGGCTTCATGCTATTTCTCCATGCCTATTTTTGGAATGTTCTTTCCTCTGACACTGCCCCTCCTTGCCCCTGATCTAGCTAGTAGATGTCTCTCCAGTCCCTCTACTGATTTCTTGCTCCCTGTTCCCTGGGGGCTTCCAAATTACTGGGGATCAGGCCTTCCTTCCTACTTCTGTTTCCTCAATCCTCACATCCCTCTAGGCAGACAGGTCTTATTTCAGTAAGTATAGGGAAATCCTACACTGTGCTTATCTCTCTTTTCCTTGTGGCCGTCCGTTCTCTGCTCTGGCCACTGTCCCTTTGAAAATGGCATTGCTCCCATGTTCCTGGGTAGGGTAGCACTTGAATGGGAAAAAGGACCAACTTCTGGCTGAATGAGGTCACTCTGAGGTAATAGTGCCAAACCTTCACATGACCCTCTATAAGTGGCAAGGAAATCAGATTTCTCAAGTACCTCCTGTGGGCTAGGCCCTGTGCAAGGTGTTTTATATGTACCACAGCAGCACTGCATGCAGATATTCTGATCTTTATTTGAGAGGAGGAAAAAGAATATCAGGTGAATTAAGTAACTTCTACATGAATGATAGAACAGAGCTTGAAACACAGGGCTCATTGAATCCTAAGCCCTATTTTTTCAGCTGCACAGTTTTCTTGCTAAGAAGCCTTTCCCCAAACTGACAGCCTGATGATGTGGGAGAGTGGGGGGTTCTGGGGATCTGATTGTGTCTCTCATTGTCAGGTGGTAGGCAGCATGGATGCCCATCCCAGCCGTTACTGTGCTACTGTACGGGTGCAGCGACCACGGCAGGAGATCATTGAAGACTTGTCTTACATGGTGCGTGAGTTGCTAATCCAGTTCTACAAGTCTACCCGCTTCAAGCCTACCCGCATCATCTTCTACCGAGATGGGGTTCCTGAAGGCCAGCTCCCCCAGGTATAACCCATGTTAGGTGGAAAAACTGCACATTGAGGCCAGAGGGCCAGGTGCTGCTAGTTATTCTAAGCTGTTGGCCTGGGTGGTACTACTTCTGAGGGAGTACAAGGAGGGCATGTTTAAACAGTTCACAGGGTTCTACCCTCAGAGTTTCTGATTCAGTGGGTCTAGGGAGGGGCCCTAGAATTTGCATTTCTCACAAGTTCCTAGGTGATGCTGCTAGTCTGGAGTCTGCACTTTGAGAACAACTGCTGTAGATCTTCCTTCATAATATTTCCTTTTATTCACTCACACTGCTAAGCCTTCACTACTATTTATTGGGTACATCTTATGTGCCATGAACTGCACCAAGCACTTCATATATCTTCCATTTAATGCTTACAGTAGTCTTATAAAATTATTATCATTCCCATTTGACAGGAGGAGAAACTGAGGCTTAGAAATGTTAAATGATTTCTTCAGTGTCACCCAAGCTAATAAGTGGTGGAGCTAGAATTCAGACAAATTGGTGTGATTCCAAAGTCCATGCTCTTAACTATTTCCTCCAAGTTACTTAGTATTTCCTAAAATACCAGACATTTATCATATCACTTCTCTGTTCAGAAATATCTAGTGGCTTTACATAGTTTTGGATTAAAGTTTGAAATGCTTTGCAAAGCAATCAGCAGTTTTTAAGTTCCTACTAGGTTTTGACCTAATTATCTATGTTAGTCTTCACAACAGCTTTGTGGGGCAGGTCTTATTAGTAACATTAATAGATTTGGAGAGGATGAGACTTACAGTGGTTAATAACTTGCTCAAGGTAATACAAGTAGATAAAGCTTAGTTTTATCTAAAGACAGGATAGGATTCCAAATCCTATCCTTTTCTTCCAAACAGTTTGACCTCCCTATATCTGATGTACAAGACCACATGCAACTTTTGTGTATGGTTACTCACTTGTGGCTTCTTCTTTAGCTAGTCCTTGCTTCTTTGCAGGATGAATTCATCTGCTCACTCTGTCTCCATTTCTGAATTATCTGCTCTTCTCTGGTGGTCCAAACCCTGCCTGCTCTTGGAGCTCACATGGAAAACTCCTACTATCATCCTCTTGATCCTGAAGTCAACATAATTTGGGCATTGTGATTTTAGTGATTTATCTGTGAACCTTCGTTCTGTCTTGATATTACATCTCTAAGTATAGGAACCAGATAAGTGCTCTATCCTGATGCTAAGCCTTCTAGCCAAGGTTTTATTGGAACATATCAGGTGAACTGAGTTTAAGGCTGATTTTGGCAGGGAGCGCCTGTCCTCCCCAACGGTTTAGCATCAGCTTACTGTCTGGGCAAAAAGCCATATTACAAGTGACAATCCCTTAATTCAGAAAAGCGTGTGTGGACTCAAGAGGAGCTGTGTGTCTCTTGATCTCCCTCCTAGATCCTCCACTATGAGCTGCTGGCCATTCGTGATGCCTGTATCAAACTGGAAAAGGATTACCAGCCTGGCATCACTTATATTGTGGTCCAGAAACGCCATCACACCCGCCTTTTTTGTGCTGACAAGAATGAGCGAGTGAGTAAGGATTGAAGAGGCCACCCATGCCCTCAACCTGTCTCTCTTCTCTTGGTAGGGGAGAAGCCCCTGAGATAAAATCTGGGGGGTTATGCTTCCCTATCTTTCCTTCCTGGCCCCTTCCTTCCCCTGAGCTCTTATGGTTCTTGCTCTATCACCTTCCTTCCTTAGTTCCTTCTTTCTCCCCTCCTTCCCTTATACTTCCTCTCCCTCCTCCTAGCTCTCTGGCCTAGACCCCATATATAGACCAGCTCCCAAAGAAGGGAAAGGGAACTACTATTTATTGAACTTCTCCTATGTGCCAGACACTGTACAAGGCGTCTTCCTCACAGCAACCCTGTGAGGTAGGTACTGTTATTATCTCCAGTTTAACCTCAGAGAGGTTAAATGACATGTTAAGATGGTATAGCTAATAAATGGAAAAACCAGGACTTGAACAAAAGACCGTATAACTTCAGAAGCCCTAAATTTTAAGACCAGTACCCTCTGGGAACAGCAGCTTCTGCTTTACTCTGGGGATTCTGGTGGAGTCAGAGTAGAATTGAGGCAGGGCTCTAGTAAGGGCCAGGCAGGTCTTGCTATCTTTTTGTATTTGTCTCTGTACAGATTGGGAAGAGTGGTAACATCCCAGCTGGGACTACTGTGGACACCAACATCACCCACCCATTTGAGTTTGACTTCTACCTGTGCAGCCATGCAGGCATCCAGGTAGCTGGGCTATGTCCTGAGGTTTTTAATGGGTCAAAGATTAGTTGATTATTACCACTGCCTCCAGAGGATATCAGTCATCACTGAATGGCATTCAAATGATGATTGTTTTCCTATAAGCCCTGAGTGTACTTTGAACAGAAGTGCACTTTGAACATCTTGGGCAGGTTGCCCATAAGAAGGGTACGTCATGACCTAGGTGGCTTTGTGCTGCCTGTTCATGGGTGGTCATCCATTGTAGCCGAAGTCTTGACAATAATCCTGTTCCTTATCATCAACTATCCCCTCTGCCAAACCGGGGGACCTTCACCCTCCTATCTTCCCAGGGTACCAGCCGACCATCCCATTACTATGTCCTTTGGGATGACAACCGTTTCACAGCGGATGAGCTCCAGATCTTGACATATCAGCTGTGCCACACTTATGTACGATGTACACGCTCCGTCTCTATCCCAGCACCTGCCTACTATGCCCGCCTGGTGGCTTTCCGGGCACGGTACCACCTGGTGGACAAGGAGCATGACAGGTGAGGCCTAGGGTCATACTGGTTTGCTTTGTCCTTCAGTCTCCTGTACCAGACCCTTCTGACATCTCCTGGTAGAAGGAAATATGGGTATTGTCCAATTTGGTGTCCTTGGGCTCATTTGCTTGAACCTGGGTTGTGGTTTTTCTTAAGTTGGTATGGGAACTGGCTCCCCAGGGATGGGTAAGGGGACCAGCAGCAGCTCAGTTCACCAGGAAACACTTACTTCATTTTCCTTTTCAGCGGAGAGGGGAGCCACATATCTGGGCAGAGCAATGGGCGGGACCCTCAGGCCCTGGCCAAAGCCGTGCAGGTTCACCAGGATACTCTGCGCACCATGTACTTTGCTTGAAGGCAGAACGCTGTTACCTCACTGAAGGGAAGAAAGCTTTCCAAGCCCCAGGAGCTGTGCCACCCGAATCCAGAGGAAGCAGGAAGGAGAGGGGGGTGGGTAGGGAGGAATGTAGGAGGTCTTGTTTCCTTCTATAGAGGGGGTGAAAGGGTGGGGGAATAGGGCCAGTAAGCCAGACCACCAGCCAGAAACTTCTGACATCCACCTCACGCCCCCCACCCCTCACCCCATCTTGTCACATCTGGCCCTGACCCCACTGGACCAAGAGGGGCAGCACCGGTGCCCACCATACACACAGGTGTCTCATGTGACTCACAGTGCTAAAGACTCATGCCTGACAGCTTGGTAAGGTCGGCTCTGCAGCCCTGCGGACAAAAGCTGGTAGGTTTGGGTTTGATACTTTAGATGGGAAAGAGAGGGGCTTGGGAAAGTGGGTGGGAGGAGGGAAGGTTTTTTTAGGAGCCTTAATCAGAAAAGGTCTAGATTTGTTTAAGAAGAAAAATGAAACAAGACCCAGATCAATATTTTAGCATACTAGATGTTTTAATGGGTTTAGAATCCAGTTTGTAGGAAGATTTTTAATGCTAATGGTTTTGGTTGCTCCTTCCCCAGCTGCCACCTCCCCTCCTTTCCCTTAATCCTCTCTTTCTGCCTTTTTCTACCCTACCTTACACCTCCCCCCTCACAGACATACAACCCCTAGTAAGACTTAAGGCACTATGGCACTTAGCCCTGAAGTGACACGACCCTGTCTTCCTTCCGCCTGCTGGTGGGTAACCAGTGCCTTCCCTATAACGGTAATGCTGCAGAACTGCAACCTTTTGTACCTTTCTTTTGGGGGATGGGGTGAGGGTGGGAGAGGAGGTAGGTGGGGAAGAAATACTCCTAACTCAACAAGCCTCCTGCCAGAGCGCCAGCTGTTTTGGAGGAATTGACTTCCACCTTCATTGAGCTTTTAAAAAGATCACAACCTCAAGATGGTTAAAATCCATTGACATTTGCACTTTCACACATGACAAGGTTTGGAGCTGCTGAGATGACCGGCCCCTGGCCTTTCTATGTAATGCCTCCTCCTTTCCCTTTCCCCACGCCTCCCACCCTGGCCGGGTCTGGAGTTATTCTCAAAGCATTTTTCATTCTTGGCTTCTTTTTATCTCTGATGGTCAAGTCTCTTATGTTTCAATATTTCTTAATTGGGGTATCTTATAACAAAAGATCCTTAGGTCTAAGACAAGAAAAAAGAGAGAAAACTAAACGTTATTTTTATACCATAACTTGAGTCTATTGCCAAAATCTGGATATTCCTTCCATGCCCACCGAGTTTACATCCCAGAAACATTGAGCCATCAGAAGGAGCTGAGTATCTAACTTGTTCTCTGGCCTAGCTAGGTGGGGGATGGCTATCTCTCCAAATGGGGCTCAGGCTCCTTCCTTCCTATGTGCAGATACCACCTTTTACTTGCTGCAGGCTCCCTCCACTGCACTGCCCTACACTCTTTCCTGCCAGTGCATCTTTCCTTCCTCTGGACTGTCCTCTGACACTTTGGCTAATCCCAGATTCCAGCACATCCTGTGGATGGGCTGTGGGATTTGCTGCTCCCTATTGCCTCTGTTTACACAAATGAATTTTTCCTGGTTTCCCACTAGGGCATGTGAGTGGGTGGCATGGGCTTTTTTTTTTTTTTTTTATCTCTAAGACTGGAGAGTTAGGGGGTTCTAGCTGGTGCCTGCTGGCTTTGAGGCAAGGCCCCCTCTTTCCTTGACTGTATATTTTTTCCTGCCCCACTGCTTGGGATGGGGAGTTGCAGCTGCAATGTGGAAATACCTCTTTTTGAGGAGCCTTGGCTTGGGTTTGCCCCAATCTGGTGTTGAAGCCATGACACTTTAGACCTAGCCCAGGATTGGAGGCTAGCCAGAGGAAGGCCGGTTTGAACCCTGGCCTGTGTTAGAACTATTCTTTCCCCTTCCCAGCACCCGTGTACAGACCCAGATTTGCTATGCAAAACAGTCTATCCCAGGTTCTGTTCTGGTTGGCTACATTGTTCAGTAACTTCACAAAACGTAGCACAAACTTTCATTATGGAGAAGGCATCAGGACTGTTGAGTAACTCCTCCTTTACTTCTTTCCTACTTGCTACAGCATGGGTGGCCCCATGGGCACAAACCCAGCTGAAGAACAGAATGGAGGGCCCTAGGAGGAGGCAGCTCACCGGAGAGCCTACATTCCTTACACAAGTGCCTAAAGAGAGTGATGCTAACACTCCATCTGCCCTGTCCATCACTTTCATATCCTGTCTACTTCATGTTCAGTCACCCTTTTGGGGAGGGGAGCTCTCCTGGAACAGTGGGCTCTTCTTGGGTGCATTTTAGAGCTGAGATCAGGACACCATTCTTGGAGGGTCCAGTCATTCACCAGCATTTGCAAATGTCCATAAGGAGCAGGTGGCAGCCACCTACTCCTAGCAACAAGTTTATGTTCTCTCCTTTTTTCTCTTTGCCTCACTCTTTCCAGTTGGGTTTTGAGCTGGGGCTTGAAATGCATTTTTAGCTCTTTTGGCATTGCACATGCCATCCAAGAAATAAAGGCAAGAGGAGCAGCTTGAGCAATAGCAAGAAAATGACTCCTTGCTTTGACTTTTTAAAAAAATCTTTGAGACTTAAAAAACACCCTTGTCACTGAGGATTATTCTTGTTTGAATGGTGGTGCTTGCTGATTGAGAAGTAGTATTGGCAGCAAGCTTTGGCTTGCTTGGGTTCGATTTAAGCGGTGCTTCTTACCCAAGTTTTGAGGAAGCGCTGGGGGGAACCCAGCTTCATCCTTAGTTCGCAGTTTTCTTGCTCCCTTCATTCCACTGTTATGCCTTTCCTGTCTTACCCTGACTTCCTTTTCCCTTTTTCTATTCATTCACCTTGCTTGCTGGCCTTGCCTGCCTGTCTGCCTATTTGATGATGAATTCTCTGCATGGCTACAATGATCCCATTGTTAACTGGCAAGGTCAGACTTAGCTCCTTGGGTACAGAAGATCAAAAACCTGTTGTTCAAGCCCAGTGGTGTCCTCCTTGAGCTGGCCTGCCCCTTGGGCTTTACAACAGGGCAAAGCAGCAGGTCTGTCCAACTGACATATAAACAGGAGGGCTTCTGGCACCTTCCACACTTATCCACTCCTTGAGACTGGTGTCTCCTTATTGCTTTTTCTAGATATGGTTCCTTTTCTTTCTCGTTGGGGACTTCCTTTTCTGAAGACATTTTAGGGTTGAGGTACTTAGACATCCAGGGTTGGGGGCTTAGAGGATGGGAGTGTATAAAGAAGAGAGTGAAGAGAAGTGAAAAGAGAATTTGGATCCTTCTTCCAGGCCAGCCTGACCCATTGGTGATTGAGGTGCTATTGCTGGTCTCTAGGGATAAGCCTGGGGCTGTTGTTGCAGGAAACTTGGGCTTAGAATACAGCTGGGGAATAAGGTACCTAAAATTCTGATACCTCCCTAAAAAGCTCCTGGTTCCCACCTACTAGATAATTCTTCTGTGGCCTCCTCTTTGCTTAAGCAACAATGTTCTTGGATAGTTTTCTTTTTCTGTTGAGAATTCTGTGAATGAGGCCAGCACCCAAGATAACAGTCAAGGGGACACTGATTTCATAGCTGGCCCATGATGTATCTACAAAGTTAGTGGGACATTGTTATGGACTTGGCATCATATGTAACAAAGAAGGATAGAAGTTCCTTCCCCATCAGGGTAGAAAGCATCTCAATCTAGCCAAAAGGCAGTTTTGTAAACTGCATCGGGGGAAGTTATTTTTATTTATTTACTAGGCCTAGGTCAATCCAGGATGGTAGCTGGGATGCCTTCCTTCTTAAAAGTCTGGTCATGGAAGGGATATGCAGGGCACTCTTTCCTATTTGGCCTTTTAAGCTGACTGGGGAGAAGGGATTCTCTGGTTTTCTCTTCCCCTCCCCCCCTCATATTAGGACTTGCCTTCTCCCTGGGCAGGGAGAGAGGCCGGGTTGGTGCTGTCCCCTTACTCTACTCCTACTGACTTAAAACCTCTGGCTGCTGCTTGGGAGCTCAAGAAAAGGAGTGGAGGGAATGGGCTAAAAAACAAAACAAAAACAGAATGGAGATGGGGGAGGCAGATTTCCTTCTTTTAAACAGGAAAATAAGAAACCCTCCAAGGATTGTGCAAGTAAAGAAAATGTGTCAAATGCACTGAGTCCCCTGGTGTAGTAGCAATAAGGAAAAATGAAATTACTTTCCTGTGCACACGGGCCAACCTGATAGGTGTGTGATGCACTTAGCAACCATGTGGAGGGCATGTGTGACTACTCTGGGTTTTGTTTTAGTTTTAAACTTTTTATGCCTCTCAAGTCCAGCATGGATGGGGAGATGCCCCTGGAGCCCCACAGCTGTGTACTTGTTTGCATCTGTTTCCCTTTGAGACTTGTATTTGTGTTCTGCTTTGAGCTGTACCTTGTCCAGTCCATTGTGAAATTACCCCAGCAGCTGTAATGTACAGTTCCTTCTGAAGCAAGCAAGAGCAGCAGCACAATTCCAATTCTGTGTTTTATAAAGACAACAGTGGCTTCTATTTCTAAAGTGCGGTCTCTCTCTCTTTTTTTCCCCCCATCAGCAAAGCATAGCTGTTGGCATTATTTTTATCTCTTGATAGATTTTAGATCAGAATAATAGATTGTCATAAGAGCAGAACCATCAACGTTTAAAGGAGGAAAATGGATAAAACAAATTTCAGAATATTGAAACTGCAGACATTTACTGGTTTGTATGCAGTCAAACTTAACAGGCCCTCCAGTTATTCTTCATTCAGTGAACATGCAAAGCACTGTGTCCAGCAGTATTATGGGAAGGGAGCAAGTACAATTGAAAAACGAGGAAAACAGTATCTGTCTTCTTAAGGAGCTTAAAGTCTGGTGGGGGATAGGAGTAGCTAAATGGTTTCCCGGTATGAGAGAGAGATGATGAGGGACTGGAAGAAGACAGTAGCAATGAAGATGAGAGAGGAAAGGGCAGATTTGAGAGACACTCGGGATAGAATTAACAGGACTCAATGGCTGATAGGAAGGAAAGAGAGGAGTAGAGACCAAGACCCTAGTTTGTACTTGAACAAATGAGCACTGGGATATTCCTTTAGCCAAGATGGGAGGGACAATATAGAAGAAAGGTGGTGAAATTTGGGAAGGAAAACAATTAACCTTGTGTAGACTGAGTTTTGAGGTTCCTGTGGGGCAGTGAGATTAAGGTTTCCAGTAAACACTTAGGTTTGGTGCTCAGGCAAAACTACAAAACTGGAATTACAGATCTGAGAGTCTTACTCCTATTGATGGTAGTTAAAGCCATAGGAATGAACAAGATTTCTTGGCTTAGAAAAAAGAGTAGAACAAAAGAAACAGTGTACAACTAGGAAACACTAACATTTAAGGCATGGGTAGAGGAAACAGAACCTAAGGTGACAGATCACTAGTAGTTGCCTTGTATTTTTGTTGACTGATTCACTGAGGTGGGAGAGAAATCAAGAGAGTTGAATAGGGTCGAAAAAGAGAGTGATTAACATGAACTGCTAAAGAGGGGGAGGTATTTTTTTCAGTTGACCATCCTACTTCTCTGGGCTTTTATAACTACATGACTTAGATCCTTCTCCAGTATTTCTTGAAAATGAGCACTGGAAAAAACCTAACTTAAGGCTAAGACTAGGACTTACAAGTTTTTTTTTTGTTTTGTTTTGTTTTTTTTTACCACAACACCATCATCCCTAGCTTCCTCCTTTCCTCAGGAGGTACCTGAGAAAGAATAAAGTAAACAAAACATAATTTTGTTCCTAACCAGCATCATGGATGGTGTTCCAGTGGACTCTGTAGCAGTTAGCAGTTTGCTTTTTTCTTCCCCCATGACCATCTTTCCTAGAGCCTGTGAACTAGAAGCAGAAACTACATTCTGTTCATTTTTGTCATCTTAGGGCCATAGCATATCAAGGAGTCAATATTTGCGAATATAATTGGAATGAGCTAGAAATCTGTGGTTCATGAAATCAGAGGGGGGGATATCAAGAAGTGCTATTGAGTGCACATCATGGACTCAGCATTCCTGAATCTTCAGGTAAGTAGAAACTTAACCAGATTGCCATCATCTTTTCCGTTACATGGTTTTGTACCTTACACTGGTGGTACAATTGTCAAACATTGTCAAGGATGTAAACTCTGACATTCCTCCTTGTCACTGCTAGAGCATTGTCATTTCTGTGTACTAGGTGAAGATGGCTCAGAGTAGGATTCTGGCAGAGGGCCCAGAGAGAAAGCTTCAGTGGCAGCCAGTGTGTGTATAAGTGTGCCTATCATAAATCTGGAGGCCAAGTGTTGTGACTTCAAATAGCAGACCTAATCTGTGGCTACCACCTGCCAGATCCCCTTGGGAGCTTTTTAAAGGCCAGACAGACCAATGTTGCTTTTCAGCAGCCAATGCTAGAGAGGTTGGCTGAACTTGAAGAGCAAACTGGAACATGGAGCAGATTTTTCCCAATTGAAATATGACTTAAAGTTATAACCTGTGTGAAGCAAAGTATATTATTTAGCAGAGAGAATGACCATTCTGGAGAAATTTTGCTATTAATCTCTGTTTTAGAAAGGGGTTTGGCCAATGGTTGATACTCAGGAAAAACAAAACAAAACAAAAGATGGTGGGACCCCAGGTCCTACATTTGTCTGGGCCTAGAACCCAGTTCAGGTTTGTCCTCAAATTCCTGGATGTCCTTATCAGCTTTGGTTGAGCAGTCTTCCCTCTGCCTTGTCAACTGGCAAAGTATACAATAGCACACTCTTGTCTAGCAGCTGCCTTGGGACAGAGTAAGGCTGGGTATATATTGGTTATCTCTTGACTTAGACCCCAGAATCTCATGGCAGTTAGGGTTTGGTGGCTGTAGGAAAGGGTATAAAAAGGCTAGTTTCAAAGTTCTGAATTGGGACCACCCAACTTGCTGTCTGTGCTGCTGGTATGGAAAAGTGGCATTTAATTGGACATTTTGCTCTCCCATTCGATTTCTAGCTTTCCAGACATTTGTTTCTCTGGTCATAGATTGAGGAAATGTGGTAGGCTTACAGGTTGCACAGAGCATGACAGAAGCAGTCCTTTTGAAGCAGCTGTCTCAAGAAGGAGTAGCAGGAAAAGCGGACTTGCTGGGGTGTGAGGGTGCAATTAGCAGTTCACCACTCGTGTGTCACAACTACCTTCCCTAGGATATCAGTATCGAGGTCTTTAGGTCACTGTGGCTTACCCTGCAGGAAGACATTTCAGGACTGTAGTAGCTTCATCACCATCCTCTCGGCAAAATATTGAGCGACCTTTCTACAGTGTCCTTGGTCCCTCTCCCCCACCTTCTGAAGGCAAGGAATCTTTCTCTTGAAAGACACATTTGGGGCTCGCAGCCATGTTTTTGGAAAAGGAGTATGACCTGTTAATGGAAGTGAACTGGAAAAGTACTTGACTAGGTGTTTTGTTACAGTATCTGTTATCTTATTTAAATGCATCTTCACAGCAATCATATGTAGTAGTTTACCAGTTTCCTTGCCTTCAATTGAATATAACAAAATCCCAATTCAACTGACTTAAATAAGGAAACAAGAAATACTGATTTAATATGGGTATAAGGTTGGTTACTTCATTGGCTGAATGATAACATCAAGGAATCAGGTTCTTTTTGCTCTGCCATTCTCTGTTCTGGCTTACACTCATGCTAGTTTATCTCATGGTTCCAAAGTGGCTGTCATAATTCCAGAAAAGAAATGCTGACAGAACAATGCTTACCAGCAGAACTAATTTTTCCTAGGGTCTCACTTAAAAGCAAGCAAACCTTTTCCAGAAAACTCCAGTAGATCTGGCCTCATATCTTATTTGCTAGAAATGGGTCATCTTATCCACTCTTATTCTGTCATTGGCAAAGCAAATAAGAGTGGCTCAGTCTAATCAGGACATTAATGAGTCATAAATGTCTCAAGTCTTTCAGTGGACTTGAAAGACCAGTCATGGCTACTAGCAAGAAAGGAGGGGATAGGGCTATTGGGGTAGGTAGGCATCCAGCAGCGTCCACTCTTTGTATGTACTCTGATTTTTAAACAGGAAGGTGAGGCTCAGAGGGTCAGTGACCCCCAGGATTTCAGCAGGCCTTCAGCCTCAGCTCTGTCTGTCTTTAAAAGCCCTATGTCCTATATTGTCTCATGCTGCAATAGGGAAGTGTATAAAGTGGCTTGCTTTCTGCTTTATAGAAATTGCTGGCCCACGAGAAGAGATTTGAACTCAGGTGCCAAGTTGATTTTAACCTTAGCCCGTAGAATCGTAGAGGACTCTATCCAGCTATTCTTGTTCAGTGATGATGCCTCATCTAATACAGGAAGACTAGGAACAATAGTGGCAGCAAGGAAGGCTGCAGGCACTGTGAGTCCATGAGCCTCACTTGCTGGGGTTGCAGCCTTACTAGCAGTTGAAGGAGGCAGTTGGCTACCTGACATTCCTGAGTGCACTGGCTTTTTATGCCTTTCCCTAGTGACCAATGATGTTGATCGTCTTTTCATGTGCTTATTTGCTGTCCAGATATTTTCTTTTATAAAGAGTTTGTTCACCCTTTTGCCTGTTTTTAATTTAGTTTGTCTTACTATTGAGTTGTGAATTCTTTATGAATTATAGATACAAGTCCTTTGTTGGATATGTTTTGCAAATATTTTCTCCCAGTTTGTGGCTTGCTTTTTCATTTGCATCTTGAAGAGGAAGTTTTACATTTTGATGTCCAGTTTATTAATTTGAAGTCCACTTTATTGCCTTTTTTTTTTCTTTTCTAGTTCATGCTGTTTGTGTCATCCTTTAAGAAATTTTGCATTGGGTATTTGGAGGCTGCTGAAGCAGCTCAACTTTCAGAGGGCAGTTTTCCCTGCTCCTGAGATTTCTGTACTATTTCTATAGTTCTTCCTTCTAAGAGCAGTCAGTACTAGCCTGCTTCCTAAGCCTCATTCTTGAAGCGTACCATTCATTTATCCACCCAGGATTATTTACTGAATGCCAGGCACTGGCCCTGTTCTAGCACTAGGGCTTTGGCAGTGAACAAGATACACAAATATCCTGCTCTATGCCCTTAGCAGACTCAGCTGGGAATGAGGTTATCCAAAAAATCGAGGTGTGAGGAGTTAGTGGACAGCGTTTGGCAGAATCATCATAACCTTCCTTCCCACTTCCTGATACTAAAAATTCATGGGCCTTTCACCACCTTTAAAGAGGTAGTGTCTCTGAATAGTCGAAGCCAATGGGAAGGCATCATAAACATTTATTAAATTGGACTGAATTAAAGGGTCCAAATCCTGTTAAATCAGTTATCAAAAAAGAAGACAGCGGCTCATCACCATGTCTATTCTGGGAGAAGTTGAAAAAGCCTGGAATCATTTTGGGGACCAGATCTAGAATCGGGATTGAGGGTGTGACAAATCCTCACACAAGAATTGGCATTTATCCTGTCAGATGCTACCACCACAACTTGGATTGTGTACATCAAGGATTGAAAATAACTTTTAAGATACAATATTTCATCTGGTGACAGGTTTAAATTGATATTTTAAAATTGGGGTAGGGCATTATAAGTCACAGGGCAGGAGTGGGAAGGAAGAAGAAAGCGAGGTAGAACTGGCATCAAAATGTGGTTTTGAATCCCCTCCATTTATTAAGGATTTACAGTATGGTAGACGCATCTAATAAGTGCATAAAAATGGTAACAAAATGCAACTGTAAGGTACATAATCTCTCCCTTTTTTAGATGAGGAAACTGAAGCCCAAAGAGATCAAGTAACAGATCCAAAGTCCCACAAAGAAACTGAAAATAGGATATTTTTCTCCTTTTCCTCTTTGCCCTAAGCTTTTTTTTTTTTTTTTAAAAGAATGTATTTATTTTGATTAAAAACAAAACAAAACTTGAGCTTAGGGAGATAGGGAAAAATCATGAGTCATTTCTCAGCCAGAATAAAATAATATGTTTTAGGCAAAAATACTGGCCTACTTTTTGCCAGACAATTTGATAGCCCTGCCTCCCTTATGAAGCTTACCTTCTAGAGGGGAGGGTCAACACAATAAATTAGTAAGCAATTGGAATGAGAATAGGGTTAGTTAAGGAGATATTGTAGTAGAATAACAGGGGCGACCCCCACCCCACTCCCCTGTCCGGGAACGGCCTCTCAGACGTCTTAAATGGAGGTTTGAGAGGCCAAGGGCCCGGGCTGCGGCGGAAGGGGGTTGCTGAAGAAAGGGGGCCAAAGGAACCCAAAGCAGAGAGGCTCCCGAGTCGGAAAAGGGAAGCGCTTGCCCGTTAAGGGAATTAAAGCAGACCAGTGTAGGTGTAGCATAAAGATTTAGAAAAGCCTTACCTGGGGAGAAAGGCAAGGCCCCTGTAACGCAGTGTGTTTTGGCCCTGGGAAGCATTTTGGATGTTCTCAGTGTGACCAGAGTTCTAAACATGGAAATTACTCGATCTGATGTTTGCGCAATGTTCCGTTTCTTAATAATCGTTCCCCAAACTATAGTACACTCCCCCCAAATCCTGACGCCAACCCTGCGCACTCGGAGAGATCAATTGTGGTCACTTGACTGCCTGCTGAGGAAGAGACGTGCAGCGGGTGGGGCTCGGGAAGGAGGGTGGTCCAGCGTAAAAGCGCTCGCCCGGAGAGCGCTCAGCTGCAAATCCGGGTCCTTTCTCGGACCGGCTTCTCTTCAGCAGGCTGCCCCGCAGGTGAACGCCGCCACCCGCGATGTCGCCTCAGGCAGGCGCCGGCTCTCACCAGGCTCGCACAAGGAGTCCAGTCCCTTGGGGTTGTCCCCAGCCGGCACGTCCCAGCGAGGTGGGCTGAAGGGCCGGTCCCGCCCCGCTCGCCGGCTCCCAGGCAAGCCCCGCCGAGCTGCTCCGCCCAGACTCTGCGCCCGCTCCCAGACGTCTCCCCGACGTCCTCCGCGCTGGCCGCGCCCGCACCGACGTCGCTCCAACACAGCTGGGCGAGAGGCGAGGCTTAGACGTCGGACGGGCCGGGCAGCGGAACTGACGCCGGCTAGCTTCCGGGGGCGGACCCCGGGGGAAGTCGGCGGCGCGGCAGTCGTGAAGGAGCAGTGGGAGCGTAAGCATCCGCGGGCGACGCGAGTTCCGGACGGGGCTCCCCTGTCTTTGCCCCACGCTTCTCCTTTCTCTCACCTAGTCCTGTGCTGTCTCCCGACGGCGGCCCTTCCTGACGAGAGCTTTCGGAATACGGTTGCTGAGTAGCCGTCGGCGCCCCCGCCCCAAGGCCGATTGAGGGTGCCTATCGCCCCTTGCGCCGCCTCCTTGCCTTCAGTGGCGGGCGCCGTTCTCGCTCGGAGCACTCCCCCCAGCTCCATGAATGGAAATCGGCTCCGCAGGTGAGTCAGAGCTGCTGGGCCGGGTGGCTGGGGTGTCACCCAGCTGTTGTCCCTAGAGTTGAGCATCGTCGCTCCCTCCATCCCGGCCCAGGTGCGCGAGGTGGCCGCCGTCCGGGCTCCCCCCTCGCCGCTTCCGCCCGGCTCCTCCTCAGACCTCCTCGCAACCCTGCCGCAGTTCTCCGGGGGCCACTGAGTTGGCAAAACTGCCGCGATGGGAAACTGCTTTAAAAATGTAAGCCTTGGATTATCTAGGCGATATTACTCTTTTTATTTCCTAGTCTCCTTTTTTCTTTAGAGTCTAGAAGGGTTTGTCATCGATTTTATTATTCCAGTTGACGATGTCACGCTGTGCGTGTCCTTTACGGGTGTGTGTTCCATAGAGACTCTGGGCTGTGGGCGGCGAGCCACCTCCCTTACCTACCTTTTAAGGTAGTTGTGAAGATACATTGAGATAACGGATGAAGAATAAGTTTGAAGTAGGTATTAAGTGCAGGGTAACATGCAAGATGGCACGTCTTCCATCCCCGAGTTATCTTCTCATGTTTGTGGCAGCGTGGAATATAGTCCCTGGAGGAGCTTGAAAATGTCACACCAGCCTGGATCACTGCTTATGTGAGGAGGAGGATCTTAAAATTACTGGTAGTATATATGTGTGTGTGTGTATACATACATACATACGCATATATACACATATATCTATTTTTTTCCCCATTCTCTTTTACCTAATGAAGTAGTTGTGATATTCCTGGAAATTTGGAATTTAAGGAAAACTGCTTTCTCTCCTGGGGAAAAAAATGCAATCGTGAGAAAATTTACAGTATGGTCAGTACTTATCTTAGAAAAGGAAAAACACTCTTTATGGTTCTAAAGTGATCAACTGGGGAACATAAAATAGGTGTTACATAACGGTTTGCTTACTACATGATTATGCTTGGTATGCTAAATTTGAAAGTAAGTATGCTTTATCCAGAAGATCACAAATATATAAATTAATTTAAAAAATATTGGCGGGAGGGGTGGCTTGTTACCAATGGTATTACAAGTCCTTGAATTTCACACAGCGTTTTGCCTGTTTGTGAGGTGCCTTATATATGATATAAGAAAAACTTATACTGAAGAAACCAGGGACATAAATGGTAATAAAGAGCTTTGTTGATTAAGTTAAGGAGTATAATTGTCAGTAAGCACTTAGAAATTGTGGAAGTGGAATGGGAATGGTATTACAATTTTTGTTACATGGAATTTTCTTTAATCAATTTTTACCATTTCTATTTTGCCTGCTTCATTTTTACCTTCTCCATATATTTTTAAAAATTGAAAGCTTGTCTACATTATGAAGCATTTGTAGACTGTTTCATAGATTTATTATTGATTTATGTATATCAGAAATTGTGTTCTGTTTTTGTTTTTAAATTTTCTGATATACTTAATGTACAAGAAATGTAATGCGTTGGGGCTATAGGTGATTTTTTCCATAATTGTGCTGTTGTGAAGCCTGGAAAACAGAACATGAAAGTTAAACCCTTTATTAATCATCCTAAAACTTTAAAGATATTTCAAAATTTTTTTCTTCACGTTATTTTCTGGGGTTTTCCCCTCTTCGGGTTTTTCATGTGAAATGATGCTCAAATATAATTTGAATATATATATATAGCATGTATATAATTTGAGTCTTAGAAAGTGCTTATGAATTCAAACCACCTTGCCAACTGGTACAACCAGTACAGCTAGCCAAGCACAACTTGTTAATTGCTCCTATGAATTCTTGAGCTACAGATAAATTTTACCTCATTTTTGTGTATGTGCCATTTAACTGTCTTCACATCTGGGGAGGCATAGTTAGATTTATCAACCATATGCTTGGACATCTTGAACCGGGAAGTGTATTCTTCAGTGCAGTTTATACATGATTTGACTGTAATTTAATAACCAGCTCAAGATTGTCATCAGCAAAAACAAAATTTCGTTCTTCCTGAGTCTTAGATATAATTGTTATCTTGCACTTGAAATTGAAAACATAGTTGGGGAAAAATGCTCAACTAAGTTTTAAGACAAGAATTTGACAGATATGATATATTTTGTTTAAAAATTTTTGGATGTAAATGTGCTGTATAATAAGTCTAGTGGGTCAGTATTGCATCTTGGCTCTTCAATTCTTTTGTAAGTTTTTCTTTTTTTGTGGAGACTTTCAGGGATCTTATGATAGGATGTTTTAAATTCTAGTTATTATGTGAACACACAGAAAACTTTATATTAAAGGACATAGAATTACTATACTATATAATTATTTCTCGGCAATCATTGCTCACTAAAAGTTAATATTTGTCTTTTCTTCCCTTTCCCTTTTGCAAGAACTATTTTAAGTGATTTCTAAGAGTGTCCTGTGCTATCTACTGTCTGAACTTTGATTTAACAAAAAAAGCTGGCGTAATTGTTTTTTAATAATAACCAATAGTTTTAACGTCTGTGCCTGTGATTCCTTAGTTAGGGGAAATTCTGATGAAACCCTATTTTATCGGGTTTTATTATAGCCGAACTAAGAGTATATGTTGTGTTTCAAATAGTGGGGGAAGCAGAAATGTTCATTGAGATACCACTTCTACTCAGTAGCTGTTTTTCAAAACTGTACAATTCTAGTCTGTCTTTTTAGGCAAAGTCAGACTGTTGTTTAGGGAGGAAGGAATTTTGCTTATCTATTAGAGGAAGACAAACATTTACCCTAAATTAAGAATATTTAAATCGATTTGACATGTTTTGTAGTTGTCTTACACAACTTTGCAAAAATGAGTAGATTATTTCATTCTTAGTCTTTTAAATTCTGTGGCTGAATTTAGTTGTTTTAATAACTTAACTAACTAATTAATTAATTATTTAATACTAAAAATCAAGAAAAGTAATTTGAGACCCAGTTCCAAAGGAACAAAAGTTGCAAGAATGTGAAGATAGAGCTAAATCAAGTTTGGGATTGCATGAGGCAGATAAAAGTTGAGAATTCAAAATACTAAAATATGTATTGCCATCAGATACTCAGTTTAGTATTTAAAACAATCTTTAATTGTTTTGGAAAATGTTTTTATTATATAATTTTTCTCATTTGTGAGTTTTTATCTTGAAGAAAACATTACAATGCTGCTTTGTTGGAGGGCATGAATTTTGAACCATGATATGGAAAACGTTTTTCTGCAGGTTTACCATTTAAATTGTAGTTTGTGCTGCTCTGGAGTGGCCATTATAACTTTTTTCTAATATTTGCAGCTCTTGGCTGGCAGTGGAACTCAAAAATGTGCAAGATTATTTTTTATTTTTGTTTTAGAATTTAATTCTTCTAGCTGTTTGACAGTGATGGAACACCCCAAGGAAAAAAAAAAAGGAGGCTAGAAACCAACTTTTCTCTTTATAAACAAAGAATTTAAAAGTAAAGGGAAAAAAAAGAATATATATGTATAATTCTCAGATATAATTCTGTTAACATGATGAATTAAAAAAAAAATTATCCATGATTCCATCACCCTAATTATAACCAGTCTTTAAATTTTTAAACCAAATTCCAAACCAATAAATCTATTAGTTAAAAAAATTAATTTAGGAAAGCATTTCTAGATGCTAAAAAAAAAAAAAATATTTTTTTTAAGATTTCTAGATGCAGTTCCTTTGCTGTGTTGGAGAATTTTATGTAATAAGTTGGTAATTTAGAGTTAATTTATATTAGTTTATATTTTCCAAAGGGAACATTGCATTTGTTTGGCTCTATAAGCCTGGCCTGATAGTATGCAAGGAGTCCTCGGTTGCTGTAAAGTTGACATTTCCTGCAAAAATTCTCTGTTTTATATGGAAAAACCCTAGCTCAGAGTAGAATTCTTGCCATATTGTCCTAAGTTGTTGAATTCTTGTTGAATACTATTTGCTTTATAACACACCTATTTTGTTCCACATTGGTTTAAGTATTCTTAAAATACTTAGGTCCACCTGAAAGATGAACTAAGCTAAATATTTTGTTAATCTACTAACAAAATATTTTCTGTTGTAGTGTTTAAACTAGGGTCGTAAAAGTAATTTATAAGTTTTGTTTCTGTTTTTTTTAGGATTGGGAAAAAAATGACCAAAATGACAGTTCTATTTTCAGGAAGGTAAAACTAAAACTAAAAGTATCCTTTCCAGACCTGTTTAGTCTCTGAATGTTGGGATTACCAGACATTCCTATTTCAAATTCAGTTGTCTAGGATACTCAATAGACCCTTATTCTTGGCTCATTAACAAAACAGATGAGAGAAAGAATATTGTGTGGTTTTTTTATGCTGTTAGGATACATGAACAGCCTTTCTGTATTTGGAGTTATTGTGGTTTTCTGCCATTAGCTGTGTTAATATTAATGACTTTCTTTGGGTAGCTACTGCTTAAAAAAAGACTTGAAATTTAACAAAACTTTGTCTCAAAACTAATGCTTTCTCTTATATCTTAATGTGGGCTTTTTGTGGTTTGTTTACAATAAAAAATTTTGTGCATCAGTCTGGAATGTCAGTTTAATGAAACAGTCTGGAAGAATTCTTTGTTTCACATCAGCCGTTTTTTTATGCATCGTTCCCCAACTGTCAAGTTCTTGGGAAATCAGAAGGTATCTATAGAATATAGACATGGGATTTTTTGTATTTCTCATTTGTGGAAGAAATTTCACAAGAAAATGTTCTTAACTTCTTTTGAATCATTACTAATATTTGATGTATTTTAACTGATTTTTAAATCTTCTAACAGTACAAGTTCATTAGTATATCTCTAAATTATAACAAAGGTTAAAAGATAAATTGCAAAATGGCCTTGTACTTAGCTATACAGTTTTTTTTGTTTTGTTTTGTTTTTTTAAAGAAATTTCTTTTGTCCTCTAAGTTAGGACTTGGTCTTTATGTGTGTATTTAACATAAAAGAGGCATTACTCTAAAATTTTTGCTTAGATGCGCATAGTTTTTCAAAAACTACCTTAATTAGAAAATAAACAGTTCTCAAGATTTTTCATAGTCTAAGCCTTCTTGGGTAGTATCCCCTCTTTAAAAGGAAGAAAATGCTTTTAAAATAGTTTTCCTCATACTGCCACCTGAGAAATTTACCCCTCCAAGAGCCTGAATGTTCTATAAGTGATTATTTAGCTTTAGTGAGTATAGTAGTAAACATAGGGAGTATGGTCATACGTGCAGTATGTTGTACAGGTTCATTGAATGAATAGGTAGAAACTTGAATTAGCCTATTGGAGGTTACTAAAGTCCCATGCTGATATTTACTAGTTAACCTTGTGAGCTTAAACTGTATAAACCAAACCATTTTCATTGTATCAGATTTTGAGATCAGCCTTATATATTTATTTTATTTTTCAAAATGGAGATATAGTATTTTCTGATTATAAAAAACACGTGTGTATTATTTTTAAAAAGCAAACAACTCAGGAATGTACAAAATAGAAAGTGAAAATAATATGATCCTATCCACCATATAAAACCATGGTTAATTTTTCCTTGTAAATTTTCCCCAACATTCATCCATCCATCCATCTGTCCATCTGCCCATCATACTGTTTTTAACCTGCTTTTCCTACTCAGTAATATATCATGGACATTGTTTTCCATATCAACATTTTATTTAGCAATATAGTCATTTTTACTGAGTGCTTAGCATTTCCTTTTATCTGTATATTATTTAATCAGTTCTTCACTGATGGTGATTTAGATTTTTTTGTTTTTCATTTTTATGAATAAAACCTTGATAAGTATGCTAGTACATATGTCTTTGCATCCTGGTCCTGTGATTGCTTTAGGATAAATTCCTAGAAGTTGAATCACTGAGAAAAGAAGTTTGTCATGAATATTAAACCCCCAAAGTTTACAATGAAAATCCATAATTTGGTAATAAGCTCTAGTATATGTTGTAGTTGATTTTGATTTTTTTATTGCTTTTTTTATCCATCATATTTACTGTAGGCAGTTATTTAGTTTTGAACTAACAGCTAGTATATATTAGATTGTTAGATCAGTGAACAGTATACATTTGTGTGTGCTTTGAAAATGTATGGTTTTGTGTCTGAAGTTTAGTTTGGGTAGTTGATATTAGCCAGTACTTACTGTAGCTATCAAAGGAAAAGTTTGAGGTGGAGAGAAATTCCAGAAAGTGCTTTGTATTTCTTTATAATTACATTTCAACTCTAGTGGGCAGTATATATATTTGTTAACTGAAATATGCTTTGTTGGAGGTATGATTTGTTGTATTTACAGAATTGTTTCTTCCATTAATTTACTTTAAAATATCTCTTGGATTTTTTAACTTGATGATCATGATATTATAGTTAATAATTGTGGAGTTCTGTTCTATTGCTTATTTATGAACCAGAATTTTGGGTTTCGCCAGGCTTGTGTAAAAAGCATCAGTCAAAATAATGGTAATAGAGAAAAAATTGGCAGTTTGATATAGTGTAAAAGCATGAGTTTTGGAGACAGATTTTGGCTCTGATATTGGGCAGTGCATTTAATCTTCCTTAACCTTAATTACCTTATTTTACTATGGGATGGTAAAAAGACATTAAGTACGCAAAGTCATTTCCTCTCTTCTTAGTTTTAAAAGCATTTTATTATAGAGAATTTTGAATGTATACAAATATACAGAAATCCTACCACCCAGACCCAACAACCATCAATGCTACTTCTCCCGTGTTACTTTGAAGCTAATTCCAGATATAATACCATTTCATTCATAAATATTTAGAAAGTAGCTCTAAAAATATGGACCCTGTAAGTATAGCCACAGTACCATCGTCACAGTAAAAAATAATAGTAATCCCTTCATAGATATCCAGTCACTGTTTAAATTTCTACTTGTCTCAAATATTATATATTTTTTCTTAACAATTTGCCTTTTATTATTTTTGGATGTTTGAATCAGAGTCCAAGTAAGTTCTACACATTGTGATTGATTGATATGTCTTTTAATCAGTTAAGTTTGCTCTCCTCTTTTTTCCTCTGTAATTTATAGGTTGTTTGTCTTTTTCGAGTTTCTCAAAGTCTGGATTTTGCTTGGTGTAGTTTAATGTATTCCTCTGTCCTCTGAATTTCCTGTAAACTGCTAGTGGATCTAAAGATTTGATCAGGTTCAGGCCTTTTTTTTTTTTGTATCTACTCCACTTAGGATATTGTATCCACCACTTCACTGAAATTGTTCTTGTAAGGTCACCAAAGACCTTACTAAATGCAGTAGTCAATTCCTAAATCTTCATTTTATTTGTCTTCTCGACCACATTTAAGTTGCTTCCTTCTTAAAACTTTTTTTTTCCACTTGACTTCTGGGCTACCACTCTCTCCAGGTCCTTCTCCAACCTAATTGGCTATTACTTTTCAGGTTCCTTTGCTGTTTACTCTTCATCTCTGCAATCTCTAAATATTTGTAGTATCCTAGGGCATGGTATTCTTCTGTCTCCGTATCACAGACTGGGTGATCTCCTTTGACTCACTGGTTTTAAATTCCACTTACACGCTGAGGGCACCCACATTTATATCTCCAGCCTGGACTTCTCCCCTGAACTCCACACTTATCTAACTTCCTACTGGACACCTTACTTATATAGACATCTCAAACTTAATATGTCCTAAAAATTCTCTTCATTTCCTTTACACACCCACTCCTGTCTCTAAATCTTCCCTATCTTAGTAAATGACAGTACTATTCTTCTACTTGCTTAGACCAAAACACTTTGAGAGCTCTTTTTCATGCATCATTAGCAATTCTGCCAGGTCTACCTTCTAAATATATTCCACATCACTTCCCCAGCTACCACGCTAGCCCTATTAACCTTTGCCTGGGCAGTTAAATAGCCTACTAATTGTTCTTCCTGCTGCCTTATACCTGTACATTTAATTTACCATACAGCAACCAGAATGATTCTTTCAAAATTTAAGCCTGATAATAACACATCTTGACTCAGAACCCTCTGTTGGTATCTCATCTTTCAGAATAAAATCCAAAGACCTCACGATGGCTTACAAAGCCCTGTATGATCAGATCCTCCATTATCTCTGTGCTTGTCTCCTACCATTCTCTTCCTTGCTCACTCTGCTCTAGGTATAGTGGGCTCTTTGCTGTTCATCAAACACACCAGGCAACTTCTGCTTTTTCCTTTATACTTGCTTTTCCTTCTGTCTGGAATGCTCTTCTAGATATCCACATAACTGGCTCCCTCATTTCCTTGGTTTCTGCTCACTTGTCACCCTGTCAGACAGGACTTCTTTGACAGCCCTATCTAAAATGGCTACTTATCCTGTTCTACCCTGTTTTTTTCTTCATAGCACTATTACTATCTGACTGGCAAAACAAAACAAAACAAAAAACAATATGACCACCCCTCCTATCCCCCCCCCCCCATAAAAGCTCCATGAACACCATTTCTTTTTTCTCTTCACTGCTGTTTCACCTGAGCCCAAACAGTGCTTGGCAGTCCGTAAATATTTGAATGAATAAATGAGTCAATGCATTGTAGGCTTTCAGCAATTGTTAGTTCATAGTATAATGCAGTGGTTAAAAATGCAGGCTCTGAAATCAGACTGCCTATTTGCAAATCCTGGCTTTGCTGCTTCCAAACTATAACCTGAGCAAGATAATTAACCTCCTTGTACTTCACTTTCCTCAGTATAACACCTGGCTCAAAAGAGATGTTGTAAGAATTAAATCATCTAATGTATGTCATATATTCAACACTGCATACATGTTAACTGTTGTTGTTAATGTTATGTTCCTTGAATATTACGATGGGCTATCTTCCAGTGTATTGTGAGCTACTTAAACAAAGTAACTGTGACTTATTAATCTATGTATGTTTAGTAACTTGAATATAGTAATTGTTTAATAAATAGATTAAATAAATGTCCCTCTATTTTTTATTTCTTTTTAAGTGTCTGTGTGCATTGCATTTCATAAGAAAATAGGGGGGATATAGAACAATAAAATATTATTTCTAAGCCAGTCTTGATAGAAATCACATATAGGAAAAAACCACATAAAGTGATGTTTAATAAAAATTTTTATTGCAATGCTTAATCCTAGAAAGAATAAGAAAGAGCAAACTGGTGATACACACATGCCAGTTTGACAGTAAATATCAAGTCACACATGTTTCTTTTTAGACACTTTGACCTGGCAATTCTACTTCTGAAATTTTCCCGAGGAAAAAGTTCTATGTGCCAATTCCCCTCTCCACCTTCCCAATTAGAAGAGTAGAGCTTGATGTGGGGAAATGCAGTTAGCATATTGTAGATGCTTATTAATATTTATTGAATAGCTATTTTTTATGACATCTGGAAGATATAGGTGGATTTATCTCATTTTAAAGACAAGACAACTGAGATGTAAAAGGTTATTACTTTCCCATGGTCATAGAGCATAGTAATTAGATCTGGAATTTGAATGCATGTCTGAATGTACTTTAGTTGAATTGATTAACTTAATTTAGTTACTCCTTTATCACTTAATCTATGTATCTATGGTAATTTGAATGTAGTAATTGTTCAGTAAATAGAATGAATAAATGCCCTCTCTCTGTTTTGTTTTTGTTTTTTTTTTTTTTTTGAAGTGTCTGTGGGGTCAGTGAGTTCCCTAAGATAATGGGAGGGATATAAAACAATACAATATTTTAAAATAATTTTTAAATTAGTTAATAATTTTAATAATTAAAAATTAATTTTGATAAAATTTAGTTTTTAAGCAAAAAGGGAGATTTATTGACTTGTGGAATCCAAGGAGGTTTGAATAATGACAGGAAGGGCAGGTTTGCAGCTGGGCCTGCCTCTGGAACATTTGGAATCAGGAACTCATGGTATCAGACTACTCCATCTCTTACTTCAACTTCTCTGTACGTGTAGTTTCCATTTTCTTTTACTGTTGACTGGCTTTTTCCACACATTGGGACACCTGGCTTTCAACAGCTATTGCATCTCACAACTCTAACTATTGGAGAGAAAAATGCTTAGGTACCAAGGTAAAATAAACAAACATAAAGTACTGAGGGAAGAACTCATTACTCTGTCTTGGATATGGTGTCCATTCCTGGACCAGTCAATTATGGGGTCAAGGTCATGTAGGAACACAGCAATTCTGGTAGTATTCATTTAATTGAGAGGGGGTGCAGCTTCCAAGAGAAGAGCAAGTAGTTGGATAGGTGTGGTTGTACTCAGCATACAATTCCATGAATTTCTACTACAACCCCTTGTGTTTCAATATTTATAATAGTGAAAAATTGGAAGCAAGCTAAATATCCTCCAGTGGAGCTTGGGCAAATGTGATTCATTCACTCTGGATTATTACATAACCATTAAAATTATGATTATGAAGACCTTAGTGGTACAAAAATGTTATGATCGTATGTTAAGTGGAAGCAATATAAAATTTTATATACTGTCTTTGCTACTGTGAGAATTGAAAATGTAGTAGAAGTAACTCCGATTGCTTAGGTAGAAACTTATGTTACTTTAATGGGGTCACTGTAGTTCAGAGTCTGGTCCCTGACTTTCCAGATTCTGACCCTTGTTTTATCAGAGCATCCAGAGCTAATCATTGTCATGAGGGATTGATTGATGGTAACCATATTCACAAGAGACTAATGTATAAATCATAAGCCAATTTAATATTATTAAACATTATTTTCAGGGCATTGAGAATGCTCATATTGGCTAGTCAGCAACTTATCTTTCTCAAGCAGTCTGTATGGTCTATATGAAAATCAGAATGTTGCTCTGTGATCATTGAATCAGAACAAGGGGAGTTACATGATAAGCTCTTAAGCATTAAGGATGGAAATATGAATCACTCACAGTCTCTGTCCTTAGATTATTCATAGCCTGTATGAAGACACAGGTAGTTAAATAGCTATAGAATTTTCTCTGTTGACAGCAGGTATTTTCTTAGACTTGGAATTCCCACTGAAGAAAACTTAAAAATCTGGATAAATAGAGGAAGGATGAATTTGTTCCTGAAAATCAGACATTCTGCATGACAACCACTAATTAGGAGACTCTTATTATTTCAAATGAGAAAAATGATAATGTGTTAGATACCAACCTAACCTCAGCTAATTTCTAAAAATGTAACCAAAACACATTAAAATACCTATTATATGTAACAAAATACCATGTTGGTATAGAATGTGCTTAAAAATATCCTTCGTGATCACTGCATAGTTAATGTTATTTATAAAGAGTTGCTTTGTGATTAGTACATGGCTTTTTTTTAACACTAGTAGCATTCAAGAAGGAGGCTTTTAAAAACATATATGTGATCTCTGATATTATACCGATTGTATTTGAATATAACTTGAGACTTCTGCACAATTTTTTTTAAACAAGTATTGGGGCTTTTTTATTGTTTTGTTTGTTTTTTTAATTTTTATTTATTTTTTTAAATTGAGATTGTTCGCAAACCATACAATTATCCAAAGATCCAAAGTGTACAATCAATTGCCCATGGTACCATCATACAGCTGTGCATCCATTACCACAATTAATTTTTTTTTCAATTTTTAGAACATTTTCATTACTCCAGAAAAGAAATAAAGACAAAAAAAGGAAACTCAAATCCTCCCATACCCCTAACCACCCCCCCTCCATTATTGATTCATAGTTTTGGTCTAGTACATTTGTTACTGTTGATGAAAGAATGTTAAAATACTACTAACTGTAGTATATAGTTTGCAATAGGTATATTTTTTTCCTATATGACCCTCTATTATTAACTTCTAGTTATAGTGTCATACATTTGCTCTAGTTCATGAGAGAGACTTCTAATATTTGTACAGTTAATCACGGACATTGTCCACCACAAGATTCACTGTTTTATACATTCTCAGCTTTTAACCTCCATCTTTCCTTCTGGTGACATACATGACTCAGCTTACCCTTTCCACCACATTCACAGACCATTCAGCACTGTTACTCATTCTCACAACATGCTACTGTCACCTCTGACCACTTCCAAACACTTAAGTTACTCTAGTTGAACATTCTGCTCATAATAAGCAACTGCTCCCCATTCTTTAGCCCCGTTCTATATCCTGGTAACTTACATTTCATGTCTACGAGTTTACATATTATAACTAGTTCATATCAGTGAGACCCTGCAGTATTTGTCCTTATATGTCTATCTTATTTCACTCAATATTGGTGCCCTCAAGGTTTCGTCATCAAGCCATTTTTTTTAAGATGGTTTTGTTCAAACACCATACATTCCATCCTAAGTAAACAATCAGTGGTTCCCTGTGTAGTCACGTATTTATGTATTCACCACCATCACCACTATCTATATAAGGCCATCTTCATTTCTTCCACAAATAAGGAGGAAGAGTCAAAGAAGGTAATGAGACAAAAGAAAAAAAAAGAAAACAACAACAAACAAACATGACAGCTAGGAAGCAACAAAAGGAAAACTAGCATTAAACCAAAGTAGAATAAAGAGTCAGACAATATCACAATGCTGGGTCCCATACCCCTCCCCTGTGTACCCCCCCCCCCCATATGCATTTAGCTTCTGTATATTGCCTTTGTTACATTAAAGGAAGCATAATACAATGTTTCTGTTAATTATAGTCTCTAGTTTGCATTGTTGTATTTTTCCCCCGTCCCACCCTATTTTTAACATCTTGCAATGTTGACATTCGTTCTCCCTCGTGTAAAAACATATTTGTAACTTTTATCACAATTGTTGAGCACCCTAGGTTCCAATGAGTTATACAGTCCCAGTCTTTATCTTTCCTTTCCTTCTGGTGTCCCACATGCTCCTAACCTTCCTCTTTCAACCACACTCACAGTCATCTTTGTTCAGTGTACCTACATTGCTGTGCTACCATCTCCCAAAATTGTGTTCCAAACCTCTCACTCCTGTCTTTTCCATTCTGTCTGTAGTGCTCCCTTTAGTGTTTCCTGTAGAGCAGGTATCTTGTTCACAAACTGTGTCATTGTTGGTTTGTCAGATAATATTTTAAGCTCTGCCTCATATTTGAAGGACAGTTTTGCCGGATACAGGATTCTTGGTCGGAGGTTTTTCTTTTTTAGTATCTTAAATATATCATCCCACTTCCTTCTTGCCTCCATGGTTTCTGTTGAGAAATCTGCATATAGTGTTATCAAGCTTCCTTTGTATGTGATGGATTGGTTTTTTCTTGCTGCTTTCATAATTCTTTATCTTTGACGTTTGATAATCTGATTATTAAGTGTCTTGGCATAGACCTATTCAGATCTATTCTGTTTGGGGTACGCTGCGCTTCTTGAGTCAGTAATTTTATGTCTTTCATAAGAGATGGGAAATTTTTGTTGATTATTTCCTCTATTATTGCTTCTGCCCCTGTTCTAGTTTGCTAATGTTGCAGAATGCAAAACACCAGAGATGGATTGGCTTTTATAAAAAGGGGGTTTATTTGGCTGCACAGTTACAGTCTTAAGGCCATAGAGTGTCCAAGGTAACACATCAGTAATTGGGTACCTTCATGGAGGATGGCCAATGGCATCTGGAAAACCTCTGTTAGTTGGGAAGGCATGTGGCTGGCATCTGCTCCAACGTTCTGGTTTCAAAATGGCTTTCTCCCAGAACGTTCCTCTCTAGCAAGCTTGCTCCTCTTCAGAATGTCACTCACAGCTGCTCTGAGTTCCTTCTCTTTGAGTCAGCTCATTTATATGGCTCCACTGATCAAGTCCCACCCTGAATGGGTGGGGCCATGCCTCCATGGGAATATCTCATCAGAGTCATCACCCACAGCTGGGTGGGGCACATTCCAAGCAAATCTAATCAGCACCAAAACGTCTGCCCCACAAGACTGCATCAAAGATAATGGCGTTTGGGCGGCACAATACATTCAAACTGGCACAGCCCCTTTTCCCTTCTCTTCTCCTTCTGAAACACCCATGACACATACATTCCTGTGTTTTGTGTTGTCCTTAAATTCTCAGAGACGTTGCTTATATTTTTCCATTTTTTTCTCTATCTGTTCTTTTGTGTGTAGGCTTTCAGCTGTCTTGTTCTCCAGTTCCTGAGTGTTTTCTTCTGCCTCTTGAGATCTGCTGTTGTATGTCTCCATTGTGTCTTTCATCTCTTGTGTTGTGCCTTTCATTTCCAGGCACAGTTGTTTTTTTTAACTTTCAATTTCTACCTTATGGATGCCCAGTGTTTTCATTGTCCACTTCATCTCTTTTGCCATATCTTCCCTAAACTTTTTGAATTGATTTAGTGTTAGTTGTTTCAATTCCTGTATCTCAGTTGAAGTGTAAGTTTTTTTCCTTTGACTGGGCCATAACTTTGTTTTTCTTAGTGTAGGTTGTAGTTTTCTGTTGTCTAGGGATCTGGTTTCCTTGGTTACCCCAGTCAGGTTTTCCCAGACTGGAACTGGCTCAGGTTTCAGAGGGAGGGAATAGTATCAGGCCTCCCTGAGGGTGTGTCTTAGAAGAAGATTGATACACCCTTTGAGGCCTCAAGCCACTGTGCTTTTCTGCCCAGCAGGTGGCGCCTGTCAGCCTATAGCTCCAGACTGGTGTAAGAAGATGTGACCCGTGGCTGTTTTCCCCCAGGCTCTGGGGTCTAGTTTGAATGGAAGGCAGGTAGTAGAGCTTGGAACCACTTCTTTCCTCTTAGGGAAGATACACCCCCTGGGGAGATATCATTTGCATTTGAAGAGTCTCTCTGACTCTGCTATCTCCACCCTTGTCTGGGTCATAGCACTGGGAACTGAAAATGGCTTAGGCTTTCTCTACTGAGCTGAAAAAGGGACAGAAAGCCCCCCTTCATAGCCAGTCCACAGCCACCCTCAGTTTCACCTGTCGACCAGAGATAGCACCTGGTCTTCTGTGCTCCCGTTCCCTCCCAGAGAGGTCAGTCATCAGCAAAAGCCTCTTTCTGCTTGTTGGGGATTCATAGCTTGTGTTGAGTAGTCAATATTTGTTTATTAAAACCGAGGTTGGAGCTGTGCTGAGGTATATTCGCTTGTTCAGAGAGTGCTGCTCTCTAGCACAGCAAGGCTTTGCAGTTTGGGCTGCCGTGGGGGAGGGGCTGTCAGCTTGGGTCCGCAGTTTTTACTTAAAGATTTTCTGCTGTGATCTTGGGCATTCTTCCCAATCCAGGTTGGTGTATGATGTGTGGACAGTCACATTTGTCCCCCAGGAGTTATTCCAGATTATTTAGTAGTTGTTCCTGGTTGTTTATTAGTTGTTCCAGGGGGACTAACTAGCTTCCACTCCTCTATATGCTGCCATCTTTTTCTGACCTCAAATATTGAGTTTTGAGGACACAGTATAATTCTTTGTTGTATAGAATAATTTGAGCTGATAGGAACATAAAATGGTACAGCTGCTGTGGAAAGCAATTATATGGTTTCCTCAGAAAATTAAATATAGCATTACCATATGACCAGCAATCCCACTACTAGGTATATACCCCAAGGAATTGAAAGCAGGGACTCATACAGAGACTGGTACACCAATGTTCATAGCAGAATTATTCACAGTGGCTAAAAGGTAGTAACAAGCCAAGTGTCAATCAACAAAAGAATGGCTAAACAAAATGTGGTATATACATACAATGGAATATTATTCAGCTCTAAAAAGGAGTGACGTTCTGATACATGCTACAACTTGGGTTAACCTTGAAAACATTAAGCTAAATGAAAGAAGCCAGATACAAAAGGACACATATATGACTCAACTTTATATGAAATATCTAGAATAGGTAAATTCATAGAGATAAAGTAGATTAGAGGTTACCAGGGTCTGAGGGGAGGCAGGGGAGAGTGGGGGAATTATTGCTTAAAGGGTATAGCATTTCTGTTTAGAGTGATGAAAAATATTGGAAATAGATAATGGTGGTAGTTATATAACATTGTGGATGTAATTAATGCCACTGAATTGCACGCTAAAAAATGGTTAAAATGGGAAATTTTGTTACATATTGTGCCAATTTGAACATATTATGTCCCCCAAATGCCATTATCTTTGATGTAATCTTGTATGGGCAGACGTTATCAGGGTTGATCAGATTGTAATTCTTTGAGTGTTTCTTTGGAATGCACCCCACCCAGCTGAGGGTGATGACTTTGACTGGATAATTTCCATGGAGGTGTTGCTCCACCCATCCAGGGTGGGTTTAAGTTGATCAGTGGAGCCATATAAATGAGCTGACATAACAGAAGGAACTCAGTGCAGCTGTGAGTGACATTTTGAAGAGGAGCAAGCTTGCTGGAGAGGAATGTCCTGGGAGAAAGCCATTTTGAAACCAGAACTTTGGAGCAGACACCAGCCACGTGCCTTCCCAGCTAACAGAGGTTTTCCAGACACCATTGGCCATCCTCCAGTGAAGGTACCCAATTACTGATGTGTTACCTTGGACACTTTGTGGCCTTAAGTTTGTAACTGTGTAGCCAAATAAACCCCCTTTTTATAAAAGCCAATCCGTCTCTGGTGTTTCGCATTCCTCAGCATTAGCAAACTAGAACACATATATATTTTACCACAGTGAAATTAAAAATAAAATAATTTGAAAAGTATTACTGAGAGATGTTTAAACATATTCTGAGAAGTTTAGGTATTAAAAACCAAGAGGCTATTTTAGGGAAAAGGATGTTCTGTGGGATGTGCCTGTGATTACCAGGTCAAAAAAAAATTTATTTTATATTTTGAAGTAAATTCAAAGTTATGGGAACAGTTGCAAAAACAATAGTAACCCCATACACAGAACTCCATCATACCCTGAGCCCCCTCCCCCAATAGCCCAGTCCACCAACTTTAACATGCAGTCACATTGCTATTTCTTTGCCTCCCTCTCTCCCTCCCTCCCTGTCATCCATCATCTATTGCTCTGTCTTCTGAACATATGAGAGCTAGCTGCTCAAACCCTTGAACAAACACTATAATTCACATATACACTTCCCATGAACAAGAACATTCTTTTATGCAATCCCATTAAGCACAGCTAAGAAGTACAAGAGATTCAACAATGATACAGAGCTTACATTCTATATTTCCTTTTCCTTATGTCTCAACTGTGTCCCTTTGAGCCTCCTGTCCTCCATCCTCTGATTCCATCCAGGTTCATCCTTGGCATTCTATTGTCATCTATTTAGACTGTCTTTTTTTTTTTTTTTTTTTTTCAGTTGTGGAAACATAATATACAGCCTGAATCTTCCCATTCCACCCCCTCCCTAGCATTCCATTAGTGGGATTAATCACCTTTAGAATGGTGTAATGTTCTTTCCCACCATCAATTACTAGAAATTTCCCTTCACCTCAAACAGCAACCCTACACTCATTTCTTAACTCCCCATTGCCCCTTCCCCCATTTCTCTTAACCCATACTCTACTTTTCATCTCTGTGGTCATATTCTCTGATAATTGCTTTGTGTTTACTGTGGGGATTAAAATTAACCTCTTAAATCCATAACAGTCTTGCTTCAGCTTCATCTCCTTGGGTATCCGATGTCCACAATGTCAAGTTGTCTCTCAGTAATTGCATTATTAGCGTGCTGTCTTTGTATGACTCTTCACTTAATGTATCAAGTTCAGCAATGGCTTCATCAAAAGCTGTCTTTGCAAGAGAGCAGGCTTTCTCTGGGGAGTTCAGAATCTCATAATAGAACACAGAAAAGTTAAGGGCTAGACCCAATCTGATAGGATGCGTAGGTTGCATTTCCTTTTTGCTGATTTCAAATGCTTCTTGGTATGCTTGTTGTGACTGATCCATAATCCCTTTCTTGTCATCACCAGCAGCAACCTCAGCCAAGTAGCGATAGTAGTCTCCTTTCATTTTCAAATAGAAGACTTTGCTCTCTGCTTGTGAGGCATTGGGGATCAAGAACTTTTCCAAAAGAGACAGTACATCGTTGCAGATATCTCTGAGCTCGGTCTCAATTTTCTCTCTGTATTCTCGAGCCATCTGCTGTTTTTTCTCAGCACCTTCCGTCTTTTGCTCAATACTTGAGACGACCCTCCAAGATGACCTACGAGCTCCTACAACATTTTTATAAGCAACTGAGAGAAGATTCCTCTCCTCATTGGATAATTCAGCTCCTTGCTCAGTTACAGACTTCATGCAAGCTGCCATGTCATCATATCGCTCAGCCTGCTCGGCCAGTTTGGCCTTCTGCACCAGCTCATTTTTATCCATGACTTGATGTTCTGTATCTGGAGTAGGAGGCGGCGGACACACCGGGCTCGGCAGTCTCTGGGTGGCGGCCGCAGCGAGGCTGAGACTCTGTCCGTGGATCTAGCTGCTCACAGGCTACAGCCGCTCCGCAGACATGGGGTTTCCCCAGAGTCTTTTTAATTTGGCCAACAGTTTCTTTTATTTCCATAAGATCTTCTATTTTTTTTATTTACTCTTGCAATGTCTTCTTTATGCTCTTCTAGGGTCTTCTTTATGTCGCTTATACCCTGGGCCATGGTCTTCTTGATGTCCTTTAAATCCTTTGCCATGTTTTCATTCCTCGATTGTAGTTCTTTGATTAATTCTGCCAAGTACTGAGTGTCTTCCGATATCTTGATTTGTGTGTTTGGAGTTGGATTCTCCGTATCGTCTGGTTTTATCATATGCATTAAGATTTTCTGTTGTTTTTGGCCTCTTGGCATTTGTTTTGCTTGATAGGGGTCTTTCAAGTTGTAAAAAAAAAAGTATATCGATCTAATTTTTCAGAAACAGAGTTTGGTGACGTACACTTTCTCTAACTAACCAGCAGATGGTGTCTGCGAGTCACCTATACCCCTCAAGTCACTTCTCAACCTTGTTCCCGTGGTGTGTGGGGAAATTACTCTTGTGGGGTTCAGTTGGAGAATTCAGTTTGGGTGTGTTGCTGGAGCCGTTCGCCCTGAATGTGGGGCGTGTGTCCGGGTGGCCAGGGAGGAAAGGCGGCTTTAATATTCAAATCCCCCAGGTTCCCGGAGATTCAAGGCCACCGCAAGAGTCTAAGCCTTTGTTTCATTTCAGCCCCAGACCCTCTGTCTCGCTGTCTCACAAACCACCAGACTTGGCGTAGCGACCCTGGGTTCTCTGAGCGGGTCCCCCCTCCCAGCCGCAATCCTCCAGGAGCTCAGCCAAGGGATTGCCGTGCTACGTCACCAGTGCACGCCATCCCTCAAGGGAAGCCCCGGGCCGCCGGGCTGTGCCGGGGCGCTTTCAGCCTGAAGCAAAGATGGCCAAACGGGGCATCTCAACCCCCTCCTCCTCGCACAGTTCCTCCTTCCCAGCTCCGGGACAACTGGCGGGGCTCTGGGCTCTGGGCACGGCCCCGGGCAGGAGTTTATCCAGCCCTCCGGGGAGCCAGCTGCGAGCCGCGGGGTTTCTTTCAGCTTCCGGCTCTCCCCTCCGGTCCCCCAGCCCTGAGGGTATCTGCAGTCGACTGTCCTCCAGGCCAGACACCGAGAGACTGGCCCAGCCCCCTCTTGCTGTGTTTTACTGCATGGTTCACACTATCGCAACTGCAGCCACTCCTGGGTTTTTCCCGTTTTTGTTTTTGTTTTTAAAAGAGCCTGTCAGTCTCCAAATGCCAAGCCCTGACTTCCCCACAATGCCACACGGCTGCGGGTCTTCCAGCCAGCTTACTCACTCGTTTCAGAATGCAGACTCCTGATTTCACCAAGTATACGACCCCTGTGATACTAGCAGAACTCCTCCAGCTGGCGCATCGCTGTAACCGGTATTCTGGGTCACTTTCTGGTTTTTATCTAGTGTTTTTCACGGAGGTGTTTTTGCCCTGTCTCACTTAGCCGCCATCTTAGTTTCTCTCTCCATAGTCTTTTAATACTCTAAACAATGCTGCAGAGAAGACTTTCCTTGTAGAAATGTCATTTTACACATGTGGAAGTTATCTATGTAGATAAATACCTAGAAATGGAATTACTAGGTCAAAGTGTCTATGAATTTTAAATTTTGAAATATTCTTAAATTACCTGCTATAGAAGTATCAGTTTAAATTCATCAGCAATAAATGATGTATTTCCCTTTCTGTTTTTTAAACTTTTTGTTCTTTGCCAGTCTGGTAGGAGAAAAGTACATCATTGTACTTTAAATTACTTTTGTTCTCACAGGTTGGAATCTACACATATATTTAAATGCCATATTTAGTTCCTTATCTGTGAGCTGCTCATACTCTTTGTCCATTTTTCTCTTTGGGTTGTTGATTTTTTTTTCTTATTGATTGGTAGGAGCTTTTACAAATTAAGAAAATTGGAATTTGTGTTGATGTGATGCGTGAATTTATTTCCCAGTCTTTCATTTGTCTTTTGGCTTTGTTTGTAATTTTTTATGGAAAGCCTAAACATTTTTATAGAGTAGAATATATCAGTCTTAATTTTATAACTTCTGGAATTCATGTCATAGTTAGACAGGTCTTCTCTTTCTGAAATTATGAAAACAATTCTTCCATATTCTCTTCTAGTATTCTTATAGTTTCATTTATTTACATATAAATCTTAGTTCCACCTGGGGGTTTTACTGTAGGGAAGCATGGTATTCCAATATTATTTATGTCATGGCACACAGAAAATGATGGCACAGGGAAATAAGTGAGGCTGCTTTACAGTGGGGGTCTCCAGCTGTGCCATTGCCCATAGGCTGACCTGAGGACTAAAGAAATCAATATCTTAGCACTTACAGTGCTACACTGAGCATCCTTACATAGGTTCCTTGTTGACCTGTTTGAGAATTTCTTTGGGATATATGCTTAGAAGCAGAGTTTCTGGGCCAGTGGGTTTGCATATATGTAATTTTCCTGAGTGGTGCTAGATTGCTCTCTGGAAGGACTACACCAGTTTACACTTTCACTAGAAATAACAAGGGTTTCTATATACCTGAATTCCTGCTAATACTTGGCATCATCTAGCTTTCAGATTTTTTCCAGTCTAATAGGTATCAAGTTAAATATTGTTATTTGTATTTGCATTGTTCTCATTACTAGTGATGTTCAAGGCCTCTTGTGTGTTTTAACTTTTTGAATTTATTCTTTATCATTGCCTATTTGTATCCTTAACTGTTTTCTCTATTGAGGTTGCTGTCTTCCTCTTCTTACTTTGCAGAAGTTGATTATGTATCCTAGATACAAATCTTTTGTTAGTTCTGAAAATTATAAATTTCTTCTATTGTGTTATTTGTCTTTACTTTGCCCATGAAGCCCTTTAAATAGAACCTTTAATTTTGATGTATATTTTTGATGTAATCAAATTAATCATTTTTAAAAAAATTTTTTTGCCTTGTAGTCTGTACTTTTAAGGTTTTGTTTAAGAAGTACTTTCCTGACCCAGTGTCACAATGAAACTCACCTACATTTTGGGTTGGCTTTGTGATTTAATCTTTATGTTTAGGTTTGTTTGTTTGTTTGTTTGTTTTTACTTTCAGTCTACTCTGTCGGGTTAGGAATTCAATTTCATTTTTGTCCATACGCTATGCCACTTTCCCCATCTACTGAACAGTTCTTCCTTTTCCCATGTATTTGTAGGTCTGCCTTTCTTGTATATGAAGTTCTCTTATTCACATGCTTCTGTCTCTAGTTCTTTTGCTTCCATTGGTCTGTTTTATCTATTTTTGGGGCTTTGTAATCCCTGACCTGAATGCTACCTTACTGCATGCTGAATATTTTTGTATTTTGATAAATAGTCTTAAGCTTTGCTCTGGCATGCACTTAAGTTACTTGTGTAAACAGTTTGATCTTTTTCAGTCTTGCTTTTGTGATTTCTTAGATGGGTTTGAAGCAGTGCTTAGACCAGGGCTAGTTGTACCCCACTACTGAGGTACATTTTTGAGTACTCAGTGTCTCCTGAATTATGAGTTTCTCCGTTTTGTCTGGTGGGAACATATAATATTCCCAGCCCCGTGTGAGTGCTGAGCACTTTTCCATTCATGATTCTTCAGCCTCAGGTCACTTCGTCACACCCAATACCATGCTCAATACTCAGGGGGTACCCTGTGCAGATATACTATGCCCTGGCATTAGAGGATTCAGTGCCATAAAGATGTCTTTTTCTCCAAAACTGATTATAGTATTCATTGCAAATCCAAACAAAATCCAAGAGGCTTTTGATTTGATTTAACTGACAAGCTGATTCTATAAAATATGTGGAAATGCAATGGGCCAAAGATAACTAAGCCATTCTTTTTTTTTTTGTTGTTGTTAATTTCTTTTTTATTATTATTAAATTCAGTTTTACTGAAATACATTCACACACCATACAATCATCCATGATATATAATCCACTGTCCACAGTATGATAACATAGTTATGTGTTCATCACCACAATCTGTCTCTGAACATTTTCCTTACATCAGAAAGAACCAGAACAAGAATAAAAACTAAAAGTGAAAAAAAACACCCAAATCATCCCCCCATCCCACCCCATTTGTCCTTTAGTTTTTATCCCCATTCCTGCACTCATCCATACACTAGATAAAGGGGGTGTGATCCACAAGGTCTTCACAATCACACTGTCACCCCTTGTAATCTACATTATTATATAATTGTCTTCAGGAGTCCAGACTGCTGGGTTGGAGTTTGGTAGTTTCAGGTATTTACTTCTAGCTATTCCAATACATTAAAGCCTAAGAGGTGTTATCTATATACTGCATAAGAATGTCCATCAGAGTGACCTCCAGACTCCATTTGGAATCTCTCAGCCACTGAAACTATTTCGTCTCATTTTGCATTCCCCTTTTGGTCAAGAAGATACTCTCAGTCCCACGATGCCGGGTCCACATTCATCCCCGGGAGTCATACTCTGCGTTGCCAGGGAGATTTACACCCCTGGGAGTTGGGTCCCACGTAGGCGGGAGGGCAGCAAGTTCACCTGTCGAGATGGCTCAGTTAGAGAGAGAGAGGGCCACATCTGAGCAACAAAGAGGTACTCAGGGGGAGACTCTTAGGCACCATTACATGCAAGTTTAGACTCTCCTTTGTGGTAATGAGCTTCATAAGGGCAAGTCCCATGCTCGAGGGAACTAAGCCATTCTTGAAGAACAAGATAGGAGGACTTGCACTATCAAATATCAAGGCCTACTATAAAATTTTAATTTAACACAGTACATAATTGGTATAAGGATTTCTAATAAGCCAATGAACATAATACAGAGTCCTGAAACAAAACTACATATATATGAATACTTGATTTAGGGCAAAATTGGGACTGAATAGTGATGGAAAAAGGATAGTGTTCTGGTTTACTAATGCTGCCATTTTGCAAAACATCATCAATGGATTGGCTTTTATAAAGGGAGTTTATCTGGTTACAAAGTTACTGTCTTAAGGCAGTAAAATGTCCAAGGTAAGGCATGAACAATAGGGTACCTTCACTGGAGAAAGGCCATTGGCATCCGGAAAACCTCTGTTAGCTCAGAAGGCATGTGGCTGGAGTCTTCTTGCTCCCAGGCTGCATTTCAAAATGGCGTTCTCCAAAATGTCCGTGTTGGCTTTCAACAGCCACCTTCCAAATGTCTCTGTAAGTTGCAGCACTGTGTTCCTTCTGTTTGTCAGCTCTTTTATATGGCTCCAGTGATTTAATTCAAACTCACCCTGAATGGAATGGCATAACACTTCCACAGAAATTATCCAATCAAAAGTCTCTCCCACAGTTGATTGACTCACATCTCCATGGAAACACTCAATCATAGGATTCCAACCTAATCAGTACTAATATGTCTGCTCCCACAAGATTGCATCAAAGAACATTTCATTTTGGGAGACATAATGCATCCAAACTAGTACAGATAGCTATAAAGTCAACTTGATATTTGTGTGGAAATATATAAAACTTGTTTCCAGAAGCTTGTACCTGGAATCCACCAATTCCAGCTATATTATAGATGAAAGGCAAAACAATAAGTTCTAGAAGATAAGATAGGAAAAATCTTTATGATTTTATTATAAGGTCAGATTTCTTCAATAAGACAAAAACAACCATAAAGAATAAAAATGATGAACAGAACTACATTAATGTTACAAGCTTTTGTCCAAAAGTCATCCTTAGCAAAGTGGAAAAGCAAGCCACAGACTGAGCGAAGTTACCTGCAACATGTAGAACAGGCAAAGAAACAATATCCATAAGATACAAAGAATCCCTACAAATCAATAAGAAAGGCAGACAAAATGAGCAAAAGACATATAACAGTCACTTCAAAACAAAGAATATCCATAATGACATATGAACATAAGAAAAATATTCAACATAGATTATCACAGAAATGCAAATCAAAACCACATTGAGAAACTCCTATATACTTAACAAAATGGCTAAATTAAAGATTATCAATACAGGTGATAGGAGTATAAACAGGTACAACCAGTTTAGAAAATAGTTTGTCATTATCGGCTGAAGTAGAGTATATACATACCCTGTAATCTGGCATTTCACACTTAGTTTTATAACCCCTAAACAGTGTATACATAATATATATAAGAACTGGAAGAGATGAAATATGTATTTACAGATATGACTTTACATGCAAATAAAGCTAAAAGACTAATTAAAACTTTGGAAAGTTGGATGTAAAGTCCATATTAAAAAATCAATTGTGATTGATAAGCTGATAGTAAAATTCATATGGAAATACAGGGGACCCAGAAGAGCCAAAAAAATCTTGAAGAGAAGAGAGATGTTGAAGGACTCACACTTCCCAATTTCAAAACTTGCTACAAAGCTATAGTAATCAAAACAGTGGTACTGGGATAAGAGTAGTCATACAGGTCAATGGAATAGAACTGAGAGTCCAGCAGTATACCCATATGTCTGTTGTCAGTTGATTTTCAACAAGGATGCCAGACTATTCAATGGGGAAAGAATAGTATTTTCAGCAAATACTGCTGGGACAACTGGATATATCCAAATGTAAAAGAATGAAGATGAGACACCTAATTTGCACCATATAAAAAATTTAACTCAAAATGGATCACAGACCTCGACATAATATTGAAAATTATAAAACTCTTGGAAGAAAACAGAAGTAAACCTTTGTGACCTTGGAATAGGCAATGATTTCTTAGACTTACACCAAAACCAAGCAGGAAAAAAAAATAGATAATTGAGACTTCATCATAATTAAAAACTTTTGTGTTTCAAATGACACAATCCAGAAAGTGAAAAGACAACCCATGAAATGGGAGAAAATATTTCTAAATTGTACATCTGATAAGAGACTTGTAGCCAGACCTCTTACAATTCAAAAATAAAAAGACAATCCACCTAAAAAGTTGGGTTTGAATAGGATTTGAATAGGTGTTTTCCCAAAGAAGACATACAAAGTGCCAATAAGCACATGTAAAGATGCTCAGCATCATTGACCATTTAGGGAAGTGTTAATCAAAACCACAATGAAATGCCAGTTCACATCCACCATAAAGAACTAGTTCTCCAAACTCCAGGAGCATGTGGTATGATTCCAGATCTCTACCTTTGATCAGTTTCTTCAGATTGCTAGGTGCCAACTCTGAGTGTGGCCATTGTACCAATCCCCCTTGGACAAAGTTGGCAGAGTAATCTTAAAGACAGTATGTTCCTCAAATCTACAAAAACAGTTAGAGGGCTGCATTAACTGTGCAAGTGCTGAGTTAAGTAAGCACAGCTTCAAAACCCATGGAAGAAGCTCCTGCTGCCCTTCTTGCTCTTTCCTGCATCCCCTCCACAATGAAGGGTGGAGCCATCTTGTGCTCTCATTGTGGGTCTCTGGTGCTGTTCCAGAGGGAGCAGAGTGGCCCTTGTGTGCATACGAGGGTTCGTGTATGTCAGTGCCAATCTATTGGGTGGAAGTTTTGAGAGACTGAGCTAGGGAGTATGTCTCAGGCTCACCCTCGCAGAGTTTGTCCTGAGGGTAGAGAAGCCACTGGCAGAAAGCTGGGTCAGTGTGAAAAACAGTTAAGTTGAAGCTGCGTAGGCAAAGACTTACCTGAACTGAGTCACTCAACAGAATGCCCAGGAGGGGGAAGAAGTCTGTTTCAAAAGGAATAGAGGGGCCATTATTCATTGTTTCTCCTGTATACTGTTAATGGGGAATTCCTAAGGCCTCTAGCAAGCCCAATCCCAGGAAAAGAAGCAGGCTCATATAAGACAAACTGGACCCTGTACTTCCTCCTTGCCTTGGACTGATCTTCTTGATAAGGGGGCTAGACTCTGGAGGACACCATCATGCAAAGCAGAGCTAATTTGAAAAGACAGTGAAAGGTGTTTTTAGCTTTGGTTTGATTGTCTTGATTGGTTCCTGGCATTCAAGAAAATCTCTGGCATACCAATAGCTGGATACAGACTTAATGGATAGCCTGGAGATTAACCCCAGAGTTAACATTTTAAAAATATTAAAATGTAGAGTGTGCAACAAAAGATTACAAGACAAAGAATGGGGCAATTATGGCTGATCTTAGGTAATCTAGAAACCATCAATGAAGCGCACCAGACTTTGGATTACTAGACAGAGACTCTTAAATAGTGATTCTCAATCTGATGAAGGAGATAAAGGAAAATATGGAGAAATAACTAAATAAGATGAGGAAAACAATGAATGAACAATATGGGATCTCTCTAGAGAAATACTGTCATTGAAGAACACAATAACTGAAATGAAAAAATCCCTAGATGGTTTCAACAGCTGATTGGAGATGGTAGAAGAAAGAATCTGTGATCTTGAAGACAAAACAAATGAAATGATTCAGACTGAGGAGCAGAAAGAAAAAAGAATACAAATAAATGAACAGAGCCTAAGAGATCTGTGGGATACCGTCAAGTTTACCAATATTTGCATTATGGGAGTCCAAGAAGGAGAAGAAAGAAAGGGGCAGAAAGAATATTCAAAGAAATAAAGGCACTATAAAAAAAAAACGGTGCTGAGTTATGCATGCAGTTGTGGCTGAGGGGGAAGTTGAGGGTCATGTATATCACTAGAAAGAAAGCTAGAGGATGAAACAAGGGACTGTATAACATAGTGAACCCTGTTGTAGATGATAAAGGTAAATAGTACAAATACAAGAATGTTCTTCAAAAGTTAGAAGAAATGTATGTTACAACTACAAGGTGTTAATAATAGGGTAGTATATGGGGGAACACGCACCTAATGCAAGCTAAGGACTATAGTTAACAGTACTATCTTAATGTTCTTCCGTCAGTTGTAACAAAGGTATCACACTGATGCTAGGTGTCATTAATAAGGGGGTATAAGGAGCATGGGTTTTCTTTTTTTGGAGGTATGAAAATGTTCTAAAATTGATTGTAGCAATGAAAGCACAGCTCCATAATGACAATGAGAAGCATTAATTGTACACTTCAGATGGATTGTTTAGCATGTGAATAAAACTGTTTTGAGAAGAAAAAAAGGAATAATGGTAGAAAACTTTCAAATTTAATGGAAGACATGGGTATGTACATTCAAAAATCCAAACGAACTCCGAATAAGATAAACTCAATGAGAACCACACCCAGACATAGGAATCAAATTGTACAGTGCCAAGGTCAAAGAGAGAGTTCTGAAAGCTGCAAGATAAAAGCAACATGTTAAATACAACAGAATCCCAATAAGATTAAGTTCTGATTTCTCATCAGAAACCACCAAGTCAAGAAGGCAGTGGTACAAAATATTCAAAGTGATGAAAGAAAATAATTGCCAATCAAGAATTTTATACCCAGCAAGACTTTATTTTAAAAATTAGGGAGAGATTAAGACATCCCCAGATAAACAAAAGCTGAGGCAGTTCATTACCACTAGACCTGCCCTAGAAACCATGCTAAAAGGAATTCTCTCTGCCACTGAAACGTTATTTTGTTTCATTTTGCTTCCCCCTTTTAGTCAAGAATATTTTCTCAATCGTATGATTCCAGGTCCAGCCCCATCCCTGGAAGTCATATCCTACATCACCAGGAAGATTTACACTCCTGAGAGTCATGTCTCACATAGGGGTGAAGGGCAGTGGGTATGCCTGTCAAGTGGGCTTAGAGAGAGACGAGAAGCAACATCTGAGCAACAAAAGAGGTTCTCTGGGGGAGACTCTTAGGCACAATTAAGTAGGCTTATCCTCTTGTTGGGAGGTTTTGATTACTGATTTAATCTTTTTAGTAGTAATTGGTTTGTTGAGGTCTTCTATTTCTTGAATCAATTTAGGTAGTTTTGTGTTTCTGAGAATTTGTTCATTTCATCTAGGTTATCTAATATATTGATGTACAGTTTTTCATAGTATTCTCTTAAGGTCTTTTTTATTTCAGTAGAGTCAGTACTAATGGCCCCCTTTTCATTTCTTCTTTTTGTTATTTGTATTTTCTCTCTTTTTTCATTGTCAATCTGGTTGAAGTTTTGTCGGTTTTATTGATCTTTTTTTGTTGGATCTTTTTTTTTTTTAATTTTCTATTTCATTTATCTGTGCTCTAATCTTTATTATTTCCTTCTGCTTGATTTGGGTTTAGTTAGATCTTCTTTTTCTACTTATTCCAGTTTTGAGGCTATGTCTCTGATTTGAAGGCTTTCTTCTTTTGTAATGTAAGCATTTAGAGTTGTAAATTTTCTTCTCAGCACTGTCTTTGCTACATCCCATAAGTTTCGGTGTTTTGTGTTTTCATTTCCATTCACCTCAAGATATTTCCTAATTTTGCTTCTCATTTCCTCTTTAACCCATTTGTTAAGAGTATGTTGTTTAATTTTCACAATTTGTGAATTTTCTGTTTCTCCCTCTGTTATTTTTAGCTTCATTCCTTTGTGGTGGGAGAATACACATTGTATAACTTCATTATTCTTGAATTTATTGAGACTTGTTTTGTGCCCCGAACATATAGTTTCTATCCTTGCAAATGATCCATGTGCTCCTGAGATGAATGTTTTTACTTTTTTTGTTGGGTGAAGTGTTCTGTATATGTGTGTTAGATCTAGTTCATTTAGGGTATCTTTCAAGTTTTGTACCTCCTTATTGATCTTCTGATGAGATGTTCTATCCATTATTGAGAGTGGTATATTAAAGTCTCCTACCATTAATGTAGATACATCAGTTTCTTCCTTCAAATCCTTCAGTATGTGCTTCATATATTTTGGGGATCTGTTGTTAAGTGCATATATATTTGTAATTGTTACATCTTTCTGTTGAATTGTCCCCTTTTTCAGTATATAATGACCATCTTTGTCACTTGAAACTGTTTTTGACTTAAAGTCTCTTTTTTTAAATTTGGCTTTTAGAAAGGGGATTTATTAGTTACAAATTTACAGGTCTAAGGCTGTTCAAGTGTCCAAACTAAGGCATCAACAAGAGGATACTTTCACTGAAGAAAGGCTGATGGTATCCAAAAGACCGTTGTCAACTGGGAAGGCATGTGGCTGTCATCTGCTTGTCCTTTGCTCCTGGGTTGCATTTCAAAATGGCTTCTCCAGAATGTCTCTGGGCCTTTGTCTCTTTTAGCTTCTCTCAGCTCTCTGCTTAGTTCTCCTGGGGTGTTTCTCTCTAAGCATCTGGGAGTCCTCTCTTACCTTCTCCAGGGCATTCTGGGCTTCATCTCTTAGCTTAGCATTTCCAAACATCATTCTGTCTGCATGTCCAAGTGTCTGGGTTTATGTCCTCTTTTAGCTTCTCCTGGGGGCAAACTCTGGATTATATATCTTAGCTTCTTCTCAGATGTGTTTGTCAGCTTCTCTTAAAGCACTCCATGTTCTTTAAGTGATCTAATTAAGATCCACTCTAAATGGGTGGGGTAACATCTCCATGGAAATAATTTAATTAAAGGTCTTATCTCCTGTTGGGTGAGTCACATCTCCACGGTAACAGTCAAAAGCTTCCACGCAACAAGATTGTATTAAAGAATTGGCTCTTCTGGAGACCATAACAATTTCAAACCGTCACATTCCACCCCCTGGACCACAGAAAGACGTTCTTGACAAATGCAAAAATACTTTCATTCCATCACAATATAGATAAGTACATACTCTTACCAAAATCAGTTACAGGCATGGTTTGTCCTAAGGCAACATTCGCCTCTGGCTGTGGACCTGTGAAACTCAGAACAAGTTATCTGCTTCCAGTGTAGGAGAGACAGTCATAGGATAAATATTCCCATTGCCATAAGGAGAAATTTAAAGGAAAACAGGGGTCAGAGGTCTGAAATAGTTCCTAAAACCCACAGGGCATACCTCATTAGATTTCAAAGTCTTAGAGTCATTTATAGAATGACATTTTATCCTTCGGGCTTGAGAGAGTGGCTGTTCTAGTTTGCTAGTGCTGCCAGGAATGCAAAACACCAGAAACGGACTGGCTTTTATAAAGGGGGTTTATTTGGATACAAAGTTACAGTCTTAAGGCAATAAAGTGTCCAAGGTGTTTCATCAACAATTGGGTACCTTCACTGGAAAACCTCTGTTAGCTGGGAAGTCACATGGCTGGCAACTGCTCCAGAGTTCTGGTTTCAAAATGGCTTTCTCCCAGGATGTTCCTCTCTAGGCTGCAGCTTCTCTCCACAATATCACTCTCAGTTGCTCTTGGAGCATTTGTTGTCTCCTAGCTTTTCCAGAGCAAGAGTCTGCTTTCAAAGGCTGTCTCCAAACTGTCTCTGTAAACTGCAGTTCCTCTCTCAGCTCCTGTGCGTTCTTCAAAGTGTCCCTCTTGGCTGTAGCAAGCTTGCTCCTTCTGTCTGAACTTATATAGTGCTCCAGTAAACTCATCAAGGCCCATGCTGGATGGGCAGGGCCACACCTCCGTGGAAATTATCCAATGAAAGGTCTCTCCCACAATTGAGTGATCACATCTCCACAGAAACATCCAATCAAAAGTCTCCAACCCAATGAACACCAGTACGTTTCCGGCCCACACAAGACTGTATCATAGATAATGGTGTTTTGAGGGACATAATACATCCAAACCAGCCCAGTGGCAGTTCCACTCTCTCTTGCCTTTGCGGCAGCCCTTTTCTCTCCAAATGCTTGGATGAGTGCTGCAACATTTCCATGCAGTGGGGAGACCACCTTCTTCTTAGCCCCACTCTCCTCAACATCAGGGTGCCACCTGGACTCTGCATCTCTGGGGCAAAGGCTCTCCCCTCTCCGAACAGTGGGGTGGTAGCCAGACTCTCCCGAATCCCTAAGGAATGTGCTCTACCATCTCCAAGGCCTGGGGCATCAACACTCTTCCTGAACAACAGAGCCTCCAAGCTCCCCTCAATTCCCCAGGCATCTGAGAACCCTTGGGCAGAAGCACTTGTAAACTCTGGGGTACTCTTAAACTCACATTATCCACGTGCTTGTGTGGATCCACTCTTCTGGCCCAGGGTTTCTTGGCTCCAGACCTTAGCTTCGATGGTTCTACCCTTGAAGTCATCCTTCCCTCAATTTGTCCCTTCTCAGTCTCCTCCAGTCCAGACTGGAAGTGGTTCTATTTATACAGATCTCACAAAATATTTGTTGGCTTGGCATGCAGCATACATGGGTCAAAGCTGTCAGACAACAGGACTTCCCACAAATTCTTTCTGGAGAACTCCATTGCCAGTCCTGGCTTGTACTGAAATTGGCTATTGGGTTCTGGGTTTTTGTTAAATACTTACATGTGGCCGTAGCCTCTGGTGTTTCACTTTCTGGAAGCCCAGAATTTTTCCACCATCAATTTCTGGTTTCTTTGTACCCAAGAGTTCAAGTTCTTAGCTTATGTCTTTCCTCTCACATTTACTATAAGCTGCAAGGAGACAGCCATGCTGCATTTTCCATGTTTAGTTTTGACATTTCTTCAGGTAAGTATCCCAACTCCATCGCTTTCAAATTCTGCCTTCCATTCGTCACCAGGACTCACCTTTCTCAATTCTCCACCACTTTAAAACAAGTATCACTTTTCTAAGGCCTCATCAGAAGTATCTTTAGGGTCCATATTTCTACCAACAGTTTCTTCAAAACAGTCTAGGCCTTTTCTATCAAACTCCTCATCACAGTTCTTCCAGAATCTTCTCCTTACCCATTTAAAAAGCTGTTCCAACAGTTTGGTCTTTGCAAACTCAGCAGCACCCACTCTCTGGTACCAAAATCTGTTCTGGTTTACTAAAGCTGCCATTATGCAAAATACCAGAAATGGATTGGCTTTTATAAAGGGGATTTATTAGGTTACAAATTTACAGTTCTGAGGTCATGAAAGTGTCTAAACTAAGGCATCAACAAAAGGATACCTTCACTGAAGAAAGGCCGGTGGCGTCTGGAACACCTCTGTCTGCTGGGGAGGCGCATGGCTCTCATCTGCTGGTCCTTTGCTCCTATGTCAGCTCTTAGCTTCTCCCGAGGGCAAACTCTGGATTATATATCTTAGCTTCTCTAAAGTCTCTTTTATTCAATATTTGTATAGCCACCCCATCTCTCTTTTGGTTGCTACCTGTATGATATATTTTGTTCCATCCTTTCACCCTCTCCCTTCTTGTATCTTTTAAATTTAAGGTGAGTCTCTTACCTATAGCATATAATTGGGTCATGCTTTCTTATCTATTCTGCCAATATCTGCCTTTTGTCTGGAAAGCTTAATCCATTTATGTTTAAAGTCACAACTGATAATAGGGGATTTTCTTCTGGTATTTTATTCTTAACTTTTGCAAATCTTATACCTTTTTTTGGTCCCTCATTGTCATTAAATACTTTTATATTTATTTGATTTTTTGTGTTATACCTTATTGAGTGCCTTCTCAGTTCTACCTAGATATATTTTTCATCTATAAATGCTGGCATTTATAGTTACCCAAATAGTTACTGTAATTGCCAGTCTTTATTTTATTACACTTTGAACTACTTTCTAGCAACCTTTCCTCTCACTCCGAAGAACTTTAGCATTGCTTCTAGGACAGGTAGTGGTGATGAACTCCCTCAGCTTTTGTTTATCTGAGAATATCTTAATCTCTCCCCCAGTTTTTTTTTTTTTTATTTTAATTTTTATTGAGATTGTTCACATACCATACAATTATCCAGAGATCTAAAGTGTACAGTCAGTTGCCCCTGGTACCCTCATACAGCTGTGCATCCATCACCACAATTAATTTTTGTTCAATTTTTAGAACCTTTTCATTACTCCAGACAAGAAATAAAGAAGCAAAAAAAAAAAAAAAAGGACTCTCAAATCCCCCCATATCCCTAACCATTATAACCACCCCCCTCCATTGCTGACTCCTAGTATTGGTATAGTACATTTGTTACTGTTTATGGAAGAATGTTGAACTATTCTGATTGTAGTATATAGTTTGCAATAGGTATATAGTTTTTTTCCCTATATGTCCCTCTATTATTAACTTCTAGTTGTATTGTCATACATTTGTTCTGTTCATGGAAGAGATTTCTAATATTTGTACAGTGAATCACGGACATTGCCCACCATAGGATTCAGTTTCATACATTCCCATCTTTGGACCTCCAACTTTCCTTCTAGTGACATATATGACTCTGAGCTTCCCTTTCTACCTCATTCACACACCATTCAGCACTGTTAGTTATTCTCACAGTGTGCTACTGTCACCTCTGTTCATTTCCAAATGTTTAAGTTCATCCTAATCTGCTCACACTAAGCAACTGCTCCCCATTCCCTAGCCTTGTTCTATATCTTGGTAACTTATATTTCATGTCTGTGAGTTTACATATTATAATTAGTTACTATCAGTGAGACCTTGCAATATTTGTCTTATGTGTCTGGCTTATTTCACTCAGTATATTGCCCTCAAGGTCTCATCATCAATCTTCTTTTTTTTAAGATGGTTTTGTTCAAATGCTATACATTCCATCCTAAGTAATGTATGGTTCCCTGTATAGTCACATATTTATGTGTTCACCACCCTCACCACTGTCTGTATAAGGGCATCTACATTTCTTCCAGAAAGCAGGAGGAAGAGTCAAAGAAGGTAGAGAGGCAAAAGAAAAAGAAAAAAGAAAGAGGAAGAAAAAAATATCTATATGACAGCTAGGAAGCAGCAAAAAGAAAGATAACCTTAAGTCAAAGTAGAATAAAGAGTCAGACAACACCACCAATGTCAAGTGTCTCACACCCTCCCATATCCCCCCCTCTTATCTGCATTTACCTTGGTATATCACCTTTGATACATTAAGTGGAGCATAATACAATGATTCTGTTAATTATAGTCTCTAATTTACATTGATTGCATCCCTCCCTCCCCCAATGCCTCCCCATTTTTAAAACCTTGCAAGGTTGACATTCGTTTGTTCTTCTTCATGAAAGAACATATTTGTACATTTATCACAATTGTTGAACACTCTAGGTTTCACCGAGTTACACAGTCCCACTGTTTATCTTTCCTCCTTTCTTCTGGTATCCCACATGCTCCCAACCCTCCTCTCTCAACCATATTCATAGTTGTCTTTGTTCAGTGTACTTACATTGCTTTGCTACCATCTCCCAAAATTGTGTTCCAAACCTCTCACTCCTGTCTTCCATCACTCCCTTTAGTATTTCCTGTAGGGCGGGTGTCTTGTTCACAGTCTCTCCTTGTCTGTCTGGAAAACATTTTGAGCTCTCCCTCATATTTGAAGGACAGTTTTACTGGATATAGGATTCTTGGTTGGTGGTTTTTCTCTTTCAGTATCTTAAATATATCACACACACACCACTTCCTTCTTGCCTTCATGGTTTCTGCTGAGAGATCCACACATAGTCTTAGTAGCTTCTTTATATGAGATGGATCGCTTTTCTCTTGCTGCTTTCAGGATTCTCTCTGTCTTTGGCATTTGATAATCTGATTATTAAGTGTCTTGGCGTAGGCCTATTCAGATCTTTTCTGTTTGGAGTATGCTGTGTGTTTTGGATCTGTAATTTTGTGTCTTTCATAAGAGATGGGAAGTTTTCATTGATTATTTCCTCTATTATTCCTTCTGCCCCTTTTCACTTCTCTTCTCCTTCTGGGACACCAATGATGCATACATTCTTTTTTTTTTTTTTTTTTACTTTTATTTGGAAATAAATTCAAATTTACAGGAACAGTTGCAAAAACAATACAAACCCCATACACAGAACTCCAGCATACCCTGACCTCCCTCCCCTGATACCCCGATGCACCAACTTTAACATCCTGTCACACTACCATTTCTTTCCCTCCCTCCCTCCCTCCCTATTTATCATCCATCATCTATTGCTCTGTCTTCTGAACATATGACAGCAAGCTGCACACATCCTTGAACAAACAACATAATTCACATATACATTTCCCATGAACAAAAACATTCTTTTATGCAATCACATTAAGCGCAGCTAAGAAGTTCAAGAAATTCAACCTTGATACAAAGCTTACATTCTATATTTCCTTTTTTTTTTCTTATGTCCCAACTGTGTCCCTTTGAGCCTCCTCTCCATCCTCAGATCCCATCCAGGATCATCCTTGGCATTTAATTGTCATTATCTATTTAGACTTTTTTTTTTCAATTGTGGAAACATATGTACAGCCTAAATTTTCCCATTCCAACCCCTCCCTAGCATTCCATTAGTGGGATTAATCACATTTAGAATGTTGCAATGCCATCACCTTCCCACCATCCATTACTAGAAATTTCCCTTCACCCCAAACAGAAACCTTACACTCATTTTCAACTCCCCATTGCCCCTTCCCCCATTTCTTGTAACTCATACTCTACTTTTCATCTCTATGGTCATATTCTCTGATAATTTCTTTGTGTTTACCATGGGGCTTAAATTTAACATCTTAAATCTATAGCAATCTTGTTTTTCTTTGATACCAACTTAACTTCAATAGGACACATAAACTATGTTCCTGTACTCCTCCATTCTCCCACCTTTATCTAGTTCTTGTAAAAAATTGCATATTTTACATTGAGTCCAAAACCACTGATTTATCATTACCATTTATGTGTTTTAGATCCTGTAGGAAGTAAGTAGTAGAGTTACAAATCAAAAATACAGTAGTATTGTTGTTTATATTTACCGTGTGATCTTTACTGGAAATCTTTATTTCTTCATGTGGTTTCAGTCAATTGCTTTGTGTCCCTTCCTTTCAGCCTGCACAATTCCTTTTAGCATTTCTTATAGGACTGATCTACTGGTGATGAAGTCCCTCAGCTTTTGATTATCTGGGAATGTTTTCATCTCCCCCTCATTTTTAACCTCCAGGTGTTTATGAATTTTCTAAGTCTCTGATGGTTATTGACTTCTATTTGTATTACATTGTCGTCAGAGAATGTGCTTCAAATAAATTCAATTTTTTTAAAATTTATTGAGGCTTCTTTATGTCCCAGCATATGGTCTCTTCTGGAGAAACATCCGTGATCTCTAGAGAAGAATGTGTGTCCTGGTGATTTGGGATGTAATGTTCTATATATGTCTGTTAAATTTCTCTCTATCTCTCTCTCCTTTCTTTGTTTCTCTGTTGGTAGGGCTCCCTTTAGTATCTGAAGTAGGGCAGGTCTTTTAATAGCAAAATCTCTCAGCATTTGTTTGTGAAAAATTTAAGCTCTTCCTCAAATTTGAAGGAGAGTTTTGCTGGATAAAGTATTCTTGGTTGGAAATTTTTATCTCTCAGAATTTTAAATATGTCATGCCACTGCCTTCTCACCTCCATGGTGGCCGCTGAGTAGTCACAACTTAGTCTTATGTTGTTTCCTTTGTATGTGGTGAATTGCTTCTATCTTGCTGCTTTCAGAACTTGCTCTTTCTGTTTAGTGTTTGAGAGTCTGATCAGAATATGTCTCGGAGTGGGTTTATTTGGATTTATTCTATTTGGAGTTCACTGGGCATTTATGCTTTATGTATTTATATTGTGTATAAGGTTGGGGAAGTTTCCCCAACAATTTCTTTGAATACCCTTTCTAGACCTTTACCCTTGTCTTCCCCTTTTGGGACACCTATGAGTCTTAAATTTGGACATTTCAATTTATCTATCATATCCCTGAGATCCATTTCACTTTTTTCAATTTTTTCCCCATTCTTTCTTTTGTTCTTTCATTTTCTGTTCTGTGGTCTTCAAGTATGCTGAGTCGTTGTTCAGCTTCCTCTAGTCTTGTACTATGAGTATCCAGGATCTTTTTAATTTGGCCAACAGTTTCTTTTATTTCCATAAGATCATCTATTTTTTATTCTTGTCACCTTATCCACAGTTGCTCCTGGGTTTTGTTTTTTTTTTTTAAAAAAAGAACTAGTCCATCTCCAAACGCCAATCCATGGTTTCCCCACACCGCAGCGTGGTCGCCGGACTTTCAGCCAGCTCACTCGCTCGTTTTAGATCGCAGACTCCTGGTTTCGCCAAATGCACAGTCCTTGTGGATTTAGCAGACCTTATCCGGCTGGTGCATCGCTGGAACTGGTGTTCTGGGTCACTTTCTGGCTTTTATCTTGTATTTTTCATGGAGGTGTTTTTTTGCCCTCTCTCACTAGCCGCCATCTTAGGTTCTCCCGATGCGTACATTCTTATATTTGTTTCATCCTTAAGTTCCCGGAGATGTTGCTCATGTTTTTCCATTCTTTTCTCCATCTGCTCCTTTGCGTGTAGGCTTTCAGGTGTTTTGTTCTCCAGTTACCGAGTGTTTTCTTCTGCCTCTTGACATCTGCTGCTGTATGTTTCCATTGCATCTTTTCATCTCTTGTGTTGTGCCTTTCATTTCCATAGATTCTGCCAGTTGGTTTTTTGAACTTTCAGTTTCTGCCTTATGTATGCCCAGTGTCTTCTTTATAGCCTTTATATGTTTTGCCATATTTTCTCTAAATTTTTTGAATTGATTTAGCATTAGTTGTTTCAATTTCTGTATCTCAGTTGAAGTGGAAGTTTTTTCCTTTGACTGGACCATAACTTCTTTTTTCTTAGTGTAGGTCGTAGTTTTCTGTTGTGTAGGCATCTGACCTCCTAGGCCACCCCAGTCAGGTTTTCCCAGACGAAAACAAGCTCCCAGAAGGAGGAAATATTCAGTATCAACTTTCCCTGATAGTGTGTCTTAGAGGATTGACACACCCTGTGCTTTTCTGCCCAGCAGGTGGCGCCTGTCAACCTGTCACGGGCTGGTGTAAGGGGGTATGGCCCACAGCTCTCCTCCCCCAGGCTCTGGGGTCTGGTTTTGAATGTAAGGCAGGTAGTAGAGCTGGGCCCCTCCTCTTTCCTCTTGGGAAGCTATGCCCCCTAGCGAGAGGTCATTTGCATATCAATAGATTCTTTGTTTCTCTGACTCTGCTGTCTCCACCCTTGTCTGGGTCAGAGCGCTGCGATTTTAAAATAGCTGAGGCTTTCTTTATTGCAAAGCACTGCTAACTGAAAATGGCTGAGGCTTTCTCCACCGAGCCACACAGGTTGACAGAGAGAGAAAGGGATAGAAAGCTCCCACCCATTGGCCAGAGATAGCACTGGATCCTCTGGGCTCTCTGTCCTGAGACAGCTATGTCCCCTGACTCTCCCAAGGTCAGTCATAACCAAAAGCCTCTGCTTGTTGGAGATTCACAGTCTGTATTGAGCTGTGAATATTATAACCCCAGTTGGAGCTGGGTTGAGATACACTCGCGTGTTCAGAGAGTTCTGCTCTCGTGCACTGCAAGGCTTCCATGAGGGAGGGGCTCTCGGCTCTTGGCCCGGGTCTGCAGTTTTTACTTACAGATTTTATGCTGTGATCTTGGGCTTTCCTCCCAATTCAGGTTGGTGTATGATGAGTGGACAGTCACATTTGTCTCCCCACAGTTATTCCAGGTTATTTACTAATTTTTCTGTTGTTTATGAATTGTTCCAGGAGAGCATAACTAGCTTCCACTCCTCTCTATGCCGCCTTCTAAGCTCCTCCTCTCTCCCTCATTTTTGAAAGAAAGTTTTGCTGGATATACAATTCTTGACTGGCAGTTGTTTTGTTTTAGCACTTTAAGTATTTCAGCCCAATGCATTCTTGCTTCCGTGGTGTCTGATGAGAAATCAGCTCTTAATCTAATTGGGACTTCCATGTACATAACACGTTGCTTTTCTCTTGCAGATTTCAAGTAGTGTCCTTTGCATTCAATAGTGTGGTCAGTATATGATGGGGTGTATTTTTTCTTCTTATTTATCCTGTTTGCTGCTCTCTGGGCTTCTCGGATGTGCATATTCATGTCTTTTGCTTAGTTTGGGAAGTTCTCTGTCATTGTTTCTTTTAATATTCCCTTTGCCCCTTTCACTTTTTCTTCTGCTTCTAGGACTCACATAATGTGTATATTTGGTGCATTTGATGGTGTCCCAGAGGTGTCTTGGGCTGTTTTCACTTTTAATATTTCTTTTTTCTTTCTGTTCCTCTGCCTAACTCATTTTTTTTATTGAGATATAGTCACATACGATACAATCATCCAAAGTGTGCAATCAGTTGTTTATAGTACCATCATATAGTTGTTGCATTCATCACCCCAATCTATTTTTTGAACATTTCCTTATACCAGAAAAAGTAAAAATAAGAAAAAAATAAAAGTAAAGAAGAACACCCAAAATACCTCCCACCCTGTTTTTCATTTAGTTGTTTGTCCCCATTTTTCCACTCGTTCATCCATGCACTGGATAAAGGGAGTGTGATCCATAAGGCTTTCACAGTCACACTGTCACCTCTTGTAAGCTACATTGCTATATCATTGTCTTCAAGAGTCAAGGCTACTGGGTTGCAGTTTGATAGTTTCAGGTATTCTAGCTATTCCAATGCATTAAAACCTAAAAAGGGTTATCTATATAGTGCATAAGAATGCCCACCAGAGTGACCTCTCGACTCCATTTGGAATCTCTCAGCCACTGAAACTATTTTGTTTCATTTCGCATCCCACTGTTGGTCAAGAAGATGTTCTCAATCCCATGATGTCAGGTCCAGATTCATCCCTGGGAGTCATATCCCACGTTGACAGGTAGATTTACACCCCTGGGAGTCAGATCCCACGTAGGGCGGAGGGCAGTGAGTTCACCCGCTGAATTGGCTTAGCTAGAGAGAGAGGGCCACATCTGAGCAATAAAGAAGTACTCAGGGGGAGACTCTTAGGCACGATTATCAGCAGTTTTAGCCTCTCCTTTGCAGTGATGAGCTTCATAAGGGCAAGTCCCATGATAGAGGGCTCAGCACATCAGACCGCCAGTCCTCAATGTTTGTGAGAATATCAGCAACAATCCAGGTGAGGAAGTCCAACACCTGCATTTTGCCCCAGCTCCTTAGGGAGGCCCTGCATATATATTTTTATTCTCTGCCCAAATTACTTTGGGATGTTGCCTAACTCATTTTAAGTGTCTTGTCTTCAAGTTCACTGATTCTTCTGCCAGCTCCAATCTGCTCTTGAAACGCTACCAGGCATTTTTCATTTCTGTTATCGTGGTCTTCAACTTCAGTAGTTTTGTTTGGTTCTTTTTTAAAATTTCTATCTCTTTACTAAGACTCTCATATTGCTCATTCATTGTTTTCCTGATATCCTTTAGTTGTTTCTCTGTATTTCTTTCATCTCCTTTAGTGTTTTTAATATAATTTTTTTAAAGGCTTTTTTTGGTATGTCCACATTCTCGTCGTCTTTGTTAGCATTTTTTGTATTTTTATCTTCTTCCTTTGGATGGGCCATCATTTACTGTTGCTTTGTTTGGAACCCTTTTTGCATACTGTACATTTTAATATTTTAAATTTTAACTCAGGATTTGTTCTCTGAGATATCTGTTTCTTGGTTTTGTAACCAGCCAGTGATAAGACAGATTTTCCTGAGCATTAGCCCTCTTATCAAAAAGAGCTGCCCATGGCAAATGCAGTGTGCAGAGTTTCCCCTATATTTCTGGGCCTTGGTCTTGTCCTGGGCTTTTCTTCATTAATTGTTTTGGAGTTCCCCTGTTTATGAGAGTTTGGTTGTTCCCTCTGTTTCCAAGGGACAGACCTCCTTCTCCCAGGTTTTTGAAGCTGGCAGGCCTTTGTCCCAGACTGTCTGCCTCTTTACTTTTTTTACTTTCCTTTCCTGGTCTCAAGCTACTTTTGCCTGGAGGGCAAATTCTGGGAGCAGGGCTCACTGGCATGGACTTTCCCAAGTCAGTCTTTCACAGCCAAAACAGAGCCAGGGACCCACGAAGTGGGCATAGACCATCTCCAAAGTGCTCTTGGGAGTGGATTGGGAAGTGCACAGAGAACTTCTCCAGTGGATCCTGAAACCTGAGCTTTCCTGGCCTGTCCAGCAAATGCAACCCGTCAGCTAACTGTCCCTTGCAGCCCTGAGGTAGTGCTGCATATTCTAAGTTTCCACTGCCACTGCCCATCTGGGGAGGGTTGGAACAATGACTGCTGTCGCCACTGGGTGGATTTAAACAAGGCTGCCTCAGAGCCAGTCCCCCAGCAATCCAGATTCCCTGGTCTAAAGCCGTGATCAGCTGTGCCCAGCCCTGGTCTTGGGGAAGAGGATTTTTGTGTCCCTTTCTGTAACCAGGGAGCGAGCCAGTGGCTCGGCCTTGCAGTCGCCTGCTGTCAGGGTGGGGGATGGGCACCAGTAGCTACCATGCAATAAGAGCAATTTACTGTTCTTTATAGTAATGTATCAGCCTCTCCTTCCCACTCTTCCCTGGATGCTGAACAGTGCTCCTCTGGCCTCTGGAGTTTCAGAATAGTTGTTTTAAATAGTTCCTGCCTGTTAAATAATTGTTTTGGTGGAAGGATTGAGTCTTGGAACTCCCTACTCCATCATCTTCCCACATAACCTGCCTATTCCTTGTGTTTTGATGTTATTGAATTTATCTTTTTAAAATTTCAAAGTTGTTTCTTTATATATTAAACTTTTATCCAGCAAACTAGCTAAACTTACCTATTAATTCTTATTTACCTATAGATTTCTCTATGATTATAGTTTTCATTTTCTTTCTTTACAAAATCCTTATAATACTTGTTTCTTTTTCTTGATTCACTCTCTGGCTAGAAATTCCAGAATAATGTTGAATACATGTGGTGATAGCAGGCACCATTTTCTTATTACCACTCTCAGGTAGAAAGCTTTCAACATTCACCACTAAGCATATTTGCTGTAGGTTGTTTTTAGAGAGCCTTTATCAGATTAAGGAACTTTCCTTCTATTCCTAAGTCTCTAAGCCTCCCCTCCTACCCCCCCACCCCCAAGGAATTTTGGATAAAATTCAGAAACTTTTTTTTTTTTTTGCATCCGTCCAGATGTTCCTAAAGTATTTAATTTTTATTCTATTAATTAATTATATTGGTTTTTGATTGTTAACCCAACCTTTTATTCCTGATATAAACCCATCTTGGTCATGATACATTATCCTTTTGATATATTGCTGGATTTAATTTGTTAACATTTTTAAAGGATTTTTGCATATATGTTACATCATGAATGAGATTAGCCTAAGATTTTCTTTTCTCATAATGTCCTTGTTAGGTTTTAGTGTCAGAGTTTTCTGGTATCATAAGTTGAATTGGGCAGTGTTCACTTTGTTCCTATTCTCTAGAAGTGTTTAAGATTTAGTGTTGTTTTTACCTTACATGTTTGGTTTAATTCTCTGGATCAGGAATCTTTCTGGGATCTTTTATTGGAAAAATTTTAATTGTCGATTTAATTTTTTAATATAGATCTTTTTGGATTTTATTTAGTTTTGTGTGTTGACAATTTATATTTCTCAGGGAATTTTTTCATCCAGTTTTCAAATTTTTTTTCCACAATGTTTATAATTTCTTCAGTATCTAATGATATTGTTTTTTTATGCATTTTTTCTCCTTTTAAAAGAAATCAGTCTTCACTGAAATTTATCAATTTTATTTATCTTTTCCAACAATTTTGTGCCTCGTTGATCCATTTTTTGGTATGTTTTTTATTTTGTTCATTTTGCTCTTACCTTTATTATTTCCTTCTACTTTCTTTGATCTTACAGTCTCTGTTCTGTCTTTTTCTTGCTCATGCTCCCAGAGCTTGTGTGATTGTTCTCCCTTCTTTCTACCTTAATCCAAAACAATTTTCCAGAGGTATACAGTTTTAGAAAAAATGAAGAGATGAAGTGAGTGAAGGAAGTTGTAGTGTTAGGAATGATGCTATCTTTCAACACTAGTCTTAATTATTTACAGCTGTACTTTTAATTCTGACATTCTCTGGTTGACATGATAATCGAATGCAACTTCTAATAGTGTTACTCTTTTTTTCCTTCCCTTGGCAGGACCCGTTGGGGCCCAGCCCCTACTCATGGTGCCCAGACGACCTGGCTATGGCACCATGGGCAAACCCATTAAACTGCTGGCTAACTGTTTCCAAGTTGAAATCCCAAAGATTGATGTCTACCTCTATGAGGTAGATATTAAACCAGACAAGTGTCCTAGGAGAGTGAACAGGTAAGAATCATTAAGCTGCAGAGATGATTTATTATGGATAATTGTCTTTGCTTTATTAATTACTCAAGTTTTACCTTCTATATCTGAAAACCAATGATAACGTATAATAGTTTGGCCAAGAACACATGCTAAATTGTTTTGAAATTGATTTACTTCAGAATTGTGATGGTGGGAGAAATTCTGCATATTGTCTTGGAATTATTTCATTATAAAATGAACTCACATTTATATTTCCTGCAATAATAGAAAAAGCCCAAGTAATTTTTATGTGCTCTTGAAATCAGGCTGAGCATCCTGAATATCTTTTCTCTCTTGCTGTTAGCAATATGTATCTGTCCTTTTTTTTTCTCCCCATTCCACCCCCACTTCATTTACCCCATTCTTACTGTTGCCTTTGAAATGATGGTGGTGGTGGTAGCAGTGGTGGGTAAAGATGGAAGTTACCATGATTTTGTGCTTTCTGTTTGCCTGTTTCTCAACTCCTGTCTTTTCCCTACTCTTGTACAGGAACAAGCATATTGATATATAAAGATTTGTCAGTGTGCTTTCAACAAGTTCCCTCTCCCAGTGCCATATATGACTGTTCTGGTCTAGGAAATATAGGGAATATAAAAGGAATTTATGATATAATGTATACCAAAAAGGAGGTTAGATTCCAGTTTTAAAAAAAAGAGTTAAGGACAAAACATTTAGATAACAATATGATAGTTTAGCATTTTGGTTTGTGCCAAGTACCCCAGCCTTTTCTTATTCATTAAACATGTTTAAGAACCTCTGTTCAAAAAACATATGGTTCTTGCTATCATGAAATATGTAATTTATTAGAGAAGATATGATTTATAAGAAATATGAAGGTCTCATATCTTTTTCTTGGGCTTGCCATCCTAATTCTTAGCATCACAGTTATACCTGAAAGTGATTGAGCTCTAAGAGACTTTGTAATAACAAGTGAAAAAACACATATGAATGTCATAGTTAACTTGTAATGCAGAGTTCTTTGTGATATCAGGAAGGGAGTTGTGGAGTATTACAATTGGAAAGAACCTAAGAAATCAGCTAATCTTATATCTTTTTATAGCTGAAATCCAGAAATGTTAAGGACTTACCCAAGAACAGTTCTAGTAGCAAAGATGAGATGAGAGCTCCAGAATCCTGATTTGGTTGTCCTTAGAAAATATTTTGCAAAGGAAGAAGAAAAGAAATTGAGTTAATCTAAAACAATTGGTAGAATTTTGGATCGCTATAATAAAGAGAAATTGTTTTTTAAAGAGGGGCATCATTACCAGGTACAATGGTTGGAAAGAACCAGGTGTAGTGAGCCAAAGCCAGGCTTAAGGGAAAGATTCTAGTCAGGTATTACCTTTTAAGTTGCCATCTATGAATAGATTCTGAATCTATCTGTAGCCTCCACCTCTTTCCTGAGCTTCAGACTAACACCAGAAAGTTCCTAAAGTGCTTCAAACACAACTTGTCAAAACAACTCATTCTCTCTATCCCCACTTCTTGCTCATACTATTCATGTTTGTTTTTTTTTTTCCTGTACCTATTCTCCCAATATAGACCTTCCATTTCCTTTTTCTCCTTTTGCTTGTCTTTCAGAAATTGTTCCCTAATCTGGCCCCTCTCCATCTACACTGCTACCACCTTGGTTTTAGACCCATATTTCTTATCTAGTCTATTATAACAGTCTTCTGTTTGGTCTCCCTAACATCTCTCTCTCCATTCTAGTTAATTATCCTCACTTCTGGCATAGTTGCTTCTAAAACTTTAATCAGCTCCTGGTTGCCTACAGAATAGCATATCTTTCTTTGTTTGGCTCTAACCAATGTCCTTTCCACATTTTGCAACTCTTATCTGGGATGCCTTCCTCTCCCCTTGTCTCTCTGGCAGACTTCTTTTATTTTTTTAAGATAAACTTTTTGAACTCTGCAGACACATGACCTTGTATACTTGACACATACTTCCCTTATGGTATTTATAGTGCAGTGTTGTTATCGCTTGCTTTCCAACACAACCTCTTCATGAAAAGGAATGTTCTTATCATCATTATCTTGGTAGCTCTGGTCTTAGGTTAATGATTTGCACATAATAAATACAGAATAGAGTGAATTAAATGCTTATCAAAGTAAAATGGGATGGGTGTGATGGTGGGGGGCAGGAAGAGAACTGGAGACTATAGAGAGCAATATATGCCCAAATATGGATTTTTCATTACTCTGCTCTTCTCTCTTAGGATCCCTGACAAAACTATAAGGCTAAGTTTTATCTTTGTTTCTTTTCTCTCCCTTTTGTATCTTTCTTTCTGCTGGCTCTCACCACTTACTGGGATTTAAACTGCTTCATGGTGCACTCTCAAATTTCCATTTTCTTATCTCTCAGAACTGAGATGCTAATGTATAAATTTGGATGAAGAATAATCCTGACCCTCCTGTTACATTTTGCATTTTAAAAAGGCATTTATTAATACAAGTAAGTCTTTTAACTGATAGAATGTCTAAGACAGATATTTCCAAGCTGAATTTGCTTTTAGGTAACAAAATGTGTGGAAATTGAGGGGGTGGTGGGAGGTGGAGGGTTAGGGGTTAGAGAGACAGCAGTAGAGGTTTTTTGTTTGTTTGTTTGGTATTCCAGCTGAGTTTATGAGAGACTGGAGCAATGGCACTAATATTAGGTAAAAAAGAACAAAATTGTTTATTGGATATTTTCCTTCCATACCTAATTATTTTGGGGGGGGAGGGTAAGGGTGTATTTGTGTATTTATGTGTAAGTGAAGTTGCCTAGAATAGATTTCCCGTGTAGACGATTAACTTGTTAGTTAAATTTGGAGAAAAATATGTATAATAAATTGGCGTGATACATTCTGGCTTTAAGTTATGATCCTGTTGACACCCTAACTTCATTCCATCTTGAAGTTGCTTTGTTTTATTATATTATTTGCCAGAAATAGCAAAGGATCCACAATTCATATGTTTCCAAGTGGAAATTTTTTAACATATACCTTTTATTTGGGTTTTGATTGGTACTGTAAGACCTCTTTGGGACTCTAAAAATGACATACGTCAGCTTTATGCTTGTCAATGACAGCTATTTTTTATGCTTTTTTAAAAATTCAGTTTTATTGAGATATATTCACGTATCATACAGTCATCTGTGGTGTATGATCAGCTGTTCACAGTACCATCATATAGTTATGCATTCATCACCCCAATCTATTTTGTGAACATTTTCCTTATACCAGAAAAAGTAAAAATAAGAATAAAAAATAACAGTAAAAAAAGAACACCCAAATCATCCTCCCCTCCCCCTCTATTTTTCAGTTAGTTTTAGTTCCCATTTTTCTACTCATCCATCATATGCTGGATAAAGGAATATGATCCCCAAGGCTTTCACAATCACACTGTCACCCCTTGTAAGCTACATTGTTATACAATTGAATGACAGGTATTTTTAATAGCTATCAACTCAGTTTTATGTCAACATCTGCAAAACTTACTCTCTTAATTCTTTTCAACAGACTTAATTTTGTCTTTAGTTTTTGTAATATTACTGCATGACCATTTAGCTAAAACTGTCGGTGTGCTTCTGAAATTGGTGGTTTAGTTAAGCTCCTAAACTTCAACAACTGGAATTCTAGAAGTTAGAAGGCACTAAATATACTTTACAATTCCTTTCAATGTTAGTTAAACAGTTAAGGGCTAATATGCAGTGGTTTAGTTATGTCTAATTTTAACCTATCCAAAATGGATAAAACTAGGACAGGAGGCAGGGCAAGATGGTGGCATAGAGAGGTGTGGAATTTAGTTACTCCTCTAGAACAACTAGTAAATAGCCAGGAACAACTAGTGAATACTCTGGAACAACTGTTCGGGGACATCTGTGACTGGCACACGTCATACAGTAGCCTGGAATGGGTGGAATGGCTGAGATCACAGCATAGAACTGCAAGTAAAGGTCCCCAAACTGCAGTGCTGGTGCCCCTCCTCCACTGGCATGGCAGGCTGAGCTGAAACATTTCCCTCTGGAAAAAATCAGGTTACCTAGATCAAGGGAAAGTAACTCAACCAATCTCCAATTGTGGTTTTAATTAACAATTTTGGACTACTGAATACAAGCTACAAGCACAGATAAACCCAGAACAAGCAGAAAAGAAACCTGAGGTTCCTCCCAGCAGAGAGGAGGCAGGGCTGACAGAAAAAGAACCAATACATAATAAATGAAAACAGGCTTTTGAAGATAGCTGAACTCAAAATACTGGAAAATAGCTATGTCCCAAGAAAAGGGGCAGAGATCTGGGTACCAACACTGGCCAACCAGCGAAACTGGGGAGCTGGGAACTGGCTCTGAAAAGAGGCTTTCTCTCTTTTTTCTTTTTCTCTCATTCTAAGTAGCTCGTTAGAGAAAACCTCTGGCATTTTCAGTTATCAGGGATGACCCAGGCAAGGGTGGATTTAACAGAGTCAGAGAGACAAAGGAGGAATTCAAGTATAGAAGAGGACTCCTTAAAGGGTGAATCTTCCCTAAGAAAAGGGGGGGTGGGTCCCAGTCCAAGTGGCTGCCCTCCTTCAGAGAATTCAGACCACAGGGCCTGGAAGAAAAATAAAAACAAAACAAAAAACCAGAAACAACTTAAGCTTGGCTTCTTATACCGTCAGCCCCTGGCCAGGACAGGGCCCACTGAAAATTAAAGGGACCACACCTCTTTATACCAGTGGGGAGCTGTGGGCTGACAGATGCCACCCACTGGGGAGGATAGGAAAAGCACAGAGTCTGGAGGCCTAACAGGAAAACCTGACAATCTCATGGGTCTCACCCTTGGGAAAACCATGCTGAATACAGCCTTCTCCTGAGACCTGGGCCCCTCTGGTCTGGGAAAATCTGATTGGGGAATCAAGGAAACCAGATGACAACAAAAAATTACAAGTCTCGCTAGGAAAAATGAAGATATGGCCCAGTCAAAGGAACAAACTTACACGTCAGCTGAGATACAGGAATTGAAATAACTGATTATTAATCAAACAAATCTTGTAAATCAGTTCAAAAATCAAATCATTGTGTTGAGGGAAGGTATGGCAAAAGAGATGAAGGATAAAAAGACATTGGGTGAACATAAGGAAGAACTTGAAAGTTTAGAAAAACAGTTGGCAGAACACAATACAAGAGATGAAAAACAATGGAGACATACAGTGACAGATTTGAGGAGGAAGAAGAAAAGATTCATAAACTGGAGGATAGGACATCTGGAATCCTATACACAAAAGAACAGATAGGGAAAAGAGTGGAAAAATAGGAGCAGCATCTCAGGGAATTGAATGACAACATGAAGCACATGAATATACTTGTCATGGGTGTCCCAGAAGGAGAAGAGAAGCGAAAAGAGACAGAAATAATAATGGAGGAAATAATCAATGAAAATTTCCCATCTGTTATGAAAGACATAAAATTACAGATCCAAGAAGTGCAGTGTACCCCAAACAGTATAGATCCAAATAGACCTACACCAAGACACTTAATAATCAGATTATCAAATGTCAAAGGGAAAGAGAATTCTGAAAGCAGCAAGAGAAAAGCAATCCATCACATATAAAGGAAGCGTGATTAGATTATGTGTGGGTTTCTCAGTACAAGCCATGGGGGTGAGAAGGCAGTGGTATGATAGATTTAAGATACTGAGAGAAAAAACTGCCAACCTAGAATTCTATATCCAGCAAAACTGTCCTTCAAAAATGAGGGAGAGCTCAAAATATTCTCAGACAGACAGAGAGTTGGTGAACAAGATACTTGCTCTACAGCAAATACTAAAGGGAGCACTACAGACAGATAGCAAAAGACAGGAGAGAGAGGTTTATAGCACAATATTGAGCAATGGTAGCACAATAATGTAAATACACTGAACAAAGATGATTGTGAGTACGATTAAAAGAGGAAGGTTGGAGCCATCTAGGATACCATAAGGAAAGATAGAAGATAAAGACTGGGACTGTATAATTTAGTGAAACCTAGTGATTAATGATTGTGATTGAATGTACAAATATATTTTTACATGAGGGAGAACAAATAAATATCAACTTTGCAAGGTGTTAAAAATGGGATGGTATTGGGAGAAAAATACAGTCAATGCAAACTACAGTCTATAGTTAACAGTAACATTGTAATATGCTTCCATTAATTGTAATAAGGCAATATATCAAAGCTAGATGTCTTTAAGAGGGGGATAAAAGGGAGGGGCATGGGATTCTTAGCATTGGTGTTGTCTGACTTTTTTATTGTATTTATTTTAATTTTTTCTTTTGTTGCTTTTTAATTTTCTTTTTTTTTTTTTTTTCCCCTTAATGGTGCAGTGCCTCTGGAAGGCAGTGTGGTTGTTCCATAGTAAGCTAAGCATGAGGTTGCCATATGGTCCTGCAGCTCAGTTATTGGGTATATACTTGGAAGAACTGAAAAGAGGGACACTAATGGACATTTACACAGTGGGGTTTATGGTGTCAGTATTTATTCATGATTTGCATGGATGGAGGTGGCCTAAGGGTACGTCGACTGATGAACAGAATGACCAACTGTGATGTATACATACAATGAAATATTGAGCTGCTACAAGGGATGAAGTTTTGAGGTGTATGGACATTGAGGACAGTATGTTGAGTGAAATAAACCAGAAATGAAAAGGCAAACATTATAATGCCTCACTAATGTGGACTACCTATAAGGTGCAAATTCTGAGAAGTGAGTCTGAGAGCATAGGTTATCAGGAGGGGGCTTATTGTAAAGGTTCCTAGATTATGAACTCTTACAGCAGTTACATCTATTCCTGAGTTGTGATAGCTGTTTCTAAATTCTGAGAGGCTGAGCTCTTTGTGTATGACCCAGATAGTTCTTGGAACTTTGGGTATCTGTGTGACACCTGAGACTCAGAGCCAGAGTCCGGCAGCTCTGAATGTCAGCATTATCCCATACAGCAAATGTTAAGGAGTCTGAAAAAAGAGGTCAGCCTTCAATTAGTGATATGCACGAAATGGACTTGGTTAGGACTAAGGTAAATCAGACTAAAAGGTAAAGGATGATATTGACGGTGTTTTTAAAACTTCAGCTTCTGTGAGAGACCAAAGGAAGAGATAGATGTTTATTCAGTGCAAAATCTGTATTTTTTGTAACGTACTATATAATTTAACTTGTATGGTCAGTTTATTCAAATAACATAATTACATTGAATGTTGATTAGGGAGTGAAATCTGGTTGGTTTGTACAGGTTAGCGTGAAATCCCAATACATCCCAGAGTAATTTGGGCAGAGAATAAAAATGTATTTGCAAAGCACCCTTGAGGGACTGGGGAAAATGTGGAAATATTAAATTTCCCCACTTGGGGAATTAATGATATTCTCACAAGCATTGGGGGCTACCAATTTAGAAGGCCAAGTCTTCGATCTTGGGGCTTCCCCTTATGAAGTTTGTTACTGTGAAGGAGAGGCTAAGCCTACTTAAAATTTTGCCTTAGAGTCAACCCCAGAAAACTTCTTTTGTTGCTTAGATGTGGCCTCTCTCTCTAAGCTAACTCAACAGGTAAACTCACTGTCCACCCCCCTATATGGGACATGACTCCCAGGGTTATAAATCTCCCTGGAAATGTGGGACATGACTCACAGTGATGAGCTTGGCCGTGGCATCGTGGGATTGAGAAAGCCTTCTTGGACCAAAAGGGGGAAGAGAAATGAGACAAAATATAGTTTCAGTGGCTGACGGATTTCAAATAGAGTTGAGAGGTCATTTCATTCTTATGCATTATATAGATATCCCTTTTTAGTTTTCAGTGTATGGAATAGCTAGAAGGAAATACCTGGAACTGTTGAACTGTAACCCAGTAGCCTTTATTCTTGAAGATGATTGTATAACTGTTGTCATACAGTCACTGTGTGACCATGTGATTGTGAAAACTTTGTGGCTCCCACTCCCTTCATGCAGTGTGTGGACAGATGAATAGAAAAATGAGGAAAAAAGTAAATGAATAATAGGGAGGGATGGGTGATATGGGATGTTTTGGATGTTCTTTTGTACTTTAACTTTTATTATTCTTTTTTGTGTATGGTAATGAAAATGTTCAAAAATTGATTGTGGTGATGAACACGCAGCAAATAATGGTACGTAGAACAACTGATTGTACACCATGGATGAGTGTATTATATGTGAATATATC